>NC_132794.1:112788324-113469038 GCF_048418805.1 Vulpes vulpes | reverse complement strand
GCATTGACAATAAAAATAAAGTAAAATGAGCATTGACAATAAAGAATGTAGATAATTAGCCTCCATTTGTTTATTTTTAATTCTGATCATCAAAGTGATTTTTCTGACCTTAAGGACCAAAATCTGTCCCGGGGAGGCATTCACTTGAGAAGGCACAGGAAAAACTTACAGATTTTTAACTTGGAAGAATAGACATTTTAGTATTAGAATGACACTTTATACATAAATAAAAAACGGTTTAAGGGTACTACTCAGCGGAGAGAGAGAGAGAGAGAGAGAGAGAAGGCGCTAACCTTTAAAATTAAGATCATTCCTTTTGAATCCAATGCACCTCTGTGCAGTGAGGCGGGGGCTCTTGTGGATCATTAGGGGACCACCACCACCCCCCGCCGGGCCCGCAGAGGCAGCCTGAGCAAACACAGCCCTCACTCACCACGTCCTTCCTGTACAGAACCTCCAGGATGTTGCTGAGCAGCTGGCAACAGGCCTCCAGGTCTTCCTGTCTCTCTAGATGGTACTTGAGCTGATCCGTCATCATGGGAAGCAGGATCTCTCTGCAGTCTGCAGGGGACATGGGGCTGCCAGTCAGCAGGAGACCCACCAAGACACAACTCTACTTGCTAGAAGCTTGTGTTCTTAGCACGTTACCTTGTTTTCAAGCATGTTACATTTACTTTCCTCCAAATGTGAAACTGACAGCTGGAGGGGGTCAGAGGGCTGGATGTGCGGAAATCACTTATCCTGCTCTGTGAATTCGTTATACACAAGCACACATCTAGGTGTGTTTCTCCTTGCAAATACAATATACAATGATAATCCACAGACATGCATCAGGACGCTGCACACAGAGTATGCACGTAGATATAAACACAAATGTACATGTTGGGGGATTTTGACTAGTTTTCTGTGCTGAATTATAAATTCGATTTATAGCTTTAAAAGAAATACTAGTTACAACAAAAAGTTGTAATTGCAGCTACTCTTGTTTTTCTACAGGAGGGCCAAAGCATGGCTTCCTTCTATTTCCATATGCCTAGTAAAGGTTTCTGAGTTCAAGCCAAGTCATAACCAACTCAATTCCCCACTTGCACTTTGCACTAGCAGGGCCATCGTGAACAGCTCATGTTAGCTCTCCGATTGCTCATCCCTAACATGGACACATGGCATTAGCTACCCACAGGTTTGCAGTACAATGTACTCCTACAAGGTTAAGTAACAAAGACCTGGGCCTAGTTAGATGCTCAGGACAAGGTACTTGCTCTTATGACGTAACACAGATCCAAGTGAGGAGCCACAGCCTCTCTGGCTTCTCAGACCCCTATGCTAATTATTGCACAGGCGTGTAAAGGAGGGAGACTTGGTGAACAAGCACTGAGCCAGGAGATGAGAGTCAGGAAGGCCTCCTTCACCGGCTAGCAAGAAGAATCACAATTTCGCACATGGGGCAGGCAGTGAAGGAATGGGAAATCTGTACACAAAATCAGGCAGGCAGGAGCCTATGGCACATTCGAGAGGCACACTCACTGCTGCAGGGGGTGGGGGCAATGCGAGGGTCAGGATAAAAGGCCATACAGGCAGTTGGATACCAGCATGAAAATGGTGGCTGAAGTAGTAGGAAGCTGAGAAATCAGACATGCTGATGGGAAAGAGATGTGATCAGAGTGAAAGGCTAGAGACTCTCTGGGATGGTGCATGGGGATGGCAGTGGGGACAGGAGGCAGAGAAACCAGGTAGCTCCAGTGATCGTCCAGGTGAGAAAAAGCAAAGGCCTGACTTCAAGTGCAGTGGTGAGTTTGAAAGAGGCCTTGAACAGACAATACAGGCAGATCCAGGCAGGCTGGATGGACACGGCACTTGGGGGTGGAAGGTGGCAGAAAAGGGAGAGTCAAACCCAATGCCCAGCATCCTAGGAGCCAAGGAGCCATGTGATGCCACCCACAGAAAGGAAATGAGAAAAACAAGTGTATTTTAAACAGGAGGAGAAAAGGATCCAGATTGTTTTGGACACGTTGAGTTTTGAATTGTTGGCTGGATGCCCAAGTAGCCCCCTCTACTAGGCAAATGGAAGGAGGGTTCTACACATTATTTTTGGCTTAGAAAGACAGATTAAAGAATCATCAGCCTCAAGGCAGTAATGAAAGCCAAAAGGACCATCAAAAGGAATGTGAAGAATAAGTAGAACACTTGTGACCATCTGAATGTAGGTACTAGAACAGGAGATGCACGGGACACAAAGGTGGAGGGATCAGGGATGTGGAGGCAGAGACAAATGACGTCACCCAAACAAGGGAGGACAGAGTGGACAACATGGCCAAACATGGCGGCAAGAATGGGTGAAACATAACAGGTTTGGGATATGGCAGTTAGAGGCACACAGGCCCCACGTGGCAGCTTCCAGGAATGGCTGAGTGAGCAGGGGTGAAAAATGGAAATAAGGGACATAGACGTAGCCCCCAAGAGCATGGCCGTGGAATAGGGGGGACACTGGAGTGTAAGGACCAAAGAACTACCAGGTTTTTGTTTGTTTTTTAGATAGGAGCAGAGAAAAGAATGTTCAGAAAATTAAAGAGCAATAAGGAAACAAACACAAAGGAGACTAAAGACAAAAATGCAATTACTAATGGTCTCTTCCAGTTGGGAAATCACATTTGACTCCAGTATCATCCTCCCTCTAACATGAACTATCTGTGCTTACCACCCTAGTTCTGCTGGCAAAACCGGCCCAGCCACCGCTGCTCCCTTTAAAATGCAGAGCACGAGAGAGAAGACGGCAGAGCTCTGAAACATTAGATATACTTAGCTTGTTTTTAGATTTTACATTTTAGGGCTTACGTTAATGACACATAAAAGCATGTTTTGCACTAATGTTTCCTGAATTTTTTTTAATGTAAGAAAAAATGGAGCATGCAACATTGAAATGGTTCTTGCAGGCATGCTGATACCCACTTAGAAGACTTCCCCAAGGACCACACAGTAATAAAGGTCCAGGAGTGCAGGTGGGAGCCACAAGGATGCTGAAATAGCACAAACCCTTCTGTTCCACCTACTTCCAGGGAACCACATATGGGAAGCTCATACCAAGGCTTTTTCAAACCCCTTTTGACTTATCCTCCGAAAAAGACTAATAGCAGTTCCATTTTTCCAGAAAGAGTTTTGTTCAGTGATTCAATGATTTTACTTCTGACAATTAGAATAGCCAATATGTAATGCATGAGGTGCTGACATGCTGTGCATCTTCTGGATGAAGGCCAGGCTCACCTTATGGCTTAATATCAGGAATTAACAGTGGTCAGGGAGGGAGACACAGAACACATGAAGAGGTCCTATCCTATGGGGATCATGGCCCTCCATGTCTGTGTTCATGGATATCAGGTGCCCTCACGCGATTCCCTTACCTACTCAGCCAACCCTCCCTGTGATGCCAATGGATGAAGTCAGATTCCCATGGAGAGCATCTCCCCCAAATACCACATCCCCATAAACTCACAAGGGAAGTGCTCCAAAGAGCCGAGACCTGCCATCAGTGTAGGAGCATGAAGAACCAAAACAGTCCAAAGGAAATGCCACAAGAAAATTACCCATGGCAGCGAAGCCAGCCTGAAAATGCATCAGTTCCAAATGCTGACCCACCAAACACATGAATCCTACAAGCACCCCAAGCCCAGTGACTTTTCTACAGAAACCCAATGCTCACAAATGACATTTGCCCTCAGTAGCTCTTGACATGCTAACCTGAACCACAAGACCACATCCAGCGTAAAGACTACACAGCAACCTCCTAGAATCCAACAGGATGGGAAGGTCTCCTGGCAATCCTGTTTGGGTCCAATCATGCCTGCATCCATCCTCACAGCCCTCGGCAGGACATCTCCAGGATGACAGTCTTCAATCCCTTCTGCTGAAACACATCACCCAGCTTGACAACCCTCACCTGGGGGACAAACCCTCGGTCACCCCTGCTCACTGGGTCATCCCTATCACTGCCACCATCTTGGAGGTAGGTCAGATTTCCAAGACATCTAGATCAGAGGGAGAAGTTGGGGCTATGAAGCCCTGGACCCTGACAATACGATAAAGGAAAACAAATGTCGCTGGGCAAAACAAGCATAAGAGGAACCCAACAGAGGTAGAAGGCCAGTCCGGGTTGGGAGGAGTGTGTCTGTGAACAGTCTTAGAAAATCAGAGGAACACAGTCTGGACTCAGAGATAGCAGACATGTCCCTCCAGTCTCTGGGACCCAGATGCCCTGGCCAAAATCGATCTCTTGCCACCCCATTTATCTGTCATCCTGGACAGGCAGTTGTTGACTTCACCGTTCCCAGAGGTAATTGAGTGTGTTAGTGTCATTTGTCAGAATTACTCCAGGGTGAAGAAGTGACAGCTGCCCTGTTCATCTTTGGCAGGAGATGCTGTCAGCCATCTTCAGCTACCTGGCGGGAACGCCCACCTTCTCCCCAAACCAGGGGTCCGTGTATTAGCTGCACTTGTTTGTTATCCAGCTTCTCTTGATGAGAAATGACAAAACTTTTTGGAAACTTCATTGCCATTTTGTCACACGGAAAGACATTTCATTGCCTTAGCTCCCCCCAAGAACACAAAAATAATCCTCCTGATGGACCCGCAACCTCAAGGTGGACGTTTCCAGTATCCACAGGAGAACCGTAGTTCATCTATCCTTCGTCACCCTCCCCACCCAAGGCTGGTAACGGTAAAGTGGGGAATGGGGAGTAGCACACTTCCTTGGAAGGAGGATAGAAGGAGTCAATGCTGGCAGAAGGACTTTATGAAAACAGCCCGACACTCCAGTGTAAAGGACCACCACCTCCCAGCCCCAGAGCAGAGCTCCAGAGACAGGCTGCCAAGGTGCCCAGGCTTTCCGCAGACCTCGCTGACCTCACCAGGCATCTCATGCAGGCTCCCAAGGCAGAGGGTCACAGGGCAGCAGCACCCTTCAGAAACACGGCCCCGGCTCCCAGGAAGAAAGGCAATGCTCCAGAGACCCTGAGAGGCCGGGAGGACCAAAGGTGGAGGCAAAGCAATCAGCACATTTTGTTGGTGACCCGTGATCTGCAGGCCCCAACATGGCCCAGGGACAGATCTGCACGCAGAAGGGCCCCAGATGCCTGGTGCATGGACCACCATCCGTGATGACTGGTTCTATGGTCCTTGCTGGGATCAATCTCCATGAGAGCAGAGGTCTTGTTCCCACTCAAGAAGAGGAGCTCCCACATGTAAACTAAGACCTGATTGTGTGTACATGTGAGCTCCTCCTAGCAGGACAGCTGTCACACATTGGACTTGTTCGTGGTCTGTAAACCACAAAGCTTGGCTCCTGTGTGGTGGTAAGGAGAGACCTGGTCCGAGCCGCCCTGTCCTGTCCTCGGAAGACATCAGAGGGAAGACAGCATCATAACAAGTTCTCTCTCCCTTTTCACAGGACAGTGTCCAAGGCAGTTGGACAGGAGTGTGCAGGGATGCACGCGCACATGCAGACTCATGTACAAGAGCTGGTGTGGGTCACGTGCAATTCCAGGTGCACAGTATGGAGTGACAGATGTGCAGCAGGAAGCCAGTCTGCCTCCCAGTGCTGGCCAAGCTGTTTAACTGCCCCCGCCAGGGCACAAGTGACACAAGTTCCCCAACGTCATCTCTCAAAGACCGTCACTTACTCCACATTTCAGCTACTTCCGACTTCTTCAAGAAGTCATGGGGCACAAGGTCTAAGTGACACCCAAGTCTCTCAAATTTTACCATCAAGTTGAAACAAAAAACGTAGAGCACAGAAGGAAGTATACCACACACACTCACACCACACCACGCTCACACCACAAACACACACGACTCACTACACAGCTCACCATACGCATCACATACATACACTACACAACACACATACTTACACACTACATGCACACACACCAAACACACATTCATACCTGCAAAGCAGAATTTTAAAGCATCAAATGCCATCTCTGGCAGCTGAGAAAGAAGAATCTCCTGTCATATTCTGAAAGTCCCAGCTCAATGTCCTGAATACCCTTCCCCATGAACAGAGTGACACTTCTCTACCATGATCGATGGTAGAGAAATAGTCCAATTAAGTTCATGACAGATGGCCTGGGGAACCGACAATCCCCCCCCCCAAAACAAACAAACAAATAAACCTTTGCATTTCTAACAGAAAACTCATTTTAAATAAACCAGCCCCACATAACCACTTGGAAAATAGCTACAATAAATATCTGACTGAAGCCTAAGAACCTGGGTCAATCTTCAATCTTGGGAAAGATTTTACTCTCACGATGGTTCAGTTTACCCACCACATTAGGAAATGATAAAATCTACCCTGCTTACAATTTTCTTTGGATCTTAGGCAAGTTACCTATACTCTATAAGCCTTTATCTGCCAAATGGGGCTGTGTCTTTACCTTTTGAGTTTCCCAGCAAGAATCAGATGATATAATTTGTGCATTCAATAAATGGGAGCTGCCAATAACAGTAATAGAAATAATATCATTATACGAAGTCAGCCTTTTCAACAGAGGTACCAAAGAGGAATGCCTCAGAGCTGCACTGCCCAATAGGGCAGCCAGTGAACGCTTGAAGTATAGCTGGTACCACTGAGGAACAGAATTTTCAAATTCAGTTAATTTTGAAGACATTAAAACATAAAAGTAAAAAAAAAAAATTATACTTGCTTACTGGAAACACTGTAATGGAACAATTCAGGCATGCAAACTTACTTTTCAGTGGTAAATTTTATTAAATGTTCAAAATCCAGATTAAGTATGTGTGATAAAAATTTAGATGTGCTGTTGGGTGTCAAAAATACACTGGATTTCAGAGACCCAGTATGGGAAAAAAAATGAATGGAAACCATGTCATTAGTAATATTTAGATTGAAGTTGTGTTGAGATGATATTTTAAATAAATCATTAAAATTAATTTCAGCAATTGCTTTGTCCTTTGTTTTTAATGTAGCCTCTAGAAAATTATAAAGTGTGTCTGTGGCTTACATTGTATTTGTGTTGGACAGCATGGTCTCAAAGTACACTAGGAAACAGATGTTAAAGACCTCCTGTGTGGTTTCTCATTTTAATGAACTGGTGTTCAGCCCTGGAAGGAGAATCAAGGCCACAGCAGATCTCTCCTATCAGATCTCTCTTCACATGGATGTGACCACCGGGCTTGTGAGCGCCAGGTTAGTGTGAGTCGAGGCAGAGACAGGACCCGCAGGGAAGCCAGAACAGTTGTGCAAGGGAAGCTTGCAGAGTTCCACTGATTTTTCCCATTGTATGAGGAAAATGCAGGCAGCCCGGCACAGGCAGCCAGGAAGGGGCAGGCAGCCCAGGGGATCCAGATTCACACAAATGAGCTATGGGGATCAGAGGTCCCAGCCACCCTTCCACAAGCCCCTCCCCCAGTGTGATCCACTATGATTACAGACAGCAATAATTCGACATCTGTTCATGCTCAGCTGTGCAGGCTGAAGCCATGATGATTAATGCCCTGGTAATGGGCACAAAGTAAAAAATATTAATCTTTATAAAAGGTATTCAACAGGCATCATCAGCTTATAAATGTCCAAATAGAATATCCGTCTATAACCCCATTACAGCTCTACATTAAGGCAAGATGCAAATACGAGAATGAATTTGTCCATTTAAAACATTCGTTTTATGAACACTGAGTAATGTGCTGCTTAATTTTTAGTTTGGTCACATTAAACAAATGATCCATAAAGTGCATTTAATAACCTTGAGCCTGTTACACAGAACTGAGATCCAGATTAACACTTTTAATGAGAATTAAACAGTAGGAGCTATATAAATGGGGGATGCTTGTTACTCATTTGTTATAGACACTCATCTTATTTTTCAACTATCTAAGAACTCTGTACCCACATGATTCAATTTGTTCGAATGATTTTCTCCTTCAAGTCTTCAAACAACAGAAATGCAGGAAATGCAGTCAGCACTGTGAGGGATCACAGGAGCCATGTACTTATGTCCAGATTGACAGATGGGGGTACCAGGGATGTGTGGGGATTGCGCCACTAAGCACCCAAGCCAGAATTAGGTGCCTGATCCTGAAGCCAGCACTCCTTAAGATAAATGACCCATGCATGCAACTACATGTGGTTCAGGTATCTTTACATGTCAAATGCAGATTACATTTTTCCATGTATCATTTAAATGCAACAAGTCATACTCACTGGTAGTACCAGGAGAATCAATTCATATTGAGTAACCCTAAGTATGTCACTTTTCCTTTTTGATTTTCTCCTCCATTTTCTCTTTGTGAAATGAAGTAAAAACAACTGCCCTGCACCATGTTTCTATTTCTATTACCTGGTAACACCTTCATAAGTATTTTGGTCAGAAACTCCTCAGTGCCACTCAGCTGAGTGCTGAAATGAGATAATATGCATGTCAGCTTTGAGGTATGCAATGCCATAGAATTTTAATTGATAAGATGACACTGAAATTTAAAGAATCCATGGGCACCTGGGTGGTGCAATTGGCTGAGTGTCCAATTCTTGGTTTTGGCACAGGTCATCATCTTAGGGTTGTGGGAGCAAGCCTCATGCTGGGCTCTACACTCATGGAGCCTGCTTGGGATGCTCTTTCTACCTCTCTCTCTGCCCCTCCTGCACATGCTGGCTCTATTATTATCTCTCTCAAATAAATAAAACCTTAAAAAAAAAAGAAATTAAAAGAACCTTGGAAATTGGAAGGACATGACAGGATATATAGTGTATGGCAATGTGAAAAGAAGCTGATCAAAGATATCTTCTGGATGAAGCCACTGGACCTAGTAAAATAGTTGTCATCTTTTTGGAAGAAGGGATGGGGCAGCAAATATGTTGTATCCCCCGGTTTTGAAATGTTTAATAATTAAGTTAAACACTCATTAGTATTGTAGTAATAAAGAATTTTTCAGGGGGTCCCTGGGTGGCTTAGTGGTTTAGCACCTGCCTTTGGCCCAGGGCGTGATCCTGGAGTCCTGGGATCGAGTCCCGCGTTGGGCTCCCAGCGTGGAGCCTGCTTCTCCCTCTGCCTGTGTCTCTGCCTCTCTCTCTCTCTATGTCTATCATGAATAAATAAATAAAATATTTTTTAAAAAAGAATTTTTCAGAAGAAAGAAATGAAAGAACCATCAACAGGGAAGAATCACAAATGAGTCTCATTTACAAGTAGATGAAAAAACTAAGGAGTCAAGTAAAATACTGGGGAAGACTATGTGGGAATGGGCAGTCAGGCCAGGAATGAAGTGCATTAAAGAGGTGGTTTGGTAAGTTCAGAAGGAATGCTACAGGTCTCCAAGTCCTTGGCCAGAATCTTACCACGCGGAGGATGAGAAAACAAAAAGAAAATATACAGCGCTTGGGTGTGGTATGCATTT
This sequence comes from Vulpes vulpes, assembly GCF_048418805.1. Classification (NCBI taxonomy): domain Eukaryota; kingdom Metazoa; phylum Chordata; class Mammalia; order Carnivora; family Canidae; genus Vulpes; species Vulpes vulpes. The sequence goes on along the minus strand of NC_132794.1, from coordinate 113,459,633 downwards.
TTTTAACCAGGAGGGTGAAGGTAGACAAAAAAGTAGGTCTTGGTCAATGGAGTCCAGCAAATACAGTGTTTTTTTACTATGGATGTTTGCTGCAATCACTTGATGTAACTGCCATCTGTCACTCAATACATTCCTAAAACCTAAAACCTCTATAGCTCATTCTAGCCTTGCTTATTTAAAAATGTACAGGACCATACTGAAATCTGAGGATTGCTGCATCAAGGATTACTATGCTCTGTCAAACTTATATCTTATTCACTTTATGGAAAAGACTAGAGTTGCTTAGCATCATAGCTATGTTTGTTGTACCTAAGTGGGGGTACTCACCTTCGTAGTGATTAAGATTTTCATCAATGTGTTTTCATGGTGGTAGATTCTTTGTAAATAAATTGGCTTCCAAGATTGAATTGACCAGCTAAGATTTTTTAAAAACCCACAAAAAATAACAACAAAAAGCCTACAAATTCCTGACTGCCCTGACAATAAAATGTATATGTTAAAAACAATGTCAAAACTATATGGTCCAGTCCACTCCATCTTGAGGGATGGTCAATGCACTCAGGAAACGGTTTATACAACAGAGAGAGAAAAAAAAAAAAAAAGGAGTCTTCAAGGAGAATCTGAAAGACAGACAGACTGACCTGGTGCTCCTCCAACTGTCCCAGTCAAGTCACTTAGGTAACATATCATGGAGGTACAGAGCTTATCTCATAGAGCTTGGAAGGAATCATGAACTGGGGAGACTTACCTGCAGTCCTGGTGCCCTGTGTGAGCATGACTAGATACAGGACAATCGAGGCAGCCTCTTCTAAAGCTGCTCTTCTTGCTCCCAACATTAAGCAATAGGGATAGGAGCCCACCCTGAGGTGGGTACAGAACAAGGGATCAACAGACTATGATAAAGGTAGGACCAACTACACCCTGAGGAACTACTGGCACTACCAATGTGATCACAGATAAGAGTCCCCACACACACACAACAAAAGAAAAAAGTATGAAAACACCATGAGCACAACACTACATTTTTGCTTATTTTTGCCTAGTTTGTTTACATTTGTTTTCGTTTATTCACATATTTGTATTTTATCTTGTTCCATATGGCATTTGAAGTGAATTCAGTATTCAGACTGTATTACTCATAGAGTGGGGTGTGAAATAGTTTTAAGAACAGAGTGGGGTGATGGATTTCTAACAAGACAGCTCCTTAATCAGCACCGCAGTGGTGGACAGCACCCTGCCCGGGATTCTCCTCGCTGATTGGTAGGACTTGCTCTTTAACCCCTGGGCCCTTATCTGGAAATTAAGAGAATTATGCTTTTCCAATTATATATTTTTAAGCTGATGGCTCTGAAGCTTCTCAGAGGAATCAAATGGCTAACCAAGAGTCCTGAGCACATGACAGGTGCTTACCAAATTATAATGGAATGGAAATGGATATAATTGAGAAACTGAAATTGAGTTCACTCTCCTAGACTCAGTAAGCCCTCTCTAAAAGGCTGCATTGTTTTAACAAATACTCTTTTCAAACACTCATATAATTAATGATATAGAGTGATATACAGAATGAGGTATGAAAAAGGTATAGTACTTTACAGATAAGGATAAAATTTTCTAAAGAATAGGAGAAAATGATTTCACATTCTACCATTATTTCAAGAATGGGTCTTTCGGGTTCAAAGCCAGTAAGTAACATTCTTTAGAAATCATCACACACCACCTAATTAAAGCATCCTGGAATGAGATATGCGTGGTATGTTACATGACTGTGGCACTCAACTCCAATTTTGCTTCCTGTACAATATCCCTCAAGTTAACAAAATTACTGTAGAGTAGCTCTGGGTTTAAGATCCCTTCAATAAAGACAAATCTCTCTCCACTTCCAACAGTGGAGAAGCTCAAGAGTTTTTATTTTGATTTGTTTATGGATCGAAGCATTAAGAAGGTATATTTTATTAATAAATCTATTATTAAATGATAAATTTAATCTATATTAAACATATAGCTATTCTTTCTATAATTTAAAGTAGAGGCTGATTGATAGAGTGATCTTAAGAAATATAAATTTTATAACTGAGATTAATCACAACAAACATAGTCTGGAAATCTGACTTCAATATTTCCTAATAGCTAGTCCCATTGGTATCTGAGCCTTTGCCCTCAGATTTCAAAGGGCTGCTGTAACTAATGTTTCTACCATTAAAAAGGAGAGTTTCACTCTGCTTGATAACTGGAAGAATCATTCACCTTGAAAATAAGAATGAGGAAAATAATTTAAGCTCTCTAGGCCTACATTTTGAAGAAGCTCTGTATTGTTCAAAAATGGAACACAAATGAAGTTTTATGAGGCTGACGAACACTGTTTAAAATGAGCCTGTTTGCTATATTGAAAGAAAGAGCCATGGGAATGGCCAGAAAATGAGGGAATGGCACATTTCCCATTCATACTCACTGCTAGATTCCAACCATCAGGGGAAAAAAACAAACCCAAAAATGAAAAACAAACAAATGGATGCCAATGAATAGTGAGCTTAAACAACGTAACCCACCAAGAGTATTAAACTACTGTCAAGACTATAAAGGGATTATCTTGCTACTAAGTCTTCAAATCTTTACTCTTCAAATCTTATGCTACCTTCCAGAAGCAAAAAAAAAATTTAAGACACAATGGTAAGTACACTGTGAGCTCTAAAGAAAATCTGTCAGGTGGTTTGGTCATTTTCAATATGGAAATATGGAAAGGTCAGTTCCTGAAAGACAAGGAAAAGATGCAGTGTTACCTGGACTGAGGATTCCCAAAATTCTCAGGTTCAGATCCATGGTGTAAAGGAGCCCATGTGGATGAGAGCATGTGTTCCAGAAGCTCTCTCACCTTAACTCAAAGGCATCTTGCAAGTATGTCCAATGCTCCTGACTAATTTGAAATTTAATGCAATCTCAGGTTGACTCCTTTTTTACCCAATTGCTGTAACATTAATGTAAAACATTTTTGTGGGCATAAATCCTAAACCTTCGTGTCCTAGTGTTTATTTTAATTTAATTACATTGAAACTTTTCATTTCTATAATAGGATTTAAGCTTTAATTTTCGCAGCTTTTGTCAGATATGTGGGCAACAATATAATCACAGGGGAACAAAGCTACAAATGCACAAATTATGAAGCTCTGACCTTTCTGTCTCTTTGCATCTTGCTTTGAAAATCTGCTCACTCCACACCACAGATTATATGCAAGAGTCATCTTTTTGTGAAGCACATAATCTATTTAACCAGCTTTCAAGTAGTCAAGTCACATCGCGAGACAACGCTTGGAAGCCATTACCGCCCATTCATTGGCTCCCGTGCACAGCATGCTAAGGAGTCAAACGCCCTTCGCCTCAGCTCAGGAGCAGGAGCGGGAACATCCAAGGTGGAGTGGAGACACCAGACTGGTAACCAGCCCCTCTGCACATCCTCCCTTTCCCAAAACAAAGTCATTCACTCTTTGAATACCACCAAACTTGTGAAAAGACATCCTAATGGCATGCTATGGCGGCTGGGATTTGCTTCAAAATATCTGGGGGAGGAACACAGAGATAAAAACAAGACCAACCAGAGCTTGATACCTTTGGAAGCCCAGTGAGGAATCCACAGGTATGTTACCGTCTTCTCTCCATTTTTCTTTACGATTAAAACTTACCATAATCTTAACAAAAAGCTACCTTGAATCCAGAGGTAGAGTTGAACCGTACTCCTTTCCCACCTCACATGTCCACAAAACTGAGGAAGAACTAAATCAGAAGCAAAAAGGTGATCCTAACTTTATAAAACTGTTCATGGATGACCCTCCACAGCTTCAGTCACTCCTAAGTCTTTGTTTCCCATCTCTCCTTCCTCTTCCATGATCAATCCATTCAGGGCTAAGGTAAGAGAGCCAGCCAGTTTCTCTATACAAACACAAAACCTCTCCTCCCCTGAATCAAGTGAACTACCTATGTATGCAGCTGGTCACGCCTCCTCCTCCTCTCTACTGCCCCCTGAGAAATGAAGTGCTGTATGCAGACACCCACAGCCATTTTTGTTTGTGCAATAAGTATGTACTGTGGACAAGCACACTGTCCTAGGAGCCAGCAATCAAGCAGCAACAGCATAAACAAAGCCATACTTAGGGAGCTCTCATTTTAGGGAGAGACCACAGGTAAGCAAGCCAAAGAAGAAAAAATAGGCAATGATTTCAGGTGGTGGGGAGTGTCAGGCCTGGGGCACAGAGGCTGGGGGTATTCCATGCAGGGTGATCAGAGTACCTCTCAGAGGAAACTCCCTATAACACTTTTCTTTCTTTGATCCAAGTTTACTAACTTTTAGCTCATATTTGACATGATAATTACCCTCCTCGATGAGGGCAGGATCTTATCTGCCATTCTCTACTGAATCCTCAGTAAAAATGAGAGACAAGGCTAATGCTGATTGACTGTGCCTTAAACATGAGATGAAAATCTCAGCACTATACATACTTTCATCTTCAAAATGCATGATGGAGGAAACAAGAACAAGGCAGTGAGAAAGCTAAGCCAGGAGGGTAACTTGTTGAAGGTCACTGAGGTAGCAGGTGATAGAGGCAGGATTTGAACACAGGTAGTCTGATCATAAAACCCACACATTCAGTCCTGCTGTGTCCCACCCTGCCTCATCACAGACAGGCCTCCAGAAATACATAGTTCTTTCTTAATGAGGAAGTAAAATAATTTGTAGGAGAAATGACACAAACCATTATTTTTTTTTCTTTTTAAACAAATCACAGTTAAAGGAGAGGCTCATGCACTCAGTGGTGCTTACTGTGAGTAGTCGAGTCTCCAGAGGGCCTGGTGCCCAGGCTTTATTGGCAGACCATGTGGCAGGCACCCACCATGGCCACCAGGTCCATCTCAGGTCCTGAAAAGCCTTCTTATACCTGGGAGAGATCTCTATATGACAAGCTGTGCCTCCCCAGTACAGAAGTCAGAACAAGTCCACAGCCACTCTTGCAACTGGAAGGCAGACTATGTCCCAGGTCCTGCCAAGGAGCCCTGATGCAATTAGAAACAAGCAGTGGGCGGGACAGCTCTGTGAAGAACTCCCATTCCCCTCCACCAGGGTAGTGGCCACAGAAGCAGCAGGATAGCACAGCCCAGACCCAGAGGAAACACGGCAGCTGGGACACCCGTGAGTAAGCAGCGACAGGAGCCAGTTTCCACACCAACTGGGGTCAAACGACCCTCTCTGCCAAAACACACATCCCCTGCGATGGCCTTGCACACTCAGCTGAATACGACCTCAGTTTCTGGGTCCTTCAGAAGACAGAGAAGCAGCAGTCAGGAAAACAAGGCTGCAACGACAGGACACAGCAAGCCTCAGCCTACTGGGACCCAACTTGGCAAAGGCAGGCCTCTCTGCAGAGAAACAATTCCAGTTCAGTATTTACTGCCTAGCCTTGCTGCACCCAGATCATCTTGTCACTCCCACTGAACAGAGATTCTTAAAACTATGGAATGTATTCAATATGGGGGGTGGCAGGGTGGTGAGGAGGAAAGCAATGTTTTAGAGCAAAGTAACTCAGTGAATCCCTTCTAGGAGCCAGGCAACCCACATGCTGGTGAGCAAAGACAGGCCCTGGAGTCCCCACTGGTGAACCTAGAGGAGCCACACGGTGATGTACCCTGACCACACAACTTCAGTTCTATCCAGTTCTAGAACTCTGGACATGTGGGACGCTCATCTGACTGGTTCCACTGGGATCAGGAAAAGCACACAGACCAGGACCGTCACAAACTAATAAAAACTGGAACAAAGCAGGAAAATCAGGGCCATCCCATCGCATCAGAAAATACTTTGACTTCAACGATTTATACCAAACATGGTAGAGAATATTTTGCAAAAGTAATGATATCTGAAGACTTCCGCTGATTAGTCTTTCCTGAGAAGGAGGTGAGATGGCTGTAGGCTGCCTTGAAAAAGCAGGGGGCCCACAGATGAGAAAAATCAGGGTTGTCTTTGCTATCCCTTCCCAGAAAGCTTCTTAATGCTCATAGCCTATATGACGGGACAGGGGGTCCTCCTTCTTCACACTGGACATGGGACGGTGTATTCTGAAACATTTCCAGATGGCCTGTGAGCATCTGGAAGCACATGTGGGCAGCCAATGCTAGTTTAAGACAAGGCCCACTGACTGGGCAGCTGGGGAGCTGCTTCTAAGACAGGAGGCTCCAGGCGAGCTGTGGCTCTTGTAGCACAAAGTCAGTCTCGATTCACATTATTTCACATGACCTCATTTTCCATGTTGGTGCAGCTTGCTATGAAAATTAAGTCCCTAACTTTGTACTTAAGATTTTAGGTTAATAATTAACAGCATGTTGCAAAACTTCCACAATAGGCCTTGAGGCGGTCTTTAATACAAGACTTACAGAACAAGAGGGAAAGGAGAAACGGTGCAGGAAGGAAGAAAATCAGAATCGCCAGACTCCCGGGCTGACGGAATTACCAAAAATAAATACGAAGAGTCCCTTCCAGCTTTCTACTAGCTAAGGAAATAAAGTTACGCTTCAATAGAAGAAAACACTCCCTTGAAATGTATTCTTAGAAGAATTTCTATTTTAAATATTTTTAATCGAACCTTTTATATTTTAGGTCCTCATCCAAAGAGAGCTATGTGATAGGTGGTACAGAGTTTTGTAATAGAAATTATGTGACATAGGGAAGGAGGTCTTCCCGATGTCAACAGTCAATAAAAGTACAATCAATCCATCGACAATTGCTATTCATTGATAATTGTTCATTCAACAAAGTGGTGTAGGTCGGTGCTGGTGGTGGTGTGTGCATCTTTGTGCTGGAGGGTTAGGAGAAGGGACATCAGTAACCCTCCTAATATAATCCAAATAGAAAACTTTTGGGGGGTTTTACTTGCTCTGGTATAAAATGTAGTCGATACAGAAAGAAACAATGATACAGTGGTCCCCACCCATCACCTCATCATCATGCCCTCCTGAGCCCCATAGTTTCACCAAGCTTTAGAAGACACCTGGGGAATGAGTAATTCAAGACCCAGGCCTCCAATGAGGCCCTGAAGTATGGACAGTCGGGATTGCTAGCTGAAGGAGATTTGTGTGCTTTGAATCCCAAACAATGGCAACGGAGCTGCCTTTCAATTATGCAAGTGAGCTATGGGCTTGTGGCCCAGATAGAAATGTTTGGAGGGGCTGCAGAAACCCATTCCCTTCTTAGTTTGATGTTTCCTCTCAAAAAGAACATTCCCACTCAAATGAAGTCTTGGCATTTTCTCTTAACATAAACCTTCGTTGTAAGTGTAGACTCCAGTGCAATGATAAAGTTCGATCAAGAAATCAGGTTAAAGCCAGCAGGAAAACAGAGGCTCCAGGAGCCCAGAAGTTACGGAAGACTAATCTGGACATAAACTGAGTTCTAGATGCAGCCAGGAGCCCAATAGGACACCCCCAGCCAGGGCTGCTCTGTCCCTAAAACGCCACACTCGAGGACAAAAGAAAATGAATGGAACAGCCAAATGTCTGGACACAAACAGAAGAGTACAGATCTGTGCCTCTCGGTCAGAATGTCACTCAACGGTCCCCACATCTGCCTCCACTAAATGAGAAAGGTTGTGGAATTATGCAAAGGTTTTAAGCTTTCAATAAAACTGCTTGACAAGTGTAAAATATTAATTCAATCTGTCCAAATAGAAAGAAAATGATTAATAAAAAGGGTAGGGAGATAACGTGGGGAAATAGAAGGTGTTCCTCAGGATAAATGAGTTGAGGAATCATTAAAATTCTTATTACTTTGAGCAGGGTTTGAGGAAGCCCTGTCAAAGAATGCAAAGCTCAGGAAAAGACAGTACCATTATTTCTAAATTTAAAGAAAACTTGACATTTTTCTTTGCAATCATCTGAATGGAAGCAGGTGATTGCCTCCCCAGGATAGACAATCACACATCTTAAAGGCTACAATGTATGCTGATTATCTTAGGGCTTTAGTGTATACCTAAATTACAAACTACGAGGCTTTCCCCTTCATCTTTCAATGATCTATCACTCCACTGTACATCAATTACCATTCTCTTGTAAGGACTAAATCTTCCTGTCTTGTAATGGAGCTGTCTTAATTGGTTGCAACCTCCGCTCCTTTTGGCATAGAGGAGAGAATTCAGAAGGGACAAGGCCTATAGACAATGAATAATGGGACAATTTAATGATTCTCAGGGTTCCACTCACCGTGCTGTGTGAAGAGGTCACTGTGAATGATTTCAATCAAGCAATATAGCTTCTGAATGGTCAGCAAACCCATGGGAACATTTAGGATGAAATCAGTAAACATTTTGCTATAATGAAAAACACAAGTGAAGAGTTTAGGGATATGACAGCAAAATGAGCCACTGTGTTCAAGATGATACTGAGATGCAAGGTCATTAAACGGTGATTAAGCTCTACGAGAACATTGGATACTGCCCATAATAGAGACCAAAATCTCACCCAACGAAATGATGCTTTAAAATGTTATTTTTCACTTCATGCCCACTCAAATGGCTATAATCCAAAAGACAGACAATAACAAGTGTTGGCTAGGATATGAAGAAACTGGAACCCTCATATCACGTTGATGGGAATGTAAGTTGGTGCAGCCACTTTGGAAAACAGCTTGGCGTTTCCTGAAAATGTTAAACCGGTTACTTAAGGACCCACTCCCAGGTATATACCCAAGAGAAATGCAAATACATATCCAACACAAACCTTGACACATGAATCATAGCAGTATTATTCTTCATATTCAGTAGGAGAAAAACCCAGATGTCCATCACCTCAGGAGCAAACAACATATACCCATAGAATTCATCCCTAACGAGGAATGAAATTCTGACAAAGGCTACAACACAGATAGACTTTGAAAATACAATGCCAAGTAAAAGAAGCCAGGCACGAAAGGCCACATATTATATAATTTCCTTCGTATAACATGCCTGGAAAAGGCAGATCTGTAGACACAGGAAGAAGATTCGTGGGTGCCTTTGGCTGGGGTAGGGACAGATTATTAATGAGCACCAGGGATCTGAAAGGGGTGATGAAACTGCCCTACAACTGGATTACGACGACGGGCACACAACTCCGTAAAAATACTGAATGCCCTTTAATTAAATACTCTAAAACTGACAAACTTTATAGGATGCAACTTACATCTCACTAGAGGTTTCTTTTTAAACATTACTTTTATAAACAGATGATAAAACTATGAAGGTGTCTTAGACGAAGGGTTCTTGTTAGTAACAAAGAAAAGTCTTTCACCAATCATATCAACAAAGGTTCTATAAAATAATAATTTCAAGTACCGGCAAAGTTTGGGAAGACAGACACCAACATACATTAGTAAAAAGTTGCTTTGACCTTTAGAGAGCAACTGAGTAGTATTTGTTAAAAATCTTTTAAGAAAATGCAAAAAAAGAAAATATAACGCATGGTCATCTCACTTCACTGTTTTTCGCTGTTTCTGCTAATGATATACATAAGGGCAAGATCCTACAGTTAAGCTACAAAAACGTGTATCCTAGCATATTTTATAAGAATAAAAACCGAACAGAACCCAGTACCCATCACTATAGCACAGTGGCCTGTTTTGCTGTAGTCAGAAAGCCTGGGTTAGCCTTGAAGCACCACCACTGACCAGCTCAGTTATCAGGGACAAGTTACTTAGCATAAAAGTAGGCTAATAACAGAACCGATGTCATACCACTGTTGGAAAGATTAATTGAACAATACATAGAAAGTGCTTTGCGTGAAGCCTCTTCTATATGGAGAAAGCACATAATCGATGTCAGTGCCTACTGTTGCTACTTAAATAAATGATGGGCCAACATAGGATCGAACACCATGGAAGTTATTAAAAATTATGATGTAGAAGACTACTCCCCAATGTGGGAACACAAAATGTCTTACATGCAGAAGCTGCCTGTAAAATAAAGAATATAATTGTGTTGAATTTTTTTAGGAAATATGTGGGCACATATGCATGTGAATGTTTGTGCATGTGTGCAAATCCACATCCTTTCAGTTATTTTTAGGCAGTGGAATTAAGTTTGATCTATTCTCCTCTGTGGTCTCTTCTGTTTCATTAAAACATCAATCAGTTTTCTAAAAAGGAAAAAATACTTACATGATTTACAAGGTCATGTAAAAAAAATCAGTAGATAAGGTGGGGTGCCTGGGTGGGGCTCAGATGGGTAAGCAACTGATTCTTGGTTTCGACTCAGGTCATGATTTCATGGGTTGTGAGATCAAGCCCTGTATCAGGCTCCTGGCTCAGTGGAAAATCTGCTTGCAAGATTCTTTCCTCTGCCCTCTCCTTACTCTGTCTCTAATAATAAATAAATCTTTAAAAAAATATATAAAATATCAGTAGATAATGTGTTGAAGCAGCACACAGGCATGCATCAAGAGACAAGGGACCAAGAGCAGACGGGGGCTGGCCCCAGAGAGGGGGTCTCCCTTGGCTCTCCAAGCACTGATGCAAGCACCCACTGTGAACGTGGATGTGGCCCCACTAGTTGGTTAGAGTCTGACCCCTGTGCCTCAAGAGAAACACAATCCCAGAGTATGCCCATGGGCCACCCAACCACAGCTTGCCCCACTTCTCCTATTCTCCAGACCTGAAGCTCTCCAACAAAAGTCTCACTGAAAGCACCCAGAAGGTTCACTGAAACCCAACGGCTGGGCCCCAGGCCCTATTTCTAACTGGGGAGACCTGGGAAGGAGCCTGAGATTCAGCATTTTCTGACAAGGCCCCAGGGGCTGCTGATATGTGTATGCCGCAGGGATGGGACACACTCCCTAGACAGGGCAGACATGGCCCCTTCACATCTCCTCTTCTCATTGAGGGTGTGCTAAGCTATGCCCAGTGTTGTCGGTGCTGGGGGGGCAGAAAATAAATGTGTCCATGGAGGACACTAAATCCTCAGGCACATCAGAAACCTGGTGATTCGTGGAGGAGAGTACACCGCCCTCCCCCAGAAAGCCACTCACCCTTCACCTCCCAGGCATGAGCAAGCTGAAGTGGACACAAAGAACAGGGAGGATGAACATTTTTTATTCAGTTTAAACACTCGGGGGACACATGGACCTTTACTACTATTTAAATGGGCTTTTCAGCTGCTAAAAACAGTCCCATCTCCTGCAGGTAGTTTATGATGTCAAATGTTAAATCAAAATCACAATCAAATGCAGACAAGGGCGGTGCTTTAGGTGTCTGGGGTTAGAAAGGCTGCACATCCCAGTGGCTCTCAACAGTCATGTAGAACCCAGGGCATCTACAGATTTCACAAGTAGGCCTGGACTCAGCAACCAAGGAGGAAAAAACAGGTGGAAAAAGGAAGGATTCGGTCAGTCCTCAGCCTCACTCCTTGGTCTGAAAGCCCAACAACCAGCTTCCTTGAGGTTTGCTTTGATTTTGTTAATGTTATCTTAGGTGACAACTCCTAACCATTCTGCCTGAGGCTTGCAATCTGTCAGGAGGAGCTCACGATAAGCAATTGTGCACGTGCAGGGGAGAGGAGTGAATAGTAAATCTCCTGTGTCAGATATTTTAGGTGCCAAAAACAAAACAAAAACCCAACCACTACATAGTGAAATTCAATCTCTCGAAGGAATGCAAAAATGTCAAATTTGTATGATCTACCCCATGTGTCCCCTGAGTGTTTAACAAACTGCTAAAGAAAATACTTTGTTGGTCAAAAGACACCATCGGATGGGGTCTTTTCAATATAAAGTCATCGTTAGGGAAGTGTCCCAGACATGACAACCAGCATGTCTTCAGGAATGATCCAGGGCACTGACGCCTGCCAATGAGAGACTGAACCTTGAGTCTCTCATAACCTCCATGCACAGAAAGGAGGCAAAGTGAAGGACATGGGAAGCCTGCCCCTCAGGTGCTTCCTTACCTGAGCTCTTTGGGATCGAACACCAATTTCACATCGTTGACAATAGTTGGCAAGTACTTCAACGCCGCCCCCTGCAAACCAAGAGCAAAGAATGCTGAGCCTAATGCAGTCTGGCAAATGTTAACACAAATCTGTAATTACTATGAAGAACCACAGACATACCAAGAAGAGAAAGATAGCTTTCTAGACGAGAAGATGAGATCATCAAACACAACAAAAATAGAGCAAAGAAAAAAAGCCTCTGATCCACAAACAATGGTGATTTGTTAGATGGTTTTCTTGACACATAATAATTTAACAGAGGCCTACAGTTATTGCCTGGGGACCAAATGCCTATAGTGCACTAAGTTTTTGTGTGATTTTCTCCTTAACCCTAATGAAGCTATAGTGGACACAGGAAGACCCCATGTCCCTCAGAAGAATCCCCTACCATTCAAATCCCTGCAGTTGCTTCACATTCAACATCTAAAATGACTGTCTTTGTTCCATTCCAAAACTATTTCTGTATATCTGTATATCCCTTAATTAGGAATCTGTTGTTTCTTCAGTAGTAGCCTTATCTCTTATATTGCTATTTTGCATTTTCCAGAAAATCCACACTCTCAAAAAATAAGAGTGATGCTTATCATGACAGATCGTACTACATGCTATGTGCTGCACTGGGACCTTGTATATATTTTATCTTTCATTCCAATAGACCTCCGACAGAGAGCTGGCTGTGTTGGACAGCCAGGGAACTGCAATGGAGATGCTAATTACTCTGCCCCTGATCAGACCACTAGACCTGAACACAGACAGAATCAAAACCCAGTTCTGTGGGCAGCCAGAGCCCCAGCACCCTCAGCTACACAGTCTGATGGGAAAAGTTAATAGATTTTCAGTGTTCTGACTATGGTGGGCCTCCCCCTCTATCTGTGACTCTATGTAACTCCTTCTGCCAGGTTGGGCTCCCCTTCCCAAAATGAAATGGGGGAAATAATGCTGATGCTAAGGACATCAGAGGTTACATTAAAGTTCAAACTCAAGCTGAAAAGAGAACAGGATAATGCTTTGAACGCTGGAAAATACTGCACTTATTGCATAAACAATTGTTAACGTTATTTTCCAAAAGCAAGAGCGGTGTTTCAACAACCAACAACAAAAAACCAAAATGGAGTCACTTGTGCTAAACTCCATGTCAGCAAACCAAGGCTTCACACCTAAACTAATTGCAGTTTCAGCTTCTCTCAAGAATATAAAATTGAACTACTCAATCTGGAGGGGCGCCTGGGTGGCTCCGTCGGTGAAACATTTGCCTTTAGTTCAGGTCATGATCTCGGGATCCTGGGATTGAGCCTCATGTAGGGCTCCCTGCTCAGTGAGAGGGTCTGCTTCTCCCTCTCCCTCTCCCAACCCCCTGCTTGTGCTCTTTCATTCTCCCTCTCTGTCAAATAAATAAAATCTTTAAAAAAAAAAAAAACCCACACACACACAAAAAAAAAACAAAACAAAATAAAACAAAACTACTCAATCTGGAACTCCATGGGCAGCACTACTGAAGTAATCCACCTGACAGACCTCTTCAAACCCTCAAAGAAAGAAGTAGCCTGCTCGTCCCTTGTCCTTGCCCCCTCCTGCCTATAAAAGTCTCATTTTGTCCAGCTCTTCAGAGCTCCTTTCTACTTGCTAGATTGGGATGCTGCCCAATTCATGAATCATCGAATAAAGCCTATCAGATCTTCAAATTTACTGAGTTGAATTTTATTCTTTAACAGCAAAAGCTCACTTTAACATAATACCCTGAATATACATGGTCCACAAATTTGCAATAATGGAACACAGGCCCCGCCACCTCACCACCGAATGAAACTAGTTCCATACCTCACGCCCTATACAAAAATTAACTTTAAGTGGTTCATAAATCTTAAACATAAAACTTTAAACTACACAATTTCCAGAAGACATTTGCGATGGGCTAAGCAATGATTTCTTAGATAAGATGCCAAAAGCTTAATCCGTAAAAGAAAAAAAAAATCAATAAATTCTGGTTCATCAAAATAAAAACTCTGCACTTTTAAAACTTACTGCTAAGATAATAAAAGATGAGTCACACTCTAGGAGAAAATAATTGCAAATCGTTATCTGATCAAGATTTGTATCCAGCATATCCAAAGAACACTTAAAACTCAATAATGAGAAAACAATCTTCCCTCCAAATAGGCCAAAGATTTGAAAAGACAGTTTTCCAAAGAAGATATATGGATGGCAAATAAGCACTTGAAAAGATGCTCAGCATCATTAGTCACCAGGGAAATCCAAATTAAAACCACAGTGAAATATCACTAACACCTATTAGAAAGGAAAAAAAAAAAAACCAACCCTGCCACCTGACAATATCAAGTGCTGTTGCAAATGCTGCTGGGCTGAATGCAAAACAAGGTCAGGAACAACTGTGGAAAATCATAAGACGATTTCTCATGAAGTGAGACATGCACTCTCCATACAGCCCAGCAATTGTACTCCTGAGTCTGGACTCGATGATATGCAAAACTTGATGCGCACACAAAACCCTGCATGTAAATGTTGACAGTAGCTTTCTTTGCAATCATCAAAAACTAGAAACAACTCAAAAGTCCCTCAAGAGGTGAATCCATACAATGGAACACTACTCAGTAATTAAAAAAAAAAAAAATCGAGCCTGCGTTACACACAACATGGATGATCTCAAATGTGCTCAGAGCAGTAAAACAAGACAAACTCGAAAGGCTACGTACCATGTGATTCCATCTTTAAAACAATCCGGAAAAGGCACAGCTATAGGGACGGAGACCACCTCTGTGGGTGGAGGAGGGGGAGCTTGTGTACACTGGGGGAAAGAGGAACGCAGGGGAGGGGTGATGGCACCCTACTACATGACTGTACTCAATCTGTACCTTAATTCTCAAAATGAATAAAAACATATGTCCTAGACAGACGGGCCTGGAAAAACCTTTAGAGAATGTTCCTGAATCTCAACGCTGGTGCCTAAGAAGTACGTGGTCGATTCCAGTCACTTCAAATGAGTTCAAGTTTCCTAATCTATAGCTTGGGAATATAATGTCCATGCCTGAGGATCTCCTGGGTGCTGGACTCTATGGACAAAATACATCCGCAGGACAACATGAGAAAGGTCTCTTATCCCCATTCACAGATGACACAGTAGAGGCATGCAGCGAAGTCATGTGTCCAGACTCATGCTGCTGGGATGTGGAGCAAGGCGGTGCACGCCCACGGTGAGCACACTAGTTGTCCCTGTCTCTCTCAGTGCGGCTCGGTCCGGATGAGACAGGCAGGACAACAGTGTTCTGCGCTGCACAATCACTGAGGCTTGTTTCCTAGGGGTGGGCCCTGTCCTCCCACACCAGCCAGATCAAGGGATCCCAATTACCTCCTTGGCAATTCAACTTTGGAATTTATCAAGTTACTGCAGGTTACCCCCATTTCACAAGGATGAAGCAGACGGCGATAAACAAGACAGGCCTCTATGGCCCGCCTTGCGCTTGTTCCCCGGGGGCCTCCGGGTGCTGCATTAACCAGGCACACAGACAGCCACGCTGGGCCAGGGCTCCCTAGGGCCTCCGCCCATCCAGAGGTCACAGTGATGCCCATAGAAAGGGGCATGTGCCCACCAGAACCCCAAAATGCTGCCTAACACAGAATTTATAGCACATGGGGTTTGGAGAGAACAGAGGGGTTCACGCACCTGCCACCAACCTTGGCTCAGCTTGGGAACAAAGGACAGAGCCGATGGAACAAAGAGAACAGGACAAGCAAGGAGCCACCTCTTGCACCTGCTGCCCATCCCTGCTTCCCATGGGGCTTTTCCGTGGTTCTCCTGGAGCCTGGGACCTCAGCCCTCCCCACCCACCTCAGCTCCTACGCTGGAGAAAAACAAAATCCACCAGGAGAAGGAGCAGAGGCACCAGAAGGTCCACGCGGAGAGGGGGAGCGCCCAGCTCCCAAGGACGGCATCCCACACCTGGGCTCGGCAGGGACCCTGTGCCCTCTGTCACCCCTCCTCCCTCCGGGTGACTGGGTCCTCACCCCAGCCGTTCCTTCCCTCCGCGTGGGAGCCCACGCTTGTCTCTCAAGAGGGAAATGCCCCCCGGCCCAGCCGCACGGGCAGTGCCCAGGCTGGGGGCTCGCACGATGCCCGCTGCCCAGCACGCTCCCGGCTTTGCCCTCTGTCGCCTCTCCAGCCGCACCCTGGCTCGGGTCCTGCGGAGGCCCCAGGCCTCTCCCTAGGTGCCCCTTCTCATGACCCAGCTGCGAGCCCTCACCTGCTGCCTTCCTCTGCACCCGCCCCTCCCCAGCTGCCTGCGCAGGGCCCTGTGCCCACCACCCCTTAAAGATGGGTGTCCTTGGAGTCCCATTCTAGCCTTCTCTCCTTCCTCCACATGCTCCTCAGGGAGCCCACCCTTCCGCCGGGCTGTGGAGCCCTAGTGCCCACTGCCCAGGCTCACCTTGCTCCTGGGTGGGTGGGCGTCCCACCCACACGCGGCGGCCCTGCTGGCCCAGGGGCGCTGCAGACCCCACCCGCCACAGGCCAGCCCGACACCTGACCTCCCCGGGGACACCTCGGCGCAGGGTGCCGCACGGCCCCGTCCCAGGTCACAGCCTCCCTGGGGTGCTCCCTCTTCTTCAAGCGGGTGGAGCCTCACTATGAACTGCCCCTGGTTCTACCATCTTCTCGGCCTCTACAGCTTCTACCACCAGGTCCGGGTGCCTCTGTCCCGGCTGGCACCGCTGCCGCAGCCTCCTGATGGACCTCCCGCCTCCACATGGACCCCTTCAAGTCTGCGCCCCAGGCGGCAGCCGGAGTGCCTTTCCTGAGACAAGAGGCAAACCTAACGTGGATGCTTTGGAGGCATTGCCCGACTCCTGGGGTACCAGTCCAACTAGCTGGCACCCTCAGAGGCTCGGGCTCCTCCTCCGCAGTGTCTGACCTCGGCGGCCCCCACCTCCCGCTGCAGGAGGCTCTCCCACCGGGGGAGCCTCTTTCAACAGCAGATGCACCTGTCTTCTGTCTTCCTGGGCCACTGCTTCCCTGCACGCCACGCACGCCGGCTGTTGCCCCAAACACTCAAGAGTTAACCCCCGATCACGCCCGGGTCCTTAGCTAAGACATCATGTTCTTCAAGACACAGGGACCTCGGGTTGGGCGTCTGGAGAGGCTCCTGCTCTGGGCCGTGTCCGTGTGCCGCACACCAGAGCCCGTGCGCTACGCAGGGCTAGCCCTTCGCTCCGGGCTCCCTGAGGCCCTGGAGGCTCTCAGACACAACACACACTCCAAGACATCGGACTGACGGAGCTCTCTACAAAACCACCTCTTAATTCTCAAGAGACACTCCACGTCTTTGCTTTGGACCCACAGAAATCCCCATCCTCAGCCAAGAGAACAGTCTGGTGAGCCGCCGGAAGAGCCAGGGACTCGGACGCTCCCGCTCCCGCAGGCTCTAACCCTCCTGACCAGGAAAAAGCAAGCTCTGCCCGCTTCTAATAGGGGTGATTTGTCAAGAACCTCAAGTGTTTTGGTTTCTGCTCCTGCTTGCCGCAAAAGGCTTCATTTTCCCTGTGGAGTCGGGCTGCTTCACCCAACTCAGGTCGCTTTCGAGTAGAAGGAGCAGCTGGCTCGAGGGCTTCCCAAGACGCAGAGCACAGGACAGTGGCGGGTGGGATCGTCTCTGCAGGAGGACACTTCCAGAACAGGAAGACCCGGGTGCAGGCATGAGAAGCCACGGCGGCAGGACGCACGGGGGCGGTGCCATACAGGGGACACGGGACACACGATCCAGGGCCTCATTGTCTGCATCCAGAGCGTGCGTCCACCACTCGCTGCGTGAACCCAGGAAGATGGCATGTGCTCAGGGGTTCCCGCTGGTGAACCGGCCGGGGAGCGCACCGGCATCCAGACACTGCCGGCAGGGTGGAAAGACGCAGTGTACGTGCCACACTCGGCGTGCCACCCCAAGCACCAAGCACATCACGGGCGTTCAACACACGGTGGCCAGTCCTGCCGCCAGGTCGTGGTGGGAGACCATGGGATGTGTGCAAACGATGGCATGGAAACTCTCTTGAACGTGCCAAACTCTCAAACGTGACCCCGCAATTCAGTGGAAGCTTTGGTTTATCGCGTCCTATCCTATATGACGTGCTAAACGTGGAGTAGAAGAATTTGCCAAATCACAGAATTCAGGATAACAGGAATGGGAGGGATCTGTGGAGGGTTTTCTTATTTTCCTTTTTTTATTTTTGTCCTATGTTTATTATTTTTGTTTGTCCTATGTTTATTATGTTTTTATTATTTTGTTTATTATTTTGTGTAATTCTCTTGTTATTTAAGCAAAATCTTGTTCAGGTTACGCAAGGGCCGGCGTGTCAGCAGCCCCGTGCTTACGGTGCCTTGGGTGGGTTCTGCGCGCCAGGGTGACAATCACCCATCAGTTAGTTCTCCAGGGTGTGGCCTGCACGGTGGGAGTGGGAAGGGCACAGGCCTGCAGGACGCATCAAGAGACAGAGCTGAGGGGCGCCTGGTGGCTCAGCCGTTAAGCATCCAGGTCTTGATTTTGGCTCAGGCCACGACCCCAGGGTCATGAGATGGGGACCCACCTCGGGCTCTGCACTGAGCGCTGCGTCCGCCTGAGATTCTCTCTCTTCCTCTCCCTGTCTCCCTGTCTCCCTGCTCCTGCATGCACTCTCTCTTAATTAACTAACTAATTAAAATCTTTTAAGAAAGAGCAAGACAGAGCGGCATGTGGAGTAGGCCTTCGGCCACAAGGGGCCATATAATCCATCAGACCACCCCCTCTCTGACACGCCTCGCCAGAAAGAGAGCAGCACAATACAGGGATTTAGAGGACTTCACAGTGTTTAGCTTTGTTTACTCATCTCCTGTGTTTTAAGACTTAACTGTGATGATCAAACCAATGCTTGCTTTCTAAGAAAGTTATTTCTTCGGGTTTGACTGTAAACCTAAGCAAATTAATGTAAAGGCATTTTAAGTCCTAGCTTGTTTTTCTCTTTGAACTTGGCAAAGCTTTCATCTGCCCACCTGCGGATGAACCGGTCCAATTCTAAATGCACTTGGGCCTCCGGGCAATGGACGCGTGGACACTGGCCTGCTGGGGACGCCCACCTGAGTCCCCGGCACACCATGGCACATGAAACGGAAATCAGCCCCCAAAACAAAGGGCTCCCCACCACTGAGCACTGACTGAAAGCCAGTGAGCGGCAGAAAGATACCAGAAATAAAATTAGAGAGAATCTCGGCCGACGGTAAAGAAAGCTAGTTCTATTTCTTTTTTTTTTCTTTTTTTTTTTAAGATTTTATTTATGTATTCAAGAGAGACACAGAGAGAGAGGCAGAGACAAAGGCAGAGGGAGATGCAGGCTCCATGCAGGGAGCCTGATGTGGGATGGGGGACTCGATCCTGGGCCGAAGGCAGGCGCTTAACCGCTGAGCCACCCGGGTGTCCCAGCGATTTCTATTTCTATTAAATAGAAAAGAACTTGTCTATTAAATAGGCAAGTTGCTGAGGGCCCCTCCTAAAAGTGAGTCCATCGCCCATCATCCTGGCAATCGAGAAGAACTCCTGGTGTCCAGTGATCGCAGCTCTGGGGGAGGAAGGTAAGGTCAGACCTGAATCAAATGGACAAGAAGCATACTGGAGCCACAGCTTGGAGGGGGGAAAGAAAATTAAATACATAGGAAGGATTTTGAAGTGGCAGAAAATGCTAAAAGTTTTCTAACCACTGAAATAGTTCAGGTTGAAGAAATTAAATAGATTGTATACTCTTCTCTAAGCAAATTTAATCATCATGCAGCTCACGAGAATGCCAACTTAATCCAAGCCGTAAAACAAAACAGAAAATGTACCTTCTACCCAGTATCAGTTTAATGTTGTAAGTGTCTCTCTGGCTAAAACTGTTACTACTGATGATGATTAATAGACACTATTTTAGGGTAAAGTTCAGGCTACATTATTCAGTATAATTATTTTAATTAAATCCATTAGCATATCTTTATATAAGATTACAAGAGCTATTGGTGATACAAAATAAGTTTTGCTTGAATAATGTATGAAGCAATTATTAATTTACATATTTCTCAAGAAAACGCGTATTAAAATGATTCCATTTGGAGGTTTTGAGCTAAAATATATATGGGCCACAAATTCTCCTTTCAAACTTAACAGTTCCATCTTTGGAAGACTCAGGGCACAATCAAACAGCTTCAGAAGAACCAGAGCATTCTGATCCGGAAAGTGGAGCCAGACCAGTCTAGCCAACAGGTGGCTCTAGACTGAGCTTGTGCCTTTTGGGGGGAATGGAGGAAACAGGGAGCACTCTGGAGAGAGGTACCCTGCCTTACAGGTTGCAGGAATCCAGAACAACAAAATAGATGATGACAGTGAGTGTTTCTACTCCTTATCCTCTGTTATTAAAAAAGACTACTTACATCTAATGTATCTTAAATCTAAAAATAACTCTTCTCTTTATAATCAAGCTTCCTTTAAGCAGACACTGGTCTTTAAAATAGAATCCCCATCTCTACCACCAACGCTGGTTCATTCAATCCCAACTGACAGCTTGGCAGTTGAAAGAAATCATTCCTAGGAGTAGTTTCATGTTTAAGCATCATGAAGTCTAAACCAAAAAAATACTGAAAGTACACACTTACTAAGATTCTTCAATAAATCCAATATAAGCTCCTTACATTTAAAGATCCATGTTATAGCCAACAAACATATGAGACAATGCACTAATCATTAACTCAATCAAACCACAATGAGATATCACCTTATATCCATTAAGATGGAAGGAAGGAAGGAAGGAAGGAAGGAAGGAAGGAAGGAAGGAAGGAAGGAAGGGAGGGAGGGAGGGAGGGGTGTTGGCAAAGACTCAAAGAACTAGAACCCTTGTACACTGTTAGTGGAAATGGAAACTGGTAAAGCCGTCAAGGAAAACAGTAAGGACGGTCCTCAAACATCAAAAATAGAATCATCATATGATCCAGCCATCTCACTTCTGGGAATATACCCAAACGCAATGGAACAGGATCCTGTTCACTGTAGCACTCACTATTCACAATACCCAAGAGGTAAGAGCAACCCAATGTCCATCAGTGGATGAAGAAAGAAAGAAAAGGTGGTACACACACGGAGTGGAATGGAATGCAGCCTTAAGAAAGAAAGAAATTCTGACATATGCTGCGGGAGAGATGAACCTTGAGGCCATTATACTCCGTGAAACAGGCCAGTCACAAACAGACAGAGTCTACATGATTCCACTTGCACAAAAAATCTGAAGCAGTCACAATCACAGACACACAAAAGCCGGGGGGGGGGGGGGGTGTGGAGAGCGGTGGAGCGGGCCCGGGGGACACCAGGGGCTCCAGGCTTCGGGGAATGGGGAGTTATAGTTTAGTGGGGACAAAGTTTAAGTCGCACAAGACAAAAGTTCTGGAGGTGTTCCACAACAACATGAATACAGTTAACTCTACTGAACTGTAAAAACTGTTCAGGGATTGTTCTAATACGTGGCTTTTACCACAATGAGAAACAAACAGACCCACAAAACAATTTGTTCTCCCTCCCTTGGAGATACCACCACTGTCAGGTAAGGGTCTCCCCTGGGCAGGACTGCTCTTAGCACAGCCGCACCACTGGCGCCTGCCCATTAAATGTCAGAGGTAACTCCCCTGTAAACACACAACACACGCACACATACACAGAGTCACTGTCACAAGCAAATGATGCCCCTGAAATTCCCAAACAGCCCCTGGCTGAGAACCACCAGGATAGACAAGAACTTTCCCGGCCGGGCAGTTGTGCTACCGTCAGGTCCCCAGCAGGCAGGAGCCCTCAGCCCTTGGGTCAGCCTGGCCTGACCTGGGCCCCTAAGTCTGCTCAGGTCACAAGAAGCCTCACTAACCAGCAACAACCAGTCTCTGGGCTACCTCCTCTCTCCGTGTCACCACAAGGGTCTGAAGCCCGCACATGTTTCATCCCTCATTATCCACAGGACACCAGACGGACTCTGGTCACGAACAGATTGAAATAAAAGACAATAAAGGGCCCAGAGTGGAGCCACCATGACTCAGGGAGTGAGGACACAACACAGGTGCCTGCAGACCTGCGGCTAGGGAGCAGGCATCATGTAGCAAAAAGTGCAAGACAAAGAATGAGAAAGGGACAAATTAACCCATGACACACACGAGGATAAACCCTCTTCTTTGGAACCACCGTGCTCTCCTTAACCTCCGGAAATCCATTTGCCAGGAATTAAGTCATGCTAAAAAGGGGTATTAAACGTAATCTAGGCAAGAACAATTCTGAATTAAATCACTCAACTTTTTTTGTCACACTTTACCAGCACAGCCGCATACCTAAGAGGCTCAGGGAGACGGGGAGAAGGGGAGCGATCCTCTGAACAGGTCTCCACAGCTCCAAATTGGCAAAAATTGGTTACCCGTCTAGACAGCTTCCAAGAAGCAAAGCGTAAGTTACAAATAATGGCTATTTTTTAAAAATCACTTGAAATGCAGGGGTCGACATAAACAGGAAAATGGTCCAGCTTGGAAGCACCTTAACGGCCTGACCTGCAGTGAAGCACTTTGGAAATCAGCAGCTAGAGAATACAACACAACACACTTGTGTTTTCCTCCTGGTCTGAATGATCTCACAAAATAGAGCAGGTGCGGAGCAACGAGAGGTGCTGAAGGGCCAGTGTAGAGGAGGGAAGGACAAAGATACAGGAGGAAAAGGGGGAGCACAGGCAGGCCTCAGCGCCCCCCTCCATTGCCCACTGCTCCTGTGCTTGGTACACACCAACCCTCAGACAAAGCATTGGAGATGAAGGTCGGGGGCGGGGAGACACTCAACAGGCAGAGGCAGCTGGACGGGGTGAAGGACCCTCTGGGGAGAGACGCAGTGAAAGCAAAGGGGGGCCCAGCTCCCCACTCCGACCTCAACCCCAAGCCCCGGGCATGGTGGCTGCCCAGCATCCCAAATACTTTCCTCCCATAGTGTGTGGAACTGTGTATTCCCCCAAAATGTGTTCAAGTCCTAACCCCAGGTCCCAGTGATTATGAACTTAATTGGAAAGAGGGTCTTTGCAGATGAAACCAAATTAAGAGGTCATACTATGAGGAAGGGCCTGGAATCCACTGTCCGTGGCGGCTTTATAAAAGAAGTGGGGAGATGGTGCACGGAGGCACAGACGTGCGATGCAGGGCAGGGTGCCAGCTGAGGATGCCAAGGACCACCAGCAGCCATCAGAAGCTGGAAGAGACGGGAAAGGATCCTCCCCTGGAGCCTTCAAGAGGGCACAGCCCTACCAACACCACCAGAGCAGAGAGAGAATAAATCCCTGCTGTTTGAAGGCATCCAGACTGTTCACTCTTTACAGGTGCCTGGGAAACCGATGCACAGCGCCCCTGTCCCAGGACCAAAAGGCAAGGCAGGGTCCTCCCACTACCCACAAGCAGAGATGAAGCTCTGCTTTCATTTTCCATCTCTTCCCAACCAAGAGCTTTATAAATACAATAAAAATAGTTTCTAATGGGCTGAAATGCCACTCAGAAGCCATAGTGGTGTCAAATTCATATGTAAGTTGCTAAGCGTTTACTGTCAAGGGCTGCCTTGATCTCTCTAGGGAGGAAGAACAAGCATCCTTGCACAGGCGAGGGCCAGAGACCACCTACTCGCAGTGGCAGAAACAGCAGCACGTTCCAGGCCCGCAGCAGCTGAGACACATGGGGGAGGCCCTGGGGGTGGAAATATGCCTTCCTTGATCAGAGAGGACGGAACCAGAATTATGACTCCACCCTTCTAGGATCAAATCCTGACACCTGTTTCCCCACCCAACGCCCACCCCTCCCACCCTCTGCCCCGGAGCATCGACAACACTGCTGCGGTTACTCCGGTATTTACAGTCTGGCCAGGCCTGGCCAATAGAACTGCCTGCACCCATGGCAACATTCTACCGCCATTGTGTCCAGTACAGTAGGCCCTTGGTACTTGGGTCTGTTCCGCACAGGAAATATGGCGAAGGGGACGGAGAAGCAGAAGGTTTAGCTTTATTTAATTGGAAAGGACCTAACTCTAAGTAGACTAATGCAGATCTAGAATATAGGCCGTAGCAGCATTCCGCCGTCCGTTCATTTCACCGAAGCGGGTCCCTGAACCCTCAGGTTCATTGGTGCTGATTTCTCAGCTTCTGCTGGAAGACACATCTTGTGAGAATTAACAGGGACACTGCAGGGAGGGGTCTGGCATACAGTCGGTGCTCAATCACTTCCTTGAGGACAGAATCTGAGTCTTCTTAGCCATCCTGAGACTCTTCTGTGTCACAGGTTCAACAGTTTAGATTATAAACAAACACTGATTTTGCTGTATTAGGAATGCTGTATTTTGACATAAAATACTCCTGGAAAAGGTGCATATCTATCACAGTTTCTAAAATCTCAAGATGGATTTGCCAGCCCAGGACTCCGACCCAAAGTGTTCTTCTCTTCCTGCTAGACAGCCCTCTCTCCTGCTCAGAGAACACCATAGCAGGAGGTTGGATTCCTTGAATCTTGACACAGGGAAGGCCCTAGATACGTGAAAATATAATGTACAGTCCTCCAACTGCCTTACAGAGGAAGGTTTAATATAAAAAGAGGAGGAGGGGAATCTTTACAGACCAAATTGCATGTGCAATTCAGGAGTCCATGCAAATAAAGCAACAAGAGTGTCTATTCCTTGATCAATTAAGAGAAGAGCCACAGGACCCTCTGGTTCCACTCCTAGGTCCATACCCAAACCATGGAGAGCAGGTGCTCAAAGAAAAACGTCTACACAAATGTTCACAGCAGCATTATCGACGATACTCATGAAATGGGAACAACCCAAACGTCCATCAACTGATGAATGGATACACAAACTGTACACATGGAATACGATGCTCATACACGGGACTGTGATTCTCTATAAAACAGGAAAAAGTACTGACTGACACATGCTATTTTTTTTCAAGAAATACTTCTATTCCAATGATTTTTACATTTAAAAGCTCTTTGTCCCATATAGCTGGCAAACTGAATTTAAATAAAATTTTAAAAAAATAAAAGCACTCTGTCCTTATTGAGCACTTATTTTTTTAACATTTTTTTTAATTGGAGTTCAATTTGCCAACATATAGCATAACACCCAATGCTCATCCCATCAAGTGCCCCCCCTCAGTGCCGACACATGCTATTAATACAGATGAACCCTGAAAATGTGCTACAAGAAGCCAGACACAAAAGGCCAGGTATTTTATGCCATCACGGATACGACATATCCAAGACAGGCAAAATCACAGAAACAGAAAACAGATGAATGATGCCAGAGGCCACAGGAGAAAGTTCTGGAGAGGGACTGTAACAGGACTGTAAAAGAGCCTCCTTTTGGGATGACAAAATTGTTTAGGAACCAGATAATGGTGATGGTTACAAAATATGGTGAAAGTACCAAATGGTCACTTTAAAATGGTTGAGACGAATTACGTGTATGTATATTTCACCACAAAAATTTAATTATTTTAAAAAATAATGTCCTGCCCTCAACTATCAAAAGGCACTTTTCATTAAAATAATCACAGGACTCCTCTTAGCAGCTCCGAATCACTGTAACACGTGTGACTGACCCACACGACGGTTTCTAGTGGTGACAGACCAACAGCTTGGAAACAGCATGGTGCCTCCAACTATTTCTAAAATGAGGCATGAAATTAGTCATCATAATAATGATCCCACTGTCACTGGTTCACTGGGACAGCTACAACTCGCCTGAAGCAAGCCACTATCAATGCCAATGTTTTAATTAAGCAAGATGTAATACAATCTACCAAGGTAGAAATCCAAGGAAACCAAAAAGGAGAGCTACCCAAATGTCCCCAATACCCATCATTGTCCCAAATGTCACCCCTAAATGCCCTTTCATTCGGTTCTATAGTTGTATCTCTGATTTGTGCCTCAGCAAACATTTGCCACGTAGGTCAGAGGATTTAAAACATGAACATCCAAATTCGCAACTTTTGAAAAATGTACTCAGAGACACAGAATGGGTCATTTTTATAAATGTTGCCCACAAAAAAAAGAAAAACCTTCAGTTAGGCAATTAAAAATACTTCCATGGGTCAGCTTCTTCTCCTCCACAGGAAAAGCTGGTCAGGAAGACAAATTATCACAGAGCCCAGACACTAGCCCCAGGCAACATCTGTCCCTCACTCCCGGAGCGCCCCTGACCCCACAGATCCCACACCTGCAAAGGCAAACCCAGCCCGGGGTCGAGACTCCAAGGCAGCTGCTCCTGAGTGGGGTTTTCTATCCTATTGTCCTAGATGTCAGGGTCTGAATCCTCTGTTATCCTGTGGTCCCCCAAAGCAGGAAGGCATGGGGGAGGCTGAGAGAGCAAAAGAATGGAAGGAAACCCAGGGAGGCACAGAGGATGAGGGAGCAGAGGAGAAAGCAGAGGAGCGGCGACGGGAAAGAGGCCCCAGGGAGGGGCTCTGAGCACACAAGGAACAGGTGCAGGGGGAGAAGCCCCCAGAGTCTGGCACCAGTGATGTAAGACAACAAGGAAATGCCAGCAGGGCTGAGTCACTGGGGGAGGCCAAGGACTAGGGCTTCTTTCTATCAAGGTCTGGCCAGGTGGGCAGGGTCCCCTTCCCTGGGCGGTGGCCAGGGCAGGTGATGAGAAGAGGTTAGGCCTGGAAGTAAAACCCAAGTTTAGGCAACTCACTGGGTTTTGTTGTGACCATTGCAGCAGTCTGCTAGAGGTGCTCCAACATTCACAGACCAGGTGGCTTCTAAAAGCCCAAGGCCAAGGGTCAGTTCCTTCTGAGTCTTCTCCTCTTGGCTTGTAGACGGCCTCCTTCTCCCTGGGTCCTCACGTGGTCTCTTTAATCTCCTCTTAAAAGGACACCAACCAGTCAGACTGGATCGGAGATCTCTCTAATGACCTCACATAATCTTCATTACCTCTCAAAAAGCCTTATCTCCAAACACAATCACATTCGGAGGGACTCGGATGAGGCAACATATGAATCTGGGGGATGAAATTCAACCCATAACACAGCTGTTCCCTCGGCTCCCTCCTTTACGCAAATGCATGGATTAATAAAAGAGATGTTTTTCTTCTATGCGATGGCATTCTCACTGTTATAAATTATTTCCATGTAGAGCACTGAAAAGGGGTCCTTTGAAGGAAAGGCAACTACAAGGGAAAGTTCAAAATCTGCCAACAAAACTTCTTTCAAAAGTTCCTTCCCCAAACATCGCCACCCTCAGCCACAGAGAAGACGGGCTCCTGTGAGGACACACAGACCTCCTACCGACTGACCGACACAGGCAACGACTCCTCTGAACGATCCAGGGAATCAGTACTTGGCAACTAGAACCCACCGGTTCTGAGACATTAGACTCAGCGTCCTGAGGGCAGAGACCCTGCTCGTATTGGGGATGCACCTGCCACACCACTCCCAGCACCTGGCAGGCAGGGAAGGTCAACAAACGTCTGTGGAATGACTCATAAAAGACTGTCGTGTTGGGTGTTTTGTTCAGTTCTTGGTGGCTGCTGGAGAAGGAAAGAATGAAGCCCAGAGCATGCTGACAGGAAGCTACACATCAAGAGAGCTACACGTTCCCATTTACAGGCAGCAAGTCAAGGCACTCGGATGTGCGGGCCACATGGAAGGGCTCTGGCTTGCGCTGTCTTGTTCTGCGGCAGCATACAGGACAGGTCCAGCACGGATGGGCCGTGGATAAGAAAATGCGTGATCGCCAGGTGGCCTCCGTGCCCAGCCCCGGCCACCCGACCCACCCTCAGCCCACTGTGTTCCCCTCACAGGCCTCCCCTCTGCCCTCCACGCTAGCTCATGGACCTCACGAGCTGAGACTAGCTTCCTTCAAAGCCCACCTTCTCTTGCGCCCAGGCCACCCCGGCACATGTGGGCACACTGCTTCCAGGTACAGGCTTCTTCCTTCCCAGACTCCTCTGCCATCAACACCCCATGTGCTCCGTGTGTCCACCACCCACCACCTTCCACGCTCCTCCAGGGTACAGAGGCAGGGGTGCAGGGAGCAGGTGCTATACTGCCTGCAAGGCCCTGAAAGGCTGGCTGTGCGCTCCGTGTGGCTGCAGCTGCCACAGCCCTACAGAGAGATCCACCTGACAAGCCCAGTCACCTCCCTGCTGAGGGCCTCGGGGACGGCAACCCCAAGAGGCCCAAGTCCTGGCTTCTTTCCCTGACACACGAGACCATCTACAGTCAAACACAGGGGTTTTCTTTTGCTCTTTAATAAAAGTTCCGAGGTGCAGTCATTGACCACTCAGCAGTCCCCTTCGGGCCCGAGTGCCTCGAGAGCACGCCGTGGGCAAACACGAGAATCACAGAAAAGGCAACACAAATTCATTCAAATTGACTTCTCCCAAAACCTGGCTTCAAGTATGTTTTGCCAGTGACACTAAAAGGAATAAAATGTACCTCTCGTGCTTCCTTTCCTAGACACAACTCAAATAAATAGTGAGTTATTTGGAAAACGCCATCATCACTGTCACGTTCGGAAGCAAGGACAGAAATGAAAGATTATTTTCAACTAAATAAAACGAGAGTTCCTATGAAGGCATAAAACCAGAGCAAATAAAAAAACAATGTTGAGGTGTCTACTGTGCACATCGACAGTAGTCAACTTAATAGCTCTTAATAATTTCTGATGAGTGTGTTTAGCACAGACATGAGCTTGGAGACCCTGTTTGCAATCTGGGGGAAACGTGGTATTTTGCTCCAGAGGAACACGATGCTGCTCCCACAGTTGAGGGAAGGATAGAGCAAATGTCAGAGGAAATGACAGCAAACACCACAATAATAAGCGAAAAGGACAAAAGCACCAACTTCCAATTTATAAAAGATTTGTTATTTGAAGACTCCACACAAAATGCCTGACCATAGGACAAAGAAAAAAAATCTGAGGTACATAAGGGCAGCTAACTGGTTATCGAGTGAAATAAAATTTGGGATGAATTTTGCAACGACGCTTATAATTGCCACCATCACACTAGAAAGCCAGCTAGCTCTGACTCTGCATTTGTAAAGGATAAATCAGAGTGAATCTGAGAAAACTCTGAAATTACAAAAGCAATGGCAAGAAAATAATTCTATTTGTTGGAAAATGAAATGACGTGATCATCTGAGAACACTCAACAATTCACCTCAGGATCTGGGAAAGTCTAGAATTTGGTAAACATAACAGTGTATATAAAACAATAAAGCTGTGGAGAAAAAAGCTCAGGTGAAACGTTACTACACTGTTATCTAATTAAAATTTAAGTAAAAACAAACAAAAAGAAAGCAAAACAAAAAGAAAAAGCTCAGGATGAGATTCCTCATTTATTCCCAACATTTATATTTTAACTAAAGCATCATTTATCTCTTTGAAGACCAACATCAATATTATTTCGATTCTACTTTATATAGATGGCCCTGAAGGATGCAAATTCCTAGCATTCCATCAGAGTAACCTCGAAGAGGTTTACTGCAATCCAAAACCCCACAGAGTATTTGACAAATAGGAGAATGGACATGCAATGTTTCTTGAGAACGAAGTCTGTGAACTAACATTCTTTCAAAGCCCTCACACTTGAGAAGTCCTCATTCCTACCCAAGGTTAACCCTTGCCTGGTTTCTGGGAGAGTGACCAGATTTCTCAGGGACCCCCTGGACCACAATGCATCCTAATAGCTCCAGGGATCAACCCCACACTCAAGAGTCTCCCCAGGGTGGGTCCATGGAGCAGGCCTCCCTCCCCCACCACATGACCACCAGGCACTGAGCTCAGCATGAACTTCTGGAACTTGGTCAACGCCAGGTTAAATCTTATAAAGCAATGACCCATCTCTCACTCATTGCTCCGAACACTGCAGAAATTCTCTGCATCCACTTGAGAAGTCAATGTGTCATATGCTCTGCTTAGGAAATTACAAGCCCATATTCTGAAAACTCTCATTACTTTGACAAGTGTGGTGTGACTCTAAGCACACACACAGCATACACAAAAGCCCTTGTGTAATGGATATTGTTCTAAGTACAAGCTGCTGAGTGCCTTTCCTTCCACCCAAACGCCATCATGTACCTTCACCTTCTGGAACCTTCTGGAACGTCCTAAAGGCCATCACAAATATCTCTTACCACATCTGCTCCCACCTACCCAGCTGCCTTCTGTCCCTATCAATCAGGTGACCCTGGACATACAACAGTTCCTCATTTTCCGAGTGAGAGAATTTTACAACTGTCCACTTCAAATCTATCTACTTCGATAAATACAGATAAAAGCCAGAGCCCACTCACAATACTTCGCTAATGTAACTATACATTCCTATTTAACATCATAGTATATGAATATTAATTTAGAAATATTTTTACCCATGTAAAAAAATTATGCTAATTTTTTACATGCACCTTTGATATCATTACCTTAATTACCACCAACACCCAGTTCTCGGTCATCATTTTACGACCATCTAAAATATTTACAAGATGGCACTTTTTATGAACTATGGTAAATTACTTCCCAAGCCACAAGTCCCCACATATATAATACTATCAGGGTTTTACTTTATGTTAGGTTCACATTCACAATCTTTCATGATCTCTGCAATGTGACCAATTAATTATTTTATCTAAAATGATCTTGGAGGGACGGCTGAATGGCTCAGTGGTTGAGCATCTGCCTTCAGCTCAGGTCATGATCCCGGGGTCCTGGGATTGAGACCCGCATCAGGCTCTCCACAGGGATCCTGTTTCTCCCTCTGCCTATGTCTCCGCCTCTGGGTGTCTCTCATGAATAAATAAATAAAATATTTTTAAAAAATGAACTTGGCAAGGTTTATTATAATGACATCCAACACTTGTGTTCATGTAAGCAGGAAACTGTCAAAGGTATGTCGTATTTCTTTAGTCCTTTTCATCAATTCTGCTAGGTAACCTCTAAAAGCATGGCAAACTAACATCACGTTTTTAAGCTAATGTGTTTTAGTGGGGTTTAACAAAAAATATTAAGAAGTCATAAGGTCTCAAAGAGAAGGCCGCTTAGTTGTGCATGCCTACTGTGGGAGGCAACCATGGTGTGTACAAGAATTGGGCTGTTACCTCATAGAGTTCAGGTCGAGTCTCCCTCCCTGCATACGGGGACTCCTCCAGACCTGGGAGGTAAGACATGACAGCAATTTCCACCAACTTCTGCAGTCCCCAGGACCGTGGAACCCCATGTCCTTCTCAGTGGGGGGTCCTCCTGCATCACTTTGCTCACTCGGGACCTCCCCAAGAGCTGAGACTAATCATCTTTCCATATCCACAGCACCTTCCATAAGTATCTGGTCTTGAGCTGGTGCTAGGAAACATTTGCAGAATGAATCATGTATGCATGAAATGACTAAAACACTTTAAAAAAGAAGAAAGAAAGGGCAAAGTACCTAGAGGTGAAATCTGAGCAACACAGAATCATGAGTCTCAATCACCCGTGTGACACGGGATGATCGAGCAGAGTTTCCCCACTGGACTGTGATAATATAAGAAAAATGAAGGAAAAGAAGTAGTTTTATAAGAGCCAGAAGTTTTAAAAATTTAGACCTGCTCTCTATTATGAAATTGGCTTCCTCTCACTCTAAGATGAGGAAGTTCTTAATAAAATGATAGTGATGATAAACGGTAGTTAATCTTTATTGCCAATGATCACCAGCAGATGGATGACATCATTGTCTCCATGACAAGAAGAACATAACCCCTCAGCTCACACGCCTCCCTCTGCATGCTCTGAACCACTGACAGACCTCCACACCTAGAACAGTGCCTGGCAAATACAGAAGGGCTCAAACATATCTCATGAATACAATTTTTTTTGTTGGTGACCAATTGTTCTCACTGGCCTAAGAGCAACTGCTGAAGGTTGTGTAAGAAGACCCAGAAAGCCCACAGTACAGATGGCCAGAGGGTAAGAAGGGTTCTTAAGCTCCCTTTCTTCCTTCATCCTTCCCCAAACTCTAGGCCCAAGGCTTCTCTCCATACTGCAGAGGTTGAGTAAGAATTAGGTTTGGGCAAAAATCCAGAGACTGGAATAGAAGATGATGAACAAACCAGGAAATCAGAAGGCAGTGGGTTTTAGTCCTGCATCCCAGCTTGGGCTAAGGAGCTCTCTGCCCTCCCTCATCAGCTGCCTCAGGTTCACACGTCCCCAGGTCTCCATGAGGTAGGGTGCCTCTGACCACTGCCTTTCTCAGATGCAATCCCCGATTGAGCACTGCCCCACCCTCTTCCTCACCTTTGCAAGATTCTGTATCCCCACGGTGGGTGTGCCACGGAGAACCACAGAGCATCCCTGGGGGCACATGGACTTTGCACAGTACAGTAACATTGGAGCTCTACCTCTTAAATATGGAATTCCTTATGAAGACTCATTGAAAGATAGAGCAAACTAGCATTTTGATGCAATAGTAACTTGTGTTTTGTTCTCACTGACACATGCCATAGGAAACAGGAAGGTGGTACACTGCCCACCTCACCATGTCAGGGAGGCAGTCCTGCAACACTGCACCCATGGGGGCCTCCCCACCATCTGTGTTCCCGTTTGGGCTCCCAGGGAGAAGGTGCTGGACACCAAGAGGATGGCCCTAACTTCATTATTGCTCAGAGGCCCATCTAGGGAGACTGTCTTCTATACCATAATTCAATTTAATGGCTTGCCATGCTAGTGAGAGACATTGTGAACCAGATGTCTATGCTTAACAAAAATAAAACAGGAGATAATTATAATGAGGCAACCAAACACCTCTGGAACCCAAACATGGTGGAGAACATTCACATACTTAGCTTACCATTGCTTTATATATTATCTTCCTAATCACAATGTGCAACCATCACTCGTCAATGAAGAACTAATTAATTACAAGTCATGAAACACCCACGAAATGGCCAGGAGATTACTGGAGGAAGGATTTAGGGATAAGGAAGGTTAAAAAGAAAACAGCATCCTATGGTCATCCAATGACGAGACAATATTAAGTAATGAGGTTTAAAAAGATTTAAGATTCAGGGCACCTGGGCGGCTCAGCAGTTGAGCATCTGCCTTTGGCTCAGGGCGTGATCTCGGGGTCCTGGGATTGAGTCTCGCATCAGGGTCTCCCCGCAGGGAGCCTGCTTCTCCCTGTGCCTGTGTCTCTGCCTCTCTCTCTGTGTCTCTCATGAGTAAATAAATAAAATCTTAAAAAAAAAAAAAAAAAGATTTGGATTCATGAATAATACTAATGTCTTAGGAGCACTACAATAAAAGAGGGAAAAGTATAAATATCTGCTGTATCTAAAATCTCATCATTCCTCTGATGACCAGAGCCAGCAGCCCAATATTGTGATCAGAAGAACACCAGCAATTTTGACCCCAGGTTAATGAAGCACAGCAACATGGTTGCTGAGAATATATCTTCTCTCCTGTGTCATAACACAGCAAAGGACAGAAAGACGACTCCGTTCGAAAGCTTTTAAAAGCTTCTTAAAGGTTCTAAGTAACTTTTAATGGGTTTTTCTTTTTCTTCCATGTATCACAGGTATTTGTTTGGAAGATTAAGAAATCACCTTAGGAAAAAACAGAAAACAGAACTCACTAATCATCTTCCATTTAGCCTTTTATATGAGTAAATAGGGAAATCATTTATAATCACATCCATTATAAAGAATTCAAATTATTCCACTCTGTTTTATTATCTATCAACAGGAAGCATACTTCCTCACCAGGACGTTCAGTTAGTGAGTTTCTGGTATGATTAACTCCTATTTTAATACCCAAAGCGTTTCTCCAATCTGTGCAGTCAAGTAAGGAGTCGGCACCCCGCCACACGAGGAGGAAAGAAGCACGGCGCAGGGCCGGTGCCACCTAGGCCGCCCCAAGGTGTCCCGGGGGTGAGGCACCAGGTGTTTTACCTCTCCTTGAATGCCAGCGGCAGGTGCATTTTCAGAGTACTTTCCTGATCTCCAACTTACTCATTTGTTCATAAGGAGCTGGTGCCCACGGCATGCCAGGCCCAGGGTTCAACCGCCAAGAGACCTGATCTGCTGGAGAAGCGGCCGTGCAAACGGCCATGGCCAACACACCTGCTCACCGCGGTTCAGTTACAAACGGAGAGTCCTTTGCAGAGGACTCTGGGAGCCAACAGCACGACACGCAGGATGCCCAGGCAACCCTCCACCAGCAGCTTCCACACCGAGCAGGGCCCCTGGAGAGACGTGGGGAGGATGCATTCCAGGGAGAGAGGCCTCTGCACGCAAAGACAGCAGGACAGGCAAAAAGCACAGCAGGCAGGAAATGAACAGTCTTCTGGGGCCACGTGTGGAAAGACGAGGGAGCAAGGAGAAAGCAAGGGAGGAGGGTAGCTGACGCTGATGGGTGTTGGGGCCACTCGGGAGGGGACATGCATGGGCCAAGGGGAAGGAGCCCAGGGCACGTTCCAGAGCAGGACAGAGCTGTCACTTCCTATTCCCCCGTGGAAGCCTCTATCTGTCCCCTCCCTACAAGCAGACCCAGGCGGACACCAGCCTCCCAGGCGTAGGAGGGCTGGGTACCACTCTCTTCACACCTGGAGAAGGAGAAAGGCACGTTCCTGTGTCTGGGGTGAGAACCGATGCCTGGTGGGAAGGCTCTCCTCCTCGTTTCTACAACTAACC
Source organism: Vulpes vulpes (assembly GCF_048418805.1). NCBI lineage: Eukaryota > Metazoa > Chordata > Mammalia > Carnivora > Canidae > Vulpes > Vulpes vulpes. Next base: position 113,424,936 of record NC_132794.1, on the reverse strand, counting down.
ACCCCCTGCCTGAGGTGTCAGCAGCCCCTCTGGGTCATGGAGAGGAGAGGAACTCAAGCAATAAAACCCCAGGGGGCACCTGGGGGGCTCAGTAGGTGATGCCTCAGCCTCGGCCTTTGACTCGGGTCATGATCTCACTCAGGTCACGATCCCTGGGTCCTGGAATCGAGCACCTCAGCAGGGAGCCTGCTTCTCCCCCTGCTTGTCCATGCTCTCTGTCAAATGAATAAAATCTTTAAGAAACAAAACCCTGTGGCTTAGACAAGGCTCACAGTAGAAGCCAAAGGGAAGAGAGATTGGGGCACTCATCACCCTCTTTGGGTTCAGCTGCATTCCTGTGAAGAAGCGTTGTGTGCATGAGTGTTGGGAGCCCAGCCATGGGGGGGGGGGGGGGGGGGGGGGGGCGGGGGGGGAGAGGAGCGGGTCCTGAAATGCTTGGACTGTGGGCTGGGCTGTGAGGAGAGGCTCACGCACTCACAGGCTGCACTTATAAAACCTCTATAAACTTGATTTTAAAAGGAACCCATCGGGACTCTGATTCTGCCGGTCCGGGGCAGGACAGAGTGAAGAGACTACCGAAAATTCTGAACCAGGACCCAGGCATTCCTCCCCAGGTGGCTGGGGCGGCTGTCACTGGCAGGTGGCAACCACAGCTAGCTCCATGTCACAGCGCAGAGACAGGCCAGAGAAGAGATGAGAGCAGAAGACAGGGAGCGAAGTCAGTGAGGAGACAAAAACTACGCTGACCCCTTGGGTTTGGTGGGATGTAAGGAGAGCACCCAGGGGCACCCCTGCTCAGCTCTGGGGACCACGAGGCAGCACGCAGTGTGAAAAGTCATTATCTACCCCTCAAGGTAGAAGTCTCAAATGAGCAAATACACCCCACGGTTAGAGTCCGCCCAAGTGCAAATCAGTGAGCAAGAATCGTCACACATGCGGATCCCAAAGCCGCCCGAGAGAACACCAGCTGATAGTTCCATGGCTATGAAACCATGATTTCTCCTAATGAAAGGAAATATAAATGGATGGGCTTTTTAATTCTCTGAAAATAGTACTTATTTGCCAAAATATAGCCCACGGGTTCAGGAACATTCAAAAAGAGATGACATATTTAATTCATAGAGACAGCAAAACCTCACTTAACTACCTTAGGGGCGACAAAGGTTGAGAGTGAGCTCACACCAGACTCAGAGGAGGTTATGAAAACAATTAGGAAGCTAATGAGTAGACACTGGGAAGGCGAGAGGCAAATTGCAGGCTGGCTAACTCTATCCTCGCTCATGACAAGTAAAACACCAAAGGTGTCATTTAAAAAATATTAAATTATTGGGTAGGAAACTCCAAATTCAAACAGAATAAATAAAACCAATTTTTAATAGCCTGGCATTAACGACAGGCTGGTAGAGACAGAGTTGGTGTCAACTGTGATACATAAGTACCCACTGAGGGCTCCTTCCAGGAGGGATATGCTCATTCAGCTCTGAGATGCCAGCAGCCAGAAGTGCCAGCAAAAACTCAGAGGACAAACACAGCAACCCGAGCATCTCCAGATGACACCACACTCCCCAATCCAATGGAAAGAAGCTGCAGTGAAGGGAAAAAAAACCTTAGGATGGCTGGATATTAAGTAGTAAGTATAATACAAAAGCAATCATCAATCAAACCCGGGGGGAGGGAGGTAGTAGAAAGTCTGGGAAGTGAGAGCGATAAATTTTCAAAACGATGAAATGCTGTCACTTTCAAGTTTTTAAAAGAAATTAACAACCTGGCTTAGCATGGTATTGGCAAGAACTGAGAATTTCTGAGCAGGGGTGGGGGGGTGGGGGGGTTACTAGAAATTCATTACTTCTGAACTCCCTGGAAGTGACCTAGTGGAAATAAGACTTGAGTCCACCTCCTAGAGTCTAGGACACCTCAGGTCTAAGAGCGCCAGCAACGACTGAACCCCACTTATGCTGCATATCTGTCTGGCAAAGCCTCACTTTCCTAACCAGAGAGGTGAATGGCAGCAGAGACACTACAATAATTATCCCAAATTATAAATAAGTGGGGGTGTGAATGAAACTATGCTCCACTGAACTTAGCATAGTGTCAAAAAAAAAAAAAAAAAACCTAGGGAAAAGATTTGAAGTATCACACAGCTGGTGTGCTAATTTTGGGAACTACAATTAGTTTAAAACAAAGACACATCACGTTTACAGGATTGACTACTGCATTACACACTCAACAGATTTCTTTTAAAAATCTGTCTCTGTGCACACTTTAAAACAATTAAAGTGCAAGCAAATGATGGCATCTTTATCCTTTTCAGCCTATGCAAAGTTTCTTTTGCTGTTCACTGTCTTTTTTAAAGAGGTGACCGCTTCCTTTCTAGAGAGCGGATCACAGAGCGTAAATGCAGAGAGAGAGCCTCACAATACAGTCTAAAACCCTTTCCTTTATTCTACAGACAGAGAACAAGCAAATTCAGTGGAGTAGAAAGTTTCTGTCTAAAGGAACTGGGATTCAGAGACTCAGATTCCAGGCCGAAGATCAGAAGAGGTGCCCCCCGACAAGCCAAAGCCCAGGGACCAGCGGCGAGCATGTTCTACGCTTTGATGGCGGGGGGAGCACGTGATGTAAGCATCTGACAAAACCGAGTAGGCCACACGCATCCCATTTAGGCATTTCAATGCGTATCAATTATCCCACAATTTAAAATTCAGCTTTTTGATAAAGGGATCTTAAAAATGTTTAAAGCACACAGATTAAATATTCCAAACGAAAGACAAAGGTTGTCAGCTTGGGAAAAACAGCAGCGATATGCTGCTTACAACATGCTGTCCTCAAACAAAGGGACGAGGAAACATTGGAGGAAGGAGATGCTCCACAACAACTAACAGAGCGGGTGATTTAGTGGATTGGAAGTCATCAAACCCTTCATGCCTTGGTTAACACCATTTGCACATATTTTCCAGATGAAATTGTGAGGAAAGGACTCTCCCGGGGTCCCATGCCCTATCCAGTGCTCCTTCCACCCTGCCAAGAAGGAAGCTTGGCAGAGAAGCAGGAGGAGGTGTGGAAGGAGAATGGAGAGCCCACAGGGCAGGCTAAGGAGCACCAAGAATCCCACAAGTGATGGGGAGCCAGTGCAGGGGACGGAGCCATCTTCATGTCGGACAGTGGTGACTCAGGCCACACCAGACCCTCCAGAGAAAACGATGGACACACTTAGAAAATGATCGTGGTCTTCTACAAATACCTTCCACAAACGCAGCATGTCACTTGTATGTTTTAACACCTCTTCCGCTGATCAGGGCGCCCTGCGTGAAAACAGGTGCCAGCCCCACAGATCCCCCGAAGTGGCTTCCTAGGGACAGGTTATCGGAAGTCCCTGGCAGGGCACCTGCTGGCCATGCACCCCAAGAAGGCGCTCCTAAGGACAGGCACAAAACTCCAAAAGGGAACTTGCCTGATTCCAGGAGAACTTTCTTCAATTAAAAACATATTTTACTTAAAAATGTAAATGAAAATAGTTATCCCAGGACAAAAATAAAAGAACTAATAAAGAACATCATAAGATAACATTTCTAAGAACTCATGTAATTTTCATATTGAGAGATCCCTGGAGAAAAAGTCCATTTCCTCCCTGCCCACCACCCCACCACCCCACCCCATTTCTTCTCTGGGAGATCCTGTCCTTTTCTAAAAACGTAATTTTAGATTAAAAACATAAACCCATAGCTCAATTCTCAGTCTACCTGGAATCTCAGATATTACATCTGATGATTGGGAATACATCATGCTCCCCTTCCCAGCTCTGAGGACGCAGCGGAGGATCAAGAATGCCCCCACCCCATGCTTCCTGCTCCTGGTGCAACTCTCCACTCCAGCCCCTAGGTTCCAGTCTTCCAAAAAAAACCAATGGACTCCTGCAACCCCCCACTCTCAGGACAAAGGGGACCTCAATGGCTCAGTGGGTTAAGCATCTGCCTTCAGCTCAGATCACGATCCCAGGGTCCTGGGATCGAGTTCCACATTGGGCTCCCTGCTCGGTGGGAAGTCTGCTTCTCGCTCTACCCCTAACCCCTGTTCATGATCTCTCACTCATGCTTTCTCTCACGGTCCCTGTCTCCCTCAAATAAATAAAATCGTGAATAAAATTAAAATTAAAATAGTCCTCCTACCGGTTTTGTTGGATCGAGATTTGGTGATAGGCAAAGTTTTAATAATGAACCACAAAGAACACTGAGCACTTACCTCGGCTTGCTGCCACACACGGCTGCCCACCGCTCCAAGAGTAACTCTGGCTGCAGTAGGAAGGTGGGACACTAAGTGCCCAACACATAATAGACCCACCCAAAGGGGAAATGCAATTGTATAACCTGGAGCGCACCAACATCCTGCTGAACCAGTGGTTTGCTCTCACGCCCACTATATGGACCTGGAAAAACAGAGCAGCAGAAGGAAGAAGGGGCCAACTGGTAGACCACGTACATCAGCAAGGTGACTTCCATGGGTTAATGGATCCACAAAGCTACTCCTTTGAAGGGGTGACAGATCCACAAAGCTACTTCTCTGAAGGATTCACTGATGAGAACATGTAAGCAGAATCGTGACCTACCAAGGAATTATCAGAGAAGAAGACGGGCCTGACAAATGGCAGGAGGAATAGTATTTCCTTCTACCTTAATATAAAATGAATCATTTAAAAGAAAAACAATGAAAGGACTTGCCAGACACCTAACCTCTCAAACACAGCAACTCTGCATGTACTCTTGAGCGGTGACCACACAAAATGTATAATGTCACCATGATATGAAATGTTATAAAAATATCATTTTCAAATTTTGATTACACTTTTGTTATGTTCCACCTCACCAGACGATGAGGACTGTTATTCTTCCTCAATCATTAAACTAGAGAGAAGAGAATTTATGCTTTAAAAAGAAAAAAAAAAAAAGTGTCTCTAAGAATCAATCACCGTATCTAAAGGTTACACAGGCAAGAATAAAACCTGCTTTGTTTTAATAAGATACACCTTTTATAGCTTTTTTTCCCCTTTACCTCTTCCCTAATTCAATGTACCATATTGAATGCATAGGATTTCCCAAGGGAAAAATAATTCTGCTTGAATTATAAAAGTGTCACATTCACAGTTCATAGAGAATAATACTGCTCAGCTTCTCATCAAAATTATACTGCCTAGCACAGGATTCTAAATAAAGCCAGAGTAATGTACAAACTTATTATCTGACTCAGGATGTCGTGAGAAGAGCACTGGGCTGAGAGACGTTACACTGCAGGCTGACCCTCCCTCACGGGAGCCACTCTATTCCTGCGTGAGTGACAACAGCTCTAGGTGTGACTTTCCCGCTCCCCGATCCCACAGTGTTACCTACTTGAATGCTTTTGAAACTGGACTCCACATACTCCACATAAAGTCCATGATTTCATCAATACATCTACAAAAAATAATTCGTTCCACCATAAGTTCTGCCCAATAGTTTTAATGAAATTCGTAATTATTCGCTATGATGGAGCTGATGATTTTTTAAGCACACGTAAGGATACACTCCTTTTTCACACTTGCTTATGCAAGAGCAACCAGCCAACAAGAAATAAATTTCTTGCTGGGCATATTTAAGATCTGATCTTTTCTCTGGTCTCAGCTTGGGCTACTTGGCATGCCGGCTGGAACACCAATCCTACATGAAGGCATTAAATAATCTTTCCATCCGCCAGTGGACAAGTCCAGGGCAGAGCTGCAGGGCCCATTGCACAAAGTGACAAATCTGAATTGGCCTCAGCTACATTTACAAACGTCACACGGGCCCTCCTCTGTCCTGCTGGCCCATCCAGCTCCCTCACTGCACACTGCATCACGAAGCTATTTTTCTTTTCAATTTCTCCGAGTCTGCTCCTTCCAGGAATGGTCACTCCTTCACATCAAGAAGGTTGGCGAGGGTTCATTCTGAGAGTTGTTATGGATCTAAAGAGAGCGACGGGCCCTCTGCGTCTTCTAGGATTATAAACAATATGAAAATACGAGCCTCTGACTACGAGTGGCCATTCGCCCCTCGCACAGACAACTGAGCCAAGGGAGGAGATATTCTAACCCCTGGGCACGGCTGTGCCTGCCTCATGCCTTGGACTCCCCAGCTCCATGAATCAATTATTCTCCTTCCTTCTGGACCTAATTTGAGTTGGGTGTATGCAATTGGATTACTGCAGCTTTACAGTAAGACCTTTAATACCTGAAGTCAAGTAGTGGCAGGGCTGTGACACTGTCCTCCCTCCACACTGGGCTGGTTATTCTGGGTCCTCTGACTCTGCACAAATCAGAATCAACTAAGATTTCTACTGAGATTACAATGAATGAATAGATCAAGTTGGGAAGAACTGACATCTTAACAGTATTGAGTCCTTTTACCCATACACTGGGGTAACTTCCCATTTATTTACCTCTTGTTTGAAGCTTATGCAATTTGCAGTAAAAGAGGCCTCACTACAGAAAATCAAAATACAAAAATGAACCTACAGCAAATGCATTTATAAATAAATCTACAAACCTACAGCAAATGCATTTATAAATACCATTCCACAAGTGACCTGCACATAAGCCTTTGGAGATCCTGTCTCTTCCTTTCACTTGAGAACATCTTGTTTAGGATTGACTGGACAGTTTTTAGAGCATTTTAAAGCCCCCTCATCCTTCTTAGAAATAAATCTCTGGGAAGGGGGTTCATGGGGCAGCTTCATCTTGAAGATGACAGAGAAGAGCCAGTGGACATGGGATATAAAGGTTTTTCTCAACAACTCAGCTCCTAAAATGCAGACTTTTTACATGATTATGCTTTCTGCCCATCCCTTGTGAAAGTTTTTCCATTATTACTTCTAACAGACATTGCATGGCACCAGGAGGATCAGAGAGATGGAGGGCATCCAAAGGCTTTGACAAGTGAGAGTGCCACAAATACGAAGGATTACGATTATTTCACGCTCCACAATCCAGCTGGACAAAAGCAGCAGATAAATTCCCTCCACACCAGATGGGAGTCTGGGATTGGTATCTCCCTCCACTGCGTTATGTAACCAAGCATCCAGTAGCAACAAGCTCTGTATCTGCATAATTACCAACAGCCAACCGGCCAGCAGCACCAGTAAGCAGACACTGGATTTTGGGAGGAAACAGGACGCTGTCCAAAGAGAAAAGGAAATGAAAACCTAATCCTAAAACATAGCCATGCAGTCAGAAATGGCAGGAGGACACACATGAGGAAGATACCTAGAATGTGCCACAAGGAGTAAATATAGACGTACCCATGAAAGAGTGAGCAGAGTCATTAACACAGCAATTCCCAAAAAGAGGTGTCCAGCGGGGTCTCAGGAGAAGCCCATATGCTCAAAGTCTAGACCCCCTATAACCTCCACCTGCTTCTACACATACTTCCATCACTCACATGCTTAAAGCCAATAATTTGGTAGGTGATTATGACATCTCCCTTCATCTTCCTCACTTCCTATATCAGATCTCCTACCATGGCCTGCAAATTATACCAGCGGTTCTCCATCTCCTTCTCGAAACTCATCACCAGTACTACAGCCCAATGGTTCTCGTCCAGGAGCAAGTGTGCCCTCCAAAGCCCTGGAGGCATTTGGCAGGACGCCTGGAGATACTGTTGGTTGTCTATGCTACGGCATGCATGTCGCTGCTAAACATGTTCCACTGCACAAGAGAGCCCCTAGGACCAAGAACTTTCAGCCCCAAAGGTCAAGAGTGCTGAGGTGGAGAATGCTGCTGGAGCCCCAGTACCATGGTCTCTCACCTGGATTCCACGAGAGCCTTTCACCCCACTGCTTCCTCTCTCAGCTGCTCCAATCCATCCTGCGGATGGCAGCCAAGATGATCCTCTAAAAAGCCAAATCTGATCTGACCAAACCCTCGCCAGGGCACCTGAGTGGCTCTCTGGGCCCTTAACAGGACCACAGGGCTCGGCCCAATATGTCCACACTCACCTGTCCCTCCTCTCCTCACAGTCCTGGCCTTCCCGTTGCCACTCTATCCAGCCACAACCACAATTCATCTTGCATTTCACGACAGCAACAAATACCTGCCTGTCTGCTGCCTCTACCTGGGACTTCCTCCATTTTGTACTTTCTTTAACCAGCCTCCTTGGAACCGTCCTTGAACCCCTCAACTATTTCCAATCCCCACCCTGATATACCTTGTCATTCTATCACTTACTTTTCCCAAAAAAAAAAAAAAACATTATAATCTAAAATTAGAGGCTTATGCCTATTTTGCTTAAAATCATGTATTGCCATCTATAACTATGTTTATGGGTGTAGTTATTTGGTTAATTTCTGGCTCATTCTTAAATGCAATCACCATGAGAACAAAAGCCATATCTCTGTTATTTCTGCCCAGTGCCTGGCACACAGAATGAACATATTATTAAGTGCATTTTAAAAATATATGACCAAATAAATGAAGGATGAGGTGCTAGTCATAAACCTATCCATGAGGCCTGCTGACACTCACAGGGACATTGAATAAACCCTGACTGTGATGGAGGATGGAAGGCCAGATGACACCATGCCCCAAGGTATATTGGGGGGGGGGGACCCAGAAGCAGAGGCCACAGATGGGGGAGGGGAGCTGAGGGAGAGACCTCTGAAGGTCAAGGTCAGGGATGGAGAGAAGGAATTTGCTGGAGCCACAAATTCAAAGCAGCACTTTCCCCCTCAGTGAGCATCATAAGGAGGACAGGACAGAGGGGATGGCCAGGAAATGCCCGGAATTCTGCAATCCCAAATTAAAGGCTTGTCCTCTGACACAGGTAGGAACATGGGGATAATCAGGACAAAGGAAACCTGCCACGGAATTTTTTAAAAGATAAATGCCAACAACTACTTATCAATGAAATCATTTACCGCCGGCTTAAAATGCTAAAAGCAAACTGCTAGTATTCAACAATGGAAAAATTAATATGATGAAAAATCACTTGATTAGGTAAATGAATGCACATCAATTCAGGTCCATGTTCTGAACTGGCATAGAGCCATCACAATCATAATCATGACTGCTCATTAATATGGAAAGATGCTTGTGATCTAATGATACAGGAGCAGGAAACCCAATGGCATCTCTGTTGGAACTATCAAAATGCTCACGACCATGCACCACAACTGGTGGAAAACCAATACAAACGGTTGGTTTGCTGAAGCAGAGCAGCCGACAGAAAGGACTTACCATCTTTTCATTTCTGCTACTGTTACAATGTGCTGTGTTGGACATGGGGAGGGGCTCAAGGGGGCAAGTATATCCACACAGGCAGCTTCAGATAATGTCTTGCCCTGTGGGCAGTACCTCAAGCATCCTAGGGGAGCAGCCAAGAAGACGGTGGAATTGCCCTGAAAGGCATTGAGGCCAGAAGAGACCCCAGAAATCCAAGTCTAGGCAAATGCTCTCCTGAGTACCGACCACTCTGGCAGAAGCTAGGAGTCTGATGTGTTCAAATCCCTCGGCCAGACTGCGGAACTCTCTGCAGAGTCTGGAAGCCACAGACCAGAAAGCCGCATGAGGAAATTGAAAGTACTTGGAGCTGAAGGTTTACTAAGAACAAGTCATAAAATATTTTCTTCACCTTTCTGTGGCTTTGTTTTTGCTGCTTTCTTTTTTGACATGAGTCATGACTTCACCTCCAAGCATCTCGTCATCTGTGTACAGGGAAAGCTCGCACAATCAGAACAACCCAGAACATAAGGCAGATGAGGGCTGCAAGCCCGGGTGAAGCCAGCCCTGCAGGGACACCTGCCCAAGCCCGACTTCCATGTGTCCCCTCCTGCTGGTGCTCACACAGCAGCCAGAATGCTCTCTACACGAGGGCAGCCCTGGCCACTTCCCCAATTCCCCATGTCGCCCAGGGGCCAACACCGTCAGTATTAACCCCACACTGATTAGACATGAATGATCTTGGGCCCCCTCTCCAGAATTTCTGAGGGAGAATCTGCATTTTAATAAGACCTGCAGGCGATCTGTGGGTACACACTGAGGCCTGGGCGCTACCCCTCTAGCCCTTCGTCAGCCACTGGCATCCTCAGTCGGGCAAGGAGATGAGAGCTCTTCAATCCAGATGATTTTGGGTCATGAGGGTACTGGCCACGGAGATGAGGGACCAGTATTCAGCTTACAGAAATTGGTAGCACCCGAGCCAGGAAGGTGTACTAACAGCAAACAATGAGACATCTTTTTCTATTTCTTTTTCCTTTTCCTTTTCCTTTTCCTTTTCCGGTTAGGGATGGTTATTGATTGTGTTGATTAATCCAAGAGTTCCAGAGATGCGAGTCAGGGCTTTGCTTGCCTGTCTCTCGTCACCCATGTGGACAAGGATGAGGGGATGGGTGGTTTGGGTGGTGACCTTCTGGGTCATGCTGTCTGCTTTGGGGGGAAACCCTGTTAAACCAGAACATCTGGGTGCTGAGGGTCTGCAGCCCAGGAGAAGCCAGTACAAAGGGAAGGTTTACATTTGATTAAGAATCAGCAACGAGCCAGGCCTTCTAGAGAGTTCTGCTGACACAGAGAGGATCGGGGAGGACTGGGATTCAGGCGCTGTAGGAATGTGCCATGCCTGGAAGTGGTGACCGTCTCCAAGGACCGCTGTACCGAAATACCACAAACGTGGCCCCTTAAGACAGAAATTTATTTCCTCAGTGTCCCCTCTGGGTGCTTGTCTTAGTTTGGGTGGTTAGCACAGATTATCCTTGCCCGACGCGGCCACTAATCCCCGTACCAACAGACGCTACGGAAGCAGGTGGTTCCCGCGGGCAGAAAGGCTCTGCAGCCACACAACACCGAACTTGAGAGGCTGGTCCCGCGAGGTGGGCAGTGGTGTGCAATCACAGGGAGAACCAGGGCTCTAGTGAAAAGCAAGGCCAGACAGTGGCATTGAACACAACCAAGCAGACAAGAGGCCCACAGATTCATAACCCGGGGGCGTGTCCTCACAGCTCTGGTGAGGACTTTCACAGGCCTTCCAAGCATTAGGAAATCTGGCTGCCCCCCAGTAAACCAGATGGAACCAGGGCTTTGCCACATAGAGAAGGCCAGCCAGGGAGGCTTACGAAAGCACTGTTTATGGAGTAAAAAACGAGAAACAATCCAAGTTCCCAAACACAGGAAACTGGTTCAATCAGGGATGACAAAACCACAAGGTCATACGCAACCTTAAGAACGATGTTCTTGAAAAATAGTACAGGACGTAGGGAAATATATATGGAAAAAAATGAAAGTTGTAAAAGCACGTGTAGATGCACGGACGTATCTGTCAATGTTCGTGTACGTACAGATCACATATATCACATAAGCTCAAGTATATCTGATGACACTAAGGAGAAAAAGCACACCATTATAAAGACAAACATGCTAAAAAAGAATAAAAGATGAACATGCTAAATAGTGTAATTAATCCACGGGAGATGAAAGATAAATGAGTCTTATTTTTCTTAATCAATGTTTGGCATTTTCCACTTTTCTAACAAGATCGCAATTACATTTAAAACCGAGGGCAAGGACATAATAAAATGCTGCTTTGTTTAAGAGAACCAGTAAGATGACATCCTTTGGAAATCTCGAAATCTCGCACCCAGCACAAGAAGCAGCAATGTCCATCACCGAGGCCCTGGGAGGTCAAGAACCCCCTGTGAACCTGACATCAAGAGTCTGATGACTCCTGACCCCGATTTGGCATCATCCTCAATACACTGAGACAATGCTTCCTGGAGACCAAAAATTCTAAACTCCCAACCTGTGACAAGCGGTGTGGCCCCCAGACACTAGCTTAGAAATGGACAAGTAGCAACGAAGTCTTCTGATGAGGAAGGAGTTTAGACAAGCCATATGGTGAGTGAGTGATGCTCATTTCAAGTCAGGACATGGGGTTTAAGGAACTGAAACGGTGCTTCTCGGAGGACAAAAGTCCCCCACCCCCACCCCAAACGGCATTGAGCACAAGCATGGTCCCTTCCAGAGAAGGCCAGACAAAGCAGCACCAAGAATGATGAGGGAGCAGCCCCCGGCAAGGAAGACAAAGCCTCCCGCATCTGGGCACCAACCTCAGCCCGAGGACCTCGATTTCGGGCCCCCAACACCCCCGTGCAGTCCGCTGAGCCGCAGGGGCCCGAGGCTGTATGAGACGCGGGAGACACAGAACACGAACCCTATTCTCACCCTACACTAAACAGGAGATACAGGAGATACAGGAGATGAAACCTCAAGAATAAGGGACAGCCGCGTTTTTAAATGTGGGGTGAGATACACTCGCCGTTCAGGAAAAACACCGTAGTGCCTGTCAACATGCAGTTTGGTTGTTTTCTTTTGTTTTTATTGAAATACATTAGTTCAGAATAGACCAGAGGTATTAGAACAGAAAATGCCAGAGGGTATTACATGGAATAAAGGTAAGAACCTTCTCGTGAAACATCTTTCAGCTTCACACACACACACACACACACACACACACACACACACACAAGAATCAATTTCTTATTGTGGATCATGGTTAGAGTTTCCCTCTACAGAAAATTCTGGATTTCTCAGCCCCAGACTCACCAGCAGACTATGCCTCGGAAGCAAGGTGGACTAATCTCTAAGATTAGTCCATAGAGCTAATATGTTAGTAGTATCTTTGCAATTCAGTGAAAACAGCAAAGCCTGTGTTAACTCTGACTGTAAAACCCCAAACACCCCAAACCTAGCACTGCAACCCACGAGTGGTCAAGAAAGAGAACCACCTTTGCCGCCATCACAGAGGGATCATGACCGAGATCCTGTCCTCCCCAAAGCCTGCATGACCAGCCCCATCAAACGTCCTTTACTCCCCTTAAACACACTCAATTTAGAGGCATTTGGTCAAAGTTGTTTTTGTTTCTTTAGGGGGAGAGGCAGACAGAGAGGCAGAAGGAGAACCCAGCATGGAGCCCAGTGCAGGGCTTGATCTCACAACCACGAGATCATGACCTGAGCCGAAATCAAGAGTTGGATGTTCAACCGACTGAGCTACCCAGGTGCCCCTGCTCAAAGTTATTTTTAACTGCTTTACACAGGAACATATAGTATGTCCACTTAGATGGAAAGGTCCACCAGAGGGTTTTTATGCCTTTACGGCTCCAAAGCATCAGACACAGAGCTGCTGTCCACCGACGGGAAAGACCATGTGGGCTCTGTTTCTGAATACTGTCAATGACGGTGCTTAGCAGCATTCTCCAGAGGAGTTGAAGACAAAGGAATATGGCTCTGGAACCAGGCAAGCCTAGGCCTCAACGGTCACTTGGCCTCATGCTAGCCATGTGGCCTTGGACAAGTTAGCTAATATTTCTGATTATTTGCATCTGAAAGCAATGATAGTCCCTATTTAATAGCATCATCATAAGGATCCAATAAGCTGATACATGTAAAGCACTTAGGACAGAAAGTGATCAATGAATATCAGCTGTTGCTATTCTAGCACGTGGAGCTCAGGATTTTTTTCTATCAACTATCGGAATTAATTCAAGGAGGCGTCCCAACATCCAGATGTTTCGTGTTCTCTAGGGGAGGCACTCTACTTGAGTCTCTAAGAATTAAAGGAGAATTGGTTGGGTCGGCCAAAAAGATTTCTGAAAGGCAGAAACTGGAATCTGACCCATTTCTCCAGGCAGCTGGAAAACATCACAGCTTTCTGAGAAAAAGAAGGCCACCACCAGATGTGAGTTTTAGGAAAACACTGACACACAGTCAGGAAATAAGAAAGGGCAGGTACGGCACCGAGGGAGTAGAGCTAAGAAACTTTCCGCAGAACTTTATCAAGAATAACTGTGGAATGAGCAAACACATGTGTGATATTAGAGCCAAGGAGAAGAAAAGGAAGAATGGCCACATCTGGCTTTGCAGAAGCCACATCTGAGTGCCACTGAGTCATACGTGAAGGAGAGGTGGACCACAATCACCCAGGGGAGAGCAGAGAGAGAACCAGAGGGCCCTGGCAACGGTACAAGGCCCCTCCTGTAGGATGGGAAGGAGAGACGTGTGATGGCAGTGAAGGGTCCCACAAGCACCTACTGAGGGTTGAGAATGTCTAGGCACGATCATAGACAAAGGGAAAAAGCAATCTGATATACAGACAGAAGGTTCTAGACTGAGAGGATGCGTAAGGGATTGATCAGAACCCCAGAGGCAGAGATGGGTGGGGAGGATCTCCACACAGGTGGAAGGTTAGTTTCAGGTAGCAGGACAGGAAGTGAGAAAGGTAAGGTGATGCTAGACAGATCACGGAGGATCTTTTCAGCAAAGCAGACAGACTACAATCATTTGCTGAAGGTGGTGGCAGGGGGGTGGTGATAAACCTCAAGCTTGAGAAGTTGCTGGGAATAGCTGCTAAGGTAAATTCACTAAGGAATTTCAACATTAAAAAAATTTTTTTTTTAGTAAACTGATATGGTTGTGATGGAAAGGAATATGGAAATTCCTCAAATAATAAACACAGTATTACTGTATGACCCAGCATTTCCACGTCTGACATACACCCAAAACAAGTGAAAGCAGAGACTCAAACAGTGATCTGTAAACTCATGTTCACAGCATTATTCACAATGAATAGTATTATTCATAATGTCCATCCGTGGACGCATAAATAAACACAGTGTGGTCTACAGATAGGAGGGAATACAATTCTGCCTCACAGGGGAAGGGGCTCGGACACCTGCTACACACTCCATGGAAGAGTCCAGGAGACGCAGGGGAAGGGGCTCAGACACCTGCCACACACTCCATGGAGGAGTCCAGGAGACGCAGGGGAAGGGGCTCGGACACCTGCTACACACTCCATGGAAGAGTCCAGGAGACGCAGGGGAAGGGGCTCAGACACCTGCTACACACACCATGGAGGAGTCCAGGAGACGCATGGGAAGGGGCTCAGACACCTGCTACACACACCATGGAAGAGTCCAGGAGACGCAGGGGAAGGGGCTCAGACACCTGCTACACACACCATGGAAGAGTCCAGGAGACGCATGGGAAGGGGCTCAGACACCTGCTACACACACCATGGAAGAGTCCAGGAGATGCAGGGGAAGGGGCTCAGACACCTGCTACACACACCATGGAAGAGTCCAGGAGATGCACGGGAAGGGGCTCAGACACCTGCTACACACACCATGGAAGAGTCCAGGAGACACAGGGGAAGGGGTTCAGACACCTGCTACACACACCATGGAAGAGTCCTGAAGCCAATCACAGAGAGACAAACACTGTATGATTCCACTTACATGAGGAACCCCGAATATGAATGTTTGCAGAGACAGAAAATAGGATGGTGAATGCCAGGGACTGAGGGAGGGAAAGAACAGGGAGTCATTCTTGAACGAGGACAGGGTTTCTGTTTGGAGAGATGAAGTAAGTTCTAGAGATAGATGGTGTGAATGCGCTTAATGCCACAGAACTGAATTCTTGAAAATGGTTAAGATGGTCATTTTTAAGTTCGTTACCATAATAAAAAAAAATTTAAGGGTCTGGCAGCAGCCCTGAGGTCAGGGGCATTCACTGAGGGACAGTGAAGCAGCACAAAGGTGAGTCTGTCTCCAGAAATACACAGATGCCCCAGAGCACGGTCCAGAAGCACAGGCATCCACGGCCCCCAGCAGAAGAGGGAAGGACAGCGCAGCACACCCCTGAACCCCGCAGGTTTCTCTCCCACGTAATAAAAACATACTGTCCCCTTCGTGCACATGCTCACTTACATTCTTTCAACCACTCACGTACCATGTCTGCTCCGGAGTCAAATGGAAGGCAGCGCGGCTGACAACTACATAGACACCAAGTTCGTCCTGCAGTTAATTATTGCCCCAAACTCCTCTTGCCTGTCTCTCCCTTGAGGCATAAAATATGGGAGCTGACTCTAATCTGCCAGGTGGATGGAGGTGGTGGCTGCAGTTCTGGGCAGGTGACTGCAAGGTGCAGGTTCCAGTGGACAGGGCAGCCCGTCGCAACCGCCACCCACCAAGCCCATCGGCTCACCCCACGTGATGCCAAGAAGGCACGAGAGCCCACTGACGTCCCAGTCACAGAGAAGGGCACACAGATCATCTCAAAAATCAAAACGGCCACCAAGGGCCACCCTTTGAGAAACAACATGTAACCCCTACGAAACACCGCTTGGCTTTTCCATATTTTCTCTGTAGAAGATGATTCACAACTATATTTGTTTCCACAGAGCAAAACGTAAAGAGGTTGAACAATGCAAAAATCATGGTCCTGGGATGGGAGTCTTTCAATCTCACCCATAGAGAGAGCACCTATTGTGCAAGAACAAAGTACAAAATTAGCAGCAAGGGAGGTAACGTTTGGAACAAGACTCCGTCACCCGTCTCGCAGATGTAAAGTTGGCATCCACACATGAACATCCCTGAATTCACTTCCGCCTCACAATAAAACACCCACTGGAAGGAAGGTCTTGCAAGACTTCAGTCACTAATTTGACACAGAGGGAGGCAGGCAGACAAAAGTCAAGCCCAATCAAATTTAATAACATTTAAGAGTATATTTGGAAATCTAAAATTACTGCTGGGCTCAAACTTCCTGTAATTTTTATCTATTCTTACACCCGCCGCGCCTGGTTTTCTAAAATGCCACAGGATGTCGTAGTAAAAGTCCCCAACACATTGCTAATTTTAACCCTGCTGCCATACGGAAGCGTGGGGCAGCACCAAGGCGCCAAAACAGTCGACCTAAACCTTCAATATATGAACCACATCGCTTCCTGTATAGATCACCAGGGTTTTTTTTTTTTTTTAAACAAGAAATTCACATAAGATCAAGCAATTCCACTGAAGGCTCCAGCAGCTCTGAGATCAAAGGGCCAGTGTGGCTCCGCCGGGCTGAGTTATGTGGGTTCCCCTGGTCACAGTAGCCATCATACACACCTGACACATGGACGTCTTCCTTCCAGATTGAATAGTTAAGCTTGAAACGGAAATCACTCCCAAAACATCTTCAAGACAAAAGCCATAAAGATGTTTTCTGAAATCACGCATTAAGAGAGCATGAAGGAAAGAGAGTAGCAAAGACAGCTATGGCGAGCACTTGTGTGAAAGCTGAGAGTTAATCACTCAGAAGATTCTTGTCCTCTGAAGGAATCAGCTTGGGCTGCCAACTGCACACAATACCTGACTGCAGTTGGGTGGCCCCATGGAAACTTCCAGAAGGGGTAAAGCCGAAGAGCACGCACGGCGCTGGGGCTGCTCCAAGGGCCCTCCCCGTGCTCCGCCTCCCAGCATTTCCACACTCCAAACCCACAGACGAGCAGACCTCACAGGAGGTGAAGGCATCTTTCTTCCACGGGGCAACAAGGGTAAGAACAAATGATCCCAGTGGTGAGAATGGTGGGACCAGGACAATGCTGGATCCTCGCTCTTCTGTGCAAGCCAAAGCCTCGCAGCAGGAGGAAGACATTATGACCATTCCCACAAGGTAACTCGACTGATGCCTGGACACCAACCCTCTGTCCAGACCCGGAGACACCCTGACCAGTGACATGCAAACATTATTCTCATTGGCATCCTCACGTTTATGAAGAGTCAATTCAGAACGTCTCCTGGCCAAGGAGCAACCACAAGAGCCAGCCCTGGGCTGTCCCCAGAGCTCACGCCTGGAGGGAAGCAGAGCCCCTGCCGCTCTCATCCCACCCAGGGAGCCCTGCAGCTCACAGCGGGCCTACCTTCACCCTGACGGTCTGGTCCGACACGCTGCTCATCATGTCGCTGATGGATCGGAACAGCTGCAGCAGGGACTCCATGAAGTCCGCCTCTCCTTTGTCTTCGTACAGTCTGCAAAGGAGCACACAAGACTCTCTGGCACCTGCCAGACAGGGCCTCACCACTCCTAGCTCCTACATCAACAGCCATGAGAGGTGTTGCCTGAGTGGCAAGTGAGAATGTGGGGGAAGATCCTCCACATCCATGGAACGCAGGAGGCAGCTCGGAAATGGGGTTCATCTGGACCACAGGGCTATGGAGAGATGTCCTCACGCTCAAGAGGCTGGTTTTTAACCACACCATCTATTGCCTTTTCCATTGTAACATAACATAACATTTTATAAATCTGAAAAACACAGAAATGTATAGAAAGGGAAAGAAGGAGAGAAAGAGGAAGGAAGGAACAGAGGAAGGAGGAACAGAGAAATTCATCCTACCCCACAGAGATGACACCATTAGTATTTTGGTGTTTTTCTTGCCAGTGTTTTTTTAAACCCACGGTGTCACATAATTAAGATAAATTTAATTTCCTGAATTTAACACGATCTTGTAGCCATTTGAAAATGAAAGAAGAGTAAATTTGGGCAGCCTGGGTGGCTTAGTGGTTTAGCGCCGCCTTCAGCCCAGGGCCTGATCCTAGAGACCCAGGATCGAGTCCCACATCAGGCTCCCTGCATGGAGCCTGCTTCTGTCTCTGCCTCTGTGTGTGTGTGTGTGTGTGTGTGTGTGTGTGTGTGTGTGTCATGAATAAATAAATAAAATCTTTAGAAAAAAAAGTAAATTTGAAATTACTTTATTTCAGAATAATGACACTATACAAATGTATTCATCACAGAATTGATGGGAATGGGAAAATCTTCGAGAGGTGGAGCATTTGTTCAATAAATGGGTAATAAGGAAGTTGTACATTGGTTACATGTATACAAATATATGTTGCTAATTATAAATAAGTTTCAAGCATAAATTATTTATTAGCAGTTACTTCAAGTTGCTGTGTTACTAAAAAGCAATGCATTTGCATTTTAAAATGTTGCAACGCAGATGTTTTCTTAATATAGACTAGTTTTCTGCCTAATTAAAAGTATACCATACCTGAAAACTTGTGTACAATGGAAAATGTTGTAAACTAAGTGATAATTAATTACCCTAGAGATAATCTTATATTTAAATGAGTTCCATTGTAAACCAACAAATTCTGTCTAAAATGGGAGACTGCAACTTAGTGTGTCTGTTTCATAAAGGATTTTATTCAATAGGAGTTTGTTTAAATGGTGCATAGCAAACAATCAAAAATATGGAGTCATGAACTTCTGCTTGCAGGTAACACAAAGCAACAGATCAATGTTTTACAGACTGGTCCAAACACTTGGGAAGGCTTCAAGCATGCAGTTGGTCTCCTCCTCAGGACATATGCCAATTCCTAGAACTACGTGGAGTAAGGAAGCCGAAAACATTGGTAGAGTGGGTTTTTAATCAGTCTCCAAAGATAATGAATGATAATGAATTAGAAAATGCCAGGGAGACAGGTCCCAAATGACACAGCAGACTTGCAGTTGAAAATCCTGGAGAACCAAGAGCAAACCAGATATAGATGGAGGCTCAGTAAATACAGCCTTGACTCAGCACAGCTTCTGTGGAGTAAAAGGTCACCCCCACTGTCTCTGCCTAGAAGAGGAAAAGATGAATCATCTCTGAAAGAAGAACACATCATCTGAAGCTACATTTAAATAAAAATTAACTAAACATAGAAAAGAATAGACCACATGGCCAAGTGAAAAAATTAAAAAAAAAAAAAAGAAAGACAACAAAAATAGAACCACAGGTGGTCAAGATATTGCAGTTAGCTAGCAAGAATGTCAACATAAATACAATTATTATGTTTTAAAACAGGGGAAAAATGGAGAAAAAAAATGAAAAATAGAGAAATGAAGAAAACAGAAGGTAAAATGTGAATGTTTAGTAGAGAAATCTACAGAAAATAATCAGATGAAAATTTAAAACTAAAAAATATAATATATAAAATTTAGAATTCATTACATGGGTAAACTAAAATTAGACCAAGTAAAAGGCAGAATTAGTGAAGTGGAAGATGATCTACAGGAAAATAAATAAGCACAGAGACAGAAAACAGAAAAATGTGTTAGAGAGACATAAGGTATAATAAAGAGGTCAAATACAAATGTAAATGAAGTTCCAGAAGAAAATGAGAGACACAATGTGGCAAATACAACACTAGAATAGATAATGACCATAAATTTGTCAAAATGAATAGAGAAATCAACCCAAAGTCCAAGAAACTCTGAAAATCCAATATAGGATAAATAGAAACCAAAGCATTCCTACACAATCCATAGTAAAACTGCTCCTAACCAAAGAAACAGCAAATTGTAAAAGCACCTAAAGGAAAAACAAGCAAAAAAACACACCATCACCTTCATAGATGTAACAAGAAGTCTGAGAGCCAACTTCTCACAAGAAATTGAGGGAAAACAAGAGAAGAAAATAGTATCTGGAAGAAGAACTGTCAAACTAGAATTCTATATTAAATAAAAACAAGGAGAAAATAAAGGATATTCATATAAACAAAATCTGTAGCTGACTTTCATTAAAAGAAATTATACAAGGAGTTTTTTGGGGGGCAGAAGGAAACTTAACCCATAAACAAGGAATTGAAAGAAAAATGAAAAAAAACAAGAATAAATATAAAACATATTGAATGAACACTAACTATACAAGATACTAACAGTTGTGTCTTACAAGGCATAAAATACAAGTATATTGAAATGTATAACAATAACAATAAAAAAAGAGATTTCATGTGGAGATGGAGTGTTCTATTCTAGTCACATCTGGTATTATGTAAAGGGTGGAAAAAGTAATCATTTCAATTACTCTGTAAGAATTCAAACACAAGGGCAGCCCAGGTGGCTCAGTGGTTTAGTACCACCCTCAGCCCAGAGCCTGATCCTGGGGACCCGTGATCAATTCCCGCGTTTGACCCAGGATCAAATCCCATGTCAGGCTCCCTGCACGGAGCCTGCTTCTCCCCTGCCTGTGTCTCTGCCTCATTCTCTCTCTCTCTATGACACTCATGAATAAATAAATAAAATCTTAAAAAAAAAAAAAAAGAATTCAAACACACGTGTTGTCATGTGTAAGATAATTATTAAAAGAATAGTAGAAGAATGTGTCACTAGCATGTTAAAAGAGGAGAAAAATGAGACAATAAAAAGAAAATCGTGCTTGGTACAAAAGAACACAAAGAAGGAGAGCATAATATAGATGGGTAAAAGAGAAAATGAAGAGAAGAGACAATAGGTGTAAACCCATCACATACAAATAAACTATAACTTCAGTTAAAAGGAGTTTCAGACCAGATGAAATAAAAGATACAGCTATGTTTTTGTGTGCAAGAGACAGACCTTAAATATAAGGACAAAGAAAGCTTAAAAGGAAAAGAGAAGAGATATTCCATGCAAATATTAACCAAAAGATAAAGGGAAAGTTTTCATATTGATAAAGGGGTACAAGCATCCCTGGGAGACACTCCAGACCATCACAATTAAATGAGTGTGGCAATAGAGTCAAATTAATTTTCTGGTTTCCCAGTACATATGAAAAATATATTTACACTGTAGTGCAGTCTATTAAATGTGTGACAGCATTTTATATATATATTAAAAGGGGTGGGGGGGAAGCCCAGGTGGCTCAGCAGTTTAGTGCCACCTTCGGCTCAAGGCGTGATCCCGGGGACCCGTGATCAAGTCCCGTGTTGGGCTCCCTGCATGTAGCCTGCTTCTCCCTCTGCCTGTGTCTCTGCCTCTCTCTCTCTCTCTCTCTCATTCTCTATGTGTCTCTCATAAATAAATAAATAAAAATCTTAAAAAAAAAAAAAAGAGTACATCCCTTCATTTACAAAAATGCTTTATTGCTAAAAAATGTTAAAAATCACCTGGGGTTTCAGCCATTGATAATTGCTAATCACAGAGCATCATAACAAATACAATAAACAAAGTTTGAAATATTGCAAGAATTACCAAAGCACAACACAGACAGGAAGTGACCAAATGCTTTTGGAAAAATGGTGCCAAAAGACTTCCATAACGCAGAGTTGCCACAAACCTTCCACTTATAAAAACCACAGTATCTGCAAAGTGCAATAAAGCAAAGAGCAATAAAGTGAGCTGTGCCTGTAAATCTACAAGAGAGAGATCACAATCCTAAATCCATATGCCTCCAATAACAGAGTTTCAAAATCTGTAAGGTGTGAGGCATGAGTCTTCATTATATCGAAATTTCTACCAAGAATCCCTCAAAGATGGAAATTTAATTATTAGTTTCTCTGCTGCCAATCAACATGTTTAAAACACAGAAATGGTTGGTATTTTACAGCACTCCCACTGATGCACCTTTCTGTAATGAAAGGGACGCCTCTGGAGTCTCACCTCTTGGGTTTATCAAATACACCAAGAACAGTCACTTGTTTGACCCACCTTGAGGTGAAGGAAGGGGTGAGGAAAGAACTCAGAGGGATATCAGTAAATAGATAGATGAGTAAAACCTAGTTATCATTCCTTGCTCTATTTACACATGATAAGTATTCATTATCAGGGAATGACAAGATTGTTGTCTATTAACTACATTCTATTTTTGTGACCCAGGAAATGATGGCAGAATGACATATCTGCAACAACTTATTCATGATCAATAACTAATTATGCACAAAGCTAACACCAGATGACAGGCAAAGCCTCCAGAAAGCACCGGAAGACAGAAGAAGAACACAGCAATAACTAGCTTTAGTAATTTACTTCAGAAGGTCTGATGCAGGATGTGTCTGTTTTCTGGCTTTCCAGTTAATGTGATCCACCCACACAGAAAACACAGACAAACAAAAACCAGCGGAGAAGTGCCCCTGGCTGTCAGGAATCTTTCTGTGGGTTCTGAACCAATGTCTTTGGGCCAGAGTTTTAAAATTGCTGTTCTCACTTCAAAACAAAACGAGCCTTCTAAACAAAACAGAAAGTATGGATTTGCATAGTGAGAAAGATAGTGGGATAAGCTTCCATATCTTCATCTCCAACATTTCACCTCTTTGTTCTTTGGAAGAATAACGACTGTCAATTATCTGGGAATTTTACAAAGCTACTACATCACCTGAAAACACAGCACACCATTTTGAAAAAAGAAGGAAAATAAAGAACTCTAACGTTTATTCCAACTGCAAAGAGAAAAACAACTCTTGTCAACTCCAGCTGTGAGCACAATTGTCTTTCTCCCAAGCTAATAAATGTGGTGCAGGTAAGAAAATGGGAGCCCTTGCTTGCTTTTTCCCCCAGCTCTGCAAACACCACACAGGAGAGCTGCTCAGAACTTGTTAAGGAGCAAACACTCCCGACACCCACGTAGGACACAGGACCGCTCTCTCTTTAAGCAGCCTCTACGAAACAGGAATATTATTTCATCTAAAATTCATCCCTCTGGTATCACAGCTGAAGAGCTACTGAAACATACAGTGGGACAACAGGGAGTGGGGGCGAGCAGAATAAAACCCCTCTTAAGTCTTTAGTCCTGTAGTCCGTGAGTTGAAGGCTATGATTTCCCCCCCTCAGAATCTGGGTTCTCAGCAGTTTTAGACTACAGATTTAAATTTAAGAAATATTCTCTTATCTACATAATGTGGCTGTAACTGTGTTCTAAATTTTAAAGGAAACATATGTTCCTCTCTGCCCTCAGGAATCATAGAAGGCAGCCAAGATACACATTTAGGAAGCAATTAGGAAAAAAATAAGGTCAATAAACTATTAAAGTCTGGGATACACAGTCAGGACTCCAAAGCTCATTAAGTACTTATGGAAAGGAGAAGTAAGGGACAAGGGAGGAAGGGGGGAGGGAGGGGACCTCATCATCAAAATCTCTGTGTTCCCTACAATATTCAGATGAGGTCTGAAATGCCCAGACAGGGGCCTTGGAAGCCTTAGGAAGCCTCACTGCCTTTTGGCAACTGCTGCTACTTGCCTTATGACCTCTTTGCACTTTTGTCCTGGACAGTGTCAGCTCTTGACAAATAAGTTATCCCACCAAAGGACTCCTTTGGCCATCAGGCCATGGCTCCTGCAGGGGCCACTCCAGAACAAAGGCAGGCAAGCAGGACCACGGTCTGTGCCAACGCCATGCTGCCAAGTGCCAAAGCAAAGGCATTCCTAAGGACATCAAACATAAACGCTTCCCTGGGTCGCAGGCAACGATCAATTGAGCATTTCACTCCACTTCTGCGTAGCACAGTAAGACCGAACCACATCTTTGGGTCACATAGGGCTCCAGTGATTTAAAGCCAAAGAGACTCTAGTGACAGGAGTCTCAGAAATTGACCCCCAAACTAACAGGGAGAGAAGCTCTCAGTGGCCTAATTAAGTAGGACTTTGGAACCCAGAGTAAGCGAGGGGCGTTCTGAGCTGTCAGGTAACAGAAACTCAGGCTAAAAGCATGAGAAGAGAATGTTAATCACCTATCCAATAGATATTTCTCCCTTACTCCTTTACTAAAAGAACTTTGATTTTGTTGAAAGCATCACTAAGCCCATCTAAAACTCCTTACCGACCTCCTTGCATCTAGAGTGGTCATATGACATAGTTCTGAGATGAGAGCATATGACACTTCATAGGGACTAGAAAGTTCTTTAAAAGGGGAGTAACTGGAAGGCTGTTTCCACCACACTTTCCCCTCTATGATGCTTGGAATGTGGTCCTTGAAACCATAAGACACAGACACAGACCCTAAGGTGGTGGAACAGAAGGGAAAAAGGAACCAAGGGCATGGGGAAACCAGGGATCAAGTGCATGAACTCCAGGATCTTCCTCTGGACCCCATGTTACGTATGCTGGTGGGGAGAAGTGAAGCTCATCTGGTTAAGCCATGTTAAGCTAGGTTTTTCTGTAACAGCAGCCAATCCTAGTCCTAACCTCTCTAAGAGTGATCAAATTCAACATTTATGGACCATGGGTCTAAGGTATCATGTCATTTGTAGCTGGAGACCGAAAGAGATCAAGAATAAGATATAACGTTGCCACTGGTCCATTTGGGTGACACCAGTCTTCCTAGCTGCATGATTTTGTACAAGATTACAGCGTTTACTACAATAATAAGAACACAGATTATCAATGCATAATTTCTTTTGAAATTTCTTTTGATTTCTTTTGATTCCTAGTCTCCAAATGAGAAGGAAAGTCAGCCAGTGTGCTCAAGACGGAAATGACCATCATCAAACCCCGGACTCAATGTCACACTGATTATAAATTGTACAAGATTAAGATTCTTCCAACAAAACATGAAGAATCTATGCATATCCCCTGACTATTCTGTTCTTTCAAGTTCATTCTCTCACCTCACTGTAGGTTTTGGTTTAGAGTAATTAATGATTTAAAGTTAGTGGGGAAATAAACAAAAGCAAGATAGAGGGTGTTGGGGTGCCTGGGTGGTTCAGTGGCTGAGCGTCCACCTTTGGCTCAGGGCATGATCCTGGGGTCCTGGGATCGAGTCCCGCATTTGGCTCCCTGCATGAAGCCTGCTTCTCCCTCTGCTTGTGTCTCTGCCTCTCTCTCTGTCTCTCATGAATAAATAAATAAAATCTTAAAAAAAAAAAGAGGGTGTCAAGAAGTGCATTTTCATAGAATTAATTTTATTGGAAGAAAAATTAAATCCAGGAAAACAAACCTACTTTACTTGGTCAACTTTCACAACTGACAGTGGAAAAAATCATTAATGGCTTTGACCTTAAGAAAAGAGAAAGCTCAGAAGCACCTGGGTGGCTCAGTCAGTTAAGCGGCTTCAACTCAGGTCATGGTCTTGAGGTTGGGATTGAGCCCTGTGCACGTCAGGCTCCCAGCTGAGCGGGGAGTCATCTTCTCCCTCTCCCACTGCATCCCCCCAACTGCTTATGCTCTCTCTCTTTGTGAAATAAACAAAATCTTTAAAAAAAGAAAGAAAAGAGAAAGCTAGGGCTACAGCCAGATTCATGCCTACCCAGAATTAGCAAAATAGAAGAGCATGCCTTGGATGCCTGAGTCAAGGATGACAGGATGTGACCTCAAACCATTGTGTCTTCACACAATGGCAGTGTAGAGATTGTTATCTACATCATGTCAACTTCAGAGAGAACACAAGTACAATAAGCCTTAACCAGTAACATAGAGGCTGTAACCACTGATCACCACTGTAATCAACATGGGTCCTACCCTGTGTATGACTTTTCCAGATCTACACACAGTCAATAACTTGCTCCTCTGGCTTTATTTGCACCACGGTGTACACAAGATTGGATTCTGAATACCCTCCCTTCCTTCTGAGCCCTTCTGGAAAAGGCAAGCTCAGGGCAACAATGATAAAATGAAGAGGAATAATGAGGGGCTGATTTGGGTCTAGACACTGGTTCAATGACCAGTAGTCACTCAGACATTTCAAGAGCATCGTGCTTTTAAAAAGATGATGTATGTTCTCTAAATGAGAGGGACGTCAGTTTGTATAACTCCATCTCTGTGTGTAGACCTCACGACAAGAACATCAACCTTGAATAATCAACGTGCGCCAACATCACTCAGAGTAGGTCACCCAATGCAGCTAGCTGTCCTCCCACAGAAAAAAAGCAGAGTCCACTTCAACACTCAACACTCAATCTCTCCCATTTCCACATCTCTTCATTCATACAATTACATATTGTGGGCCACCAGGAAGCTCTGGTTTTAGCACAGCTCTTAATCACAGATACCTGGAAACATATTAATGTTCTCTATAAAATAACAAAGTTATCAACACCCCAAGCCACTTTCAGGTTCAAAAACAATTCCTAAATTCATCCAGATAGGATGAAAAAGAAGTCACTGAGATAATCAACTAAGTGTCCATTCACCTGGCAATTCCACACATGAGACCATCTCTCTAGAAACAAAATATTATTCTGGTTGAAGGAAGGAAAGAGAGGAAGCCCCCCAGTCTTCCCCAGTGAGGCAATTTAACTTGGTTTTAGCCTCTTGTTGAACATTTTTTTTAACATCTTTTTTTTTAAATTTATGATAGTCACACAGAGAGAGAGAGAGAAAGAGAGGCAGAGACACAGGCAGAGGGAGAAGCAGGCTCCATGCACCGGGAGCCTGACGTGGGATTCGATCCCGGGTCTCCAGGATCGCACCCTGGACCAAAGGCAGGTGCTAAACCACTGCGCCACCCAGGGATCCCTGGCCTCTTGTTGATGCTTGTTTTAATTGTTTGCATTTTCAAGGCTTTTCTCCGGAGGAAGATATACTGAAACGAACTTCAGAGCCCTCGGTATACACCCTGCACTACCTCTGGTGATATGGAATACCTCCAGTGGTCAGTGTTTTACACACATGCACACATTTCAGGCTCAGGAACAGGGCTTGCTACTCAAACCTGTGCTTACGTTTCACGGCACTGGGAGTAGTGACACTACAAGTGGGCAACCCCAACATGGAACAGCTATCTATTACTGTTCTGCCACTCTGGAAAGCAAGGCAAGGGAGGAAAAAGAAGAGAGGAAGGGAAGGAGGGAGGGGAAGAGAGAACGAAAAGGAAGGAAGGAAAAGATGTCCTAAGATCCTCTCAGAGGCCCGGCATGGGCAACACTTACTGGTTGAACAGGATCCTGGAGCGCACGATGAATTTGAAGATATACTCCAAAGCCTTCATAGCTTTGTACAGCTGCTCGTTTATTCCCGGCTTCTCGGCATTGTCCACGTAGTTCCTTAAAACTTTGGTCAGCTTCCTATTCACAATGGGATCACAAATTAATTAATATGTTTAGAAGATTACGGTATCTCAAGTTCTTCACTGGGGCAGAAATACACAAGTGGATTATTGTTATTTTGCTTCACACTTGTCAGTAGATGAATATTTATAAAACATATTGGAAACGGATTAAAAGGGAGCCATGAGGTAACACTCAGAGGAGCGAGATCTAAACAGAGAAAAAGTGTTTTTCTAAGTTTTAGTTGCTTTTCTAAGCATTTAAATGTAATTTAAGTTACATTTAAATCTAACCTTCACAACACAACAATTATTACTTTAGAATATAACAATAATAATTGGGTATAAGAGCAGGTATATTATCCCTAATTTACAAGTGATGAAGCCCAGGCTTAGACAGATAAACAGCTACATAAAATTGAAGAGATTCTCTTCATAGCCATACCCGTTTTGTGATGGGTTTTTTTTTTTTTTTTGACATCAAGCACGTATTATTTTCCAATGACAGAGGCAGTGATGACAATAAATGACTTTTAATTCTGCCGAACCTTCTACATTTTCTACTATTACTGGCCCATAAACTAATAATCGTTGTCTATTATTTATAAGGCTGACCCTCAAGCAATGCTTCTAAATCATATAAGAACAGCTAAATGAACTATAATACAGTTTCTGGTTTTAGGGTACTGGGCTGCACTATCATTCTCCAAAAACTAGCCCCCTATGTGCAGTCTATATGACAACAACCAACAAGATTACCCCTTTAAGCAAACTTCTCTGATCCCCAACTTTTCATGGCATCAATAAGAACTCACTGTGGCTTTTTAAATATTCATTATGCTCATAAAAATAACCTGGTAGGGCAATGCCAGCATTTCCAGCTAAGTCGTGAGCCCGTATACACCAGACTGTTAGTTGAGACTACTGTTAAGATACCTGTTAAGAGCTACTGTATGTTGGTAAATTGAACACCAATAAAAATTAATTTATTTAAAAAAAAAAAGAGCTACTGTAACTGGCATTAGGGAGGACCCCACAACAGTCCTGAGCATAACCACTGTCCTGATAAATCACAACAATAAGCTTTCTGGGCGACTAAGGGGACATGAAGTCATTTCTAAGACTCATCACGTTGCAGAACCCTAGCAAAGAAATCTGACACTTCCAGAAGAGCCTCCCTGCAAGGTGGCTGGGAAGAAGCCCGGCCAGAAGGGCCCTATCCCCTGAGGCTCCCCTGGCTCCCATGTTGGGAAGGGCAGCTCACCACACAGGTCTTCTGGTGGTTCTCAAGGCACAGTAGAGCATCCGAAGCCCTCCCATAAAAGCTGTTTCAC
Organism: Vulpes vulpes; assembly: GCF_048418805.1. Classification (NCBI taxonomy): domain Eukaryota; kingdom Metazoa; phylum Chordata; class Mammalia; order Carnivora; family Canidae; genus Vulpes; species Vulpes vulpes. The sequence continues at coordinate 113,396,074 of NC_132794.1, read as the reverse complement.
CTGATTTAACTTATTTTCTCATACTTACTGAGCAGACACAATTTCTTATTAAACCCATGGATATCCCAAGAAATATATACTCCATAGAACACGTCTTAGGTATTTTCCCAACAGATTAATCAAAATTACATAAATAGATGATAGAGAGAGAGACAGATAATAGATAGAATTCAGAAGGAATGATCTGCAAAGACAATGACCCAGGCCCAGGAAATTAATGAAGAAGTCCAAAGACCCAGATCCGCATGAGCCAGGCCATCTGTAATGGCAGAAAGATCAAGCCTCCTCCTGGCACTAACTGAGAGGAACAGACAGAATGGAGCATCACTTAAGTGGAGGCAAGCCCTAAACGAGCTCTAGGAAAAAGAGCTCTGTGGACAGAAAGGAGCCCGTCCCGGCTGGTCTTCTGAAAGAAGGGTCCCCGAAGCTAATGCCTCCCTCCCTTCTCGCCTGGCTGGGCGCTGGTCCCTCCGCTGGGGCTCCAGCACCTGGGCCACCCATGCAGGGAGCCAGAGAACAGAACCGGGAGGTCGCGGCTGCGGCCCAGGCATCTTTTAGTTCTTCTCCTAGAGTCCTCTGTGAAGAAAGGCTGATGATCTCAACAGCATCAGAGGAAAGAGGTAAACTACCTGGGAGAGAGTCGAGCCTAGGTCCATGCCTGCCGAGGCTTCTACGGGGCAATGGCTGGGAGGCCCTCCGTGAGGAGCGTCCCCCGGCCCAGAGACCACCGTGAGCACTCCATCAGCGCAGAGGATCTTCCACAATTAGGCTAGTGCTGCATGAATCACAGTTACCTCCTTTGGCATGCCATGACTTAACTATCAGACTCACACACCCAGGAACCACTCGGGGTTGGCGACTTTATCAAAACATGGTAAAATAGTTATTCTCCAAAACAAATCTCCTTTTCTGCAGATTACAGTGGCTGGATGGGAGGATACGGGTTCTCAACCCAGTCTCATCCTATCTGAAAGATACAACAGCACTTTTTTGTTTCTTCCGTTAAGGAACTTGCCAAAGAGTCCCCAACCTTCCCTTTGCCCCATGTGACAAAGGCATAGAAAGAGCAGTGCCAACCGAAGGTCTGGAAAACAGCAGGGCAAGCTTACTTACTGTGCTGATTTTCTGAAATTCAAGTACAAGAGATAATCTGAGAAGAGCTGTTTGGCCACATTTCAACAAAGACGCAGAAATGTGAACATGACTCGGATGGCGATTGCGCCGCATTAGGAGCACCTCACAGGCCACTCCAGGAAACCCCACTTGGTTTCCAAAGCAAGAGGGTGCCATGTGGTCCGCCCTCCCCGGGGTCTCAAAGGACCTGTCCCAAGTCAAACTGGACGTCTCCACTAAAAGAACAAATCTTTTTAAACAAACATTTATTAGCAAGCACAAAGCTCTCTTCCCACTTGGGGCTCTACCCACCCCCTTGCAATAGACATGCACCAGAGGCAGGCATGGAAAGAGCCCCAGGACAGGATGACAGACATCACACACAGAGCAGGCATCATCAGACCTCTGACCCTGAGCCTCGTGGCTGCATACAGGCAAGGAAACAGATTCTGACTTGAATATGGTCAAGACACACCATTTCCAGTGATTCTAAGGGAGGATGTTCTTAAGAAAATTATTTAAATCTTTTTTCAAAAAATAAAAAATAAATAAATATTTTTTCATTGCAACTCTCACATCTCAAAGTTGGAATAAACGCCAATAAATCCCACTGTGAGAGAGGCACAAGGGAACTCATCCTAATCGTTCTAATAATAATGAAACCTAACAATTGCTTCGTGCTTTCTAAGTGCCAAGATTTACTCCAAACACTTAACATGTAATAACTCATTAAAATTCTCAAGAAAGGGGAGGCTTGGCTGGCTCAGTCAGTGAAGCATCTGCCTTTGGTTCAGGTCATGATCCCAGGGTCCTGAGATTGAGCCCCACACTGGGCTCTCTGCTCAGCAGGGAGTCTGCTTCTCCTTCTCCCTCTGCTATTTCCCCGACTCATGCTCTCACTCACTCACTCTCACATAAATAAAATCTTTGATAAGAACAAATTTTTTTTAATAAGGAAAATTCTCAACAAACCCTAAGATCATGCCCATCTTACTGATAAGAAGGCTGAGGCCGAGAGAGGTTAAGAAATTTAAACTTTTAAGTGACAGAGCTGTAGGGGAAGCTGGTTCCTGGACTGTGCTGGTCAACAACAGGCGAGCCACCTCTCAGTCTGGGAAATCCCACACTTGCTCTGGCTGCTAATAGACACCCGGGGACAGGAATGGGGCTACGGGCACAGGCCAAGAACACCTGGGTGGGCAGTCAGAATCCAAGTGAGTTACAGCAGAAGCGTCTAGAACAAAAAGGAAGGACCTCTTTAAAGAGCAAAAAGATACACTGAGAAGTACAGAACTGAATTTTATTCACACTAAACAACCAATGATCTCAAATCAGGAACATATCCATTTACTCATTTGCCAAAAGCTGGTTGGGAAGCTGCAGTGAGGCCTACATCAGTTTCATGGAACAAAAACTGAAAATTTCAAAGACAAATGGAAGGTATAGAGGAGGACAAGAATTTATTTCAGAGTGTTAGGATAATCTATCACATACTGCCTTTCAGCAAGGTTTTCAGATCTGTTAACAGGGAAACAATAATAAAAATTATCCCAGTAAATTCAGGGTTGGGGGACTGGGCGGCGGGGGGGCAAATATACAACCAGAGACAAAAGTGTATGAAAAAGGCACTTCGGGATGCCTGAGTGGCTCAGCGATTGAGCGTCTGCCTTTGACTTAGGGCATGATCCCGGAGTCCTGGGATGGAGTTCCACACTGGGCTACCTACAGGGAGCCTGCCTCTCCCTCTGCCTGTGTCTCTGCCTCTCTCTCTGTGTCTCTCATGAATAAATAAATAAAATCTTAAAAAAGAAAAGAAAAAGGCACTTAATAACAAACACAGAAAATGAAGTATTGGTTTTAAAACAACAAAAATGAACTTACGTGTAGGCTAATGTTGCACTGAAGTGTTTCTTAATGTAGGTTTCCAGAACAGGATTAAAATGCTGAAATTTCCTGTCAGCAATTAGTCCAATGATAAACACCTGTTCAATTAATCAATATTTGCATTAGTAAAATACTGCAAGCCTCCTCTGAATCATCTGCACTGCGGTGGGAGTCCGTGATTGAGAACATTTTCAGATGTTACCCCTTCTTACCCCACAAATGACATTGGCCTCACTACAGTTGTCCCACTGAAAGCAACTCTGTGCATCACAATCCAGCCACCTGGACTGGATTTACCACAGAAAACACTTCCAAGGTGACTGGGAGGGATCCCCTCCCCTGGCTTCAAAGGCTGCATCATGAAAAGCACCTCAACATCTGAGCAGAAAAAAAGTAGAGGCCACTTACCAGAGCATCAAACACCAGTGTATCAAACGTCTCGCTCTCAGAGTTCTCCATCATGATGTTGAAGAGGGCATCCAAGGTGTCCTGGAGGAACTGCAGACACACCAAATGTCAGCGGACAAAGTAAACTCACCTCGCTGCCCCCCAGCCTAGAATAACTATCGCACCTGGGGTGTGGCCATATCCCAGGCACCCACCTTTCCCAAATGTCACCAATGAAGCTATGCACTTTAGAGACCGTTCCCAGCCATTAGACACACAGGATGAAAACTGAGATGAGTGAACTCAGAACCAAAGACATGGCACCCTGAGCTGAGCAGAGGAGGACTTGTAACAGGGGGGCCCTATGGTCCCCTCCCCATAAGACTCCTCCAACCCTTTCTCTGGTCTTCACCAGTCTGGTGACAAACAGCTCAATAGCAGCTCTAGGAAAACTGGCCTTGTCTCCTCCCGAATGCTGAGTCTAGGACCTGAGCTCAGGAGGGGACAGAAGCCACACAGGGACAAACCTCCAGCTGAGGATAATAAAGGACCTTCCACAGACCCAGATGCCCATAGATGGAGGAGGTGTGGGACTCTGAAACTGGGGCACCCAGCAGGACACCAGGAAGCACATGGCATTCAAGAGTAATTTAGAAATTCCCTGTATAGCCTACGATAACTCACCAAATAAATATGAGAGTACAGAATGACAAACCATCAGGAATTAATTAAGGAAAGAAAAAATTAGGAGACTCCAAAGGTATGTCACACCCAGAAACCAGCTTCCAAGTTTCTCACCTCCACCTTCCCCTGAAAGAAGCGTAAGACCAAGAAAGACTATCTTGGAGGGAATGAGTTCCCCGTTGGTGGAGGAGTTCAAGAATACACAGAATGCCCCGTGACAGAACAATGGCCTCAAAAGAGAATAAAGGATACATAAATCATTAGTCATTAGAGATCTGCAAATCGAAACCACAGTGAGGTAGCACTTCACACCCACAGAGCAGCTATCGTCAAGATGCAAGCAGCACAGAAGGTGTGGGCAAGGATGGGGGGGACCAGAGCCCTTCCGTGTCATCGGTGAAAATGTAAACAGTGCAATGGTGTCAGAAAACACTGTGACAATTCCTCAAAGGGTTAAATGTACATTTGCCCCGTGAGCAATCATGCGAAGGCATGTAGCCAAATGAATGGAAAACCTATGTCCACACAAAACCTTGTACACAAATATTCATGGCAGCTTTACTCATAAACATCAAAATGTGGGAAACATTTTGTGGGACCCAAATGTCCATGGAAAAACAAACTGGCGTATCCATACGCTGGAATATTTATTATTCTGCCATAGAAAGGAATGAAGTTCTGATACATGCCACGTCATGCTCTGAAATCCAAGCATTGTACTAACTGGAAGAAGGCAGTCACAAAAGGCTATGTATTGTATAATTTGATTGATATAAAATAACCAAAAATAGTCAAATCCATAGAAACAGAAAGTAAATTATGGTTGCAGGGACAGTAGGGAGTAACTGCTGACAGGTTACAGGGTTATTTTTTCTTGTGATGGAATGTTCTGGAATCAGACAGTGAAGATGGTTGCACAACTCTAGAATATACTACCACCATGGACCTGTGCGAATTAAGAATTATGAAGTCACAGGTTCCTCGGACTGGGCCAGCCAGGCTCCCCAAACCCTCATCTGTGCCACCCACCACCTGCCACCTACTTTATGCCAGGAAGTTTCATCATCACATACAAGCAGCGGGGAAATGAAACCACCTCATCCAGCAGGTGCTCTGGTCTGAACATCAAGGCTTTTACCAAGCCCTCAATCATTGGGGCCCATACCAGCTCATCCCTTTTGTATTATTTCCCATCATGTTCAGTTTGTAAAATCTTTGCAAAGGTCAAAACTTTACGCCATCTGCTAATTGCCCAATGTTACTACCAATGGACTCACCAGGTGCCAACCCCCTGGCTCATTTCGCTTCACAAAGAGCCCCTGCAGTAGGTCTACCCATCCCAGCCAGACCAACGACATCATCAGGAGCACAGAAACATGGTGGCAGGGATCCCTGGGTGGCGCAGCGGTTTAGCACCTGCCTTTGGCCCAGGGCACGATCCTGGAGACCCGGGATCGAATCCCACGTCGGGCTCCCGGTGCATGGAGCCTGCTTCTCCCTCTGCCTGTGTCTCTGCCTCTCTCTCTATGTGTGACTATCATAAATAAATAAATAAATAAAAATTAAAAAAAAAAAAAAAAAGAAACATGGCGGCAGAGAGCTGGAGCCTCCCTGACCTGGCTCTCAAGCCTCAGGGGCACAGGGACACCACATCCTGAAGGAGGCCCCTCACACAGAGCCATAAACGCGTTTCTTCTGACACCCGCCCGCTCTCGAAGACTAGCCAATGGAGGCCCCAAATCACCATTTTCATTTTCCATCAAAATGGGCAACTGTATCTTTTACTAATTAAGCAAATACTGTTCATCACCAATCAATGTCATCTCTCTACTATCAGTCAAGAATATATACAGGGGAGGAGGTTTGAATAATGAATGGAATAAGCTCAGTCTACAGCACCCTCAAACAGAGTAAAAGGAGCCCCGTGCAGGCTAGGAATCCCTCCAGCACTGGCTCCCAGTAGCAGCCGTGTGGCCTTAGGCAAGTCCCTTCTTTCTAGACCTACTGGGTACACAAGATGCGCCAGTGATGGACGGACCAGCCATCCAGACCTGCGGTACGAGTGCACTGGAAGGAGGCAGGTTGGTGAAAAACATTTCCAGGGCTGAACAACAGGATCTGGTAACAGATGAGGTAAGGGGAGTGAAGGACAACCAGAAGACAAGATGGTTCTGGGTCCTCTCCTTTCGTGTAACAACAGGCCAACAGAAATACAGCTAATTCCTGATGTGATACAGGGATTTAAAAATGAAAAAGGACAAAAGTCTCATTAACTGTGTATCTTCTAAAGTTACATTAACTTATTCACTCAGTTTCCATCCGAATCAGGGAAGTTCCAGAACCCAGGGAAGTTTAAAATGCAATTAACATTGTCCAAGCCAGAGGTAGCAGACAAGAACCTCAAAAGATGATTAAAATTAGAAGATTAGCAAGGATATGTTTGAATGGTTATACAATGAATTTCAGAAAGTGGTGCAACCAAATTAATTTATACTGAAGTTAACCACATTGCTGCTTAATTAAGGCCATTTTAAGTAATTAATTTTTACAGAGATAAGGCAGTCTCCTTCTGCAAGCATCTCTCATGGAGAGCAAAGGACTGAGCCAGGGACAGACAGACCGGGCTATAGACACCTCGTTCACAGAACACCACCAGTGGGGACCAGCTTATCGTCTGCAGGCCAAATGGGACATGCTAAATTTGGAAACAGGTTTCCTTACATGAAAGACAAAGGGCACACGGGTGGCCCAGTCGGTTGAGGCTCTTGGTTTCAGCTCAGGTCAGGATCTCAGGGTCTTGGGATCGAGCTTCCGACTCAGTAAATAATCGGCTTGATATTCTCTCCCCCTCTCCTTCTGCCCCTCCTGCTCCTGCATCTCTCTCTCTCAAATAAATAAGTAAATCTTAAAAACTAAATAAATAAAAGGAAAAGTCCTTGGAGCCAATGAGAGACAAGAATGGTCTAATATGAGAAGCAACGTTTCCCTAATGAAGAATTACAGAACTGGAGTGCTCCAAGGGATCACAGATCACCCCGGTCTGACTGTCCTATCAGGCAGATGAGGAATCAAGAGGGTACGTGACATTTCTGCAGAGCCTGCTCTGTGTGAGGCTATGCGTCCAAGATCACATGGGGGAAAGGGCCAAGACAAGACTCTCAAGGCTGTGACCTTCCTGACACACCACCCATCTCTCCAGGTCAACTGCAGAAGTTCTGGGTGAATCATGAGCCTGGGCCGATACTGGGAATGGGTAACGATGCTGATAAGATGGTAACAAGAGAACTGAACACTGCCTGAGCACCCCCCATGTGCCAGATCCAGGCTACGTGTCTCATTAACCTCCAAACGACCCTATGAGCAGGTATTACCGCTATCTCCATTATACAGCAAGAGAAAGTAAGCCTGGATGAGGTGACCTCACCCTCCTCTGTCCCACACTGAGGACCCACTAGAAGAGGAGCCAGAACCCAAGACTGGGTTGATCCCAGAGCCCATTTCCTTCACTGTGAAGCCAGTCAGCCCCCACAACTGGAATCCAAGCCAGAGTCTGTCCACTTACAGGTGCAGGTCAACATCCATTGGAGGGATTATAACCAGAACCCCATGCTACCATGGAGGGAGTGCCCAGATCTGTTAACACGTGGAAGAAAAACCTAACAAGCAACCCCTGGTCTGTGTTACCTTCACCACTTCGCCGCCATCCACCTTCATCAGCTGTCTCAAGTTCTGCTGCAGCAAGCTGGTGTTGGAACGCCACTTCAAGAGCCCCAGCAGGTCCACTGAAAACACAGAACAAGTTTCAGCAAAGAGCTTCAGCTCCCTTAGTCACCTATCAGGGGAGGGTCTCGACACAATTTTGAAATGGAAAAAAATCAGCCCTATTTGGAAACATTTGCTCACTTAAGACTTCATAACCTTCTAGAACATACTTGACACCTAATATGGGTGAATTCATTATTTGAAACTGCATTTCCCGTGAAATTATTTCCACAGTGATACTTAAAAATGCATCTGAGGGGGCACCTGGATGACTCAGGCAGTTGGGTAGCGCTGACTCTTGATTTCGGCTCAGATCAGGATCTCAGGGTGCGAGGATCAAGCCCAAGCTCAGCCTCCTCGCTCAGTGGGGAGTCTGCTTGAGATGCTCTCTCTCACCCCCTCTGCTCCTCCTCTCACTCACAAGTGCTCACAATGATTCTCTCTCGCTCCCACTCTCGCAAATAAATAAATATATATATATATTTTTTAATGCACTGGGGAGGGATGCCTGGGTGGGGTGGCTCAGTGGTTAAGCATCTGCCTTTGGCTCAGGGCATGATCCTGGGTCCGGGGATCAAGTCCCAAGTCAGGTTCCCTGTGAGGAGCCGGCTTCTCCCTCTGTCTCTGCCTCTCTCTGTGTATCTCTCATGAATAGATAAATAAAATCTTTCAAAAAAAATAAAAAACAAAAATGCATTGGGGAGCTTAAGAAAAAAGGGCTGGCCTTTCCAATCTGCAAGAAGGTAAACTCAGCCCAGCAGAGAGTCTGGAAGAAGGCTGCTCACGCATAAAGTCCTGCCCTGAAATCCTCTACCAAGTGGATTTTTCCTACTTGAGAACATGGCTTTTTTTTTCTTTTAATTAAATAACATACAATAAGAAATGTACATTCAGGTACAGAAACTGTAAGGTGACAGGAAGCCTGAACTGCAGGGCAACTGCTGCCCTCACCCTGGCCTGGCCTTCCATGGCTGTTTGTTTCTGATGGTTGAATTTTTGTTGTTTGTTTTCTAATAGAAAAAACATGGGCTGAATAGATGGATTTTTAGAGACTAAATGTGGAAGACAATGTCCAGAAATGATTTTGTTTAAGGCAGCAAGACGTTCTTAAGGCATAAAGACAGAAGCCAAAGCATCTCTAGGAAAGAACATGTGCCCACACAATCTTCACTTGAACTTATATTAATATCCCATTATGTGAAGAAAATAACACAATTAGCAAGTGTATCCAATTTACCTTTTACACTCAATGGGAACAAACTTTAGCTACACAGAGTGTCTCCATAAATACAAAGCAAAACAAAAAAAACCCTGATTAATACTGAGAAGAAACACACAATTTTGGCATAGGTAGGATTTCCGGGAACACAAAATACTTATTTGAGGACTGAACCACACAAAAGGCGTTATTCACATGATGAGCACCAAACATTCATTTTCATTTATTTGCCCTCACCCCCAAGTACAGCTGACAAGGGGACCCGTGGACATGAAGAGAGGACAAAACTTGAAGCACCGTGCCATGTGTAAGCAGAATTCAAACGCCCGCCAGGCAACGCTGCCACTCCCTGACCTTGGGCTTGCAACCTTACCTCAGTTTACCTATCTGAAGGACGGGGTATGATGTTGCCAAATTGCAGGACTGGTGCTAGAATTAAATGGTGTCGTGTAGTGAACATGCTCAGCCAAGAGGCCCAGCATGAAGACAGACAACACCGGTCGGTCAACAAGAGGATCAGGATGTGAAGATTTTAGCCACCCATGGTGAAAGTTAACGTGTTCTCATTTCTAAATGAAAGGTAACGAATCATCGTCCTTTCTAAAGGATGGTGAAGTGATGACAAAGGCCATATCCTGCCTGGACATGCTCTTGATCCCAGGGTTAAGGGAGATTTCCATGTCAGAAGAGTTTCCTTTCATGGAAAGTAGATAATAATCTGGATTCCATTCATGCAAAGTTTAGTAGTGCCTTAGGTAGGAGGGAGGCGGAGGCTAACCTCTGTACTGTAAATCTGAGAAAAGGAACAACTGGCAAATGAACCGTGGAAGAAGGCCTCTGAGGAGGGGGAGCACATTTTAAGAAAACAGAGGTGAGCGGTGGCCCCAGTACCCGGGTCAGCCCGGCGCACCTCCTCGTCCCAGCCCTTGTTCCCCCAAAGCCACCCATAGTTTGGCCCATGGTCATCTTGTGTTTCGTGACTTCTAATTACATAGGAAGCTAATTGAGAAGAGGAATCCCATCCTATACTTCTCTTTTTATCCCTGAAAGCATCCGGTAGTGCTGAGAACAGAGATGTTTAATACAAACCTCGATGAATAATTCAGCCACCGCTTTTCCCCTAAGTGATGGAACTCCCATGGAACAAATCACGGTCACAGAAAAAATGACTCCCGGAATGAGAATCTGGGACTCAGTGCTCAGATGCCAAGCGGAGCAGCTCCGTCTTATGTACCACCTGCCACACCACCATCCCGAAAAGAGGAATCATTGGCTGGTGTGCGATGAAAGCCAAAAGATGTCCCCTTCGCTCTCGATGAGCAGGATCACCCCGGAATCTCCTTGTTGCCCAGCAACAGCTGCTGCCAAGAGCTGGGCGCTCGCTCCCTTGGTTCCAGGGAGGAAACCACCCAGTCACTGGTGACAGCCAAGGAGCCGGGAGGTGCGAGGAGGGTCGACATCACACCCCGGGGAGATTGCTGGTTCACTGTCCCCTTCTCCAGCAATATGTGGCTTGAGACTTCCATGGGTGGGCCTCTCAACCTAACTGCTCTTTGGAACATTGTTTTGATGGGAAAATCTGTTCAAGCCCCAAATAACAACTTCCAAACATACTTCTGGAGCATGACCAATGCATAAGATGGGTGGCTTCCTACCCATCCTGAGGTACCCATCCTGTAGAGACAATGGCAATACACAGCCACTCTCATTTGTCTTGGCACATAATGAAAAGCTGAAGCGCCACATATACAGGGCAGTGACTCACCAAATGCCATTACCCTGAGTTTAGTGAGGCCCTGGATCGTGTAGCTGTCAGGCTAGCGAACTAGTAGAGCCATATCCAGAGAATAACATTTGACCTGTGGAGTCCCCCTTTTTTCCATACCAGCACCTGCCTTGCTGACCATGTGCTCCCTGGACATTCTGCAGCCCTCTCCGTGCTTGCACAGAACCCGATGCTGAGGGAAGGGTTCGAGTCTGTTTATGGAGATTACTGCACACCACCAGCTAAGGGTAACTCATAATGCTTCGGGCAAACCATGATGATGAAAGTAGCATCAGACAGATGTGTCCAAATGGTCTTCATGCGTTTGGGAGACACGGTCCTCCACACAGCTGACTCACAAGACAAGCAGTGAGGATGCACAGTTTGTACAGCAAAGGGGAGAAGGCAGGCACGGAAAACTGCGCACCGAGCACCAGGCCTGCTCTCCACTCCAAAGCCATGGCTTCCAGATGATGAGGTTACTCTGTGCTGCATTTATCCTGTTACAGTGCAAACAATGACCGTTCCTCGGGCAAATCCAAGACTACCACCAAGATTTACGGACAATCCCCAGGGACACAATTCAAGATACCAACAAACATTAATAATCGAAATCCATATTGGGTGGCTAAGAGGAAAAAAATTGGATTTTCAAGCTGAGTTTCGAGAGAGCATAAAGTAAGTCACTCTGCACAGCCGTGATATGGTCACATTTGGGGGATGCAATTTTTAAACGTACGAAGTGTGCAGAGGAGCCTCTGTTGCATCCAGACAGTGTGCTGTGAATGAGAAGTGCCCCTGGCCACACAGTCACGTTGCTGGGGAGTCTGCAAGCAGTGCTAACAAGTCAAGGCAGGCTGGCTGACAGAGCACAGGCCGAGCAGGCACCACTTGACACTGAGCTTCGGTGTGATTCCATCAGCCAGGTGCCTTATCTCACGGCCAGGGGAACCAGAAATAGCATTAAAACCAACCTTTAAAAGTAAAGATAAGTGGTAATTATGTCAGTGAATAGCTGGGAGATGGAAGACGTACACAGAGTGGGCGCCTCAGATCATACAGTTTGCCTAACGCTCACATCCTCACGGAGCCCTCTGAGACACACATTACACCTACATGGGTGCAGAGATGAGGGAAATGAGGTTCAGACAGTTTCACAGGGCCTTGGTTCAAGGTCACTTCCAGGGTTACATTTCCAAGGGTTCAATACCAGGTCCTCGGTCTGGCTCCAAATCCCCTGTGTCTTCCCTTATACCATGCCACCTTCCTGTGGCCAAAAACCTTTCTTTTATAGCAATCCCACTGGTTTACCTCGCTTTAAGTTTAATCATTAGACCAAAATTGTAGTGTTTTTTTTGTTTTTGTTTTTGTTTTTTACTTATTTATTCATGAGAGATACAGAGAGTGAGAGAGGCAGAGACACAGGCAGAGGGAGAAGCAGGCTCCTTGCAGGGAGCCCAATGTGGGACTCGATTGTAACGAATTTTAAAGTACAGTGGATGCCAGGTCCCCTTCCGGTCCCTGGACACCCACACGGGCCAGCACCCACTCCACCACCTGCAGGACTTCCACTCCTTGACAGGGAGCATGGAAAGGACGAGGCTGAAGAAGGAAAGCCACAGGTGAACAAGGCTCCGTCCCCACACTCACCATTCTGAGTCAGCTTGGTGGAGCACACGAGCGTGGAGATCTGGAAAGAGTCTTTGCTGATGGTGCAGCTCCCTAGACTCTGCATGCTCCTGCCCGTGGCCGAGTGCGCCTTTTCCTCTAACTCTGCCTTGGTGGAGGGTAGGCTCAAGTACGTGGCGGCGTCTTCCAGCTTCTTGGCCTCTGCCTGTGGGTTTGATGACACGCACGTCGAAAGCAAGTCACAAAATCAACACCGCCTGATGCTTTCCCCTCTCCCTTGCTATCCTTTATCCTTTTAACCATCATGATGTTTGCTCTTTATCATTTGCTAAACTGTTTATTTTAACGATTTCCCTTACTCGTGTAGATTCACTCAGGTTAACATTTATTGCACACTATCCTCTCTCATCAGATCAGCAAAAAGGCTGGTCATCTGAAACGTGCATTTGCATAACCGACTGCAGCTAAAGAGATGCTTTCTCTCAAAGACGGGCAACAGTCAGCTGAGGCCAGGAAGCCCAGAGAGGAGCGAAGCAGTCCATACCAGCAATATTCCTCCAAGCAAGCAGTGTGTACCTTATAGACGATGAGATCATGCTCCCCGTCCCTCAGCGTGGTCCCATCGTATCTCATCAGCTTTACAAAGGCTAGTGCAAATATTTTCTCAGACTTATCCTTGGCTGCAAGAGAAATCAATCATCTTTAACTGCCGTCATGGCAATATCACATAAAAAGCTACAAAGGCTACCTTTGTGAAAACATGACAAAACCACATTGAATCAAAGGAAATATAAGGAAATGGAAAAATGGACAGTGTTCACCAGAAGAAACACTCCTCCCAAAGGGACCACTGGTGCCCCAACTGATCTGCAAATTCCAAGGAATTCCAATCAGAATCTCATGGAAGAGTTTTGTCATGAACACGACAACCGATTCCCACGGTCAAGAGCAGCAGGATGATGCTGAAGGAGAGCCCAGGCAGGGGATAGGCTGCAACCCTAGAAACCAGCAGTGACTGGAAATGACCACAAAGACCACAGTGCAGCTTAACAATGGGACACGCAGAGCAGAGGGAGCCTCAGGGTCTGGAAACACACGACGAAGGACAGGCCAGTTGGGACAGATGATTCCCTAAGAAAACTGGCTCTCAGTATGAAAAAACAGATTCCTACCTCGTGGCATCCACGAATATAAATCCAGGTGGAGTGAACACATGGATGTGAAATTTCGTTCTCTGTCAAGAACGCTCCTCCCCGGATACCTGCATGTGAGACTCATTCCCTCCCTCACTCAAAGTCTCGGCTGACGGATCACCTGCTCCTTGGTGACCAGCCCATCTAACAGAGTAAATTATAACCTGGTCACACTCTCTCCCTTCCCCTGATGCGTTTTTCTTCCTAAGTGCTATGGACTAAATGGTGTCCCCCGCAGTCTGGTGCTGGAGCCCCAAATCCTGCCCCCATGTGACCACAGTGGCCATGAAGCCTGTAGGAAGGGGCTTAAGGTTAGTGAGGTCATAAGAGGGGAGCGCTGAGCCTATGGAACCAGTGCCCTTCAAAAACAAAGAAAGAGACAGCAGACCTCTCCTCGTTTTGTGAGTTCACAACCTAGAAGAGCATCCCCACCAGACCCCAGGGTGCTGTCGCCCTGGTACTCTGAGACTCGAGCCCCCAGACCTGTGAGGAAACACATTTCTGTTGTTTCAAGCCCCCTGGACTATTCTGTTAGGGTGGCCGGAGGAAACCAAGATGACAGTCCTTATCCCCGCCAGGTTCACGTGTGTGTGTGTGTGAGAGAGAGAGAGACAGAGAGAGAGAGAAACCGCTGCTTTTCGTTAAGTTTCATCTGCAGGCCTCTGGAAGGAAAGGGACACTGCACGCTTGTCACCAGTATTTCCCCAGTGCCTGCCATCTATTAGGCACTCTGTAAACCTCTGTCCTAGTTGGGGACATGCCAACCAACCGGTTCTCTCACTTGCTGCCAGTGACGTGTGAGAGGGGAATGGTGGGAACAGGGATGAGTGGCTGGATGGGCGGACACGGTCTCTGAGAAGACGGACAACACGGGAGCCAGTGCGCAAACCTTCCCGGGACAGTCATGGCCAAATGCAGAGTCCCTAAGTGGGCCCAGGCTTGGCCTGTCGGAGGGTAGAGGGCCAAGGGGCTGGGAAGTAGCGGGGCAGGGGCCAGCGCAGGAGGGACGGATAAGGAGTCTCCACTGAAGAAGGAGATTGGGCATGGATTCCGCAAGATGTAACTGAATATGGCATGGAAACGAGTTTCAGAGCTGTGATCTTTAAAATTATACATCCTACATTCTCTTTTTAGATGAAAAGACAGAGGAGCGCCTGGGCGGCTCAGTCACTTGAGTCTCTGACTTCGGCTCAGGTCATGACCTCAGGGTCCTGGGATCCAGCCCCGCGTCAGGCTCCCGGCTCAGCACAGTCTGCTTCTCCCTCTGTCTCTGCCCTTCCCCCTCCTTGTGCTGGCTTACTCGCTCACGCTCTCTCTTTCTCTCAAATGAAATCTTTAAAAAAGAGAGAGATGAAAAGACAGAGGTCAATGTAGAAAGGAGCACATCCACCCACCTTGAGTCAAGGGCTCAAAATATCTTCCCTGAGTCACCACCACTGCACAAGGTAACGTGTCTCGTTAACCTCTGCAGTCCTGGTGTCCATCAGTGTCTGGCACACAGTAGGTGCTCAAGAAATGAGAGCTCATTAGATAAATGAAGGAATGATTGAACAACCAAAATAAAGAGAAGGATGAAGGCAAAAAAAAACATATATCCTAGGAATTGGGGGAAAAAATAACTTTGCAAAAGGGCCTCACAAAATGTTAACTATCTCCATGTTCAGGTGACAAAGAACAGATCCTTCTAGGTTTGAGCTCATGTGGAAAACACATAAACGTGTCTTCATGAAAGCAGCCATGGTTCAAGAGGACACATGAGCATCCCCGTTAGCACCCGGCTTCCCCTGATCCTACTATTAAGTAGCACAACAGCAAGCACCTTTATTAACATCCTACCGTTTACATCAAGGCCACGGACTCACTTATTACATGCTCATTAGCAGCCACTGTGAGCAGATAGTAAGTTTACAGGATGCCCAGGGCTTAGGGGACAGGGCTGCCAGACCCAGCCAGGCCCCTATGACCAAGGGAAACCCAGGCCCTGGCCGGCTGGACCCAGAGCCCCACAGATTCTCGAGTCCAGGTAAAATAGGAGCAGATGCATCTGGAATGTCCAATGACATTCTGGACTGTGTGTCACATCAGCACCAAACTTCCCACCCTGAGGGATGGATCCCAGCCTGAGAAAGCCCAGGATTTGGGCCCTATGCTCGCCTCTCTCCAGGGAAAAAGCAGCTCATCTGGCCTGGGAGACATGGGGGGCCTGCACAGGAGACATATCCTGTTTCCGACCCTGCGTGTCCACGTTCCGGGAGGCTGCGGAGGTCCCAGTGGCTGCTGTCACTCCCGCAGCAGACAGCTCAGGATGCGTCAGCCTCACACTCTTGATGCTCAACATGGTTCCAAGACCACACAAGCCACGGCCACGGAGCCTCATTAATTATGCAAATGTGTGGTGGTGTGTCGGGTGACAGCATCTTGTCTATGATGAGTACTTAAAACTAACTAGAAAAACAAGGATTTTGAAAATTAAAATGCTACAGAAGATATCCCTCTGCATTAATGCAATTTATTAACCACAGAGAAGAAGCCCTCTGGAGACGGGGAACGTGCCTTTGAGACACGTCCTCTGTTGACCCCAGAACTCTGTCCTTGCCCCTCCAGTGCTCCCACCTCCCCCGCTGTGGCCCACTCCCACCCCAACCGTTCCACACTCCCCACATGCCCCCTGACGGAGGACAGACCTGCCCTAAGAGTCCCCAACCACACACCCTGCTCCGTCCTCTCCACGATACTCCCAGGCTGACCTCACACCTCAACTCAAAATGAAGTTCCGAGAACCTTCTCTGTGAGGTGTAGACAACAGGTGCTAAACTAAGAGCAGATAGGTGTAGACAGAGGTGGCCTCACCGTGCCTGCAAGGCGTGGGAGTAGGACACGGGCACGCAGACTAGGCTGGAACCAGAGCTCTCCCACTGATGAACTGGGTGACTCTGGGCCACTGAGGTGGGGTCTGTGAGCCTCAGGCTCCTCCACAGTAAAGTGCAGAGGGATGACCACGGTGATGGCATAGGGGACTGTCATGAGCACTCATCCAGATGGCATGGTAAAACTGCTTGTGCCAGGAGCACGGTAAGAGCATGTGAATGGTAGCTAATACATGAGATGCTCTAACCCCAAAGTTTTGGCCATCAAAGGGTGCCATGCACCAGGTGGGCTGGCTTTGGTCCTCAGGCAAGCATGCAGTGGCCAGGTACCACTTTCCATGCTGCCTAGCCCTGGAACCCCAAACCGTTGTTAGCTAGATCCCTGCTATGCTTCAACAGTGGGACAGAAGGTGGAATGATGCCCCTGCACACAGCCGCTGCCCTGGGCCATCTAGATCCCTTGGTTCAACCTCTTCAGTGGCCTCAGCCCACCCTCTGTGCACATCTTCGGGCTGATACACGTTCTCCACACCAGCCCTACAAACTGCATGAACATGCCTCCCCAACGCTTCTGAAGACCAGCAGGGTCCACCTGCCTCCTCACCAGACCCACAGAGGAGTCTACATTCACCCAGCATCAGGCCGTTGCACATGTACTTGCTCTCCGGCACCCCTACCACTGCACGTGCCACATCTGAGAAAGGGCCCAGGTAGGCAGGCCCCTGTGCAGAAAGAGTACCAAGGATGGACACGTAACCACACTGCAGTGGCTTCTAAGGAGCCCCTGCCCTACACCAGGCATCGTGCCACAGGTTCAGCAGCCTCCAAACTACTTGGTCAAGACCCTTAGGGACTCTTATCCTCCAGAGAGAGTATTGTGGACACAGAGAGCCAGGGCTGAGGATCCCCACCCAAGCAGCCCCAACCCCCATGGGGCTGTCCGTGACAAACATGGGCCCCCAGACCACCCCTTCCCTCAAAGCTACAGCACACACAGTGCAGCCAATCTTCTCGTTATTTCCCCAAATCTCAGCTCCCTGCCCAGTGGATACAGACCACCAAGGGCGAGGATATAGCTGCCTGTCACGATGTCTTAGCATCTAGCACAGGGCTATGTCCTTATAGACAATAACAAGGGTGACAAGACAAACTCCAGTCACCAATAAAGAACTCTTTTGGAAGGGGAGGGATTTGAACCCCAGTCCCTTCCTCCCAGCTTCTCAGCATCACTCAGCACTATAGTAAGATCTCGTATAAGAGAAGGAATGGCCCCAAATTCTCCTATCTCACATCTGTAGTCTAAGGCCAACCCCAAGCTGGGTTCTCCAACATCCAAGCCCTTGCTGGCTCATCCTGAAGCCAGACATCAGGGGCCACCCACCAACACAAAATGGATCTCGAGGTTTTCCATTCCAACACAAAGGGCAGTAAGGGCCAATTTCTGAAACCTACTCGTGTCTCAGTGACTTTTCTGATGGACAGAACAGCGTTACAAGTCACACGGAAGAGAGGAAACAGAAAGGAAGAACAGGAAGCAGCAGCAGGAAAAAATCAAGAAGAAAATGAAGATCTCCTATAATCAGCTCCATGAGAGTCAATAACATTTTCCGGAAACAGGTCAATGCAGGAATGAGCTAAAGGACTAAGACCGCACTGTGTTAGGATAACCGAGTTCTAGAACGATCCAGAACAACTGAGAACAATCCAGAGCAAGTGACAAGTGCAGCCTGCTGAGCTTTCCCCCAGTTTTCCCTCGCAAATGACATGGGCCAAAATGAAGGGATTACTCACAATCCTGGGACGACCGATGGCGGAAGGTAAATCGAAGGTGACTGCGGTTGACGTCCTCAATGGGAATGGCCACCTGCACAGTTGAAAGAGGAAGTTTCAGCACGGGTACCCAGTACTCACGTTAACGGTTCGTTTACCCAGAGATACTGTGCAACTGTACACCCGTACTCCCTGCAGGGATGAAAACACGTAGGCCTAACCCCCTGTAGGACTTTCCCAAAGACAGAAATGCTTTTGGAAAATTTAAACAAGACAATGTTGCAAGGGACGTCAAACCGACTCGGCAAGCCCACAGAAGTTTTCGTAGACGTTTCACATCCTCGCTCTTAAGAGCCTATTTTCACAAGTTGCCATTTTCACTCTAGCCCTTGGCAGCGGCATCCATGGTCTCGCCGCAGCCACAGGGACCTGCCCTCGGCAACAGGAACTAAGCTTTCCAGGTGTGACGTTCAGTCAAAGAAGATACCCCCCACACACACACACACGCTGCCTTTAAGCTAAGATGGCCCCAAATTCTCCTATTTCACATCTGTAGTCTAAGGCCAACCCCAAGCTGGGTTCTCCAACATCCAAGCCCTTGCTGGCTCAGGGATTGGGGTATGTGTGCCACAGTGGGCTGCCGGGGTGACATCCGCGTGACGCACCAGGAGAGCAGAATGTCACACCATGGCCTGGGACCTGTCTCCCCAGCAATGTCCTCCATATATTGTCACCTCTATTTTTTCCCATTTGGTGTAAAGACAGCATGCCACACATAAAACAGACCCAAGAAGAGAAAGATAATAGCTATCTTTAAAGGACTCTGTCATTTGTCTCCATGAAAGTCCTATTTTTATGTCCAAAAGGAGATGAGAGTAAATGTATTCCACGGAATGCCGGCATGGTTCCTTAGCAACCTTGAACGACTTTGTTGGGAGAGCTCCTCTGCCTGCCTAGAGTGCCCGCTGGCGAGCAGCCCCCGGTCGGGTGGGAGCTGGGGACTTCCTTGGGATACAAATGAGCATTTCATAATCAACCCTGTGGGATAAAATGACCATGTAAATGATACCTTAACGGTCTCAAACCAACGTGGCTGTTTTACTTGGTAGTAAATCACAGACTTGTACTCTGAAATCGCTTCGTCACCAGCACCCGGGAAAATCACATGCTTTAAAAGAAGGCATAAAGGGTTCGCATCAGACCTCATAGAGCTTGACACTGCATCCATCTCCCCACCTCCCGCCCCCAGTAGATGAGCTAAGCAGAGCACTACAGGAATGCCAATAAACCCCATCACAAATGGAATATGCTCCCAGCAATGGAAGGACGGATTCATCTGGAGAAAGCGCGGCCAGCGTACAATCTTGCTCGCAGACATTTAAGCATCTTGATGGTTATCAGTAGAGGGATGCTACTGTCCATCCTTCGTGCCCTCACCCCGAACAGCTTTAACATTAAGAGCTGCAGGAAGAATGCCTGATCCACTCAGTAGGTCCCAAATAAAGAGCCACAGGCTAAGGAGGGGGTGGCGGGACTCCTTCCCATTCCACCAGCCATAAACACTGACCGCTGGACTCCAGCGGAAGCAATGCTGGTAAAGCCCAAGTGGTGAGGGCAGCACTGCGGGGAAAGGACTCTGCACACGGGCCACCCATACAGCTGAGCCTAGGTGCACACATAGGGCACCACTCTCAGATTTGTGGGCCCAGGGGAGCCCAGCCTGTCACCCATGGTCCAGAGTGGTAGCTGCCAGGGACACCTGCTCTTGGCTTGGCCACCATCCCCAAGCACTACCAGGCTGCTGTGGCCATGCAGGGGGAGGTCTTGGTAACCCCCACCACCCAGCAGAGCATGAGGTTAGATGCCCAGATTCAAACCCTAGTTCCACCTCCCACTAGCTCTCTGACCCTGTACAAGACTTCCCTGGGCCTCAGTTGCCCCATCTCACAGACAGCGATAATAACGACATCTGAACTTCTTGTGTGACCATCAGACCTCTGAGCCCTGGGTCTATGCTGGCAAAGGAAGCCCCATGACAGGGCCGGGAAACAGAGGGGGTCCTCAGAAACAGGATCACGCAGTCCCAGCTATAGGCTTTCCTATCTTGCAGCAGAGCCAAGGACACACTTGAAAAATAAAGTTTCAACACCACAGATTAAGCTTTGCAACCATAAATACCTCCAGCCGTTTCCCGTCTTCGTCGTAAACAGACACTGTAACCTCCACGTTCTTTGCTGTCGTTTTGCTTCCTTTATCGAAATCTCCTTGAACTAATGTTACGTAGATATCATTTCGAACATCACCTGAGGGAAAAAAATTATACCTGTAAAACCAATCCATTATTCATAATGTAACGGGGAATTCTCCAACACTGTCTAAACTGGTACCTCTCCGAGCAGAGGATTACAAATACGGTACAGATGATTACAAAATATTTTCTACGAAACAGTCGCAGCATTTAAAGACATGACAAAAGCAGTTTTCAGCATTATCATCATTAAGAGTACGACAAGGAGGAAAAACTTCAAGGCCCTTAGTTATGTGCACGGTCTTCTCCCCAGTGGGTAGCCCACGCCCACGGTGACTTGAATGCTGTCGATGGATCTGCAGTGACCATCCCCTCTCCGGTGTCCACGGCCCATCGTGACTCACATCACGGTCTCACGGCGGACCATGGGCTGTGTTCTCGGAGTCTGAGTAGCCGAAGAACATCACAACATGAAATGGCATACCTAGGGTGACAACTGGCAATACTGGCTTCCTCTACATTTTTCTAAGGAGTTGAACAAAAAGCTGATTTGAGAATTAGAACCACAGGCAATGTTCCGAGGTGATGTCCGGGATCAGGGACTAGGAGTGAGTCAAGAGAGAAGCCTTCTACATGGATCTCCTCTCCTCCTGGTGAGCAGCTGTCACGATCACAACAGACCCGTTCCGTTCTGTTCTGTTCGGAGCAACAGACCCATGCATTTCAAAGTGAGACAGGCCAGAAGTTGGGAGAAACCAAAACCAAAACAAAACCCATACACAACAAATAAACTCAAGACGCTCCTTCCTGCTGAGAGCATGTGAGGCCCCTGGTAATGGTCCGACTGGGAAAACTTAGCAAGCTTCATTAGCAGCATGATTTAGAGCAAGCATCACTACCCAGTGACTGCTCCTCTGCTGTCTGTCTGGTCACGTCCCACGTCTGACCCCCCTGCTCTCCCACAGGGGATGAGGAACGGGTCCATCAAGAGCAGTGAAAGGTCCACGTGGATCAAGAACAAGTCCCCTTGCTTTCTTGCTTTTTCTTTCCTTCATTCATTCTTTCTTTCTTTCTTTTAACTGCTCTACTCTGGCTTTTAATGTATCCAACTATTAAATTAAGGTTTCATTTAAAAGTCATTATTGTAATAATCCCGGTGGGTTGCTACCACAGCCACAGTCGCTCCTGGGAGAGGAAGCACAGCTGCAGTCAGTAATACCGACCGTGCGAGAAGCTAAGAGTGACAGAGCCCAGGGCCGGGGCGGGAGGCACAGCTGCCAGGCCAGCACCTGCCACCAATCCCTGTGTGACCACAGACAAGTCACTTAACCTCCCACACCACCCACAGCGAAACAGCCTCATCGATAAGGCAGGGTAGTGTGTATGAGCCCTCAGCCTGCACATTCCACCAAAGCACAAAAGCAATAATCAAAACAGGGCTGCAAGAGCATCACAAAGGCCTCACGAGCCAGACGCCATCCCACGCTGGGGGCAGGGACGTAGAGAACCCCATGGTCTTACTCTCCTACTGGCCTAGACATCCATACTCAGGGCCATCCCAGATGTAAGACCTTACTTGCAGTAGATAGACCCCACAGACGCACACTCACAAGAGTGCCCTCCGTGGATGCCTGCAGGGCTACAGGGTCCTCATTCTGGGGAGAGAAGAACTGGAAGCAGACGTAGATGGACTCACACAAGCCTCCAGCCACCTTCAGCTCAGAAGAAAACTCTGCTTCCCCACCAGGATCCTTCAGAAAAAAACTGCAGGATTTCCAGCAGCTCACAGAAAGGTAGAAAAGCCGCTGGCACAGGTGACACAGCGGGCTCTCCCACTGGGCAAAAGAGGTGCACGTCTCTGGAAAAAGCATCTCCATAAGATGAGACAAGATGGAACAATGCACAGTTCTACCAAACTGAAGGCCATGAGATCTGAGTGAAAACACCCCAGGCTGTCTCATCCCCATCCCCATCCCCATCCCCACCCCCACCCCAGAGGGTGTAAAGCGGCGCCCACAGCCTGTTAGCGATCCCCCGGCCAGAGAGAACAAGGTGACTCAACTATAGCTGGAATCCCATGCTACAGGAACCCTGACCCCAAACTTTAGCACACAGAACCTGCTGGAACAACAGTCAGCTGTATGGCTTCCCCGGGAATCCATTAGGAGGTTATTTTAGAGGTCTAGCCTTACCTTTTAAGTTGACCAATTAAAGAAGGAAACACGACCAGCTCGTAAGCTAGAAGTTTTCTGGGTCTCCCCTTGAACACATCCTAAGGCTACCCAAGATGAATGCACAATGTCATCCTAATCTATAAATTTCATCTCAAGCCCACGTGCAAGCGATATACCCACGAAGAGCTCCAAACTAATTTGCTGCACACAGACTTGACTCCTGCCCATAGAAGACATCCCAAGGTTGCACAGCGCGCTGGAGATCATGCTTTCTTCCCCTACGGGTGAGCCACTACGACCCAGCCTAACCAATCTGCGATGTCTTTCCCATCGATTCACCAGTCAGAATATACAGTGACCCACAACAGCCCTGAAAGACAGAGGTAGCAGAAAGAACATTCCCCACCTGCCCTAAAATAAACAAAGCAGTAATTCTGACAACACGCACAATGAGCAGATACCTCTTCCTGCGAGTGTACCGTGGAGCCCGATAAAGGGATGCCACGGGGAATCTCACCCACGCCAAGGGGAGGGTGGTTTGGCCCCATTTCTACTGCTCATTAGCTGTGTAACTTCAGGCTGCAGCTTAATTTTGATCACAATTAGTTCAACACCAATGTGTGGGCTTCCGAGATCCTCAGATGGATCAAGCCAAATTATTAATGTGAGCATTATCTGCAAACCAGAAAGTATCCCACAGATATAAAGGATAAATATTAACGGGCTTGCCCAAGATCTCGTGAGGATCAAATCAGATTATTAATATGAACGTTATTTGGAAACTGAAAAGTATTATGTAAACATGAGATTAATCGTAACATGGAATTCCATTATTAGTTTAATAAGCTTAAAATCCATTATCGGGCTGGAGCGATACTAAGTAATATGAACCGAGCAGGTACCAGGTGTAAACATTCACTTTCTGCCCTTCCTTCCTTGTTTTGAGCAAATGTCTATCCAAACATTTGTCAGGTGTCCACACCTCCTTCATACCACCCTTGCACTAGGAGGGAAGAGCTGATGTCTAGGTGGCTAATGTACAACATTGCACCACCCAGCCCATCACTGTCCGAGGGCTGCAGGGCAGCGGACTGAGCAGGTCAGTCTGGACAATGCTCAGGCTCCTTGCTGGACAATGCTCAGGCTCCTTGCTGGGAAACACTGGGTCAAAAGCAAGCCATCTTCTTCAGGACACTGAGGTCTGGGAAGAAGACAGGAGCCATCAAGAGACCTTACCCAGGGGACAAAGTCAATATGCACAGGAGACAACCCAGCAGAGGTCGCTGTGCAAAAACAGGGCAGGTGACCGGGGGACTCAGAAGCTTGCTGTCTCTGCCACTCGGGTGCCTGAGCTGATGGGTATCCTCAGCGTTCGGCCATTTGGCCATTCAAGCGAGCGGGGCTTGCATTCTCCATCACTTTACCCCCTACAGCATCCCAGCTCTAACCCGCCCCACAGGTAGAGATTATCACCACTCATTCTTCAGAGCAGCAGACCACAGCTAAGCGAGGTCACGGAGGAGCCATGGCGCAACTCCAAACACAGGATGGATTCGGGGACCCATGTTCTCACTTCTAGGGCTGAAGGCTGGGCTTCCAGGCTGGGGACCACAGTGGTGAAGAGACAACCCACCGTAAGGGCCATTTTTTTTAAGCCTGGAACATAGTAGGGTCCATTTACCTAAATCGTGCCCCCTTAACTTTGAACACATTCTGGATGATTCCAGAGCTGTTAATGGATCTTGATTGTGAACCTATGTTACCATCATAAAAGAGCTGCCTTCATCCTAGATGGAACCAACCACGACTGAGCCGTTGATCAGAACCAAAAGTGAATCCCACATGGCCCTTGAAACAGCCCCACGCTCCACAGCCCTTAATCACATTATACGTATTACCCAACGCAGCAAACACAGTCTGTGCGGCCAGGGTCGGTGGAATGTCTAAGTCCCGTTCTTCCTTTCCACCACATGATGTGGGGCAGAGACAAAGTGCAAGGCTTCTAGATTAAGGGTGACAATGGAATACAGGAGGGGCACCTGGGGGGCTCAGTTAAGCATCTGCCTTCGGCTCAGGTCATGATCCTGAGGTCCTGGGATCGAGCCCCAAGTCAAGCTCCCTGCTCAGCGGGGAGCCTGCTTCTCCCTCTCCCTCTGCCTGATGCTCCCCCTGCCTATGCTCTCTTTTTCTGTCAAATAAATAAATATTTTTTTAAAAATAGAACATGTGACAGTAAAGGGTTTGCTTACAATGAAGAGGACGGGTGAGATGGGTGGAAACCCATCTCAAGCCCTTAGGGCTGGGTTTCTGGAAATGCTTGTTTCACCGGCTTGTCCTTATTACCATGCTGCCAGAAGCCACTCCCACCAGCAGGTTATTACAACCAAGAGAAGCCACCTCCCCGCAGCCTGAACCTAGGTGGTCAGCTCTCACTCTGGCCACAGCTCCTGCCTACACGGATGATCCGTAACCACGCTGGGGTTTACACATCACCTACCACAAGCTCCACCCTCTGCTGGCCAGAGTTCCTACAGGCTACCGTCCCCGCACCGCTCATGGTGGCCGTCTAGCCAAACGCCCCCAACGCTGGCCACATCCACACCACACTCGGAAGTGTGGACGGACAATTCTTACCAGGCATGATTATCTCCGGAAACCCCGTTTTCCGAGCCACCGCTGTGGTCCTGTCCACTAAATGAGGAAATTCTTTTCTAATCTGATGAATATCTCCAGGAAGTAATTTCAGGGTTACCCACAAACCTAGGAAAACAATGGATACACAAGTCATGTTTTAGCTTATACATTTCTGAAAGATTATTTCAGGAAACCAACCTCAACGAAGGAGCAACTGTTAATTGACAAACCAACAACTTAAGAGAAAATGGGGGTGTGTGAGAAAGAGAGAGGCCCAGAAAAGTACCTGGCACAGGTGAGTCACCTGTGTCTGACTAGCTGGGATACAAACCCTGCCCCGGAGGTGTCTAATGCCTGGGTGAATGCACATTAGCAGAGCTGTGCGCAGACCAATGACTCCTCTGATAGGCATTTAAGATAAATCAGGAAGAAGCATTTTTCTAGGCGTGATTGAGAAAGCTATCCTTTTCCATTCTTCCCAGAAGGATGACCGCACCAGAGGGTTCGGGAGGTAAATTCACAGCTCCTCTGACCCAGGAAGCTTC
Organism: Vulpes vulpes; assembly: GCF_048418805.1. NCBI lineage: Eukaryota > Metazoa > Chordata > Mammalia > Carnivora > Canidae > Vulpes > Vulpes vulpes. Next base: position 113,370,200 of record NC_132794.1, on the reverse strand, counting down.
TGAAGTGGGCAGCACAGCACCAGGCTGCGAGCCACCAGCAGGCCAGTCCGCACAGCCAGGGCAGCCTGGTCCCTCGGTTTCACGACGTCACAGCAAAGGAGAAACAAATGCTCTGACCACCACTTGGCTCTTGCCTCCAAAAGGGGGGAAAGCGAAGACTCTGAAACCCTCTGAGCAAGACAGAAGGGCTTCCATGGACAGAACATGGGAAACTTTCTAGCACCTGAGAGCCGAGCGTGTGTGCCATCCTCTCGCTCCACAAAGCTGATGGAGAGTTGCATTTTGTGTAAAATACTCTTGGGCAGCAAGCAAACAGGAAATAAAAATAAAAGAGAATATAGCAGACACTTTTTAACAAAACCAAAGGTGGGAGATAAATGAGTTGCCTGGCGCTCGTGGCCACTCTGAAAACAGGACCTTTCTCCCAGGGAAGGGAAGTTGTCACTGTCAGCTGACACGTCCGGGTCTCTGTCCCTGGGACCCTGGGGGCCTGGCTGGCTTGCTCCCTGGTCACTCAGCCCTGCAGGACCCCAAGTGCCCATCAGGATATAAAGATATTTGCTCTAACACTACTAGTGTGTGTCTGTCCAGCCATTCCTCCCCCAGGACACAGGGACCATTCACCACTGCTTAGCTCAGCCTTCAGTAGAAGGCAGATGGGTAAACCACAGACATTGTCCACAAACACGCACTCCCAGCAGAACTGGGACACCCCCGACGCTCCCACACGGAGGGCCACCCACGTGGCTCCTGCCCAGAGCCACCCTGCTTGATGAAACCCCACACCTCACACCTTTTTCCTCGAGCTTCCCATCTCCTCTCAGCTGGCCTAGAAACATCTGTCCTCTGCAAATAAACAGAGACAGATGTATTATCTAAGGTAGATTGTTTTATGCATAGTACTTTCCTTTTTCTTTACTTTGATATTTTTTTCCTTTCTTTTTCTTTTCAAGATATAAAACTCCAAATCGTGAGAGGGAGAGTCTGAAGAAGGAGGAGAGAAGCATAACCAGTAAAAAGAGGTCCCTAAAGAGATGTCAGCAGGTGACACCCAACCGGGGGCATGTGTATCATTGCTCAGAATGCGCACTGCACAAAGCCCTGGCAAAGAAAGGCAAGTGAGATCCAAACCCAGCTCACACTCTGCTCACCGAGCCGTGTGCCCAGGCCCTGCCTGCATGTCCTCACTCACTCAGAGGATGGGCACCCTTTTTCTATTTCATACAAAGGCACCACAGGCTGGTGTTGCTCTGGACCTGCAGGCGAGGTCCCTTGAAGGGCCAGGCACCTAACCCATGGCTGTGGCCTCCAGTAGAGCAGACCAAGTAAGAGAGATGTCTACAGAAGTGCAAGGGGAGATTATCATTGCAGGTGACACAAACAGACATGGTCCCTCCTGGGGATACCCAGGCACCGCTGATGGGCTCTCAATTCTCACTGAGGTCCCAAAGCCTGCCAAAGGAATGACTGTCCCCAGAAGGAATGTGACTCCAAGACATTTTTCAAGGACCTGCAAGACGTGGTGATCATGTACAGAGGTCAGAGGCAGAGAAACGTTTAACACCATTCGAAAATCCTGCCGCCTTCCCAACACCTTTCCTTTCTCACAAATACCAGCTCACTCAACGATCTTAGTTCATAAACAAGTAACTTAATGACACAATTCAATTTGTTAGAACGCGATTTAAACACGGAGATTAAGCTCTCCTGATTACACCGGGTTTAAAACACTTTCCTCAAAAGAGAAAATGAGACCCATTTCCAAAGAAAAAGGGTATTTTAGGTTGACTTTTGCTTAACCAGAGTAGCTAAAAACAAAAGAGATTAGCACACATTCTATCTCAAACAATAGAGAACAGATGTCCGGGGGTGTCTGGGGCTTCACTGTCCGCATACAACACCCAGCACCTCTGGGTTCAGGGTGCAGAATAATTTGGGCTAAATACAAAAAATGTCAACTGGGACAAGTAAACATGTGGACATTAAACCCAAAACAGGCCAGAGCCTAGAGAGGAGCTCGGAACAGATGAGCACAGGAAACACCCTGGTCCGGAGTGAAGACTTCCCAGGCTTCCACGTCCCTCCCTCCAGCCCGTACTCTTCACCATGGCTTGACAGGCAAGCACACATCACCGGGGTGAGCCTGGGTCACCACCTGGGGAAACACAGAGCTCCACTGGGCCAACCCACAGGCCTTGCAGGCAACTGATGCAGTGAGCTCCGGAGAAATGTGCACTTCAGAAATGCTCCTTCGGGGAGGAAAAAAAAACCCAGCTAGTGACATTGCTTGGGGGCACCGCAGTTCAGAAAGGCACCTGTGGTCCCCTTGAGAAAAGAATGCTCTAGTCTCTCAGTTCTCACTGTGACCTGAAAACACCCCATCCGTCTCCTGGAGACCAAGGACCTGGGCCCCCTGGTATGAGTCCCATGGCCTCTGGTGACACACATTTGCACCCCAACACCAGGGAGCCTGACGGAGGCAGGCTGTGGGTCCTCCTGCTGGCCTGACTTCTTCTTCACTTCTCCTGTGTGACTCCGTGATAGAAGTTTATCAAAATCCAATGGCTCTGCCAGAGAGACTCAATCCAACAGGAGCCTGGGGTCTGGGGACTGGCACTCCCAGTCTCAGAGTGGCTCCAATCAAAACAGCTTTAATTGGATCTCCCTGTGGTTTTCAATTAAAGTGTAAATCAGAGAGCTGGTAATTGATGAGAAGGTGGGTCCTGGGTCAGCTTAAACTGCTCCGTCTACAGAGGCCACGATTCATTAACGCTTTGGGTCGGGGTTTTTGTTTTGTTGTTGTTTGCCAGGGACAGAGCTGGCTAGTTCACACTGCAAAACACCAAAGGCTACTCACTCCTCCCGAACGTTCTTCAAACTCAAGTCACACTCCCCTTTATAACAATGGAAAATGAGTCAAGAGAATTGTGTCTTAAAAGGCTAGTGACATAAGGTAACTAGACAATGAGAGAGGTCGCTCCACTTAAGCTCTACTGACTTTATGATAAGTCGCCATCTAATCAGGGGCTGAAAAGTGGGTTCTCCCACTGGCGCAAAGAGCAGCCTTAGGTGGGAGATGTTGTGAAGGTGACTTCCCCTCGAGCTGGAGGCGAGGCCTCCGTAAGCAGCTGTGTTCTGGCAGCGGTCCTGGCCAGCCCGAGTGCCAACTGTCACCAGCCTGGGGTGACTGATTCATTGCCTCTGCCAACAGAAGGTCAGCTGCTGGGAAACCTGTCAGCGGGGGATTAAAAATGAGGAGTGCAAGACGTGGAGTCAGGAGGAGAAATCCCTTCCATTACAAAACTGAAGAGAGATCCATCTGCAAAACGAAGCCACTTCCTCAAAGAGAGGAAGGGGAGCCCCAGCAAACAATGTGCCAGCATTGAGTGTGCGACACGGACAAGGAAGAGAGTAAGGAGCACAGGGAGCCAGGCTGTGCCGAATGTCTCCTCAATTCTCTGAGCAGCAAGTCAAGTAACAGCCAGTGGACAGTGACTGTATTCTCTTGTAAAGTCCTTCAAGTGTTTCAAAAATGGCTAGGAGAAGAAGGGAGGGCTGCAGAAGACTCAGGAAAGCAAACAAATGAGTTGCTTCTAGTCTCAACACTGGGCTCTTTGCAAACATTTCATTGTGTCCCACACAGCTCTCCCCTACTCATCCAGGGGCTTGGGGCTCAGCAATGCTGACAAGGGAGATCAACAAGAAACCCTTTATATACTGTACATACACCGTACATGTAGATCGTGATCCAACACTGCCAGCATCACCATCACCATCAGCAGCATCACCACCTCCACCATCATCATACTCATTCTCGTCATCACCATCATCACCATCCTCATCACCAACATCACCACCACGACCACCACCATCATCATCAGTAGCATCACCATCATCACCATTATCATCACCATCAACATCATCATCACCACCACCATTATCATTATCATCAAACTAAAATGCAAACCATTCAGCATTCTCTCAAGTTCATGTAAAAACTGAACATGTGTAGAAATAAAACAAAAGAATACATACCCTGGCCCTTGTGGTTGACTTCTTTGGCAGCAATGACTTTGTTTATAACAGTCTGAAGGAAGTCATTCTCCCCTGCCACCCTGGGTGAAAAACGGGATGACATGTTCAGCGGCTTGTGTCGAATGGCGTCGTCCAACGCGAGCCTGGAGGGCACGGGACGACCAAGACCACAGGAGACAAAGGGGCACAGAGACCCAGAGGTCACGGTAACAAGGGAACACAAGAGATCATCGTCACCGAATGCGAGAGAGTCATCATGAGTCAACGCACGACAAAGGACAGGATAGATGACAAGAGAGACAGGGAAGAGCATTGATCAGGAAAATGCTGAACCACACAAGAGAAGTAAAGCAAACGAGGTTGACCCAATCCCCAGGAAATAAACATGCACCAAGCCTCCACTCCATTTCTATCAGATAATAAAAAAGGACACTTATCTGAAAACAATGTGTTTGGACAGCATTTAATCACAAGGAATGTTTATGTTTATGCATTTCTTCAATTTTAATAATTCCTGACCATAGCATTAGGTCAAGAGGCAGGTGGTGTGAAGGGAAAAGCAAAATCAAGACCAAAAAGGGATCCCTACAACCCAACTGCTTGGGGAACTTGGTGGTGACCACTCTACTCCATCAGATTATATATTCAGTGTAGCCTCAGATAATTAAGTACGAGAAGAATGGCAAAGTCTTTGGAGAACATACTACTATGTCTGAGAAGTGAGACTGTGACAACACAATTATGAATGTAAATCATCCATATTTGAGGGTCCCATGGATCATGAGTTTTTTTCATAAAAGCTACACTAAGACCAAGAGATAAGTACAAACAGGCAACATGTGCAAAGAGAAATACCACATAGCACAACAAAGCACAATATGCAATAAGCGAGAAAATGTACGTCATGTACATAATGTTTAAAATCATTTCCAGAACCAAGGCCAAGTATTATTCATCACTTGAGCCCACATTACTCAAGAGAGCTGAGGACTACTTTAATTTACTTCACCAAGTTAAAAAAGACAGAAAGAAAAAGATGTACACTGTGTTAGCTTCCCTAAAACTTATCCTGTGATATAATAAATCAGTTTTAATGGAGCAAAAAACGGTTTCATTAGCATGGCATTTCCCAAAGAACTGGTTTCATTGCTTATGTTGCTATTAAAATCATGCTGCTCTTTTGTAACAAACACTCGAAATATTAATCTGTGTATTAGCCTTCTTTTAATGGAGCAAGGAATCACAAATTATAATAAGAGTCAAACGTAATAATATTTTTTAAAACGGGTGTTTTGCGATAAGACGGAAAAAGATGGTGACAATATGCTATCTCAGGCAGCTCCTAGCACAACCCAATGAAATTTAGACTAGTGAATCTAAAACTAATAACTCCCCCAACTTTTCAAAACAATAACCCACAGGTTTGTTTTGTTTTGTTTTTTCTCCTTGACTTTTCCCAGAAGATACTAACAGGCAACAGGTAATTTCAAGTCAGTAGTACATTAGGGCATCAAAGAAACTCTGAGGTCTAATATATAAAACAGCATTCAAAACAGCACTGGGCTACATTATTTCTCACGAGCAAAAGAAGCAACTTAGTATTATCATTTTATAAGGGTATATTTTATTTATTACCTCAATATCTACCCATGTTCAAAGATGATGTTTCCCTTGTTTACTGAGGAAACTTCCAGATTCTGCAGAACTGTGCTTCCTTTGTAACTATCTTCACCAGGTGTGATTCCGAGACAGCACTAACCAACGGGACGTTCTGCATTGGTGGGAATGTTCTAGATCCTCACTGACCTCACTGACCTGAGCTACTGAACACACTTTAAATGCGATCGAAGAACTAAGTATTTAATTTTATTTAATCTTCCCTAATTTAAATAGCCACGTGTAGCTCATGGTTACCACATTGGACAGAGGCTACCATATTGGACAGAAGAGCAACCCTACCAAAATGAAGCCACGCATGACCTGTTAGCCTCCGGTTTTGTGTGGTGAGATACCCGTTTCAAGCTGGTTAATGCAGGGTTTTCTGTTATTCTCACACACAGGGAGGATTAGAAACATTTCCACTGAGTCACGCTGTAGGATGCTATCTGACTAGATCACCTGCCTGCAAAGAAAACCACTCTGATCCCATCCTGACCAAGTGGCTCTCAAGCCTGGGGCTGAGCGAGGAGATCCCCCACGCAAGAATGGGTGATGCAAAGGGAAGCCAAGCTCACAGCTCCTGCCCACCGTGTCCCAGAGACTCCTTCAGCCACCTCCTGAGTAACCCCAGCCTCCAAACCTCCACGACTGACACCTGAAGACAATGTAAAATTCCTAAAATAAAATTCGTTTCAAGCCTGGAACCACTTAAGTAAAAACAGAAATGAGAAGAGGCAGAAGGCAGAGCACTGTGACAGGTCATTCTAACACACCTTATGGTCTCCTCCTCTAAGATTTCACACCCCCAGGAGGAAACTGTCTCTTCTGATTACCTACACCACTCCAACCCCTTTCTGTCTCTCCACGGCTGCCTGAGATGGAGAAGTGCCCGGTGAAGTGGCCAGAGACGTTATGTAGGTTCTCTCTCGCTTTAATCCCCAAGGAAGTAACGCCAATTCTTCCGACCTTTTCCACAGGATCTACTTTCCAATCAGAGGATCGATTTGACAAATCTTCTCCAAATGTTTTCCAAGCTTCCCACACCTCTCCATACACCTGGCTTCAGAACTATACAAACCCGAAGAATGGGGAGCACAGACCCAGTCCACTCTGAGCAACCAGAGGCAGAAAGTCAGCAGCATGATTATTTGCTTCAAACGTTACTTCTCGCTTTACAAAAGAAGGCCTCATTATTTTGTTTGGTTTTCTATTTTAAAAAGAGCAACCTCCCGTGATGAATTTCAAAGTGCTGTATTTTGAATATGTGAATAGCTACTAGAATAAATCAATTATGGAAAGAAATATGCATGCTCAGAGTGGAATGGTACTTCTGCATGGCCTATGTGATAAGGTGATTCCCCTGAATCACATGGAAAATCTTCTACGTCTAAGACCATAAAGCAACTTTAACCTCAGATTCATGCGGCTACAAAAATGCGGTGACTACACAGATTTGTCATTATTATAAAAGAACCAAACTCTGTGCTGAATTCATAAACTTAATTTTGTAGAGAATTATTACACACGTTTTCCATAGTCTATCTGGTTAAGTGCTCTGATTGTTCCATACTTACGGCTGAAAGGGGATGAAATGCTGCTTATCCTCATCGTCTACTTTTCCATTTATTATATCCGTTACATCCATCACTAGGGACAAGAAAAAAACAGACATTGTTTAAGTGCTATAATCAGAGAAAACAAACAAACAGAGGAACACCAGATTGTCTTCTAACAAAACAACAGCATAAACTGCACGGTGGCATTTTTTTTTTAATATCCAAGTTTAAAGCATTTTCATGTTCAAAAGAAAAATGAAATTATCTGAAAATGCTGGCCCAAATTGGAGTGGGGTTCAAATGGCAGAGTTCTACTTCATAAATTCCTTTGCCTAGGGGCACCTGCATGGCTGAGTCAGTTAAGTGTCTGCCTTCAGCTCAGGTCATGATGCCAAGATCCCAGAGTCCTGGGATCAAGCCCCAGATCGGGCTGCCACCTCAGTGGGGAATCTGCTTCTCCCTCTCCATCTGCCCCTCCCCTCTGCTCGCTCTCCCTCTCTCGCTCTCTCTCTCTAAATCTTTTTTGATTTTTTTTTTTAAAGTAAATTATTTTGCTTAGGATGCCACGGACAGTTTAGACCTGCACTCCCCAACAGAACATTGTTTGATGATGTAATGTTCTGGAACCACAAGCACCTGGACCGTGGTGGTGGAACTGAATTTTTCCTTTGATTGCATTCATTTACATAATAGCCACATGTGGCCAGGGCCGACTGCACTGGTTGGCACTGTTCAGCACTGCTCTGGGTCATCTGTAAGTTCCTGCCACATTCCTCCAAGTGACATCACAATAATAAAGTCGCTGCCGCCACCTACCTGCCCCGTGCCGGTATCTGGAGACAGACACTCTCTCAAGGGATACCAGACAGCTAATCCTCACAATCACCTCCTGCACAACTGAGGAAATTCAGTCTCAAGGACACAATCGAATGACCTTGCCCCAAGTCCGTCAGAAAGTCTCTGATGCTCAAGCTTAGACCAACACAGAAACCCCAAGAACAGCCCTGGACACTTACTCGGTCTCTGCTCAATTGCCACCCTTAACCCAAGAGAGGTGAGCAACGTGCCTGATTCTCTCTTCCTCGATGACTATGGTCATATACTAAAAATGTGGGCAATTTCCATTTCTACCACCTGCCCCCACAAAAGGGGGAGGGCTCTGTAGGACCAGGAGAAGCAATGCCACCTCTTGGTTGGTTGCAGAGATCCCATGCAGCCTCCTGAGTGTGTCCTGAGGGAGTATGCCCCCAACACACACTCTGCAGAACCAGCGCTCCCCACAGAGCAAAGAGCCCATGCGTGTGTTTAGACATGCAGGTCAAAGAATCACAAATGAACCTGAACATGAGGTTGTGGGTGCTCTGAAATGCATGGCCTAGACTGCAGTCTCCACCTACTAGAGGATGCTTCCAGCTTTAAGTATCCTTAGGGGCACCTGATGAGCACAAGACGTGCCTATTAAGGCGCACCCATGCCCAAGACCACACGTCCACCACCAGTTCAGAACCATGTGGCTCTGGGCCACGGCAAGGTGAGTCTGAGCCTCAGACAACACCTGTCACCCACACGCCACAATAGACAGCCTGCCTGTGTGTCTGCACAGCTGTCTCCTCTGTCGTGGGGCTCACCCCGCCAGTGGAGTGTCTCTCCCTGGTCGTACAACCCCAGTACTTGGCCCCGGGAACCCATCAGGAGCCCAGCAGAGTCTCGCAGGAAGGCAGCAAGGGAGCAGGTAATGCAAGTCGCATCCAAGCACCAGTCGGGAGAAGGCAGCCTTAATCCTCTAAGGTCCTGGAAGCAACAGCCCTCCCGGGGCCACCACCACCCTGATCCTGGGAGGTGAAGGCTGCAACAACGCGGACAGCTTTTGCAGGGAAACTCCCTCTAGGGCTGCTCGGCGGCACAGCAGCCCGTGCCAAGGAAGTTCTTGCTCCCGTTGGGGCTCTGGCACGAGCCCGGCTACACAAAATTATGAATGACGTATGTGTTAATTACGCTGTTTTTTTTCATAGTTTTTATATCCCCGCTGTTACACTCTATTAAAAAAGAAACGTGACATAATATTTTCCATAGGAAGCTGAGAAATGTAAGCTTAAAAGTCCATGAACACATTGTTCATATGAGCTCTGTCGACACAAACATGCAGAAGTTATTCTGGATAAAACCTCAAAATTAAGTTCAGATGTGGGAACTGCAATTGCACCAGAAGGGGCAGAAGCTGATTACCAAAAGAGGGGGATCAACCTTCTGAGGTGGAGAGGTAGGTATCCTTTCTGACCAGAAGGAGAAGAGCAGGTCAGAGGACGTCCTGAGAAGATTAGAGGCGCACACTAAGCAGCACAGTCCCATGGGCCTGCTCGGTGCCACGTGGAACACGAGGAGGAAGGCAGTCTGAGGGTGGCGTCCCGCCAGGCGCCGCGTGGCCCACAGTGGCTCACAGGTGATGTTGGTGAAAGAAGCAATTCTAATTTAATTGGCAGGCTGTGGGAGCTAGGCAAGAATATATTTTTTAATACTTCCCCAACCGTTCTCATCTACAGTTAGGCGCGAGAATCACTATGATAAAACATTTACCTTTTGCATCAAAAACATAGAACCACCTTCACCTCCCCCAGCAGACAAGGGGGGACGCCCTCACCTTCCCCAGCAGACCAGGGGGGACGCCCTCACCTTCCCTGGCAGAACAAGGTTGGATGCCCTCACCTCCTCAGCATACTGAGGGGGGATGCCCTTACCTTCCCCAGCAGACCAGGGAGGAATGGGGGAATGCCTTCATCTTTCCCAGCAGACTGAGGGGGGACGCCCTCACCTTCCCCCAGCAGACCAGGGGGGATGCCTTCACCTCCCCCAGCAGACTGAGGGGGGATGCCCTCACCTTCCCCCGGCAGACCAGGCGGGACACCCCCACCTCCCCCAGCAGACTGAGGGGGGACGCCCTCACCTTCCCCCGGCAGACCAGGCGGGACACCCTCACCTCCCCCAGCAGACTGAGGGGGGACGCCCTCACCTTCCCCTGGCAGACCAGGGGGGATGCTCACCTCCCCCAGCAGACTGAGGGGGGACGCCCTCACCTTCCCCCGGCAAATGTGACTAATCTCTCCCTTTTCTTGAGCTGTCACCAAAATAGCAGAACACAAATATGGAGGACAAATGCCACCTATTTCAAGATAACCGTGTCCTCCTCATGGTCCATTCTCCTTCTACCTCTTCATCACTTTGACTCTTTAGGGCAAATTTACTCCAAAATCAATGAATCACCAAGTCCAGAAACACTGAAAACTTCCAATGACTGGCTTTCCTCCAGGCTGAGAATGTGGGTCAGGGTCTCCCTCAGGAGATGTGATCTGCTTTAAAACCAAATGTATGATTTACATCGGAAACCTGCAGGCTGAAGCATCCTGAGCTGCACATCCACAGGAACCACACAGAAAAGAACTAAGAGTTTTTTTTTTTTTTCCTAACAGAAGAGCTTATAAATCAAAGCAGCCCACTGTCCAATATTCAGCAGCAGCTCGAATTCAGAGTGAATGTGATGATCTTGAAACTCCCAGGAAAAGGAGAGAAATGGATTACCGGCCACTCCAAAAGGCCGCCTCAAGCCCGAGGTCAGCTTCCTGGTGTTGTTGTCTCTCAGCTCCATGCGACCCACTCGAACGATCTGACAAACAAAACTGATTTTGTCCCTTTTCAGGTCTTTGCTTCCGAGGTCCTGGAAATATTAATTTCCATAAATTATTTGGGAGAACCATTACTCAACGCAGGTTCAATTGAAATAGATAGTAAAAAGATGGATTGAGACTCTTTTCTCTGACCAGTTTTTAGCATTTTAATAAGTCATTCACATAACAAAAAGGAACCCAGTAACAATAGTCAATTAACATTAAGCAAACTTCAGATAGGAGTTTAAGAGAGTGCCAGGTAAATCTCCTTCAGGGAGATGCAGAGGGAAGTGAGAGACCCAGAACAGTTCTGGGAAGGCGTTTTATTATTACTGAATTCACATGGATTACAGGCATCCCAAGGATCCATGCTCTAGTAGGGAGAAAAGACAGACGGAGGTCATTAAAAATAATCATTAGCATGGTGAATGATTCAAATGAACATCTTTGGGTGTACTTACAGTAAAGACCGCCCGCAAATTATGCAATCGGTCTATATCTTTAGGCAATCCTGAACTTGACCAGCGAACCAGGTAGTTTTCACTTGAAAACAAAAGAAATAAAAGCAGATTCATTTTCCAAATACAGCGGGGGTACCAAACAGACACCCACACTGATTTATGATGACCACCACGAAGGTCCAGGACGCAGGAACTATACGAGCTCAGAAATGTCAGCCAAGCCACACAGAGCTGCTCTTCCATTAAAACGTAAGTCATCTCCACACAAGGTAACAGTAGAGAACGGTCAGTACAAAACCCTTGAGAGGTTGTAATTTTGGATGTCCAGGGTTACAACTGCAGTGGAACCATTTGCAAATGTCATTTCAAGGTTTATTATTTCAAAAGCATTGTTTTATTTAGATTGACTGTAATCTAAAATTCACCATTCATTCCTGTATAGTATAAAAGAAACACTGCACATCTATTTCAGAGCCTAGAACAAGCAAACATGTCAAATACACAAAATGAATCCTAAGAAGTTAAGTCCATATCAGAAGTGAGGATGAAATTCATCCATTTGTTCTGTTTTCTGTCACATATTAACTTTTAAATTTTTGGATAATATAGGGGCACCTGGGTGGCTCAATCGGTTAAGTGTCTCTTTTTTTTTTTTTTTTTTTTTGAAGTGTCTGACTCTTGATTTCAGCTCAGGTCAAGACCTCAAGCTCATGAGATTGAGCCCCACTCCAGACTATGCACTGAGCGTGGAATCTGCTTAAGATTCTCTCTGGGGCACCTGGATGTCTCAGTAGTTGAGCATCTGCCTTTGGCTCAGGTCGTCATTCCAGGGTCCCGGGATCAAGTCCCACAACGGGCTCCCCACAGGGAGCTTGCTTCTCCCTCTGACTATGTCCCTGTCTTTCTCCGTGTGTCTCTCATGAATAAATGAATAAAATCTTAAAAAAAAAAAAAAAAAAGATTCTCTCTCTGCCCTTCCCCACCCTCGCAAGCACATGCCTCTCTCAATCTTGGTTAAAAAATTTTTTTGAATAATAAACCGAAGATATTTCAGTTTTAAACAAGCACACACATACATACACACACTTCACACAAAATCTAACCATAATTTTTCCATCTGGATAAATAGAAAGTTCTACTGAGAGACAAAAGCAAGAACTAAGAAAGAAGCCACATTAGAAATGACAGAAATGGCAGAGACAAGATTTATAATATTTTATTCAACAAATAAAGTGAGAGCCTTTATGTAGCAGGCACTGGCCCAGATGCCACTTTCCAGCCAGTCATGTTGCAGAAATAACAACAGGCCAAACCTCCAAATATGACATTGACAAAAAACAGAAGTTTGAAAAAGCAAGATTAAGACAAGAGTGATAATATTTGGGGGGGTGGGAGTCTGGAAACATAAAACTCTATGAAGACATCATAGGAAACAATCACTTCAATCTTTAGTTGCCAGGTCCTTGAAATGTTACCAGACAAAAAACCCTACATTCAAATACCTGTGTGCATGTGGAAAAGCAGACCCTGGCCCAGAGCCCAAGCCCTGCCATCACACCGTCCCAAAACAGTACCGGGGTCAGCTGCTAGGGGAAGCCTGGCCAGCTGATCACCTCTCTGCTCTCTGTGAGAGCAAGATCTGCGGTGACTCCAGTACCATTTTCCTGACATTAACCAGAGGAAAGGCAGCAACAGGGAAACGTCACTGACCTGATAAATTTGGACTCCACAGGGTCATAGAGAGACATGAGCACTTCAGCATCTTCTCCGATTTTACAAACCACATTTTTGAGGTTGACAAACAAGGCCAGAGAAGGGGTGGCAGCAAACTTAGCTTGTCTGTTAATATCTATGTTCTGCTTTTGGGACTGTAAGTAGAAATAAAACAGAAAGTTGACATGAGCAATACTCACCACTAACCCTCACTTTCTTTATTCTCGACAGAATATGAAACCCTGCAACCAGTTGGCATAACACAGCAAAGCCACGAGTCACTTACTTCCCTGTCCCAGTTGGGAGTTCTCAGCCCATGCACGCACCCAGCTGAAAGTAACTACACCCAGGGCAAAGGTCGCAATCCCTAAGAGTTTGTACTGAGTACTGACTTCAGATACTCAAGTGTCTAATCAATCAATCACAATAGTGTTTACATGCATAGTTGCTTAATTTTTGTTTCTCCATTAGGCTAAATCCTCCGAGGATCTTTCTGTCTTATTCATGGTTATGTCCTCAGTATGTGGCACACAGCAGGTGCTCAATAAAGACCTGCTGAATGAATGGCTGACTCAATCAATCGATTTCTGAGTATCTGTTCTACAGAAGATCCCATTAAAGACCAGGGAAGATAAAAAAGATCAATAAGACATTTGTTCCCTGCCCTCATCAAGCTTAGAATATGTTGCTCCCTGGGCTCCTATCAAAGAGGAAATGCAGAATCAAGTACTGTTTCCCAGGAGATGAGAAAACAAAGTCAATGTCATTAAGATCTTGCCTCCTAGGACAAAGCAGAGTGCCATACAACCCTCCCCCATCAAGGAATGAAATCCATTCTGGCCCTCAGCAGCATGTTTTGATGCCTGGCTCCTTTCCATTCATCACTGTATGAAATATATGGTTTAGTTGTGCCTTTTGGGGGGTTTTCTAGTGCAAATTCTGGGCTTCACTGGTGTTTTATTAATGTTGAAAACCGTTTCTGAGCAAAGATACTCCAAAAGTCAATGGCACGTTACAGAAAAAACAGAACTTACTTTTTCTTCTTGCAATCTTTCCTCCACTTGTTTAGAAGCTATTTCATGAGCTCTAAAGAGACTAATCGTGCTAGTTAGTTCTGGATCCAAAATATTCCCATCTTCATCTCTCACCACCAAGTCCAGATCGAGAATTCTAGAATAACAAGAATTCAGAACTTCATAGGCTTTGAATTCCTTGATTCCTTGACACAATTTTGGCCCCATCAACTGAGCACAGTTGAAAACGTCATAGAAAGTCAGGATCACCAGAAATATTATGCACCACTCACTTTAACTTAAAAACATATTCCAATGGAATTAAAAAAAAAAAAAAATCACTCGGGCTCCTGGCAGGCTCAGTCAGTAGAGCATGTGACTCTCGATCTCAGGGTTGTGTGAGCCCCACATTGGGTGTAGAAATTACTTAAAAATAGAATCTTAAAAAAAAAAAATTACTCAATTTTTACTTCTTTTGCAGTAATGACTTTGACTTCAAGTTAGAACTTTCACAGATGTACACAACCCAAAGAAGCGTATGTTATTATTATGTGAACAGCATGAACAGTTTAAAGCACACACATGCTATACATATTTGGGGGAGGGGTGTGTATGTGTGTGTGTGTGTGTGTGTGTATATATAGCATATATAGATCGAATATACACACACATATATGTATATATATACACACACATACATATATATATATATTTACATATGCAGTGACATACAAATACATGTGCCCAAACAGTTAAAATTGGTGGTTGTGACATCATCACTGAGCTGGGGAGAAGAGGAAGGGGGTTAGAGCTGGAGCATGGGCATACCCACCCTTCAGTTCCGGTAAATTCTATCACACAGCTTTTCTTCTACCTGCAGTCAGTTCTAATCCTAAAATTAGTCCATCAGAAGATCCTCAACAAAGACATTCTATTGTGTTTCGACACCAAACATGTGGATGTTATCCACAATAACATTAAGCAACTTTCTGGCCAGATGGCTAGATGTAGTAGCCAACTTAAAACACGAGCAGCATCTGTCTAATAAATCTGTCCATCTAAATCTGGAAATGTTTTTTTAGCAACAGTCTCTGTTTCCCCAAATCCAACAAAATCGTTAAGTGATTTTTAGCACAATTTTTATTTAAAGAATAAACAAAGACCATTATGTAAAGAAAGAAACCAGGAGCTGTGCTATCTGATGTGTTATGGTTTTCTTTTTAATAAGATATGAGGATCTTAACCACCGATGGCTTATACTTTGCCTTTGGGATTTTCTTCCTGCAATTAACAAGTCTATAGAAGCAGGAAACTTTCAGGTTTTTTTTTTAACCATTCGGCAAGGTAAAGAGTCTGCTGAAAGAAAGATAAATTTCAATTAAATAATGCCTTTAGCGGTTACAATTTGAAGAAAGTTGACTTGGTAATAAAGACTCCAACCAGACAAACTCGTCCCTGACTTCTCTTCCCTGAAGGTCACACACCTTAACACTGGATAGGAGTCTGATACCGTGTCACACAGGATTCATTCTGAGAGATACGCTGGGCCACTGCACCATTTGCAAAGCAGTCACAAAGACCTTGTTTTTTCCCTGTGAATATCTATTGAACAAATCCACTGATGGTGAGGCAGAGCCAACTGGGCCTGTCAGCAACATGAGGGTAAACAGGCTTTTAAACAAATAGTCAGAGGCTTTTCGCTCTGCATGAAAACAGCTCAGTAGTTGCAATGATTGTGGGGTGCCGCAAGAGCAAAAGAAAGACATTTTTTTAAAGCCTTTTAGGCTCTCATCAGTTGTCTCTGTAACATATTTCTCTAATGAGGTAAAGCCCCTCTCCCAAATTTTACTGCTCATAGAAGCCCTGAACCTGTCCCTGGGGAGGAGTCCGTGCTGGTATGGGCGGGGTCAATGCTAATGAGGTAGGGAGAGAATCCTTGTGTGGGCGGGACCCTGCTGCGTGGGTGGGGCCAATGCTAATGAGGTAGGGAGGAATCCTTTGTGTGGGCAGGGCCCTGCTGTGTGGGTGGGGCCCTGCCGGTGTGGGCGGGACCAATGCTAATGAGGCAGGGAGGAAGCCTCCCTTACGTGGGCAGGGTCCTGCTGTGTGGGTGGGGCCCTGCCGGGTGTGGGCGGGGCCAATGCTAATAAGGCAGGGAGGAAGCCTCCCTTGTGTGGGCAGGGCCCTGTGTGGGTGGAGCCCTGCTGGTATGGGCGGGGTCAATACCAGCGTGGGTGGAGTCAATGCTAATGAGGCAGGGAGAATCCTTTGTGTGGGTGGGGCCCTGGTGGCATGGGCGGGGTCAGTGCCAGTGTGGGTGGAGTCTATGCTAATGAGGCCAGGAGGGAATCCTTTCTTCTACAGGGCGGATCCGTGCTGGTGGAAGCAGGGATACAAAGCACCTGGCTTTAGAAGGGGCCAGAAGTGCCACACAGAATCATGCTCTCTGAGGAACAGAGGCCCAGGCTATATACCAGCCTGCTGCATACATCCTGCCATGTGCTCCTCACCTCACTCCTGCCTGGACAGATGGCAGACTCTTTTCACAAAAGAAGAAACCTAAGCTCAGAGAAACATCTAGAATAACCAGAAGAACCCAGAGCCTGGATTCTGAGCCAGAACCCTCTCATGACAGAGTCCATGCTCCTTCCAGAATGCCACATGGAAACTGGTACAGGGATCTTCTTCATGCCAACCATTCTGTTTTTCTCAGCAAGCAGAGCTCACATGGCTCTGAATCCACAGTGCGTTTCCACTATGAAGGTAGATCTTAGTACAGCAAGAGGGCAAAAAAAAATGTCTTATTAAGGACTGTATTTTCCATCAAAGTAGTAAATTATGTCTTGAAACACTTCCTTTCTTACCTAGGTTATTCCATGACATAATGACTTTGGTTGCTTCCCACAGCCAAATTAAGCAGGTGGTTTGAACATAAGTTCAAAATACAATAGTCCAATAGAAAACAGAATCAAAAGCTCTAAAAATCTGGTATTTTAATAAGCAGGTGCTCATAACATGGGTTTCCCTGCAACATATCTAATAACCTACGCCCAGAAGTCTCTAATAAATTTCGAGGTGGGGGGAGGGGGACACCTGTAGCCTTTTTAATTCAAATACTATATCAAACTAATGTTGTTTCTAGAGACTTTCCATATTAGAAAGGATGAAGTACTAAAAAGTAAAATGTTGTAACTCTGATTTTACAGAAAGGTTCTCTAGTTTACCCAGGGCATCCTTCAGCTGAATGGCTAGGAGCAAACCTCTCCCATTCTCTGCATACCATCCTAACATGTAAAATGAGAGGTTTGGACTAACCCAGAAGTTTCCCCAATCTGCTGCCCAGCATGGTCCAACCCTATTTTTAAAAACTGAGATTTCCTGCCAGCATTCCACATATTAGAAATCAGAATCATAAGGAGTGGGTCCCACAGTTCTATTATTTTGAAAGCTCTCCAAGTGATTTTGATATAGACCAGCATCTGGGAATCATGTGACCAGGATAATTTTTAAGGCTTCTTGCAGCTCTGACGTTACATGAATAACCAAATCGTTATCCCGTGGGAAAGGGCGTGGCTTCACTCCAGTTACAGACTTGGCATAATCAGAATGAAGCAGTTCACCCCTGCTGGGTGTCAGGAAGGCTTCTGAACACTGGAACTCATGGTGCTGTGGGGAAGGGAGTGCACCACTGCCGAGGGCAGTCAAGCAGAGCTCAGTGGAGGCTCACTGTAGATGGGAACTTTTGCAAAAAGACATCCTTACACAAGGCACATTATGTGCTATTTGAGATTCAGATTTAGCCGGCTGGATTTTGGTGTGCCACACCTGGCACCCCTGCCCGGGTGGCTAAGTTTCAAGGTGACCTCTGATGTCCCTTCCAATTCTTAGAACTTACGATTCCACAGAGAAACCTGGTGCTTGTTATTGCACAAAGTACCCCCACGACTGGACTCGAAGACAAGTACTGTGAGCATTTTCTAATGGGGGAGGGGGGAAGGGGAGTCACGGCACTGTCACCACCGGAAGAGTGAAAATGACAGACTGCCCCAGCTCCTTGGAGACAAGAACAAGTTTCGACAATGACTCTGAAAACTGATTTTTAGAATCCAAAAGAAAATAACCTATCCTTTTAAAAATGAAAACTATGCCCTTATTTTGATGTTAGACATTTTTTTATGATAAAATATGATTTTAGCCTCCTCGAGGCTTACAGTAATGTTATTATATTGGATAACTTAAGCATGAAATCATCTTTCACATAAACAAACCTGTTTCCATAATCAATTTTGGCAGTGACCTTCTTCTTCAGCTCTTTGAGCTCATCCTGCGGCAGAGTTCCAGATAGAATCTGCGATCGCCATTCGATAAGGTCGTAGATCATGTGCCGCACACTTCGAAACATCTCCCTGTTGTCTTGCTACACAGAGGGGAGAAATGCCAAGTATAAAGCTTTTGGTATAAAAAAAGCACTGTAGACTGTTTTTCAAATACACATGTAGTATATACTTTATATGATGGGATTCAATCAATATCAGAAGATGTTTTTAGCATGGAACGGGAGCACATGATATGGAGTCTGATTCCTATCAGGCACTAAAAGATCAAAAATATAAGAAGTAATGCACAATCTTCAATACTCCATCTGACATTCCAGAGTATGTGCCACTGAATCAAGAAGTTAACCAGAGCAGGGTCTGGATGTGGAGCTGCAAACACAGCCCATGAGCTTCTAGTAGGTAGCCCGTGGATAGGCAACTCTGAAACTCCCGCAGAATCAGCGTGAGCCTACAGATCTTGCCATGGAGTCTTCACTACTGAAGACTGTGCCCTGTGCCATCCTTGGCATACCAGGCAACTGGGTGTATTGTCAGCTGAGCTGTAGGGAACAGCATCACACTGGGCCCCCACACACTGTGCTTTTTTCAGTGCACACACAGCAGTTCTGCTAGGAGTAAAATCTCAATCTACAAGCTCTCCGTGCATTTACCTCAAAAGGAAAACATGAAAAAATTCACATTTTTATCACTCTCTCTATATTTTAAGGGAGCTGATGGTATAAAAAAAAAAAACAAAAAAAAAACAAAAAGCAAGAGTTTTGCAACAGCTGAGAGTACAATTCATCAAGGGAATTAGGGATTACCCCTTAACTCCTAAAAGAAGCCAGTGGTTCCCTCTATGAAAAGAAATCTAGCGGACACTTAATTTGAAAAATTCTAAACATGGCCCCTACAAATATTAAAATGTGGCCATTGCTGCTTTTTAAAATAACTTCTGCTTGGGGTGCCTGTGTGGCTCAGTTGGTTAAGCATCTGCCTTTGGCTCAGGTCATGATCTCAGGGTCCTGGGATTGAGCCCCAAGTTGGGCTCCCAAGTCAACAGGGAATCTGTTTCTCCCCCTCCTCCCTGCTGTGCTCTCTCTCTTGCTATCTGTCTCTCTCTCTCAAATAAATAAAATCTTTAAAAAATAACTTCTGCTGTACATATATGTGAACCTTTCATCCCACTATTTCTAGCATGTGACCTTTTTTCTAGCAATTTCTAAGATCCCTACCACCAACCTGTCATAGAACACCCAACAGACTCTTCTGTACCCCACAAGCTCCTCTTTATAGCATCATCCTCATGTTAATTTCTTAAGTAACAAGCAAATAGCCAAACGTAATGGTTTATTTCACAACTAGGTTTGTTTCCTCTTACTAATTCATTTTTCTAAAGCCTATCAAATATCTAAGCTCCGTGATATTTTGCTAACTTGTCTACAATCAAGGAGCATAGCAAAAAAACAATTCACAGAAAGATACCGTAAGGGATTTCTTCTTCTAGCTTTGTGCAAATCCAACAATGCAAATCCACAAGAGGCAAACCTACATTTCTAAAAAGGAAACCAAGGTGACCGCCGGCCAGGCATGCCTATCCCAAGCGGAAAGGCTAGCACCATGCCCACTAACGGATCAGTCAGCATCAGTCCTGTTTGTTTTGCTGCCATATTTTTGTTTAAAAATTGCTAAGTTGAACATGAAAGACCGACTACAAAATTGCTCAGATTTACACAAAACATTCATGGCTAACTTTACGCTTTTCGGTTTTTGAGAACATTTGATGACCAATTACTGCAACTGCTTATTACTGTGCATTTACAAGAAACCACTGTATAATCAAAAACAACAAGCCTGCCCAGAGAGCAGCTGTGGGACTTTTGCAAGTTTTCTGTGTTCCCAAGAAATCGATGCAGTGACTTCCCTCCAGAGCCCTTGCTTTGTGCTGACAACATTAGCATATGAGAAATCAACACTCTGAATAGAAATACGGGCTTAACAAAAGGTAATCTTCTGCAAATATGAATTTATGTGCAAAGAAATGCCCAGAGGGAATAGAAAATGGAAGATGTCAGAGTCTCAACCTCCCTGCGTTAATAAGGCTTCTTCTATGATTGGGAGAACCGGACAGTTGCACAACGGAGCCAAGATGTAAATGCCTTCCCTACCTCTGTAACAGGCACACTTAGGTCTAGAAGACTATGTGGTTTTACTCCAACAATAAGAGACAGACAATGCAAAAAAAAAAAAAAAAAAAGTAAACAGCAATTGGTCTCTACTGCATCCATAAATGAGCACTCCTTACAGCTTAAAAGCAGATTTTAGTTTTCATGATCAAAATGTAAACGCTGGGGGTTACATCAGTGCAGACTCCCTAATCCTGTCTTCCAAAGCACTCAAGCAGCCCTTCTCCTGTTTTAGCACAAGGAGGGTGAAATCCTTGGCCCTTCCTTTTGCCAATCACTGCTTTGTCACAGTGAGCATGGCTGTACCCCAACACAAAGCAGGTCCAAGAGGACAATGCCCCCCGCCCAGGGTGGCCAGAATAATGGGCCTTGAGTATGACTCAGTCCCAGGAGTTCTGCTTTTGAGGTTCCCAGGGAAAGGGGAAAAAAATATCCCATTGGTACAGCAAGGTCCAAAAAGACCATTCTCTATTTTTGAGCTTGGATGCAACATCCCGTTTGCTCACCACGTAGAGCTGTCTCCAGATGGTGGACCACTCTCGGAGTGTCGTGGTGACTTCCTGTATGAGTGGGAGGTCGCCTGGGATGACCGTTTCATGTTGCCTAAGGAGAAGGAGGAAAGGACAGCCAAGTTCATGGTTTCAATGGAGTCTGCAAGTTGTACCTTGTAAATTCCAAATCTAGTCCACAGAATTAAATATTTAAGCCAATGGAGAGAAAATATACAAGTAAGACTGTGTCCACACATAGGAATACACACACCTCTAAGAACGACAGGTAATATTTGTACAGAACCTGAGTGTGTTCATGTATTACCCTACAAGTAAAGGCGTCTACCTCATGTGTCAAGGTAAGATGAAGGAGGCAAATAATATCCCATTGAAAGTCTTCAAAACGTCAAGGTCTGAGAGTACATTTGTAATATGTGTACCCATCTATCTTATAGATGCCATAAATTATAACCAATCTGTGTGGCATTAAAAGGCAGGTTTGAGTTAAGATGATTTTTACATTTCCATCATGCATAAAACTCATTATATGGTAATACATGAAGCAGTTATCCTTGGTTGAAATACAAATGAGGCGACAGCTCTCAAATGCTCTCAAAAGTCCAGAGATACTTTATCTGATCCCAACACTTTATCTGATCCCAACACTTGGATTATCCTTTCCCTTTTCTCTGCACCTGGAAAGGTGAACCCTTGACTTATTCTTAACTTGCTATCTATTTATGCTTTTTTTTTTAAATCATATCAGCCATTGATCGTTTTCTGGTCACATGCTCTGCATCAGGCCCGATGATGAAGAAGACTCAGAACCCTTGAGACCAGGTAAGAGATTGAAAGGTGGGTTGTAAAATTAGGCCACCTGGCCCCAGAGGTCCCGAACAGACAGGACTCCAACCAGCATGGAATGTCCTGGGATTCCAAGACAGGTTCCACCTACATATCTTGATTTGGCTGGAGCTGAGATCAGTGGGTAGGACTCTTGGTTTGGCTCACACAGGGGTTTAGGCCTGCAATAGCCCACTGATGGTGGGGACTCTCAAAGGAAGAAACCGTGAAGTCCTTGAGAGAAAATCAGTCTCTGTGGACAGGGCTGGCCACATGTAGCACCTGGAGCAACAGGAATCGGATGTCTGAGGCAGGGGTGCATATGAGACCCCCCATCCCCACCCCTTTTAGGAATTTCCCTCTCATGGAACATTATCAGTGTCTATTACAGGATGTGGTCATTACAGCAGCCCTGCCAAGCCTGTCACCAAGGTTCCCAGTAAGGATCCTGATGAAAATGTGGTTCATTACACTCTGCAATACCATCCTTAGAAAGCCTCTGGGAGGATTTCTCTTCTCTCACAGGGTGAGCATATGTGTCAGCAACTGCGATGCTTCTGTCCTCCAGATCCTATTTCATGCTGAGTCCACTGGGCTCTTGCACTGGCTTGCAGAAGCTTGGAGCTCAACGAGATGGCCCTGCTTGCACTATGACTAGAGGGCCTCGATGCTCATCCCCTGTCCTGGTCTCAGTTCTGGATCCTTCTCACTTCCTCCCTCTTTGCAGGCCTGATCTGTCCCTGGAACTAGCGTGCCAACTGGCTCTAATGTATCTGATCTGGCTGTGTTGTATTATCATCTCTGTAACCACCTCACTACCTGCAAGCAGTAGGTAATGTACAAACCCAACAACAGCTGCCTCGGTAAGACCTACGGAGAGAACATCATACAGGGCACATGGAAGAAAGGCCAGGACACAGCAGACACTCGGCCAATGGTGGTGGCTCCTTAGTTACTTGGCTCTAAATGATCAAGGGGGGAACAAGTCAGGGCTGGAGGCCCTGATCTGAGCATCATCCACAGAGAGGAAACACAACAACATAGGCACCCTCAAATGGAAGGGCAAGAGAAGGCTAGGAGACAGGCAAGGAGAGCCCCCTGGGAGCAGTGGGCAGGGGGGACATAGGTTATAATGGCAGCAACAGAAATAGACAAGGAGCTTCAGTGAAGGGGACAGCCATGTGTCCAAGACTGTAGGAAAGAGCCAGAAGAGCAGCCCTGACACTGGAAGCTTGGAAATCAGGAGGTGCTTGCAGCCATGGGAGCGTGGAAGAGGGGACAAATGGGAACTGCCTTGGCTAGAGGGAGAAAGGGAATCACTGGCAGCTGGCACACAGCAATGATGTGGGATGTCTGAAAGCGAAGGGAGCACAGAAAGAAGAAACCCTGCAAAAGAGTTGGAGTAATAACCCTGGAGAGCAAGGAGGCAGGTGGGGTGGGATGACAGAGTGGCCTGCCCCATAGAGGAGGAAGGATAGAGGGTAGGGGAGGAGAGGGAAGGGGAGGGGAGGGGAGAGCAGGGGAGGGGAAGGTCCACAGATCTCCAGAGGAAAGGAGGAGCAGTGAGACCACCTGTCAAGTCTGAAGGCAGGAGGGTCTTTACAAGGAGGGAGGCAGAGGGCAGCTGGCATGGGCGGGAGCAGCAGCAGAGCAAACACAGGGAGCCCCAAAGCATCAGCAGGAATGTGTTTTTGAAGTGCTCATGTCCCCAGGACACCATTCACTCGCTCACCCCAGGGCATCTCCAGGAGCCCCAGTAATGGGGGCCAGTGTCTGTCTGTCTGTCTGTCTGCATGGGAGTGACTCCACTCACTGAGAATCAAAATAACCTCCCGTCCACATTACTATGATGCTTCACAATTAGATTCTCCATATATTCTTTTGTATACTCAGGGTGCTTTCTAACAAACATTAATCACAGTCTGACTTCTATATCGATTCTGATACAGAGAAATGTAAAATACAATCAATGCATACTTTATTTCATTATTTCCACAAGAGTCAAAACTCTCCTTTTTTCTTTCCTTCCCTTTAAAACTCTGCACACAAAACATCTAATCTATATAAAAAAATATATATATATATACTGTATTACAGGTCATCACCATCTAGGCCTCTAAATTATTTTCTTCATTTTATTTTTTTTTCTTCATTTTAATTATGCATCATGCAACTACAGAACCTGAGCTAGTCCTTTTCATATGTTAAAAGTACAGTGCTTGGGAAGGCAATTTTGTAATCAGCCAAAGAGATGTCATTATGCAGTAATCATATGATTAGTAATTTTATAATTTACATATTTAACTGAGGGTGAAGATGCAGAAGAGACAAAAAAGGAAAACATTTTAATGCTCCTTCTTCCAAGTTCACACCTGGCTATTCATTTGCCATTCCTGCCTAATGGGTTCTCGTTCTATAAAAGTCCTTTTAATGATCTTATACATCAGTTTTATGACCTCTAAGAAACATACATCACAATTAGACAAAATGTAAATTCACACACGTCCCAATTTACCACCTGTTGCTTCACCCTAAACTCCATTTGTGTCACAGCCTGCAAAGTTTTCCAGAAAAACGGACTCGGAGTTGGGGGCTGGAGGCTCTACCGGGTGGGACTGCTGATGGAGAAGCAGAGAGCACTGGACCAACACTACCCAAAATCGACATTGGGTGTAAAGAGCACGACTGCAGGTACAGTGCTGACTTCAGACTTTTCAAAGGTTGAAAGCCATTTTGTACATACGTCTCCATTCCAAGTCCCCTTTTTCACCCCAGAACTCCTGTCCCATCACGGTCACTCACGCCCGCATCCAACCCTGACAGGCCCTGCTATACAGACGATCAGCAAAGCCAAATACAATCATCACGTTTCTTTACTTAAACATTAAGACCAGACTCACCCTTTTCCTTCAACTATGGCTTCTTTAAGATGAATATATGAAGCAGGAAATATACCCTTTGGAGGAAAAAAAAAATTGTTTTATTATCAACTTGAATACCAACCAAAAATCAAAAACCACTCTGAAAACGTGTGGATAGGGATGGGTAGACCACTATTAATTCAGCGAGTCTTACAGTAAAGTCTCATATACAACATAGTGGGAAAAACAGGAAACATAAACTCAGCCTGATTTTGTTTCATGGAGACTACAGACCTCTCAAAAGGAAGAAAACAGAAGCAATCTGTGTGCAAGGAAAGAAGCGCACAGGGCTTTTTCCTGAATCATCTCCATAGGACGTACCTTGTGTCCAGGGCTGCCCTTGACATGGGCAGATCAAAAACCAGCAGATGCCTAAAAACAATCTCTGATGATGGTCTTTGACAATTCTTTCTTTCAAAAAATCTAAAATGGCCATCAAAAGTGGGACTTCCACCATCATTTATCGTCATGTATGCATCTAGGACTACTTACCTGACCCACAGATTTCTCATCAATCTCCCAACAGAGGGACCATCTGAGAAAACACAGAAAGTGGGCAAATTTTGCCCAAATTCGCAAGACTCCTAGACACCAGCTTCCGTTAACACAGAGCTCTGCACTGCCCAAGTGCAGCTCACTTGGGGCCTAGCAGCATGGTGTGCCAGGCAGAGTTTCTCAAGGGCAAGTTCAGTGTCAGACACCATCCGTAAAGTGCTAGCAGCTTTACCAAGACTTTCTGTCTTGCTTCCTAAGCAAGCAAAACAGCTCCCTTTGTGACATGAGGCAGAAATGAGCATCTGAAAGCGGGCAGTGGGGCAGGAGGTGCTGGGACCCTGGGCAGCACAACCCAGCCAGACAGTTTCCTGTATGAGATTTAGTGCATGCAGCAGAAATCTACTCAGTGGCATTGGTGGTTTCCAGGCACCTGTTGTGTGAACAGGAACTTCTGATTGCGTTTCCCTGGCATCTGGCCCCAAAGGATTTACACAGGAGGACCAGAAACCACAACTACTAATCATGTCAGGAGGGGCATGGGTACCACTGATTCATGTTCCTCCTGCCTACTAGGAAAGCCTGAATTTCACATATAGAAGAATTATCACAGAGATGGCAGCAGTTGTACAGAAAGACAGTGGCCACTGTCAGTGAGCAACAAAAGGGGCCAAAGGGTCCCAAAGCTGGGAGCTTCACCAGGTCCCAGTTGTTTCGGACACCTCCAAATCCCCAGGATGCCTCCAGGAGCAGCACATGTGATGTCAATATCTGCACTCAGATGGAGGGGGGAAGAAAACAAATATGCCAGCCTCGTCCGTGTCCAGAAGCAAAGATACCCCTCCATCTCAGTAAACCTGCTCTGGGGCAGCACAAAGCCAGGGAAGGAAAAGTAGAAGGCAGAGCGAGGACACACGTGGAGGCTTGAAATGAGCAATCTCTCCAGCTGGGGTAGTTTAAAACTGGTCCAGATGAACGACATCTGTGTGAATAGCTATACAGGGGACGGTTCCAGAACAGTTGGGAGCCTGGATTACTGGGGGCCAAGTCCCTTCTCTGCATTGCCTAGACAGAGCCCACTACAAAAATCATACTATGGGGACAACTGGGTGGCTCAGTGGTTGGGTGGCTGCCTTCAGCTGAGATCGTGATCCCGGGATCTGGGATCCAGTCCCGCATTAGGCTCCTTCAGAGAGGCTGCTTCTCCCTCTGCCTGTGTCTCTGCCATTCTCTCTCTCTCCCTCTCTCTGTGTCTCTCATGAAAACATAAATAAAAAATCCTTTTAAAAAAAATCATACTATCTTTAAGGGCTTCACAACTGCCTCATCTTCCAATGAGGATTTTAGAAGAAGAAATGAATACAGCCCCACCCAGCTGTACTGCACCAATGAGTTGTAAAGCCGGCGAACCCCAGTGAAGGGCAGGAAGGACAGCAGTTCAGGGAGGCACGGGGGGGGGGGGGGCACGATGACGATGGTAGAAAGGATCCCAAGCTGAGGAAGGTGGTACCAAATACCAAATAAGCATCAACGGAAAGTGAACAGTTTGCCTGGGGCGAGCCCAGCACGTGAAGCTCCAGCTATGCTGTGTGGCTATGGAGGGAGACAGTGTCAAGAACCTCCTCCCTTTTTAATAAAATCCTCAACTGTGGCTTTCTCATATAAAAGTAGAGTTTCATCTGCAGGAATACATTCTTTGGGACACCTGGGTGGCTCAGTGGTTGAGCACCTGCCTTCAGCTCAAGTTGTGATCCCAGGGTCCCAGGATCAAGTCTCACATCAGGTTCCCTGCTGGGAGCTTGCTTCTCCCTCTGCCTGTGTCTCTGCCTCTCTCTGTGTGTCTCTCATGAATAAATAAATAAAATCTTAAAAAAAAAAAAAAAAAGCGGGGGGGGGGATATATTCATTACAGGAGGGGAGATCAGTGTGAAAATAGAACTTTCCCTGGAGAAATCTACCCCACCACCACGTGGTTCGAATCCACCTTGTTCAAACCTCAAGTCTCTTGGTCACTGTGAAGACCCAAAGCCCAGTCTGAGGCTGGCAGGGCAGGGTAGGAGGTCCTTGCTCCAATGTGTGGATCTGACTCACCAATACTCCTAACTGCATCTCTCCTATAAGAACACCACAGCACTATGCCAGAGGAGGGCTGCCCTGCAGCTCAACCTGGGCCCTTCCTAAAAGACTTGCCCAGCAGGGCCTGGCTGCAGGGTTTCTGGGGGAAGCAGGGCAGGCAGGTCCCATGCTTGAGCCACTTAGACTTTGGAAGCCTTAAGTTCCAGGCCCAGGACCACATGAGGAGTCCAGCCCAGTAAGGAGACCATGAGAGGCAATGTTAAGAAATAG
The DNA here is from genome assembly GCF_048418805.1 of Vulpes vulpes. Taxonomy (NCBI): domain Eukaryota; kingdom Metazoa; phylum Chordata; class Mammalia; order Carnivora; family Canidae; genus Vulpes; species Vulpes vulpes. The sequence continues at coordinate 113,342,509 of NC_132794.1, read as the reverse complement.
AAGTAAAATGAACTGTCTTGTCAAGCCTAAGTAGATATTAAAGTGTGTAAGTTAACATGGACAGAGCTTAATCACAGCTTTAGAGTGGACATTATTTCAAAACCATGGAATAAAACAGAAGGGCCATAATTAGGCCATGTGAAGCTAAAAACGGAGAAGCCACCACAGAACTGTATATGGGAGTATCCACCACAAGGATCGAGGTGTAATTGCAGGTCCTGGTTTCAGGAGTTCAAACCACCATGCACGCACGCACGCACACATACTGCCCTGGAAAGCAGCACCTTTCTTTTGCAGGTGACTTAGTTTGAAGATAGTCATACCCAAGAGGAAAACCAGCATGCGTGAGCTTTGCAAACCTGTTGTCATCAAGGATAATACTAAGACTGAAAATCATGAGTATTTTTTTTTCCTGAAGTCATAATACCAGGTCATTCTCTCCCGCCTCCCACACTTAAAGAGGACCTGATGTTGTACCAGGAAAAGAAGATTGCACCATTCGTGATGACAGGTCAGCAATGCGCCGCAGCCCAGTGGCTCCATCCTGGAAGTAAAGCTGCTGTTTCTGGGTACATGTATTGTTCAAACAAAAAACAATTCGGAGTAGCCCACATGTCAGCCCACATGTGTTTTAGGTTCAGAGAAGGAGATATATAAGGAAACCCCGCAGACACAAATGGGATGGGAATGATCTCCTTTCACAGTGTGGTGAATGAATGGAAAGGCACTGGGGTTCAGAAAAAGGACTTACCTTCTTAGACTTTTTTCGTAAGGTGTAACCTCTGTACCACCCTAAACAAACACAAAGTTGCAACAGTTAGAGAAGGAGGAGACATCACAGGGCCCCCACAATACCTTCCTGTCCTGCAGAATTCACTGCCTTGCAGATCCAGGGAGATCACTTTGTCACCAGTAATCAGTAACCCTAACACCGTGGAAATAGACTGGGAGGTTCCAGAATGGGTCTCGAAACTGCCAGGCTAGTGGCCTTAAACACACCGCCAGCTCCCTCATCTCTGTCGGTTGCTGGAGACCCCGAAGCGGTCAATCTGAAGTTAAGCAGCACAGTCCCAGGAGGGAACATCGTCCTAGGGACCACTCATCCCGGAGCGGGCTCCTTGGGGATACACTGCCCTATCTCTCCCTCTAAGTGATGAGGAGAGGCGTCCCTGCCAAGTGCACATACCAGCATCCCCAGATCATCAACAAGTGCCCCACAACAGAGCATCTATTGAGCGCTAACTTCCTCCCTCCTCAACCCAGAGACGCTGTGTCCCGGAGCAGCCTGTGATCTCACAGAGAGCTTCTGTGGCAAAGACTCAGCCCTCCACAGGAAGCACCAGGCCCAGAAACATGAACCCACCTAGCCCCTGGGATCTGGCCTAGACTCAAGTTCTCACTGCCTCCATGTGGGGAGGAAGCTAAAGCCAGGCTTTCTATAATAGCTAGCACAATATAAATGCTAACCGGAAGGGGCCATTTGATGGCAGAGCAGCTCCCTTGGCACCTCCCGTCAAGTCGAGGGCAGAAACTGTCCCTGCAGGAGCCCTGGGGGTGCAGGGCCAGTGACCAGCCTCCCAATAGCCCCACCTCGCGTGACGTCCTGGCTGCTTCCTTACACTCGCAAGTCACCCTGGCCACCTTGCTCAGGAAAGTCAATCCAAAGCTCAGACACATTCTAACTCTGCCTACAGGAACACAAGGACCCGGTCTGAGAATTTCAGGAGCACCCCAAAAGTGCAAGTTGGGTAAATTCCCAGAGAATAACCAAATATTAGACTCTTACACAGTATCAGAAACTCAAAGCTCAGAAGCTAGCGATGTCTGAGTGAGCTCAGAAGATTGCCCCGCTAAAGAGCAAATCATGTTACCAACCCGGGGCACAGAGGGTGATCACAGACCAGAAAGTGACACAGTGGAAATGAGCAAAGTCCTCAAGGGATTATTAACAGATGCTTTCTAAGCATTCAGAACAGGAGATGGACATTCCCAGGATCCTTGCAAAGACCTAATGGTGACCGCTTGGCTTTCTTGACAATGGGACTCAGAGATCGACTGGGAGCCCTGCAGACGCTAAGTGTCTAGATCTCTGCTGCACATGTGGAGATGATCTCTGAGAGCCATGCTGTCTAAACCTCGCTGGCTCCTGCGTGCCGGCCCAGAACCTGCGCCCATCTAGGGCGGCGTTCACAGACATTGCAACAGAGAAAGGGGAAGCCGATGCAGTCACCAGCCCACATCTAGAGCCAAACCAATGCTATAGTTACTCAGTTTTAAGGACGGTCTTCCATCCCGTCATTATAGCCTTCCCACATCTTCATTATGATCATGCCCTTTCTTTTCTGAAACTGACAAGGGATGGATGTTCTAGAACGTATACGGAAAGACTGCACAGAGACAAGAAAAAGACAGAAGCCAAGTAAAAAAGAGTCATACTTATCAACAGTGTACAAAAGGTGTCCAAGGGCTTACCACGTATGAAGAGACGGCTCCAACCTAATAATAATCAAACACAATTTAACTGCACAAATTTTACTGGTAAAAATGGTAATGATGTAGGATATAGGCACAGCCCTGGGCGCTGGGGGAGAGTGGAGCCAACAGCAACCGAAAGGCAGCAGCCTGAGCCACCCAGGTGCCCAATAAAAAAAAATATTTAAAAAAAAAAAAAAAAAGAAAGGCAGCAGCCATCCCTACCTAGGCCACACAGCTTGCAACCAGCACCCCCAACCTGGGAATGCATCCCTGGGGAAGACATGCGCACACCCATCCGTGCACGGCGGGATGGATGCACAAGGCTCGCGGCAGCAGGACACAGAGGGTTGCAAGTGGAGGAGATCCGAGTGCCCAGAACCGAGAAGGCTGTGGGTAAAACACAGGGGGCGCACACACAGCAGTGGGAGCTGTGACCTAAACATATACTAAAAATACACAGGGGTGCATCTTAGAATATAGCTCGGAATAACAAAGTAACAAACACACAGAGAGCTACACCCACATCTATATGCATGAAAAGTACACAGGCATGCCACACAGTACAACACAGGCAAACAAAAAAATCCACTTAAAACACAAGTTAAACGGTTTTCTGTGGGAAGAGGGAGGAGAGAGAGATGAGCCACGGGAATAAAAGGTAGGAAGTCCTTTTGGTTTTTTAATGTTATAATAATAGAGGGAGTTTCTTTTTTAATTGCCTTCCTAGGCAAAATGAAAACCTATCCTGTTCCTCCCCAAGATTATTTGCATTACATTCTTCCTTCAACCAACTGAGCCCACACACTGTGTGCCAGAGACTGCACTGGACAGAGCAAACTAGAGAAAGAGATGGGACCCAGTCTCTGCCCTCCGTGACCCCCTAAGACAAGCAGGGGCCAAACCACGTTGCAGGGCAGAGATGTCAGCATGAAGGAGAGAGGACATCCCTGCCCTGGTCTCTCACAGGGGAGGGAGGGGATCTAAGAGAACACAGACCAGGCTGCTCTAAGGGGAATGAGCAAGAGGGGGTGAGGCTAGGACCAGGAGGGTCCACGGTCAGTCAGTAGCAGTACTGGGCCAGTAACTTCTTCTCCCAGGAAGGGCTCACAGGTGGTCTCTATGGAGTTAACTGGCATGCTCCCAGCAAGAGTCCCGCACCTCAGAGACAGGTAAGGATGGGCAAGACACAGCCCTGAAACTCAGGGGGCACAGAATCCAGCACAGGAAAATGGAAACCAAGTCAGCGAGCCCCATACAGCATTCTCAGCAGAACAAGAGGAGGAACACACGCACATCCATGTCCAGGGGTGGTGCCAGGAGGGGACAGACCAGGCTGAGCGAGGGAGGCCGGAGGCAGGCAGCAAGGAGCTGTCACCCAGACAGGTGAGCTTGGACTGGGTCTTCAAGGAGGACTTGTGGTCAGTCAGATGGAGGAGGGAGGAGTCACGCCAGGCACAGCAGCGTGTGGACAGGTGCATTCACTGCGCCCTGAGAAACCAGGCAGCAAAGCCTGGACAAGCACGAGGAAGCAGCTGGACTTTCTGCAAGGATGGACAGGCGAGGACCACATCACCGGGTCCTGGGATCTGCCCAGTTCACAAGTAGCTGCCTGAAGATGGACAGGACGTTCATTTGTGTCAGGTGTACGGTGTCCTGTGCCCTAAGTACTGAACGGCAAGAGAGCCAAACTCCAGAGGCGACCAAATCCTGTCCTGAAAGACAGCATCCACGTGCACGGTGGGCATTCTGGAGAAAGAACCAACAGGTGTCCTGCTTGTAACATTTTGCAGGCACCAGAGGGGCAGACCCAGCCCCACAGCTGGAGGCTCTGAGAGCAACATAACCACCCTCAGGTAGACAGTAACCACAGCTACGGGGCCCTTCCATTGGGCCAGGGCCAGGTGGCCAGTCGGCTGCGACCAGTCGCAAGGGATGCTTGCTGAGTGGAGGCCGGCTGGAGGGCTCACAGGTCCTCAAAGAAATGTGAACCTTATCAATTTGACTGCCTCTTTCAATCTGTCATGGGTTAAACTGTGTCCCTCAAAATAGATGTCGACGTCCTCACTGTATCTGCAAACATGAACTTATTTGGAAATAAGGTCTCTGCAGACGATCAGGTTAAAATGAATTCATTACAGCAGGCCACAAACCAAAATGACCAGTGTCCACGTACACAGGGAAAGCAGAGACACAGGGAGACTGCCACAGAAATGAGAGTGTTGTATCTACAATCTAAATACCACCAGAAAAAATAAAATAAGATTATAATAAAATAAAATAAAATAAAATAAAATAAAATAAAATAAAATAAAATAAAATAAAATAATAAAATAAATAAAATAATAAAATAAAATAAAATAAAATAAAATAAAATAAAATAAAATAAAATAAAATAAAATAAAATAAAATCCACCAGAGACTGTTGGCAAGCTGCCAGAAGCTGCGGAGACGTAAGGAACAGCACCTCCCTCAAAGCCCTTCAGGAGAAGCAACCTTGGGCAGCCCCGGTGGCCCAGCAGTTTAGCGCCGCCTTCTGCCTGGGGTATGATCCTGGAGTCCCAGGATCGAGTCCCACATCGGGCTCCCTGCATGGAGCCTGCTTCTCCCTCTGCCTATGTCTCTGCCTCTCTCTCTCTCTATCTCTGTCTGTCATGAATAAATAAATAAAATCTTTAAAAAAAAAACAAAAAGGAGAAGCAACCCTGCAGATGCCATGATTGCAGATAACCGGCTTCTAGAACCCAGAGAGACTACGTCTCTCCGTTGAGGCTGCCCAGTGTGGTCCTTTGTTATAGATGCCCCAGGAAACTCACACTATCTCACAAGACCTTCAGTTAACAGATGCTGAGACACAAAAAGGAAGTGAGGTACGGGGCACCTGGGTGGCTCAGTGGTTGAGCATCTCCATTTGGCTTAGGGAGTGATCCTGAGGTCCTGGGATCAAGTCCCACTTCGGGCTCCCTGGAGGGAGCCTGCTTCTCCCTCTGCCAGTGTCTCTGCCTCTTTCTGTGTGTCTCTCATGAATAAATAAAAAATAAATAAAAATAAAATCTTTAAAAAAAAATAAGTGAGGTGCATTTTGTAAGAAAACACATCATTACCCCACTTTAAAAATACAGATATTTTCAGTTCCAGTGTAGTGGCTGAATCAAAAGAGTAACTTCCTAATCTTTGCACATTGTCTGCAAGCTCCCTGACGTATGGCATCTAGCACCCAGTGTAGAAACAAGCAGGTGGCAGGATCGGCATATGCCCTCGGCCACTCAAGAGTCACTTTATAAACACAGGATCTTGGCTCACCTCTCCTGTCTGGTTGAGCCAGGACACTGCTTAATGGCAGGGACGTGCCCTCAGTGACCCCTCCATGCTCCTTCCACCCCCACAGTGACCTGGACGCTGCTTCTTCTTTGTCCTCTGCTCCAGGCCTTCATGAGCCTGCGAGAGGTAAATTAACCATAACTTAAAGGTAAATTTGTTCTTTGAACCTTACTATAAAGAGTGATCATCTAGAATTTATATTCTCTGCAGAAAGCCAAGTAATATCCTGAAAAGGATCACACAGAAAAGGAAAATTAAGTTTGACAAACAGAAATACATTTTCTTAGAGAAAACGTAGGAGGGGAGAGAAGAAAAAAAAAAAAAGGCCAAACTCAAATATGAGCCGTGAAACTAAAATAGAACAAAAGGAAAGAGCAGGAAAACAATTATTCCACTTTTATTTGATGAATAAAGACACCAAGTTTCCCAAAGTCAAAACTACTTTCCCACAAGCCTTTCTCTGATCAGATTCTGATTAAAACCAAAATGACAGTTGTCAAAGAAAAGGAATTTGTTTTGTGTTAGAAGGTCTCTACAAAGACTGGAATAGTTTAATCAGAATCTGGAAGACTGACTAGCCCGGAAACTAAATGCTCAATGAGGAAGCCTCTACCGTGATGCTCGCTATGCAATTTTTTTTTAAGTCAAATGTATGCAAGGATCACTGGCTCATCCTAGGATCCCACTGCTTAAAGAGTACATTCTCCTTAGGAAGCAAAGAACAAGAGATGGCAGTCCCCACATACCCAGGCCAACCGGAAATTGCTATCTATTCGGGAATGACGTCATTGCCCAGTGTTTATTAACCAGGATTTCAACTTCAACTGAGAGAGGGCAAACATAAAAAAGATGTAAGAGCATTTTTCCCTTCAGATCAGTAAAGCGTCTGAGATGAGAGGTCTGATCCTTAACCTCTACTTAATTTCTCTGTTTCCTCTCAAACATTGGCAATATATACTGAGAGCAGATAAGGCAATCCAACTGTCAGCTATAAAAATTGAAAACAAGCAGAAGGCACCCATCACAACTACTCATTCACTTAAGGACAGGGTCTGTTTTCGCAGAGTTACATCTGCTTCCAGGCATACGCCACTAAAGCTGATTTTTTTTTTCCCCAGTAGGAAGATTTTAGGGTTGAAGATGCAAATGGACTGGAATTCTAAGTCTGAACACAACACAAGGGGAAGTAAGGGACATGGCCATGGGTGTTTTAATAGGTTTGTGCTTCCCGGAGGTGTCTGGGAGGAGTACCAGAGGAGCAAGTTGCAGCCTGCCTAGTGCACAGAGGCTCACGGCCGCTTCACTCGTGTGCAAAGTGGATTCTGCAGACTGAGTGTGAAGTCCAGTTTGCCAATCACTGTGGGATGGCTGCACTCTCCTCTCCTAGCCCCACCTCCTACTGCAAGGGTTTAGCTAAATTACCACCCTCAAAGCAATTTTTCTATTGAAACGATCCATTTTAATCAGTTCTTTTCATTCATCTGCTATATGGGAGTCACCCTTTCCAGCAGGAAATAAAGCCACCAACGCTAATTACACAATTTTACAAAACTTCCAGATCCGCGGAGTCTCAGAAATCAAGCCCATCATTGCTTCCCTTCTGTATGTGCCACAATAACCACAGGGTAAAAAGGAAGGGTGGGCCATTCTAATGCTATCCAAAACACTAAAGATAAAAACTGATTGCATGGAGTGCCTGGGTGGCTCAGTCGATTAAGCAGCTGTCTTGGGCTCAGGTCATGATCTCAGGGTCCTGGGATAGAGTCTTGCATCAGATACCCTGCCCAGCGGAGAGTCTGCTTCTCCCTCTCCCTCTGCCCCCACCCCAGTCTCATGCACGCTCTCTCGCTCTCTCTCTCCTTCTCAAATAAAGCCTTAAAAAAAAATTGTGTGAAAATCCAAAGACACTGAGAAACTACCATCACAATAGTGTACTTACTAGATTTCTAACCTATTGGACAATGATTGCTTCACTGGCCCACATCCCACACAGTTGTCACAATGCCTGTTCACCCCTAAGAAAATGGGGTCAAAGAAAAAAAGAAACAGTTTTGGTTCCTCTGTTAACAAATCTAAGTGAGAATGTAAGAAGTCTCACCACCCGCATTAAACACATCAAAACAGTAACTTAAACACGAAAATGTCTTAAATGTATTTTTTTCATAGTTTTCCAAGTGGTCAGTTACAATCAAGATTCACATACATTTGCAACAAAGGAACCAAAGTGTTGTTGTTTTTTAATGAAAACAGCTATTTCCACAGAAAACTTTAGAGGTGAAAAATTAGAATTTTTAGCTTTAATTTCATCTTAATTGAGTATATTATTCGAACAATGAAGAGACCTCGCCACAGCCCTCCCCAGAAATGGCATCCCTCACACAGGAAGATGGATCATAGGCACAAGAGTCACGAGGACACCTATTTCTGAAACACCTGAAAACGTGCTAACTGCCCAAAATGGTAAGAGAAAAGACACCAAAGGTATACGCACCTTCATATGTTTCCAAGATGTGCACAGTGTCTCCTATTTGCAAAGAAAGCTCATCCGCTCCCCTGGCATCGTAGTTATAAAATGCTGCGAAGGAGAAACAGAGGTAAGAAGACATTAGTAGAGGTCGAAGTGACTTTGCTGGCTTGTGTCTGCTTGTTTTTCATCCTAAAACACATTCACTCTGCCTAGATCAGCCTCTCTGATAACCTATAGTAGCCTTTTCTTTCAAGACACAAATATTTCTTCAAGTAGAAGAAGTTCGGAACACCATGCAACTGTGATTTGTTTTTTAAGTGTGGCCCTGAAGCACTCTAGTGGATCAACACAGTGTGGTGGTGGCACAGAAACGGACACAGACCAAGAGAACACGGTGCAGAGCCTGAAAATAAACCCACACTGACATGGTCAATAGAGATGATGGGAAATCTGCCGTTTTAAGCAGCTTTAAGTGTCCAGCGCGGCGGCAGCAGCATTGAGAACGTTGTACAACCATCACCACTATCACCTTCCACACCTTCTTCATCCCTCCAAAGAGCAACTCCACGCCCATGGAGCAAAGACCCCCGTCCCTTCCCCGCAGCCCGAGGACGACCTCTATCCATTTTGTGTCCCTAGGAACAGGTCTGCTCTACCTGCTTCATAGAAACACCATCAAACTATAGTGTCCTTTTTCCTATCTGGTTTCCTTAACCTAATACTTAAAGGTTTGGGCATGCTGTACCATGTATCAGAACTTTGTTCCTTTTTATAGCTGAATAATGTTTATAATAGAAAGAAAAGTGATACTGTTAACATTTTAATTATCACTTCATACACTGTATTTTCCATTAATACACTTCCTGAGGGGTACCGGGGTGGCGCAGTGGTTGAGCATCTCCCTTTGGCTCAGGGAGTGATCCCAGAGTCCTAGGATCAAGTCCTGCATCGGGCGCCCCGCAGGGAGCCTGCTTCTCCCTCTGCCTGTGTCTCTGCCTCTCTCTGTGTGTCTCTCACGAATAAATAAATAAAATCTTAAAAGAAAAATCCATTTCATGAAATACTTTCTAACTATGAATCAATTACACATGGGCTGAATAACTTTAGAAACCAACCTGATTTTTTAAATTATCATATAACAAATAAGTAAATAAATAAATTTTAAAAGAAAAATAAAATAATCATATAACCAATGCCGATACTAAGCCAAAAAGCTTACATAACAATCAAATAGGCAAAAATATGTCCAACATTGTAAGAAATTCTTTAAGCTGGCAATAACTCAACAAATCTCTGAAATCCCCAATGCGTATCCTGACGTAAAGCAGTTCCTATTCCTTTCAGATAAGCACCTAAAAAAGTAATACCATTAAATGGAGACCACACTTTTGTTCAAGCCTGATGAGATAAAGGTAACTATCACAGTGGAAAAAGGACATTAGGAAGTGTTTAAGATGCTAAAATACTCAAGTAGTCTACTCTCTTAAAAAAAAAAAAAAAGAAAGAAAGAAAATACTTGAGAAAGAAGAACAAAGCTGTAGTCATCAAACCAGTATGGTGCTGGCACACAGACACATAGGTCAGTGGAAAAGTATGGAGAGCCTAGAAATAAATCCATGCTTACTTATATGGTCAATTAGCCAACAACAAAGAAGGAAAGAATATGCAACGGGAGAAAAAACAGTCTTTTCAACAAATGGTGCTGGGAAAACTGGACCACTTTCTGGAACCTCAGACAAAAATAAACTCAAATAGATAAAGGACCTACATGTGAAACTTAAAACCATAAAACTCCCGGAAGAGAGAACAGGCAGTAATTTCTCTGACATCGGCCATAAAAACACATTTCTAGATATGTCTCTTGAGGCATGAGAAACAAAAGCAAAAATCAACTACTGAGACTAAAAAAAAAAACTTCTGCACGGGGAAGGAAATTATCAACAAAACAGAAAGACAAACTACTGAATAGGAGAAGATATTTGCCAATGACACATCTGGTTAAGAAGATAGTATCCAAAATATACTATAAAGTTATATATCTCAATACAAAAAAAAAAAAATCCAAAGAAAAAATGGGCAGAGAACTTATAGATATTTCTTTTCCAAAGAGGACATACAGATGCCCAACGAATACATGAAAAGATGCTGAACAACCCTCATCATCAGGGAAATGCAAATCAGAACCACAATAAAATATCACCTTATACCAATCAGAACAGCTAGAATCAAAGAGACAAGATGTAACACATGCTGGGAAGATGTAGAGGAAAAGGAACTTTTGTGCAGTGTTGGTGGTAATGTAAATTGCATCCACTGTGGAAAATAGTATGGAGGGTCCTCAAAAAACTTAAAATATAAACATCATGGGGCGGCTAGATGGCTCAGTGGTCGAGCATCTGCCTTTGGCTCAAGGCATGATCCCGAGGTCCTGGGACCGAATCCCTCATCAGGCTCCTTGTGAGGAGCCTGCTTCCCCCTCTGCCTGTGTCTCTGCCTCGCTTTCTATGTCTCTCATGAATAAATAAATAGAATCTTAAAAAAAAAATCATATGATCCAGCAATTCCACTACTGGGTATTACCCAAAGAAAATGAAAGCACTAATTCAAAAGAATATATGCACCTCTGTGTTTATTGGAAAAATAAACAGCATTATTTACAATAGCCAAGATACGGAAGCAGCCCAAGTTTTCATCAATACATGAATGGATAAAGAAGATGCGCTATATATACACAATGGAATATTGCTCATCCATAAAAAAGAATGAGATCCCTTCCATTTGCAACAACACGGATGGACCTAAAGGTTATTGTGCTAAGTGAAATAAGCCAGACAAAGACAAATACCACAAGATTTCACTTATATGTTGAATCTAAAAGAAGAAACAAATGAACAAAGAAACTAGAAAACAGACACATAAATACAGAGGTTGCCAGAGAGGAGCTGGATGCAGGATGGTTGAAACAGGTACAAGTAATGGGCACCTGGGTGGCTCAGTGGTTGAGCGTCTGCCTATGGCTCAGGTCATGATCCCGGGGTCCTGGGATTGAGTCCCACATCGGGCTCCCCGCAGGGAGCCTACTTCTCTCTCTGCCTATGTCCCTGCCTCTCTCTCTGTGCCTCTGATGAATGAATAAATGAAATCTTTAAAAAAGAAAAAGAAAGAAAGAGAAGAAACAGGTACAACTAAGAGGTAGAAACTTCCAGTCATTAAAACAAAAAAAAACAAAAAACGAAAGAAAAATACAGTGATATAGTGATGCTCCTCCTTTCCAATGGATCTTACTTAAAAAGAAAGCAGACCAAATGTAAAACTCATCTTCAAAAGTCTGATCGTCTCATCCATCCATCTTGAACACCCTACCAGATGAAGTCATTCTCACTGTGTCCATCTCTAAAATTCTCCTTGATCATAGCATGTGCAAACTCCTCCAGCAAGCATGGTGTGCCTTCCACCAACCACACAGTATGGGCCTTAGGAGCGTCCCTGTCCCTGCTTCTTCTCCCTGAACGACAGTAACCAGCCTGTCCCACACCTGTATGGGCCAACTTACCCCACCACCACCATCGAACGGTCTTCCAACCAGGTGCACCTGTTCAGAAAGCCAGGCTCACTATGTTTCTCAACCCCTTCTCCAAACGTCTCCACCACAGCACACCTGCTGCAGTCTGCCCCATACCTGAGCATGGGTAGCTCACGTATGGGAAGGCAGTGCAGGCCTAGGTACCTTCCCTGGTTCCCATGTCCACCCGGCAGACAAAATACACAGGTAACGTTTCTACGCCTGAAGATCCGAGGGACCTCCAGCAAATTACCTATCCTCTCCATATTCACCTTTCCCCATGAAATAAGGCTCTTGATATCTACACCTTGCATGACCATGTGCATTTTGTGTCTTAAAGACAATGAGGCCACTGGCAGATCTGGTGATTGGGACACTGGGTGTCCTGCAGTGAACACTTAGTATATGATAAAGACTCTAATTGTGGTTGGGAGCATTTTGCTGTTACTGCAATAAAGACTTCTAACACTATCAGAATCCTTTTTAAAAAGCCAAAGCGAGGAGATAAACACACGATAAGGAAAATCAAAAAACATGCATGTAGAAAATTCTATTTTCATAGGTATTTTCCTCTATTTCCACCAAAATTCATAAAATTTAAATGTCCTCAACTGACATAAATGGCTATTAGTAGTTATTAAGTTTATTTAGCATTTTATGGTGAAGTTTAATGAGAAATAACTGCATTAGGTAAAGGAAGCTCGGAGCATATGCCAGCCTTTCCTGGTTCAGCATAACTATATTCCTAAGCCTTTAGGAGTCATAAATGCGTTTCTCGCAGTTCTTAACAGCATCCCTGCCAGCATGCCTATTCTGTTAGAGATGTGCAAAAAATAAACACATCAAAAATAATAAAAATAAAGCAAAATGAACATGTCCACTATAAACACATCCAGGCTCATGTGAATTTGTAAGGCACATACATAAAAATCTCTAAGTACCTGCCCTCTTCCTCTCTGAAAAAGGCAGACAAAACCAGTTGTGGGAAGAGGAACTTCAAATTTAACTATGAAATGAGCCTTAAAGACCCGATTTTATAGATGAAAGGGAAGGTTCATGCCTGGGGCCCCAAAAGACACAGCAGAGCTAAGACCACCATAGTGGCTGCGCAGCCTTTGGCCCTTTGCTCTTACTATCACAGCCTTAAAAACCTTTCAAAGGCAAACTGAAAGACTTTACTACATAAGATTATTGGCCAAAGGAGTGGGAGGGAGGGGGAAGTGTGGTAGATAGAATGATGCCCCCCCCCCCAAAGACATCCACATCTGAATCCCTGGAACCTGTGAGGTGTTACCTTATTTTGGCAAAGGGGACCCATGCAGGATTGTCCAGGGTAAGTATTTCAAGTGGGGTTGCTACTCCTGGATTATCCAGGTGGGACCAGTACAATCAGAGGGGTCCGTGTGAAGGAGGCAGGAGAGCCTGAGTCAGAAGATACGATGCAGCAAAGGTTACAGTGGTCAAGGAAGGAGCCACAAACCCCCCAGAACACAGGTGACCCCTGGCAGCCAGGAAAGGCAAGGAAGTGGAATCCCCCAGGACCCTCCAGAAGAAACATAGCCCACACCTTGATTTTAGGACTTCTGACCTCCAGAGCTGCAATATCATAAATACATATTGTTTTAAGCTCCTGGGTGTGTGGTAATTGGTTACAGCAGCCATGCGAAACACAGAGGGAGGTATGCGCAGGACAATGTAAAAGGAGTGTTTTGTGGCTAATTTATTCACTGCCATAGGCAGCTGGGGCAGAGGTCCCAACTGCAAGCATCTGAACCTGACCAGCCCGATGCTAAGGTTCCCCAATTCTTGGGTGATGGAAAAATGAATACAATGCAATGAATTTTTCTTAAACCCAGAAGTATTCAAGACAAGAGACTATTCCGAATTCTGGTTCTTTGACCTTTAAAGTGGTCCCTCTTTGAGGGGTTGAGCAGGCTGAGAAAGAGGAGAAACTTCTTCTCCTTTATTAGTATGACAATGACGGATGACATCTGGGTTTTAAAATGTCTTTACTTGATAGAAGCACAAAGGCAACCTCTTTACAAGTTGCCCATTTGTCTTATTTTTCGGATCTGTTAAGATCTGGGAAAGATTCCACAAGAGAATGTGGTCATCCTGTGTCCACTCATATCTTTGCATCCACCCTCATCTGGCTGGTGGGCCGTGTGCTTAATATATTCCTCCTCCTCAAACCCATTTGCCTTTTTTAATAGCCTGGCTAAAGCCGGCTGTCACTGGGTATACGCGCACGTTCAGCAGAATTTCTCAGTCCTGGACTGTGGAGCCCAGTGCAGCGGCTTGCTATGCTGCTCATGTGAAATGAGAAAGATGCAGAGATGAACCCAGCATGAAGGTTCTTCCCCAGAATGGCGGGGTTTTTTCTTTTTCTGGAAGAGTCAGCAGCAGCCCAGAGTGAGTAACCATATGGGTCTTTTTTCCCAAAATTAAAAATTAATACGCTGGTCTGTGCCTCACTTAGTTTGAATGGATCAGAGAGACACGAAAAGGCAAAGTCATCACCTCTGCTCAATCTCCTAATCACCCTAAAAATGGCTGCTTGGGGATATAAGGAAGGAAATGTGGCTCATAAATGAGAGAAGGCTTCCACCTACACCCATATCATTCCTAATGCTAACAGCAATGATGCTATGGATGAAGCTGCTGCTGCTGCTGCTGATGATGATGGTACAACACTGGGATACCTTGGATCATGATTATGATCATGGCAATGGTGGTGACGATGGTGACGACGGTGCTGGTGGTGATGCTTGTGATGACAGTGATGATGGTGGTGATGACGATGGTGATGCTGGTGGGGACAGTGGTGATCATGGTGATATTGGTGATCATGGTGACAGTGATGGTGGTGGTGGTGATGGTGGCGGTGGTGGTGCTAATGGTAGACAATGGTGATGACAATAATGGTGGTGGTGGTGGTGGTGGTGGTGGTGGTGGTGGTAATGACAGTGGTGACAGTGGTGACAGTGGTATTGATAGTGACAATGCTGCTGCCGATTCTGGCTGACATTAACTGATTATACTCTATGAGCTAGACAATAGACAAGGAGCTTCACATGTTCAGACTCATTTCACCCTCACAACAGTCCTATGAGGGGGAAATAGAATTTTTCTATTTCTTTCATCAGAGCTTATAGCAGCTTGGAGTCTGCTATGTCTGAGCAGCCCCCGGAGGGGCTGTACAGGGCCAAGGCCAGCCTGAATGAAGGACCTCCGTGCCAACACCTGCACAGACTCTTCCTCAATCCCTGGCCAGTGTCAACCACAGCCCTCCCTGGGCCTCAGATTGCCCTCCTGGTAGTTCCCCTGCAAATCACAACATCCAGCCTGGAGTTCCCAGACAGGCAAACATGCCTGCGCATTTCTGAGGTCCACCAATGTCCAAAGCATTCTGCTAATGGACTTCTAATTCCTTATAAAGAAGAACTCAAGTTGAGGTAATTCCAGTAATGCAAGGTTGGTGTAATATCCAAAAACCGATCAAGGTAATTCATCACATTAACAGAGTGAAGGATGAACAGTCACAGGACCACCCCAATTGGTACAGAAAAAGCAGCTGAGGAAATGTAATTCCTATTCAGGGAAAAACAAAAAGCCAACTTGACTAATCTGACATTAGGGAAAAAAACTACTACATCCATCAACCAATTTAACAGATAAAAACACAGAACCCTACAGAGAAGTTCTGACTTGCTCCAGGTGACGCAGGGATTGATGACAGCCCTGAGACCCCATGTCGTCCCTTCCAGACTGTCTCCATCACCCCACACTGCCTGACCCAAACCTTCTCCACCTCTCCCCACAATGAAAAATAACATTTTAGCTGATCTCCTTATATAAGCTCTCATTTCTTCTATCACCAGTTACCTTCCTGAAATCTTACTCCAAAACACTGTACTGTTTCCCTTGGCTTTGTGAATAATGGGTAAAGTCTCCATCATCCAAAGCCTGAGGGATGGGACTTGAACTTACCTTTCCAATCTCATCTCCCCACTCACACTCCTCCAGCTCCCCCCCTCCCATCCCATGTCACCCCCTGCGGCCTTCTGAAAGCTGCTCTGCCTCTGGAAATGCCTTCCTCCCTCCCTCTACGTCTGAAGGCTCCTTGTCTATCCGTGTTTCATTTCCCATCCTTTTCCAGATCCTTCCTGAATTCTGACTTTCTCTGTTGACCAAAAAAAGGTATGTGCATACCTCAATTAATTGCTTGTTCCACAACTTTTTCCTAGAAGCTCTCTGACATCCCATGGCCTTGCAGGAATGCTTATCTAAGTATCTGTCTCTCCCTCCAGACCAGATTTCCTTGAGGGAAGTAAACATTTATTAATCACTGGATTTCCCACAGTAGTTAATAACATGCCTTGCAGGCAACTCAATAAAAATTCACAGAATTAAACCAGATCACCATGTATTCCTTCTTGTGTGGTCTGCCATAGAGTGAGAGCAAAAACCCTGCCCTCTACAGAAAGATTTAGGAGCCCAAAACTTATTCAATCACTAAGAAAGAGACACAGCGTTAGCTTTCCTGTTTTTGCTTTGGGTCTCTTTGCATCTAATGAGAGAACTCACCATCAGGGCTCAGATGCAAAGCCTCCTTAAAGCATCGAAGGTATGGGCCTGACCACACATTACTTCTAAAATCTGCTCAGCTCTTTCTATCCTACAGGGTCTCCTTGAAATATGACTTCAAGATTTCAAGTAGCAATTTAAAAGTTAATTAATTCTTTTAAAAAGTCAATTTGTGAAAATTAATTGCTCTGTTTTTGATCTCATTCCCTTTGTCTTGCCTTCAGTTGGAAAAATAAATGTTCACTGGCGTGCTTCTCAGAGCTGGGGGAAATGCAAACCATATCCTTAAGGAGACAGGGGCAAGGGGCCTGTCTGCCTGCTACAGGGCTTCATTCTAAAGGGCCATCCATCCGCTGTCTAGTCCATGCTAAACATATACACTTGGTATTTCCCAAGACGCTAGAGGACTCCTGCTCTGGTCTAGCACCGAGAGCATGGTCTCAAACCGTGCTGGGGTTTGAGAGATATGCTAGGCCCATTCAGAATATCTAGTGAATAAAGAACCAGAACATGATTGTATATATTTCCTTTGAATTTCACTCTGGACAGAGACCAGCCCTGTATCCAAAGTCTGTATTGGAACTGGGGACTAGGTTTCCTAAATTACTTCTTCAAAAAGACACTGGCAGCCACACCATTACTAGTTTCTATGGCCCATAAGCCAGTCCCCACCCCGGCCCCCCACTCCGATTTGGAAGCATATCATTCAGGCAAGGTTAGAGTTTTCCAGAGCCCTGAAACATACTGAATCAGAACACTGCTTTTGCCAATAGTCTTCATTTTTCCAAGCAGCTAAAAGTACCTGGCAACAGCAGGACCTTTAAAATGGATGGATGGATGGATGGATGGGAGGGAGGGAGGGAGGGAGGGAAGATGAAAATAGATGAAAGACCTAAACATAAAAGCTACAACAATAAAACTCTTAGAAGAAAACACAGGAGAGAAACTTCATGGCCTTGGATTTCACCATGATTTCTTGGATATGACACCAAAAACAGAGGCAACAAAAGACAAAATAGATGTTGAACTTCATCAAAATCTTAAATGTTGGTGCACCAAAGGAAATTATCAACAGAGTGAAAAGGCAGCCCACAGAATAGGAGAAAATATGTGCAAATCCTATATCTGAAAAGGAACCAATCATCAAGATATTTAAGGAATTCTCACAATTCAACAACTACAACAAAAAACAAACAACACAATTAAAAAATGGGCAAATCACCTGAATAGACCTTTCTCCAAAGAAAATATACAAGTGGCCAACAGGCACATGTTAGGATGCTCCACATCACCTACCAGTCAAGTCAACTCGCTGCATGACTGGTATTAAAAAACAAGAAAACAAGTGTTGATAAAGTTGTAGAGAAATGGGAAATCCTGTGCATTGTTCGTCGAGCTGTAAGTTGGTACAGCCATTGTGAAAAACAGTCTAGTTGTTTCTCAAAAAATTAAACTTAGAATTACCATATGGCCCAGCAATTACACTTCCAGGTATATAGCCAAAAGACCTGAAAGCAGAAACTTGAAGAGATAATATGTACAGCCACGTTCACAGCAGCCCTACTCAGAATAGCTAAAGTGGTTGGGAGCAACCCAAGTGTCCACCCAGAGACGAATGGATAGGCAAAATGTGCTCTGTCCATATAACAGAATATTATTCAGTCTTAAAACGGACAGAAGTTCTGACACCAGCTGTCACAGGGATGAACCTTGAGACACGATGCTAAGAAAAATAAGCCAAATACAAGAGGACAAATGGGGCATAATTGCACCTACATAAGGGACTGGCGGGGGGCGGGGGGGGTGCGATATTGGTGTTTAAAGAGTAGAGAGTTTCAGCTGGGGAAGACGGGAAAGTTCTGGGGATGGATGGGTGGTGATGGTGGTGGTTGCACCACAATGCAAATGTACTTCATGCCACAGAACTGCACACCTGAAAGTGGTTATAATGGTAAATTTATGTTACATATACTTTACCATGATAATTAAAAGGATGTAAAGAATAAAAGGAAAGGCTGCTAGAGAGAATGAGAAGGTTCCTAGTGGATTTAGCATCTCCCATTACTGGGAGCTGTGAAATATTCAGTGGGTCCAGTGGCTGCACCTACAAGGTCCCTGAGGGTGTAGTGGCTTCCCTCCCTTACCTGGTAGTTCCACACATGAGGTTCAACCGGAAGGAGAAGCAAGAGGAAATTAGGGGTGATGGGCTCAGGATCAAAGAACACCTCCAGGTGTGTGTGTATGTGAGAGAAGGAGAGAGAGACAGAGAGAGAGAGCACCACATTTCTAAAAAGGATACCACTATCAAAGTTTCAAAGTCACAGAGTTACTTCTTTTGGGTTCCTATCTTTCTTTCTTCGGAACAGAGATTGTTTCCCAGCCAAGAAAATCCCCCATGGCAGGATTTCCTGCAACGTTTGAATAACAGAATCAAGGAATTCATCTAAATAATTACAAGACAGAGCAGGGGCACAGCAAGATAAAGGTCCTGTTGTTTGCTATTCAGGATTTCTTCTTGCCTTTTGGATGGAAACAGGTGGGAGGGATGGTGAAGATAAGAGTGCGAGAAGAAACGTACAAAAGAGTCCTTTCTCAAATTCTAATGAACTGACAGACACAATTCAGAGATATTTTAATGTCTTTCTCAGAATGAAATGTCACCGTGCGCCTGGCCCACAGCGAGCCAGCGACCGCCTGGCTTCTCTCCGGCCCAGGAGGTCACAGTGTCCACAATACACGGGTTTCTGAGGAAAGACACTGGCGTGTGGAGGGGTGTTGGCTTTACTGTTTTGTCCTGACAGGAAAAATCAGAGTCCACTTTTCAATCCTTTTGTCTCTCATAAACTCGGTGCCAGGAGAGAAAAACCACTGACTTCATTATGGGACAGTCTTTGCAAATCCACCCACAAATAAGAAAAGACTTGGGCTGACCTGAAAACTATCTATTTTTGCATTTCACTCTGCTCAGCAGCAAAGAGGGGTAGAGACAAGATGGGGGAAAGATTCCATCTCTTTAATCATCCTTCTCCAAGACAGAAAGGTTACTGCTGCTTAGGAAAATATATGCTAGAGACCTAAGAGCCCAGCTGTTACCCCTGACCATGGGGGCTTGACAAGGACCTCACCCCACCCCACGGGGCTGGGCAAACCCCAGCGGACTCCACAACCAGGGACTGGTCCCAGAGAGCTTCCCAATGGGGACCACGTGCCGCCAGGACCTGTCCAGTGTCTGACTGGACACAGGGCTCAGCTTCTGTGCTGCAGACCTGGCCAGACATGCCCCCCTGCCCGCCCCCACCGCCATCCCTGACTGGTCCAACAGGTTCCACCTAAAAAGGGCGCCCTGAAAACACGCCCAGGCCCAAGGGCATCAGGGGCAGAGGCAAGGAGGGGGAGAGGAAGGAACAGAAAAAAATGGGCCAGGATCCATTTTTCTGTGATACTAAAGGATAACAACACTTTGTCACATCCCCAAATTCCTCTTACTGGGCTTCAGCGGAAAGTCTCAGGTGATTTCTTCTGTAAAATAAGGCCACTTCTCCTGTTTTCACAACACTCAGTCTAATATTAGTAGTGACAAAGAAAGAAAGGGAAGGACATACAGAACATTCCTTGTTAATTTGTTTATCTCAAAAAACAAGTTTGTTTTTCTCAAAAAAAAATATGTGCGTGTGTGTGTAAATGTATATTTCATATGTATTTATAAACATATATAGAAATACACACATTTACATATTATTCATATTATATATGAAAGTCACAAATAAAGGTAGCAATCAAGTTGGGAGAAGCCTTTGTCACTCTGTGAATGTAAGCAGGTGTTCCCAAGGAACTGAACCCCAGGTGCCCCATACCTACCCCATGTCTCTGTCTAAAAGCTTACTTCCATCTGGAATGCCCTTTCTCCCCCTCCTGTGGGGCTGGGCCCTGCAGCTCACCTATACCTAGGGGAAAAGCTTTCCTGTGACCTCCACGCACCCAGGAAGTTCAGGGGGCATGCACGGCGCTCCACGGCACCCCTGCCCACTTGCTACTCATGCTGATGCGTCCATCACATCACAGGTGCCCGACGTGGGTCAAACGGAGCCGTGAAGAGGGCCTCCCTCCTCTAGCTTCCCATCCTGCAAGCAGTCCTTCTGAAACACCGGAGACCGGTTCACCTCTACAGCTCTGCTCCCCATCTCCTCTCACACCTGCCCTGCATCTTCTCCACCTTTGCTTCCAGGTTTTGCAGCGCCCGGCACCCAGAGTGACACAAGCGTTGACGGAGTGAATCGCTTAACAAATCAACATAGGAAAAATCCAAGGTGGCCAAACTATTACTTGAATCTTAAATCCACTGGAAAACACTGCAGTTGTGTTTTCACTTGTGTCACATTAAAAAATCGAAGACCAGACCAGGGTCTCCGCAGAGCCAGCTCCCTGCACCTCCGTTTTGACAGCCAAACCTGGGAAGCACGTCATGGGGTCCAGCCATCTGCCCAGAAATAAAGCACAGTTTCACTTGGACAAGTGGTGCCAAGATCCCACCCGGGCACCTGCACACGCTCAGCCTCTCTGGCAAACCACACAACCATGAGGGGCTCCAAGGGGGGCAGAGACGGAGCGGAGTCCGCTCTGAGTGGGCTTCTGCTGGGAGAGATGCTGCCCTGCACCTCCCCCGATGGTCTCCCTTGCCCTGACCACTCCCTGGTGACCCTCCACAAGGAGAGCTGGGTGGGGAAGACCTGCAGGAGCTGAGCTGCACCAACCTGAGAAGGAAAAACCACTAAAATCAGGATGAAGTCACTGGCGTTGAGTGGCAAATATTCCAGGGCACAAATACGCTGGTCTCCAAATTACTCCAGACTTCTTGAGAACTAACCACCTGCTTTTTCTAACAGGGCCCTGCACCTCCAACATCATCTGCATACTCCCCGTCTTCCTGTCTCCTAAGTCAAGGCATCCTCATCACCCCATGATGGGCTTCTGCAGAGACATGGAAAAACCTACTGCGCCAAGTGTCATACGACAAAGCCCCCACGGGTGGTCCCCACAAGCCACTCCCTCCTTTCAACCTGTCCTTGGAAGCCACAGCCACAGGGGGCTTAAAGCCACGTGTAAAAGAAGCAATATCCCTGGGCACTGCATGAACACAGTGGCATCCAGAATCTCTAAACACACAACAAAATGAGTGCAGGGAGCCCCACAGCAATGAGAATACGCTCACCTATCTGCAGAGGTGCCCTCACCGCGTCTACATTTTAAGGAGCGTGAGAGACTGCACAATCCCAGGTCATCAGCTCAGTGAGTGTAAGATCGTTCTATACCCTACAGAAATCCAACATAAGAGCTCCAGAAAGTACTCTCGTGCCTGCCTCTAGGCAATTTTCCTCCCACAACACCACTTTCTCAGATTTGTCTCACCATAGACCAATTCTGACAACTCTTGGATTTAATGGAATCTAAAAGCACCAATGAATGTGGTCGGTTCTTGGCTGTAAGGGCAATTATATTACACGTACTCCCTTATGCCAGCAGCCCTCTATGGCTCAACATTTTCAGATTGATCCACAGTGCCCTCTCAGAAGTGGGTTTTTTTTTTTTAATGGTATATAGTCTTCCATGGTATCAACATGCCCCAATGTATTGATCCATTCTCCTGAAGATGGACATTTGGGTTATTTATTTCCCATTTGCAGGTATTTATTTTTTAAAAAGGCTGCACTGAACCTTCCCCCATGAATCTTTTAGCGGCCATGTTTTCTACCAATGGGAATTTCAGGCTTGATTAGAGGTGCCCCCACTCTGAAAAGCATCCAGCACCTGCAAGCAGCCCCCCAGGCCCAGCAGGTGCTGGCAGGCATGGAGGACAGGCACCCACCTTGGTGCTGGAACTCCCAGGGAAGACGCACTTAGCACCAAGGAAACATTTGGTTCCTTTGTAGTTTGTTGCACTTTTTCCTCCTGAGTGCTACATTACTTAGCTTTGATAAAATATAAAATTGAAGATTAAAAAACAATCAAGCACTCTTCGAGGAAAAACAATAAAGCCGAGCACACATGGGGTGTTCATGAAGGAACTGCAGCAGGCACTGCTAGAGGGGAGCCCCCTGCAGCCCTGCATTTCCAGACATGTGCTCCAGGGAGCAGCCACCATCCCTTCCCACATAGGGGGGTCTCAGGTGACAAAGCACTAGGCCTCAGGCCTCTGCTGTGCTCTGACCTGCCCCTCCCACAGGACATACAGCACAGCCAGTCCCACGCTACAACCCCATTTCACAGATACCTGTAAGGAGACAGACCTGTATGATGTACCTGAGAAGTAAAGGGCCCCCCACCCAACACCTCCCAACCCATGACCCCAGCCCTAGGGCAGCCCACGCCCCCTGTCCTGTTGCACAGGCCCATTTTCAAGGCTGGCTGACCCCTCAGTGCATCAGGTCACACTCTCTTGACCTCTGCAGACCAGCCAGCCATTCCCTCTGAGCAGGGCACTCAGACCCCAGCATCGAAACTGGGGCTCAACTCCAAACCCTTGAGCTCCAACCCTTGAGCAAGTAACACAAATTCTATGAGGCTCCATCTCTCTCTGTGAAAGGGGCCAATGACAGAGAAGGAAGAGGAGGGCAGGGAGCGGGAAGGGGCGGATGGCTTGGATGCCTCCTGGAAGATGGCCAGAGAGAGCTCATTTTGCTCCCCACATGCACTGTAGCTGGAGGAAAGCAGATTCTCACTTTGCACTTAAACCCTTTCAAAAGCGAGGCTGACGCTTACAGTACACGTGTTAGGGGCTAGCCTCAGCGGGGTGGCTCCCCCCTGTGTATCTCACACACAACTATGTGGTGCTACCTTCTCTGTTTCACAAGGCGTGTGGACAAGTGTGACCCAGAAGCCTCCTCCAGCATCCTGTCTGAATCACCTGGCATGCCCTGCAAGTTCCCAGAGGACACAAGGCAAAGCCCTCCTCAGTGAAGCTCTGGATAGATCTGCCTTCCACAGGCAATGCCCAAAGTTGGGAGAAGACAGTGTGCGTTAATGGAGAGGGGTGTTGGCAGGTGGGCTGCCCTTTACAGAGCAGGCCACAGGCTCTGCTCAAAAACATTATGGACCGTGGACACCCAGGCCTGAATACAGACCTAAGACGAGACGTTAAGCAACCCAACAGATGCCAGCAGTCTTGTTTTGCCTGCCTCTCCATGTCTCAAAATGCTACTCCACCCAGACCCAGGCCAGCCAGGAATAGGCTTGAACAGCATGAGCCTCTGTCCTCTGCACTGGGTTGCTAATCCCATGCGTGGCTAGACCTTAACACTCTTAAATGTGGCTGCAGCGAGCGCAAGGCAACTGCAGTCCCCAGTAGGACTAGCTACATGATTTTCAGGGCCCCAATGCAAGTGAAAGTGCAAAATCCTTTGCTCAAAAGTTATTTAAAAATTCAGGATAATTAGAATGGCCACTATTCGAGAAAAAATAAGAACAAAATAACAAGTGTTGATAAGGATGTGGAAAAACTGGCCCCCCTGTGCTCTGCTGACGGAAATGTGAAGTGATCTAGTGGCCACAGAAAACACTTTGGTGGTCCCTTAAAAAAAATTAAATATGATACACAACCCAGCAACTCCTCTTCTGGGTAGATATCTAGAAGAACAGATAGCAGGAACTCGAACAGATATTTGTACAGCCAGGTTCACAACAGCACCCCTCACAAGAGGCAGAAGATGGAAGCAACCCAAGTGCCCGTGGACAGACTAATGGATAAACAAAATAAGAGCCATCCTTACAACAGAATATTATTCAGCCTTGAAAAGGAAGGAAATTTTGACTCATGCTACAACATGGATCAACCCTGAAGACCTTATGTTCGGTGAGATAAGCCAATCACAAGAAGACAAATACTAGATGATTCCACTTACATGAGGTACCTACAATAGTCAAACTCATAGAGATGAACATAGAACGGTGGTCGGCAGGGGGAGAGCGACTGGGGAGCTTGTGTTTTGTGGGGCCAGAGTGCCAGTCTGGCAAGATGAAAAAGTTCTGGAGATGGATAGTGGTGATGGCTGAACAGCCACGTCAATGTCCTTAATGCCATTAAATGATACACTGAAAAATGAAAACTGTATGTTATGTATATTTTGCCATAATAAAAAAAAAAAATTAAGTGCACGGTCCTATGTGACCACACAGGTCTCAGGCCCATGACTATGACTGCTCAGGTCCATGCCCAGGTCTCGGGCTCCGGCTCCCAGAAGGTCTGTCTTTCTAAGCAGCTGCTGCCCCATCTTGCAAGGGCAGTGCTTCACCAGCAGAGCTACTGTGAGCCTGACGAGCTATGTTATATTTTAATAGTCATTTCAATTGACTATAAAAATACAGCATCACATAACAAAATTGCTTTTGCACCGTGGTAGAAATACTTAGCAAGAGATGAGAAATACTTAGCAAGAGGCCATAAAAACCTATTTGCTAGCTTATAGAGTCGCTGCTGAACAGGACAAAAGCAGAAGAGGATAAAGGGAAGGCAAAAGAGAATCCATCCCAGAAAATGCATGCAACAGTGTGTCCGCCATGATACTCCATAGACAGGATCCACTTGGTATTTTTTTCTTAATGCACCGAGCAAACCATTGAATACGTCTCAACTGTTTGCTTCATTTTAACTTTTAGAAGCCTGACAGTGGAATACGCTGATTTCCCTATAATTCCCTGTTGTTCCATCCGACTTGCACACAGCATGCTCTAGATAACACTGCAGCTGACCACTGAGAAGCCACAGCAGCCTCCAACCCCAACACACGTAGACAATATTTCCTCTGCCAAACCAGTTTCCTGGGGGGAAAAAAATAATCCCAACCACAAACCAGGGACAATCTTCTCACGCTGTTCCCATGAGGCCTTTGCCACAAAGGCATACAGGGAGAAAGTTGGGGGGCTCACCATCACCCCCATCATCACCGACAATGCTGCCACCATCGCCACTACCACCACCACCAGTAGCACCACCGGCATCATCACCACCACCACCACCACCATGACCACCACCGCTACCAACACCAGTGAGGACACCATCACCACCACCACGGTAATAATCATAGCGACCTTCCATTCTGTGCTTACTAAGACCAGACACTCCACTAAAGATTTCGTGTATCTCCTCGTTTCATCCCCTACTAGCCCCATGGTGTGGGTCCTAAGAGCATCGGGCCGTTTCTGCACAGAAAGCTCTGTCTGAGCCAAGAACCAGGGAAGGAGGCTGAGCTGCTGGGGCAGCCGCGGGCATCATGTGACCTCTGGCTGGGAGACCAGCCCTCCGGCCTCTCAAACAAAGAGCAGCTATGCTGCTGCTCCTCACAAACCAGGGCTACAGTGCCTCCTCCAGAGCCAGCTCCCTGGTGCTTCAAAGGGGCCTTGACAGTGGTGAACAGTGTCAAAGGCCCCCTATCCCTCCCCCTAGGAAGCCCTTGAGACATAGTGAAGTAACAAATCCATTAATCTCACGAGGGGAAGCCCAGTCCAGACGAGAAACTGCCTCTCTGCGTCACATCTGGCCGAGCTCACCGGAGCCTCTATGACCATCGGCGGACCCAGCCCCGCAAAGGAGCAGCAGGTACCACCCAAGCCCCCAGGTGAGCACCAAGAGCGGCTGGAGACTCACAAGACCAGACTCCTACCCTCAAGACAGCTCAGAGCTCAGACGATCTCCCTCCGTCCAAAAAGCAGAGACAGATCTGCTACAGACACACTGCCCCTGGACCCTCCAAAGGACAACGAGGGCTACGAAGCCCTTAGCGTGGAATGGCCACGGCTGCGTGCTTCCTGAGCACGATCCAATGCGATAATCACAACTTTCCTGAGGTGCTATGACTGCCACCATTCCCATCTCACAGGTCAAGAAATGAGGCTTCGATGGGCGCCTGGGTGGCTCAGTGGGTTAAGCGTCTGGCTTCGGCTCGGGTCATGATCCCTGGGTCCTGGGATTGAGCCCCGCCCCCCACCGTGGGGCTCCCTACTCAAGGGGGAGTCTGCTTCTCCCCGCCTTGCTCCCCAGCATCCCATTCATACCCTTTCTCGCTTTCAAATAAATAAATAAAAATCTTTAAAACAAAAAAATGAGGCTTAGAGATGGCCAGGAAGCTCAGGCGTGGGAGCCCATGTCCTATGCACAGGACAGTCCTGAGCCCTGAGCGTGGGTGGGTGAAGGTGCGAGCTGCGACGAACACCCGACCCGAATTCCAAAGGAGCGCTGCCCCCCACCGGCGGCTGGCCAGGGCTCTTCCTCCCTGGCTCCTCTCCCTCTGGCACTTCCTAAATAGCTCCCATAAAACCAGGCGAAAAGACGTCAAAACAAAAGTCACACAAAATATCATCTAATATCACACCAAGACTGTCACAAGCAAACCTTGTCACCAAGTCCTTTTTAGGTGAAATATTCTCTACTAATACTTTTCCGCTGCAGATCCTTCCTGCATCCGTCAAACTCCTACATTTTCCTGTCTAACACGAATTTATCGTTACTGCACAAAAAGGACATTCAATACCCCATGCTCCTGGAGCAGGATCGCACAGAGAAATCCATCCATGTCCCAGCTCTGTGTCCTGCTCCTCTGAACTAAAACAGAGGAAATACCCATGCCCTGGGGAGAGAAAGGGTTTGCAAGGATGAGCCCTGTCATGGAAATGACCTTCACCCACCCACGCTCAGGGCTCAGGACTGTCCTGTGTACTGTCAGGTAGGTTGTTGACTACACCAAAAATACTCAGGGGCAAACAGGAAATGAAACCCAGGCCCCTGTGCTTGCCAAGTAGTATGCCCACCCCAAGGGGGTGCCTTTCTATAAGTTACAAAGGTAGCATGTGGCTCAGGAGCTTCTGAAGCCCCCCTCCCCCCACCCCACTTCCTGTCCAGGCCTACAGGAGCACAGGAGTGAGGAGCTATTACCTCCTTGTACCTGGGGCCCAGCACACCGTGCACATGGGACCTATACATCTTCAAGGCTCAGCCGGAATTGGGCAGAGAAGGATCCACTCAGGTGGAACCCTTGAGTTCGGAGAGCCCTCCCACCCCATTGAGACCTGCCACCACCCAGGAAGGGTGGGCAGGATCCAAACAGGTGCCCAGAGTCCTGGGGCAAAGGGAAAAAGGTGGTTATAAAGGGAGAAAGATCGAGAGTAAAAATGTGCAGGGTGGAAGGCCTAGGTGAGAAGAGAATGATGCCAGCTTGCTGGCAAACACGCCAAGCTGGCCCGCCTCCCCACCTGCTCCAGTGCTGCCTTGGGTGCCTGGGAGGGCAGGTGAACACGAGGCACGCCAGCACACATACCCCACCTCGAGAGGGCAGAAAGGTGCAAGGGTCCCTTGTGAGGGAGAGGATGGAAAATCAAGCCCAACGGACTAGGGTCACTCAGACACACTGGCAGGGATGGGAAGTTTGGGGTTAATCATAGGTTAATAGCTGAATACACAATTCATGGTCTCCTACAAGGCCAAGACTCTGGGGAAGCAGGGCCTCTGGTCCAGTGCTGACCTGCTGACCTGGCACTGCAATCTCCTGGCTCCAGCTCGGGCCTGGAAGGCTTCCTTCCACACTCCATCCCTGAGCCCGCTGCAAGGAGGAAAGGTTCAGTACACAGATGCCACCAACATTTAAGAATGAATAATGTAATGCACCAAAACCATCCCACTGCACACTTCAAATAAGTGAAATGCATGATATGTGAATAATATCTCCATAAAGCTATTTAAGAACAACAGAGTATGTAGGTGGTGGCCCCATCCAGCAGATGGTCCAGCGCACGAAACTTCACCAGCAATCGCTGAGACATCACAGTGACTGGCTGATGACCCTTTGTGCACAGCCACCCCGACACTGGGCTGCCTCCACCAGCAGACCAGCAGGGCTTCCAAGAAACTGCCTCCCACAGCCAACAGAACACAAAGCACCAGCGGCACAGCCTCAATCTGCACTCAGGACGGCTTGACTAATGGGCTTCTCAGGACCAGAAAGGAAGATGGAGCAGAGGGGACCCAGGGCACAGCTCAGCAAGGCCGGTTTTAAGGAGTGTTTCACTCATACATGTGTTTTCCCGGAGAACCCATTCGAACATCGTGATCCAAGTGTGATCTGCACCCGGCTGTTTGAGAACACAGCCAGGGGAGCCTGGGTGGCTCGGTGGGTTGAGCATCCAATTCTTGGTTTCAGCTTAGGTCATGATCTCAGGGTGGTGGATTCAAGCCCCATGTAGGGCTTTACACTCAGTGCAGAGTCTGCTTGAGATTCTCTCCCTCTCCCTCTGCTCTTCCCCATGCTCTGTGCTCACTCTCTCTCTCTCTCCCTAAAATAAATAAATACATAATAAATAAATACATGTTTACATCTTTAAAGAATACAGCCCCCCCCCCCAAAAAAAAACCTGCGTTCAAAATTAAAGATTTCTTTTTATTTTTGATCATCCTCTGATCTATCCTGGGAGGAATGTCCTTGGGGCTGGCCCAGCTCTCTGCATGGAGGGAAGAGGGGCTTCCATAGCACCTCAACTTTTCAGGAAACACAGGAGTTCCATGGCATTCTGGGAAGGGGCAAAAGACCCTCACATGGCTGTGTGGTCCCCACCCTAGAGCCTGGCATGGAAGTTAGTGGGCAGAGCAGTGTTGGGGAGGGGGGTCTTACAGAGCCTGTACCTTGTGAGCTGTTACATCCCCAGCTGTGCCAGGCACCTTTCCCCAGGCACATCCTTGCCGGGAAATACCTAGGGGTTGCACCGAGCATGACCCACAGCGTGTGACTCACTGGGACAAGAGCACAGAAGGCCAGGCTCCATTCCTAGGGGGGATCAAATCCCAGATGCTCTTCGGGCTGCAGAGCTCCCGGTGGGGTCAGGCTGAGGCTTCCTCCCCATCCTGTCCCTGTCACTTCCCCTACAGCTTTCTCCCGAGAGCCTCCTTGGTCAAGCACTTAAACAAAGATGCAGTCTCAGGCTCTGCTTCTTAAGCTACCAATTTCAGAGTGGGAATACTCCTGACAAAGGGGCAATGGCAATAAACTTCGCCAGGGAGAATCCACCTTGTTCAGCTTCCCAAGGCAAGAGAAAGTTCAGCTACAGATGGAGAGGACTTCAGAGAGAAATGGGGAATGGGGAGGGGGAAGGAAGAGAGAGAGTGAGCAAGGGCTCAATTGTTTTTTCTTTTTAAGGTTTTACTTATTTATTCATGAGAGACACAGACAGAGAGGCAGAGACATAGGCAGAGGGAGAAACAGGCTCCCTATGGGGACCTCGATGGAGGATTCAACCCCAGGACCCAACCCCAGGACGCCGGGATCACACCCTGAGCCAAAGGCAGAGACCCAACTGCTGAGCCACCCAGGCATCCCGAGAGCTCAATTTTTTAAAACAAACCCAGGTTATATGTCTGAGGTCCCAAAGCTTAGAAGCAGCCATGTCAGGAAAGCAAAGCCTTCAGCACCGCTTCCCTAGCGTCTCTCAAAGGTTCCTATCCAATCTCCACAAGCCCAGTGTGCACACACTGTAATGTGGACAATAAAATACAACATAAAACTATAAATGTATATCAATGACCGTCAGTGAAAAGCACTTGAGGCATTTTATTTGCTTGTTCCATTGAGGAGTCAGCAGCCACAGCCTGCAGGCCAATCTGGCCTGATGCCTATTTGTACAAATAAAGTTTTATTTTTTTACAGTGTAAGAAGACAACTGAGTCATTGCCCCAAATGCTCCAGGACTCCTAGGACAGTACAGCTGATGGGCCCTGGGGACATCATCCTACACCCACATCCTCATCCAGGGAGCATCTCCATCCCTCCCCACCACACCCTCCAGGTTCCTGCCGACAGGTCAGGATGGGCACGATGCTCCTGAGAAACACACCCAACTCATCCTAGAGCAAGGATGGCCCTCACCTAAGCCCCACGAAGGGTCCGTGATTCCTGCTCTCCAAATACTAACCCCATTCAACGTAAGATAGTTTATAAAAGAGAGACTGGCATGTAAGCACGTCCAGTACAGCACCGTAAACAGCAGAACAGCTCTCCCTTTGCACCCAACCCGTGCCTGTTGGTTATAGGATGGGCCACACTATGGAGCTCCTGGCAAAGATCTGTAAGGGAGTATTAGTAGTTGAACTGTTGGGCACTTTTGGAGCATATTTTTTGTTTAATAAGATGAACACAAGCCAAGATCTCAGGTAAACAATGAGCAAGAAATTTCCCTTCAACCTGCAAGTTTATGACAATCCCACTGAACAATCTGGAATGTACGGAGTCAGAGAGCAAGAGCAAAAGCAAGAAAAATGGTTGAAGAGCAAAACTCAGGACCAGTCATCGCGTTCACCATCCCATCTAAGCTGTTCCAGACCTTTGTTGGGTGAGGGGGAGAAGATGAACAAGCCACATTGTAGACTCCTGGCCCCACAGA
Source organism: Vulpes vulpes (assembly GCF_048418805.1). Taxonomy (NCBI): domain Eukaryota; kingdom Metazoa; phylum Chordata; class Mammalia; order Carnivora; family Canidae; genus Vulpes; species Vulpes vulpes. The sequence goes on along the minus strand of NC_132794.1, from coordinate 113,311,688 downwards.
ACCAAACAGGACCTTCTGGTCGGGCCAGGGCTTACAGCCATTTCCCATCCACCATGCAAATCCCCTGCTTTTGTTTGAGGCTTTCCTTTGGCATTTATTGTTAAAGATTACTGTTCAACAAATAAAAGACTAGGACAAGAAAGGGAAAAAATAAAAATAAAAGAGACTGAATTCTGTGAAGCGGAGTTTTCTTTTTCCAAGGGGACATCCCTCTATCACAGCCCCTGTGCAATTCAGGTCAGTGTTTGTACCTTTTCGATAGGGGACCCCAACAGGGAACCAAAGCTTCCTGTACAGTCATCGCAGTGCTGTGGAGGGCCTGTGCTGGGGACCCTTGACAGCCAGATGGGATGAGGTCATGAGGTCACCAAGGCATCTCAAGCCCAAGGACCCAAAACTCAAAGACCAGATGGACAGACTTCCAAAACGGCTACTATGATCTCCGTCTCCTGGTGCTCATGCCCTGGTGGTACCCTCCCTTTGAGTGCGGGCTCAACCTACTGGCTCATTTTTAGCCAACAGAATGCAGCAGGTAACGGGATGTCACTTCCATGATTAGGTCACGTAGAGGACTCTGGCTTGTCTGTGTGTCCTTCTTAGAGCTTATGCATTTTGATAAAACCAACTGCTGTGTTGTGAGCCGCCCTACGGAGAGGCCCAGGTGGCAAGGAACTGCAGGTGGCCGTCAGCTAAGAGACACTGAGGAATCCTGCCAAAACTGCTCTGTGCCCACAGACATGGACCCCACCCCGGCTGAACCATGACATGACCTCACCTTGACTGCAGCCTCGTGAGACAGCCTGAGCTGGAAGACCCAGCAAAGCTGTGCACACATTCTGGACCCACAGAAACCTTGAGATGATAAACATTGTTTAAGCTACCAAGTCTGGTATCATTTGTTACGCAGCAGCTGATAACGAATACGGACGACCTGGCAAAGCTGGGCTTTGTTCTCTGCTTTCTTCAGACCAGCAGCCTCCCACCTCGAGCCCCAAAGCATCCCCTGCGCACACACCTCCCTCCAGCTACTCACTCAGTGCTCTTCCCTCCCGCAGCTGGACCTCTGACCCCACACCACCCACTGAGGCTCCAGCCCACTTCGCCTCTGCAACTCCCCCCCGCCCGTCCCCATGAACACAGACATCCCCTGGCAACCGACACTCGAGGTGTGAAGGCACATCACACTCAGTCTTTCCAAACAGGGCCGCTGCTCATCAAATAAAGCAGCCACGTCTTCCTGAATGTCTGCCACGGGCAAGGCCCTGTGCCCTCACGGAGTTTACCCTTCTCCAGGACTACCCATCCCAGACAGCGGCTGCACCGCCCACGCTGTCTACATGCGTCTCTTGCCGCGCCCCTCGTGACACTCACCACACTGCGCCGTGGATTCCCCCATGTCTGTCAAATCCCCTGGCTTCTCCCACTCCTCCTGCCATGGCTGTCACTCAGGCCACCGCCACCTCTTAGCTGGACTGTTGCCTGAGCTGCCTAACCCCTCATCCCCTCTCCTTCCTCCTTCTTGTTCTTCAAACTACCCATGGGATCTTTCTAAAACCCTCTAATAACTACTCATTGATCTAAAGATCAACTCGGATCCCTCAGTAAAGCTTATGAACCAGCCTAGCCATCCTGGCCACCTTGCACTTTGCTCCATCCTCCACCTACCCTCAGAATGAACCAGACTGAACTTCAATGTCCCAGGCACTCTCATGCCTCTGGGCCTTTGGACATATTTATGTGACTCCTACCTGCCTTTCTTCATCTCATTAATTCATACTGATTCTTCAAATCACCTACTGAGATGTCACTTCCTCCAGGAAGCCTTCCATGATAGGCCTTTCTCCCTCCTACTATCCACCACTCTGTTGTATGGCTGTCTACTTACCTGCCATCCCTGCAGCTCTACCTCTACAGTCCACACTGTATCCCACAGCCTCGCCTAGTGACTGGCATTCTGTAGGCACTTGGGAATTATTTCCTGAACATAGGTCTTTAGCCAAAATCCACTCAGTGACTGCAAGCTTAAATAACATTTGGTATGGGCAGCCCAGGTGGCTCAGCAGTTTAGCGCCGCCTGCAGCCCAGGGCCTTATCCTGGGGTCCCAGGATTGAGTCCCACATCAGGCTCCCTACATGGAGCCTGCTTCTCCCTCTGCCTGTGTCTCTGCCTTTCTTCTCTGTGTGTGTCTCTCATGAATAAATGAATAAAATCTTAAAAAAATAAATAAATAACATTTGGTAGATGCTTACTGCTTACATACACTAACTCCTTTAACCATCACCTCAGCTCTATGCCAAGACCACTATCACCATCTCCATTCTACAGAAAAAGAAACTGAGGCATGCACAGGTTGACCCTCCTGAGGTCAACCAGCTAGTATGGCAGGGCTGGGATTTGATCCTGGGCAGTCTGGCTCCATGAGTGTGCAACTCCTGATTACAAGCGCATTAGCCCTTCAAAGAAAGTAAAGCGGTAAGGTCCAAAGAAACTCTTAAACTTTTGTTTGTTCATTTTAATGATCATTTCTAGATGAAAAATGAAGGGAAATCAATATTTTTTAGGATAGTAATTAAAATCGCAAGTGCTCATGAAAAGTAAAAGAGTCTATATTGAGGTTGTGAAACACGTAATCTATATAAGTATTTTCTGGAAAGAAACGCCTTGTAAATAAACAGCCAGCCAGAGGAATCATCAGCTATCCCCCCCTTCCCATTACAAGCTTCCCAAAAGGAGAGATCGTGGTTATCTCTTAATCAATTTGTGTAATGCTGAGTGTATTTACAGTGAAAACAAGCAGGATATTTCTCTGCTTCATTATAGATCCCAGGTTCCCAGAGATGGCAGGTCCCTGGAGGCCAGTTCACTCTCTTAAGGCAGCTTCCTGCAAATCAGAAACAAGGAGCAGATTTATCTATTACCCTCTGAGTCCAATGTCCATAGGTCTTTCAAGATTTTCTCCTCCTGTAACATCAGGCAATCCACTCCCCAATGAATCCAGTGCACAGTTTCAACATGAAATAGAAAGTGATCTTCATTCCACTAAAAAACTAAGGAGAAAGGAGCTGATCTCACTCTCCCCGTGTCTATTACTTAGGGTGCAAGAAGGACTGGGACAATGATCAAACATCAGAGTGCCAGCACACACCCATACCCTCCTGGCCCTCAGCTCCTCAGCATGCGAGCTTCCGTCCACATCCTAGAATACCCGAAACAGAGCAGCTCAAAAGACATGCAGGCAAGAAACAACAGGTAACCGCTGTACACCGCTGGTAGGAATGTAAAATAGTGCGGCTACTGAGGAAAGGAGTATGAAATTCCTCAAAAAATGTAAAATAGAACTATCATATTTCGGGACACCTGGGTGACTCAGTGGTTGAGCGTCTTCCTTCAGCTCAGGTCGTGATCCTGGGGTCCTGGGATGGGGTCCCACATCGGGCTCCCCACAGGGAGCCTGCTTCTCCCTCTGCCTGTGTCTCTGCCTCTCTCTCTCTGTGTCTTTCATGAATAAATAAATAAAATCTTTAAAATAAAAAAAAAAGAACTATCATATTTCCACTCATGGGCATTTATCCAAAGAAGAAAACACTAATTCAAAAAGATAGATGTACCCTACGTTCACTGCAACATTATTTACAATTGCTAAGATATGGAAGCAACCCAAGTTGCCACTGACCAATGAATGAATGGATCAATTAGATGTGCAAATGATACATTATATATATAACATGCACATATATAATCATATACACATATACATACAGAATGGAAGATTACTCAGTCATGAAAAAAGAATGAAATCTTGCCATCTGCAACAACTTGGATGGATCTAGAGGGTCTTACACTAAGTGAAATAAGTCAGACAGAGAAAAACAAATACCATGTGAGCTCACTTACATGTAGCATCTATAAACGAAACAAATGAACAAACAAAACAAAACATTCACAGGTACACAGAACAATAAGGTGGCTGCAGGAGGGGAGAAGCAGCAGGAGATGGGCAAATAGAAGGGTATTAAAAGATATAAAATTTTAGTTACAAAATAAATAAATCACAGAGATACAATGTACAGCACAGGGAATGTAGTTAATATAATTAATAACTGGTAACAACTCTATAGGGTGACAGATGATTTATGGGGTGATCACTTCCTAATGTACACAAATATTGAATCATTCTGCTGCACACCTGAAACTAATACAATAGTGTATGTCGACCATGCTTCAATTAAAGGACCTACAGAGAACCACAGGCAACAATATCTTCACAAGGGATTTTGAACTCTTAGCACCCCACCTGCAAAGGCTGAGTGAGAAAGGAGAAAGTTTCCAGGAAAGGCAATTAAACATTACTCGGACAAGTAAAACCCACAAATTGTTTAACTATGACTTTACCAGATTTCTGTTGTTGTAACCGTTTTTGGCTGAATGATTTACTTTGTGTTTAGGTTTTAAAGGATGACTGGAAAAAATAAATAAATAAATAAAGGATGACTGGAGTCAAAACTGGCACCATAAAGTGAAAAATTTCATCAGGATCTAGGTAGGTATAATATATCCATAAAATGTAATCTCTTTTATCTGTTTCTTTCAGGAGGACTTCTTAATATAATACAGCATCTCCTTTCATAAGCACAGAATACATACTTTATCAAACTTTCTCTTCCTCTCTGTCCACTAAATACCAAGACAAGCGTGAAGTTCCAAACAGTATCTGGGAGGTTAAACTGCTAATATGCCCTCTCATCAGATCTCAGGGCAGATAAATCAATCAGGCAACATTATGAAGACTATCCTTCCCGACACTGACCCAACAGGTTACTCTGGACCAGCGGGTCCCTGAAATATTGTGATGGAAAAATGTAATTGTATAACTGATAATTACTTTGGCTGTTTATCCATCTGTTTGCTTTCTCATATATACGGTTTCATGATTACATTTAATCACCCTCAAAAGGATTATCTTGGTAAGTTCACAGAGCAACATAATAGAGTCACCATAATTCAATAGACACTTCTGATTTCCCTGATAAGATAAAGAGTCAGCAATTACTGTTTGTTATCACCACTCCAGTTCTTGTCAATACGATTCAAATTTTTACTTGATACCCTCATTAAACAAACCCTGGCCAACTATAAAAGTTGGCACTCTGAGTTATTTGGAGTGATGAGTTTGTTTACTGAAATAGGTACTTTGAAAAATTATATTGAGTATGAAATGCCCCAGATTCCCTCTGTTATCTAATTTGGAAAATCACCCTGGTTTGAAAGAATAAGCAGAATGGTTGCATGGATCTCCTCCTCCTCCTAGGACAGGTTTATACTAAATCATTCTCAAGCAACTCCCAACAAATTAACCAAAATTATAAAACAAAGCGAGTCGCCGAGTCCTCAAATGCCCCTTGGTCGGCCACCATTCACATAAACCATGCGTAATTCACTGCGTCAATTTCTTGTTGGTTATAGAAACTACATAGAAACATTCTATTGTTGCCTCTAATTTAGACAAGCAGACTTTTCAAAGGTTAGAAAGGAACATTTGGGAGGAAACATAAATCGTGCCTACTTTCTTCTCTCTCTTGCTCCTCCTCTAAATCTGTCCATAGGACAGGAAGACACTGTCACTCCAGGCCTGACCCTGTGCTAGGGCCAGCCACCAGCTCCCCCGGTGGAGGGGCCCCCACCCCAGGGGATACAGGCTCCAAATAAGGCCATCCCCTTCACTCAGGGGCATGCACTTGTGGCCACCAGGAAAGGGATCCAAATACAGAAATACTATGAATGTTGGGTTTATCAGATACCAGACCAAAGCATCCTGGAAGAATGACAGAAGCTACACCAAATCCAGGTTCCTGCCTGGGCTGGTCCATCACAGAACACTAATCTGGTAAGACTGAGGGTAAATTATTACTGAATCAAGCCACAACCAATGAGGAAAAATTAAATGGTAAATACATTTAAAATACAATAAATAGAAACACTGATGTCCATTAAACTATCAGCACAGGAGACATGGCTAAAGTAATCAGTGTGTGCAAAAATAGAAAAAATTATCCAAAAATTCATAAGGAACCTCAAGGGACCCAGAATAGCCAAAACAATCTTGAAAAAAGAACAAAGCTACGGGTCTCACATTTCCTGATGTCAAAACTTACTACAAAGCTACAATAATCAAAACAGTATGGTTGAGGCACCTGGCTGGCTTAGTCAATAGAGCCAGCCAGGTGCCTCAACCATACAACTTTAGATTTCTGGGTTATGAATTTGAGCCCCACATTGGGCACTGACTTTACTAAAATGATAACAATAAATCAATTAAAAAAAAAAAACTGTGACTGGTACCACCATAAAAACTGTACACATATAGACCAAGGCAATAGAAAAGAGAGCCCAAAAACAATCCCTCACATCTATGGTCAAATGCTGTTCAATTAGAGAGCCAAACCATTCAATGGGTAAAGGACAGTCTTTTCAACAAGAACTGCTGGAAAAAGTGGATACACACATGCAAAACAGCAGAGCTGGATCCTTGCCTAACACCATATACGAACCTAACTCGAAATGAATCACAGTTCCACTTACTGGGGCAAAATACACACAAGCAAAAGTCAGTAAAGAAGCATGCCATGGAAAGTTTGTGGAACCCACCGGACCCGGTAGATTTACTCATTTCTCTTTGATTTTACACTAATGTTTTTTTACTTTTCTTTTTTAAGATTTTATTTATTTATTCATGAGAGACACAGAGAGAACGAGAGGCAGAGACACAGGCAGAGGGAGAAGCAGGCTCCATGCAGGGAGCCCGACGTGGGACTCGACCCCAGGACTCCAGGATCGTGCCCTGGGCCGACGGCGGTGCTAAACCACTGAGCCACCCAGGGATCCCTTTTTGACATTTTTAGTTGGGAATTCTGCTTTTGTCAGGCAACATTGTGAGCACGATCCTAATCTCTAGTATCCACATGTATCTGAGGTCTGCAAACTGCAAACTGCCTCCCCCAGCCAAATCTGGTCCACCACCAGTTTTGGCATGGCCGTGATTCCAAAATAGCTTTTACATTTTTGTTAGGATGATTTTTTTTTTTTAAGAGGGAGAGAGGGAGAGAACACAAGCAGGGGAACGGAGCAGAAAGAGAGGGAGAAGCAGGCTCCCTGGGGATCAGGAAGCCTGACATGGGGCTCCATCCCAGGACCCTGAGATCCTGACCTGAGCCAAAGGCAGATACTTAACTAACTGAGCCACCCAGGCTCTCCAGTTTTTACATTTTTAAATGGTTGGGGAAAAAAATCAAAATAAGAATATTTCATGGCATGCAATAATTATACAGAATTCAAATCTGGTTGTCCAGAAACACAGTTTAATTGGAATATAGCACACTCAGACACTGATGCCTCATCTGTGGCTGCTTTGGTGCTAAAACTAGAGAAATGAGAAGTAGCATCAGAGGCTGTGTAGTCCACAAAGCCTAAAATATGTACTTTCTGGCCTTTAACAAAAAAAAAAAAAAAAGTTCACCAACTCTTTCTCAAGCAGCCCCAAATGCAAATGTTCTGCAACGCTGCTCCCACAAATTATCAAAAGGTTTCCAGAACTTTAAACATTCCAACTTCGTACGTTCAACAAATATTGACCAAGCACCGGCTCTGTGCCAAGGACAGCAGCAGATACCAGGGACATAAAGAAGGGCTGCCAGACGCAGTCCCTGACCCCACAGAGTTTCTGGTTTCACGGCAGAAACGGTGCAGTAACCAGGTGGTCACAACACAGCCTGCCACCTTGGGCCCTAATGCACTGGGTGCTGTGGGCAGCCGTGAAGGCCCCCAACCCCGAGAGAAGAGCAGAGAGAAATCAGGCAGAGAGAGGAATGGGGAGGGCAGGAGGAAGGAGGAAGTGCAGGAGAGGTAAGGAGGGTGAGAGAACAGGATACATTTGCTTAGTGACAGCTGCAAGGACACAGCTCAGCTGGGCCGGAACAATGGCAAGGCATGCCGGGGCAGCCACAGAGGCCAGGGCAAGCCCAGAGAAGCCCTGCTAACCCTGTAAAGAACCAGCCGCCAGTCTGCATCCCCTGGCAGATCCTTCATCCACACGGCAGCCAGAATTCCTCTGGGAACCACCCTGTCCCAGTGGGCAGTAGAGCTATGAGCTCCAGCTTCCCGCCCTATTCCAGTGGGGTGTACACACCTACCACACACTGAGTGGTTGTCTTGATAAAACCACACGATCCCTGATCACAAACCAATGAAATGCACCAATATCACAACTACTCTTCAAACTTCATGACGTTCTCGGTAGAAAATTCTAGATCAAAATCTGTAACATCCCAACTGGGGCTTTTTCCGTGGCTATGATGGAACAGTCCATGTTCCAAAGGAAAAGTTTCATACTTTTCATAATCCTTATTGTCACCCTCTCCCTCTAAATAGCCAAGACAAAAATTAAAAATAAAAACCCACAAATTCCAAATAGGCCATGGCCAGCCATGGTGTTGAGCCACATATAAGTCAACTCACAGAGAGTAGGAAAATAAAGTTGACATCCATCTTTTAAGCAGAAATAAAAGCCTAAAGACCTGCAAAGTGGATTTGAAGTGGCTGCCCAGGCTTGTTCCAATTTATTGCAACAGGTCAGGTGACTGATTTTTTTCTTTAAGATAAAATTAAAACTCATCTTCAAGTATTTGCATAATTTATCAGGTTTGGATCCTCAGCACCCAAGGCTATGATTAGGAAAAAGTGAATCAAGTGTGTGGTTTCTCGTAAGAGGAGGGGGTTGGCAATGGAGCCACTGTGGTGTGGCACGTTTGAGTTACAACGTGCCCGTGATGCCCAAGGTCCCCACTAAGAATCTGCATTTGTCACACAAAGGCATTGCTGTGACCTCCACCATGGATGTCTAAAGCACAGGTGACAAGGCAAGTACCAGGCTCTTTGTGTTGGCTTTTTTGTCAGTGAGAAGCTAAATTTCATTAAGAGGAAAAGATGATGTAAACGCTGCTTATAAAATGATTAATGCCATAGTGTGAAGAGTAAATAAAATGACTTCAATTTCACGTATCTGAAGATTGCTGGAGAGAACTCACATCCGAGACATTCAAGGTGCTCTGCTGTAAACATCTGGCACAAAACACCGTCAAGCCTCAGAAGGAAGCATGATCAATAGTACATCATCATTCAGAGATGGATAAAACCACTACATGCAGAGCATCCCAGGGGCAGAGGGTGCCTCCTCCATCCCTTTGGTGCTCAACCCTAAGCCAGCGCCAGGAGCCCTAACAAGCGCCATGTGCAAACTCACCACCTTCAAAGATCTTCAAAGATACTGTGTATCGTGCAATCCTTGAAACATTTAAGTGAAAAGAGGCAGGCAGCAACCCTGCTCCAAGGGACACTTGGACATCTTGCCTCTCTGACAAGGCAGAGGAGAAATCCAGAAGGACACTGTCGCTTCTGCAGCTTGGCCCTGCTAATGGGAATAGTTCCCCCCAACGGGGAAGGCATCAGGCACGAGAAGACACTGCTGCTGGGCTCTACTGGGTCACCGCACCAACAGGAACCATCTCCATCAGCCGCATTTGCTTCACCCAAAATAAAGTCACGCTTCCACTCTGACATACCTGCAAGAGCCACAAATCTCAATACCACGCTCCGCCCCAGTATCCATCCCAACTGGGGGAAGTGGACACCAGAAGACCAGCACCTGGCGCACAGGGGCGCCTCCCAGAGGCCTATGCTGCCAACCATCAGTGCTCTGTTGCCACACCCTGCGCCCCTGGGCATTCTGCTCGTCCACCTGTCCAAAGGCAAAGCCCTCACTGGCTGCCTCGACCAGCCACAAAGTGCCTACAGGCTGCCTCAGTATCCACCCCAGTCAGCCCATGGAGAACAGGCCACAGGACAGATGTTAAATACAGGAAAGGAGAAAGGAGGGGCTGCCCATGATGATACTGTGCTGTGACCTCACCCCAGGCACCTGCTGTTATAAAAAGCTCCCCCCAAGACCAGCAGTAATTGAAGTACATCCCAGGAGAGAGAAACTTAAGAGACCTGATTCCATCCTCCCCCAGTCCCTGGACTTCTGGAGTCACAACCACTCCACACATCATAGGCGTACAGGCGTTCGTGGTGGGTTCGTGAACTCCAGGGGACAGTCCACCCCCAACCCACCAGAAGAGCTTCCCAGAACTCAGCAAGGCTCTGGCTCCTTCAACCTGCGTCCCTGGGCCTGGCATCTCCTCTGGTGCCACACACCAGACTCCATCTGGAGCTCCTGGACACACTTCCATACAAGGAATCAGCCACAGATCCTCAGATCTCTCCTCCAAACCTTCCAGCTACACGTCATTCATCTGCTTCTCCGGGCGGCCTGGAATGCAGTGAATTTTGCTTTCCGAGGAATCTCGTCCAGTGTCCGCAACACCCCCCCCCCACGCCCCCCTGGTGGTGGAGTTCACTGAGGAGCACTCTCCAGGTCTCCCTAGGAGGTGGCTTTCGAAGACCCCACGCTGCCTGTCTTGTCAGATTTGTGCCCTAACTGTAAGACTCCAACTTTGGTCGGGCAAGCGTCCATCCAATGTGCTCAGGCCTGTGACCCTGGACAGTCAAGACCTCTGGGAATGCTGACCTGTCACTCAGCTTAGACTGGACCTTCTAGAACCCAAGAGGCAGGATCTCCAGAGAATCATCATCTATCCATCAATACTCTAAAAATGATCATTCCAGCCCCTAAAAAACATGTCCCCACCTTTCCTCTATCTTGTTAAACAAAGACCTAATGCCATTTTAAGATCTGATAATCCCATTACCTTTCTTACAACTTTCTGAAAAAGGGCACTGAATCTGAGCTGCCTTCACCAACAGGAATACCAGTGACTGCGTCCCTGGTACCCCACTGAGCACTTCCATCCATTCTCTCATGGAGTCCCCCACTGGCTAGGGAAGGTAGGGTCCAAGCCCATCGTGAGCTGATAGATGAAAATGCTTAGTTCCTAGAGATAAGGACTGTCTTACTCCACAGCCTGAATGCATAAATTGTGCTGGACCAGCTCCCACTTCACATTGGCTTCCACAAAAAAACACAGAAAAACAGAACCGGAGAGAACGGCAGATGAGCCAACCACCCCATTCAACAGATGAGGAACCAGAAGCAGGAGTGACCCATCCCAGGACAAAGGCTTCTCCCTTCGACTTCCATCCGTAGCTCTCCGTGTTGGAGCCATGAGAGGTGCCCCGTGAAGACACACTGCTGACCTTCTCCCCTGAAGGGTCATCTGAGAATACACTGTCTACGTCTTACTTCTGAGGATCTCCAATCCCTCTGGGATCACTGGATCTTTCAGGGCCTTTATTATAAGTTTATGCCCATCTCATCTTTGAAGCTGTTCATATCCTTTTTCTGGAATCCCTGATTGGCTCCCTTGGCTGGTAATGACCTGTGGGATGAAGGTCGATATCTCCCTGGTCCCAGCCATACCCACTTTCACTTTACTAGGACCCAAGTAGCTGTTCCCCTTCACTAGTCCCCCTAACACCTGGGAGCTATAGCTGTCAGCCCAGCAAGTCAAGAGTTTGGGAATTTGCTGCCCAGGCCTGCTCCCCAATGCGCTTTAGGAAGGCACTGTCACTCAGGAGCACATTCCCTCCAGGGAATCAGGGCTCGCCCACGTTTACAGCCTTCCACACCTTCTACAGCCCTTGGTTAGATCCATTTATTTTGAGGTGTTCATAATGAGAGGCTGTTGTGGGTGAAATTTTATCCCCCAAGAGTTACATCCAACTATCTAACCCTTGGTACCTGTGAATGTGACCTTATTTGTAAAAAGGGTCTTTGCAGATGTCATCAAGTTAAGATTAGAGTGGGTCCCTCAGCCAACGACTGGTGTCCTTATAAGAAAAGAGAAATCTGGACACAAAGATTCAGACACAGAAAGCACACCAAGCCAAGGCACAGGCAGAGACTGGAATGTTGTTGCTACCACTAGCCAAGGAACCCCAAGGATTCCCAGAAGCCACCAGAAGCTAGGAGAGAGGCAAAGAACAGATAACCCCTCTGAGCCTCCAGAAGGAACCAATCCACAGCACCTTGATTTCAGACTTCCAGTCCTTAGAACTGAGATAATATACTTCAGTTGGTTGAAGCCGCCTGGCCTGTTACAACGGCAGGAAGCGAAGACAATAGCCACCATTAATCAATCACACACTTACCATGTGGCAGGCAATGTCCGTGTACTTTACACCCATTAGCTCACATCATCCCTTCCATGACCCTACAAGGCAGGTTCCTAATCACACTGCTCGGGGACTTGTCACTCACCCACAACCACTTAGCTAGTGAAGGTGGGGTACAGACTCAAGTCCTCCCTCCCTTCATCAACTCGTCCCTCTTGCAATCTGAGTGCTGGCACCCCGGAGTCTGTGATACCCGGGGGACACCTGCCTCTTGCTGGAGGGTGCACAAACATCAGCTGACATATCTGCTCCAAGCACTGGTCTGAAAACTGAGACCCAGTACTACCCTCATCCTTCTCCCAAGTCATTTTTCCTCTTCAATTACTGGAAGCCACCGCCACTCCTCCCCCGTCCAGGAGGTCAGAGCCGCTGACTCCCAGGGCACCAGGCAGAGCAGGGCTCCGGGACCAGCCAGGAGACCCAGAGACCTTGCTCAGCAGGGGGTGTGTGGTAGCTGACTCCAGAGAACACCGAACTCCAAAACTGACCTCTGGACTCTATGACTCTCTGATGTCAGCGATGTCGCAGCAGGGGAGATGCACCTTTATCATGCAGCAGGCATCCGCTGATGCATCCCAGACCCCATGCAACTACCATATGGCCCCACAATTCCACGTCTAGGCCTGTACCCAAACAAACTGAAACAGGTGTTCAAACAAATATTTGTCTTTGAATGCTCACAGCACTATTCACAATACCCAAAACGTGGAAACAACCCAAATGTCCATCAACAGCTAAATGGATAAATTGTATCTGCGTCCACACTGTGGAAAATTATTCAGCCATAAAAAGGAGTGAAGCACTGGCACATGGTACACATCGTAAAAGGATCTCGACATTACGCTAAGTGAAAGAAGCCGGTCAACAGAGGCCACATATTGTCTGACTCCTTTTATATGAACCATCCACAGGGGATAAATCCGTGGAGTCAGAGCACAGGCTGCTGCTTGCCCAGGCCTCCTCAGAGGGAGCGGGGACTGCTCGATGGGTTTTACTCTGCAGTGACGTCCCCATGTCCCATGCAACAGCCCAGCCACGGCCTCCTGTGGGCTCCCCGCCATCGGGGGGTCCCTCTGTGCTTCCCCTCCCATCCTAGCATCCTTCCAGGCTCCCCAGACAGCCCACCACCTACAACTGAGCCAGGACCCCTTCTCAGACGACCAGCGTCGCTCTGCATCCCCAGGCTTGCAACCATCACCCCGGACAGTACGTTTCTCCACTAGACTCTTGACAGCGAGGCCAATAAATGACACCGTGCCCTGGGTGTCGGCCTGTAATCCATGGCAACACCAAGGGGCAGCAACTAGTATCATCCACAGTTTGCAGATGAGCAAACCACAGCGCGGAGGGTGAGGTTAATTCCAAACACTTCCCAACCGGCCTCACCCCCAGTTTGGGGCAACTACACACCATCCCCAAACCCTGTGGGATCCAGGCCAGTAAGTATCCAGCCCGTAACAGGACCTGACAACGAGTTGCAGAATCAATTCGGACACAAATAAACTTGCATGGGTTTTCATCTGTACCTAAATAGATCTATATGTGGCTGTAAGCCCCGGTTCCTTCTGCCTCCCCGGATCGTGGCAGCTTTCACGGTTAGCGTATTTTCTTCCCTGCAGTCTCCTGGACAGAGATGCCATCCTCAAACAAGACATATGAAAATGCCTCAAGAGATTAAATGCCCACGGCCAAGCTTCTGAAAGTGACCTGATTAAATACTTAACCGTAATTCCAGTCTAGACTCAATACATCAGCCCTTCTGGCTCAGGGCAATACTGCCTGTGCGGCAATTGTGCAAAATAACGCTTATAAATGGAAGCACGAAAGCCCATTTCTCCTTAGTTTCAGCTAAATTGGAAGTTGGGAGACTTAATAATGCCGGCCAAGTTTACCAGTCAGGCTGCAGGCTCAGCTGAGGCCCCCAGGGGACAGGGCCCAGCCACCAGGCCAGGACACAGCTCTCCAGAATTAATCAGGGCTGAGAGCCAGGACGAAGCCTGCTATGGAGCAGGACGCACCAGGGAAATGGGTCTGACGCTCCCTCGCTCTTCCTCAGGCCCTCCCAGGAAACCCGGAGGGCTCTGAATCCTCCGTCTCGCTCAGGTTTTATATTCTGTATCCGGGGAAGTCCTACTCAGTTCATGCTTTATTCTTTCAAGTTCTCCAACAAGCCACTCATCTGAACCCCAAACCTCAAGACATAGAGTTCCCTCCACCGAGAGCACGTCACCCCATCTCCCCGGGGTTTCTTCTGGAGGCGCCGCAGGTGTCTGTAAAGGATCCTTGCTCGGGGCAGCATTACCCAAGCGTCTGACCTGAGTAGGTGGCCCTCATGTGCGCGTCAAGTGTCCCCACCCTGAGAGAGCGCACACTCTGAGCATCATAACCACCAGCTCCCAAGCCAGTGTCTCCCACTAGACTGCGGGCAACCCAAGGGCACGCACCCGGGCTGCCCCATTCTTCCCTGGCTCCCCAACCCCGAGGAGGGCGTCAGCCACGGAGGCCTCTGTGACGCAGTATCTGCTGCACGAAGGTGGAAGTAGTAAGCCACTGGCAGAGGGGGGGAAGGAGAGACCATCTACTCATATACCAAGCACCAAGTTAACAGCTCCAGAAGAATCTCCAGTGTACGCTTCGGTGCCTGACCCCTTTGCAGGGATGGCAGTTAATTAAGCATCTCCTATTCACCTCAAGTTCTGGTCCATAAACTTTCACAACAAAGAAAACCGACATCACTTAACAGTATCCCGTACCTGGCACATAGTTAACCAGCTCGGATTCCAGAGAACTCTCTAAGAACACGGAAGACTGGAGCGCGACCTCTCTGAGGGTCAGGAGGCCGCGGCTCACTGAATGGAGACAAGTAGGTGCGGGGTCTTGAGTGGGCCGCTCCAAGGTCACAATCTTCTCTCTCCACTGACCCTCTTCACCTGTTCCTCAAATGCATTTCTGCCCTCACCCTCCTCTGTCTTCGGGCTGCCATAAGCAATGACCTGCCACCAAACTTGGTGACCCAGGACAACACTCAGTCCCTCACAGTGTTGGAGGCCAGAAATCTGAAACCAGGGTGTGGGCAAGGCCTTGCTCCCCCTCTAGAAGAGGCTCCTTCCTTGGGTCCTCTAGCTCCCCGTAGCTGTAGGTGGCCCTAGGGCATAGTGGCTTCTGGCAGCCGAACTTCCACCTTCGTCCTCACATGGCCTCCTCCTCATGAGTCTCCTCGTTTCTCCTAACGGCAACAGTCACACAGAATTAAAGGCCCACGATAATCCAGAATGATCTCATCTTAACTATATCTGCAATGTCCCCAATTTTCTAATGAGGTCACATTCTGAGGCACAGGGGTTCCAACCTACCTTTTGGGGGGAGAGGGTAGAGATATGTAACCCAAAACATCTCCACTTTCTATCATATTTATTAAATGATCCACTCAAGATATTAGAATCACCAAGAACTGTCTTTTCCTTCAAGTTAACATGTAAATATATGCAAATACGTATGTGAAAATGTTGTTTCTCACAGCTTTTTTTTTTTTTTTTTTTTTGTCTACTTTTCCTGGGTCTCTAAATTCAGACCAAAGCTTGTAAGTAATTTTGAACTTAGGAGAACAAACATCAAGGAACTTTTGTGGAAATCCAACGACTCTACTTAACAGCACTCTAATCTTTTTTTAATTTTTTAACGGAAGACAGAAGTACACTAAACTTAGGCTGCTTTGTCACCAGGGATGGATTTTCAGGCAGACGCTATGCCAGTGACGGTGCTCCAAGTACCAAGTGCTGACGAGGTGCCAGGCATTACACTAAACACCATACACACATTGTGCTGTTTAGTCTGTTCAAACACCATAGTCACGCCAGCACCAGCCTGACACACCGCAGTCGCCACACCAGGGTCCCCTAACACACTGCAGTCACCACACCAGGGACACCCAGACACACCGCAGTCACCACACCAGGGCCCCCCTGACACACTGCAGTCACCCACCAGGGACCCCCCTGACACACCGCAGTCACCACACCAGGGCCCCCTGACGCACTGCAGTCACCACACCAGGGCCCCCTGACACACTGCAGTCACCACACCAGGGCCCCCTGACACACCGCAGTCACCACACCAGGGCCCCCTGACGCACTGCAGTCACCACACCAGGGCCCCCTGACGCACCGCAGTCACCACACCAGGGCCCCCTGACACACCGCAGTCACCACACCAGGGCCCCCTGACACACCGCAGTCACCACACCAGGGCCCCCTGACGCACTGCAGTCACCACACCAGGGCCCCCTGACACACTGCAGTCACCACACCAGGGCCCCCTGACGCACCGCAGTCACCACACCAGGGCCCCCTGACACACCGCAGTCACCACACCAGGGCCCCCTGACACACCGCAGTCACCACACCAGGGCCCCCTGACGCACTGCAGTCACCACACCAGGGCCCCCTGACACACTGCAGTCACCACACCAGGGCCCCCTGACACACCGCAGTCACCACACCAGGGCCCCCTGACGCACTGCAGTCACCACACCAGGGCCCCCTGACGCACTGCAGTCACCACACCAGGGCCCCCTGACTCACTGCAGTTACCCCACCAGGGACACCCAGACACATGGCAGTCACCACACCAGGGCCCCCTGACGCACTGCAGTCACCACACCAGGGCCCCCTGACACACCGCAGTCACCCCACCAGGACCCCCTGACACACCGCAGTCACCACACCAGGGCCCCCTGACGCACTGCAGTCACCACACCAGGGACACCCAGACACACCGCAGTCACCACACCAGGGCCCCCTGACACACCGCAGTCACCACACCAGGGCCTCCTGACACACCGCAGTCACCCCACCAGGGACACCCAGACACACCGCAGTCACCACACCAGGGCCCCCTGACACACCGCAGTCACCACACCAGGGCCTCCTGACACACCGCAGTCACCCCACCAGGGACCCCGACACACCGCAGTCACCACACCGGGCCCCCCTGACACACTGCAGTCACCCCACCAGGGCCCCCTGACACACCGCAGTCACCACACCAGGGCCCCCCTGACGCACAGCAGTCACCCCACCAGGGACCCCGACACACCGCAGTCACCACACCGGGCCCCCCTGACACACCGCAGTCACCCCACCAGGGCCCCCTGACACACCGCAGTCACCCCACCAGGGCCCCCTCACACACCGCAGTCACCACACCAGGACCCCCTGACACACGGCAGTCACCCACCAGGGCCCCCTGACACACCACAGTCACCACGGCCGCACCCCCGTCGCCACACGACAACCCGCCCGGCTAACTCCTCAGCAGCCCTCACACTCCCCTGGGTATCACAGGCCACTGATGCCTTTTTAACCTTTGACTCGAAATGCCCCGGAGCGGCCGTCACAGAGCCCCCCCTGCCATCGGCGCCTCCCGGGGGCGCGGCGGCTGCTGTAGGGCCAAGCCGGCCACTGCGCGGCGCTCAGCCCAGGCTCCTCGGGCCCCCTGCCGCCGTGATGAAGACGACGGTCACGACACTGACCAACCCGGGCCGCTCAGGAAGGCGGATTCCATCACTAAGGACGACCTCGGGGCGCCTGGGGGCTCAGCCGGTGAAGCGTCGGCCTTGGGCTCGGTCGTGATCTCAGGGTCCCGGGATCCGGGCCCCGGGTCGGGCTCCCTGCTCGGCGGGGGCCACTGGTCCCCTCCCTCTGCTCCCTGCCCATGCTCTCTCCCTCACTCCTTCTATCTCAAAAAAATAAATAAAATCTAAAAAAAAAAAAAACCTCCACTTGACATTCTACATATTCCCCTGACTTATCTGCTCAGAAGAGGGAGAAACCAGAAGCTTCCATTCTCCCGACGTATCTTAGCTTTCTAATAACCAAGAATCTCTAATAACTTGGGCCTCAGCCGTCCCGAGGTCTGGGGTTGTCCGTAGGGATGCGGCCGGGCCCCCCTGCACGGGGTGTACTTTGGAGCCATCCCCGCGAGCCCCCGGGGGGAAGAGACCGTGGGGTAGAGGGAAGGAAGCAGCAGGACCAGGTGGGGCCACGACTTCACGCGGCTCCAGCGACATGCACACGCGCACACGCGCACACACAATTAAGGGTCCTTCAGAACACAAGCGCAAGGCCGCTCCGGCCTCCTGCCCAGCCCGGCGGGCTGTGTGAAACATGAACCGTTCTAGAAACTGCGAACAAGCCAGGACGCCACCATCCCGCCACCATCCCGCCACCATCCCGTTCCTTTGGGCTTGCGGCGCCTTCCCAGCCGCGGGGGATCCTTCCTGGGTCACCGAGAGGTGGAGGCCAGAGGAAACGTGGAAGGAAGGGAGGCCGCGGGAGGCTGGGAAGAAGGAAGGAAAGAAGGAAAGGAAGGAAAGGAAGAAGGAAGGAGGAGGAAGGAAAGGAGGAAAGGAAGGAGAAAAGGAAAAGAA
Organism: Vulpes vulpes; assembly: GCF_048418805.1. NCBI lineage: Eukaryota > Metazoa > Chordata > Mammalia > Carnivora > Canidae > Vulpes > Vulpes vulpes. The sequence goes on along the minus strand of NC_132794.1, from coordinate 113,293,035 downwards.
AGCGAGGAGGGAGGGAAGAGAAAATGCCGCAGGCTGACCCAGAAAATTCGCAAAGCTGCTGCACGGACCTGCGGGTAAGCAGCGGACGTTGGCAGGTAAATAAAACATCGACTTTAAAAATAGAAGCACTGACGGAATATTGTTTATGCCACGATTATTAAAACTTTGTCCTCAGGAAACACTTTCATCCACTCCTTCACGTCCCGGGGCTTAGATTCTTCACTCTGAAGGCCCATTCCTCGGTAATCCCACCTCTAAGGGCCGCCCTATAAATCGCGGCGATCAAGGCGGGAAATGGTGCAGACACAGGCTTCACGGCCCTTGACCACATCCGGTCCCCACTGGTAACTGCTGGTCAGATGAAGTGCAAAATGGAGATTTTATTTTCTGTTCCACTGGAAGCAACACGGTTGAAGGGGCAGGGACCCTAAAGATTTGGGATTCCTGTTAAATCACTTGGAGTGGCCCTCCCCCACTCCGCGTTCACTAAGGCTCACTATGGGGTGCCGGAGAGGGTCCCCGCTCGGCCTCCACCACCCCCCAGCAACTCGATCCAAAACACAGGGGGGCTGGGTGTCCTTTCAGCCTCAAGAGTCCACGGATCTCCCGTTTTTCTGCCCACATGCAACACAGGAACACACAGGCTGAGAAGGGTGGATCTATCTGAAAGGTACGCTATTTAGAGAGAAGATTCGGGAAGATTTCTCCCTTTCGTAAAGCTTGCATCCCTCTCTCATTAGTACAGAACACTGACAAAATAGCCATTATCCTAAAGGGAAAGGATCGTTAAGACTCTGAGCCAGGGGCTGGCAAAGCACAGCCCGCAGACCCAATCCGGCCACGGACAGCCCGGCTTTCTCTGGCCCGTACACGGAGAATGCTTTCCACCATTCTTTTAATGAGGTCAAACTCAGGTAACATAAAATTAACCATTTTATTTTGTTTTAAGATTTTATTTATTTATTTGATAGAGGGAGAGTCGGAGCACAAGCAGGGAGAGCAGCAGGTTGAAGGGGAGGGAGAAGCAGACTCCCCGCAGGGCTCGATCCCAGGACCCCAGGATCATGACCCCAGATGAAGGCAGACGCTTCACTGACCGAGCCCCCCAGGTGCCTCCAAATTAACCATTTTAAAGTGTATGATTTGGTTAAAACAATTCATTGACAAAATATTCAGTGCTTTGGTCTCCTCTGCAAAATAGAGACCAAAAATAGTACTCCCTTCCCAGGAAGGTTGTAGGAGTAAAGTAAGTGAATATATAAATAAATCAAGTGAGTGTACAATTCGGTAGCATATAGTACATTCACAATGTCGTGCAACCACCAACTCTATGCAGTTCTAGTTCTAAAATATTCTCATCTCCTGCAAAAGAAACCCCATGCCCCTTAGGGTATTCACTCCCCATTCCCTCTCCCCCAACCCCCAGCAGCCAGTAATCTGCTTTCCGGGTCTATGGATTTGCCTATTCTGGACATTTCCTATGCAGAGAATCCTAAGATATATGTCCTTTTGTGATTGGCTTCTTTCAGTCTGTATAATGTTTTCTAGGTTCACCCATGTTGTAGTGTTGGGTTGGTGTTCCGTTTTATGGCTGAATAACCCTCCGTTGTGTGGATGCGCCATATTTTACTTACGCACTCATCTGCTGATGGACATGTGGACGGTTTCCATGTGTCTCGTATGGTAAATACTACCACGAGTATATATGGACGTTTATATGCAAGTTTTTGTGCAATGCCCATTTGCAGCTTTTCAGGGAACAGACATAGAAATGGAATCCCTGAGTGATATGGTAGGTGTGTGTTTAATTAAAACTTTCTGAGGCACTGCCAAACTGTCTTCTGATTCTTACACACTTTTGAGTGGTTCCACTGTTTGTTTCTTTAAAGAGGCTCCACGCCCAATGGGGAGCCCAATGCAGGGCCTGAATTCACAACCCTGAGGTCAATCAAGACCTGAGAAAAGAGTCAGACTTAGCTTAACCCACTGAGCAACCCGGGCGCCCCGGGGGGGTCCCATGTTTTTAAAAATCATATAAATACCCACGTGGCACCCTCCGTTTTGCCTTCAGGGGGGATCGGGGAATACAAAACCTAAGTTATTTATTACCTGGACCTCGACAGGAAAAAGGCTACAGATCTCTCTTCTATTATTTTTTTTTTAAGATTTTATTTATTTACGAGAGAGAGAGAGAGAGGCAGAGACACAGGCAGAGGGAGAAGCAGGCTCCGTGCAGGGAGCCCGACGTGGGACTCGATCCCAGGTCCCCAGGATCAGGCCCTGAGCTGAAGGCGGCGCTAAACCGCTGAGCCACCGGGCTGCCCCAGATCTCTCTTCTAAACAGAAATGTCTGGCGGTTCCTTTCAGCTCTTTGCTGCTCTGCAGGCACCAAGTACTTTGTGCATACGATCCCCTTTGATTTCACTGGCCTCTCACCACCATGCTGCGGGGCAGGGGACACTGCGGCAGGATCCCCACTTTACAGATGATCACAGGCCCCAGAAGCTGCCCAGAGCCTCCCTGGGGTTCCGCGGCCACCAGGACCCTGAGCCGGGGCTCCCCCTGCCACCTTCCTTTGCAACCTGGGTCTTCCTTCTCCTGTCCTCCTGCTCATCTAGTCCCTGCCCTTGACCCCAACCGCTTACTGAGAAAGCAGGTTATTGGAGCATCACATTAGGAAGGGAAAGCTTGGCAGGGGGGTAGATCTAGGAACAACATGCTGGTGATGTCCCCCATTATCTGAGGTCGGGTTGAGCTGTCTGGTCACCAAGTTTGTAAGCAGCAGGGCACCGGGTACCCACTTCCATCCAGGACAGAGCCCCATCTCAGGGAGCCACCCACAGTCAGGGTGGGGGAGCTGTACGTCCAGTTGACCCGACCCTGCGCTGGATTCCTGAGCGCTCCTACCACACGTCCCAGAAGGGGCCGCACACCCAGGGTCGTGACTCTCCGCCACCAGGAGATTTGCGGCTTTCAAGTTAGCTCCCAACACCTGGCTGAGATAAAAGCCCTCTGTACCTTTGCCTTCATTCAACAGGTATGCCGGGGGTCACACTGGGCACAGGGAACAGAGAAAGGAACACAACGCAGCCCATGTCCTCCAGGCCCTCTATCAAGCAGGGGACATGGGTAAGGTGCCCCCACGGCTCCCACGGGTGACAGAACTGCAGAGAGCAGCATCGGGGAGGGCCCCCGTGCAGCCTGGATGAGTTGGGAAAGGTTTACAAGGTGAAGGGGGCCTGGAGGTGGAAAGTAAATAAGACTATTGACAAAGAGAAGAACACATGCAAAGGCACTGTGGCACTGCCACGACATGCAGCAGTGACTGAAGTTGGGTAAAGAAATACCACCGGACATCACAGAGGTCAGCCGGACTAAGTCCCAACCATCCCTTATGTATGGGGGAGTCCCCGGTATCGGTTCCCCATCCCCACCTCCCCCTCCCCTTGGCCGCTCCAGGCTGATCCTCCAAACAACATCTAAAGAAACTTGGCAGCCTGGCCACAGTGCCTGGAGGACCAAGACGCATTCCTGCCTTTGAAAAATAGGCAGCAGAACACACATGACGTTAGAAGGACTTGAAAATAAATCTTGCGAAGTTAATAGAAGCACAGCAATTTGGAAGAAAAATAATCACATTTCCCTCCTTGCTAAATCATTATTTGCCCCTGGAAAAGTCAATTATGTTAAAGAAAATAAGTTATTATTTTCGGGGGGGGGGGGGATGAAGTCCTGAGAAGGCCTTTATTCCAGCAAATACAATTCCAGCGGCGAACGCCTGAGCTCCAGTATTTCTGGAGGTCTGGGGGCCGCCTGACCCCTCAGGAAGGACGTGGGGAAGAGTCCATGATTCCCCTGGGGATTGGCACATCTGTCTAGGACCTGACCTCACAACTGCCACTTGTGTCTCTCAGAAGGGAGAAGAAACACAGCTGGCTCCTGACCACCTTCCCACAGCCAGACCAGGCCAGAGGCTGTACCCCTCCCCTCTCCCTCCCCCCTGCTTACCCCTTGCCTCCCCCAGCACACCCTCCAGCAGTCAGTCCTATAGGGCTCCAGCTGGCCTGCCCAGGTATGCAGGAGACACCACTGCAATGCAAACAGCCAGGGGGTGTCACCTGTGAGTCCAGCTTCACCCCTGCACGTCATACCAGTGGTTCCAGCAGATGAGCCATCCTGCCCACAGGGAACATGGGGCCACGTCTGCAGCTACGCAGGTTGTCACGCTGAGGGAAAGGGAGCGCTACTCAGATCTAGTGTGGAAGCCAGGGAAGCTGCTGAGCACCCAACAATGCACCAGGCAGCCCCGCGCAAGCAAAAATTATCCGACCCAGAATGTCAGTTGTACACGGGTCCAGAAACCCAGTTTTGCTTGAATTAGCTCATTTAACTCTCAAACAATTCTGCAAGGCAGCAACTACTGTTGTTCACAGTCGACAAGTGAGCCAACTGGGGCCCAGAAGGGGTGCAGAGTCCCCCATGCATACATCCCAACCTGGGCACTGGTCCTGGCTTTGCCCGGGCAGCCTCCACAGCAGTGATGCCCTCGAATATTCACAGGGAGAAGGCACTGAGCCTCAAACATCTGCATGGGGACCATCTTCTCCTCCACATCAAGACAAACCTGAATTCAGAAACACCACTAGCTCCAAGAATGTCACATAGGGGACTGACTTGTACCACAACATACACCCCAGGAGGGCGGCTCTGGATCCCCACCATCTAAGAACAACGCCAGCAAGAAAACTGGAAGAAAGGAGGGTTATCTGAAGGCACAGTTCTCTTCACTCTATCACTCCTCAGTGGCTCACAACTATGGTGTTCATGGAAGCTGGGACACACTCGCCTTCATCACTCTCCACCCCGCGCATCATGGGCTCTCCGGCTCGCAGCGTTCATCAAGGACTACCCAACTTGTCTAGTGATAAAACGAAAATTACAAAACCTTGGGAAAAATCAAGCTCCTGCTGCCACAGTGCCCTTTTCCAGTAAGTGATTTAAACCATCACCAGAAATCGCCTATCTTTTCTGTAACAGGTTAACATCAACAGTACAAAGTAGTACTTTCTCCTTCTGAAAGAGGAAATAACAGAAAGTAGTACTTTCTCCTTCCGGAAGCTCTACTGTATGTGTCATCTTGCTAGCTCCCCCAGGCACCTCAGCAAACAGGACACTATTTCCCCATCTCCAAGGGCCTGAGGCTGGGGAGGGTAGATAAAGCAGAGGAGAGGTGCCCTCGCCTGGATTCCAGGCATTCTGACTCTCAGTCCAGTGCTCTTCACCCTATACCACAATGCCACCCCCCCAACCCAAAATTTAAGTTACTATAGCTGTGACTGATTTACTAGGACAGCCTTTTTTCGGTTCCTGGCTTAATCATAAAGATTAAAGATTCCGTTCTAATAAACAAAAACCAACACTTAGACACAGATCTAATTAGCAGGGTTTGGTGTACCCTTTTCTGAGGCCAAAAGAATTCAAAAGACACAGGAATGGGATCCGGGGGTGCCGCATATGTTTCAGGATGGCGAGAATAGGAACTGCCAGACAAATAGGAAGATGACTCACTTAGAAAGCAGCCTCCCTTAGACTCGCGGGGCTACCCCGCCCCACAAGGAGTACTCTATGGGCCAGGTCTACAGTGAAGGACATCCCGGAATCCAGAGAACATAAAGGAGCTGAAAACAGGCCCAGGAAAAGGCAGCACCTGTTCTCATCTGCAGCTCTTCATGTATTTGGAGAGGTCTGGACATCGGCTGTCAAGTGACTCTCAGGGACAAAATGATGTTTACAACTTACAATCTCTGTGTTTCAGGCCAATGAGGCTGAAGAGTCTAATTCCTCCTGATTAGGAGAAAACAGATGTCGATGGGAACCGGTGGAGGAGACCCAATGTGCACATCCCCCTCTTCTTGCAGGGCACACAGTCAGACTCTATTCCCAAGCCCAGGTGCTGCTGTCAGGTCTGGCCAGGCACTGAGCTCTGGGCAAAGGATGGAGGGAGGCGCACCCACCCCCAGCCCTGGCTGTAAACTGTCCTCTGTCTCTTTCTTTCCTTATCCACAAGTTGAAAGGCAAAGAGCCTAGTGGAGGGCAGGGCCACAGGACAGAAGGAACCTGAGCCCCCAGATGGCTAGAGGCAGCAGAGCGTCTACACCCCCTCCCACCAGCCGCTTGGACTGTGGCATAAACAAATAGCAAACCTGCACTGTAGGAAGCCACGGAACGTTGGGGCTGTGTGTTACAGCAGCCAGCCAACCCTGATTCAGAAAAGCAATCACAATAGGAATATTTACATATAAAAGCATTCCTTACAAGGCCAAGTTAAACAGAATCACTCAAGATGGCACAGGAATTTGGTGTCACATTCCTACAACAAACTGCAACCCAGAACAGCAATCCCACCAGGACAAAGACCCCAAGTGATGCTTCTGGTGAGAGATTTCTCCACGTAAGCTTTAGAGGGCTCCCTTCACCAGATCCCCTCAGGAGCTCTGGGATCTGTGGGAACTTCAACCCCTGATAGGACCTCAGGGTGAACACTAAAATTCTAGCAAAGCCATCAAACATCTCTCCCCATCTGGGACCCTCCCTTACAACGCACAGTGGCTGCAAGGCTGCAGAGGTAATGGGACCCCCATGGCACACGGTCAGACTGAGGGGCTGAGGGGATCCTGACAAAGAGCAGAGAGTGCCTGGGGTGCCCAGGTGGCTCAGCCCAGGTCACGATCCCGGGGTCCTAGGATCTAGCTCCATGTAGGGCTCCCTGCTCAGCAGGGAGTCTGCTTCTCCCTCCTCCCTCTGCCTCGTTCCCCGGCTCATGCTCTTGCACTCTGCTCTCACTCTACTCTCTCAAATAAATAAAATCTTTTTTTTATTTATATGTATGTATATATACACATATATTTAAGCAGATGAGTAAGGGACAGATGAGTAAGGGAGAGGCGTGGCTAGGTAGGGAGACAAGTAGGGGCTACGGGATCAGGCTCATAAAATTCCAAAAATGTGGAGGTGTAAGGAACCAGAGATAAACAAGCCAGGCCTCCAGGCATCAGAGGTGGGGTCTTGTTAGAACAGCTACTTGTGACCAACAAAGTTTACCAGGACCCTAGGAAAGGCACTAGTCCTTACTCACTGATGCTATCCATAGAGATGTTAAAAGGATTTAAGTTCCCTGGTTGGCTTTCCGTAAGAGACGAACCCTGCAAGCCCCCAGTGGCAACCCTGTGGGGACCCCTCTCACCCCAGAGAACTTTCTCTGGATCCTTGCTTAATAAGCTATCATTTTATTCACTCTTGGTCCTCAAGATTCGACGCCGTGAAACAAGAACCCAGCTCCCCTGCTTCACAGTGCCCAAAATTTCAACGTGGAATGAGGTGCATGCGGGGATGCGGGGGGCTGCCCAGTGCCCTGCTAACCCTGTGCCTCTGAGTGATCAGCAAGAAGCATGCGGCCACCTATCTGTCACATGTCAACACCTGCCCTCGCCCCATCAGCTACCTAAGTTAAAGCACTCCTGTGACCGCCCACGACCCCTGCAGACCACGCAGGTGTAGCAGGGGTGCAGGAGCCCGCTTCAGGCCCACAAAGTGAGGAGCACCCCCTGGAGCTGTGCACTTGGCCCAACAGTGAGCATGCGATGCCGTAGCCAGAGGCGCTCCTTGCCATCGCTGGACAACTGGCATTCCAGAACCACAGGGAGCCCGGCCACCCCACACACATGCCAAAACGACAACATCCCAAGACAAGTGATGAGAAACTGGAAACACGTCCCAGCTGGAGGTCTCTGCCCTCCTAAAGCTAAAGGCAGGTGAGCACAAGCAGGTGGGGTGTGACGGCACAGCCCGAGGGAGAGCCGTTCCCCAGGTGTGCCCTCGCTGTGAGTGACCACACTTAAAACCTGTTCCACTTCCTGTCTCAAACTCCCTGGCTGTATCATTCTGTCAGTAATTTGATTACAAGAAATTTCCAGGGCTGAACACAGACACTAATTCGATTCTTTAAATTAGATTCTGTGAGCCTTGTGAGGGAGTAGGGGGGGATTTACACTGGGAGCTCCAAGCTCCCAGCTCCCTCCTCCCTTCTTCCAGGTATCCCCAAGGAACTGGGGACCCACAACCCTGCAGAAGAAAAAAACAAATTCACTCAGATGGTGGCCACCAAAAGCATCACTAAAATTCAGAGGGAAAGTCTGACTTGTGACAATCCTGTTATGGGTTATGTCGCCCAAAATTCAAACGCTTTAGTTCCACCCCCACCAATAACCCAGAATGTATTGGAAATAGGGTCTTTAAAGAGATGATGAAGGGACGCCAGGGTGGCTCAGTGCTTGAGCATCTGCCTTTGGCCCAGTTCATGATCCCGTGGTCCTGGGATCAAGTCCCGCATCAGCCTCTGCCTGTGCCTCTGCCTCTATCTCTGTGTCTCTCATGAAAATAAATAAAATCTATAAATAAATAAATAATAATAATAAAGAGATGATGAAGGTAAGGAAGTCATGAGGGTGGGCCCTCATCCAAGAAGAGGGGGTGAAGACACAGACCCCACGGAGAAGACCCCGTGAGGGCCCACTGAAGGCAGCCATCCACACACCCCGGAAAGGTCTGAGGGAAGCTACCCTGCCAACACGTTGGTCTCCCAGCCTCCAGAACTGAGAAAATAAATTCCTGCCTAAGCCCCTCAGAGCGGTACTTTGTTCCGGCAGCCAACTAATACGCATTTTATATGTGGACTTGAGGGAGGGTCCCAAAGCACTTCCCACCTTATAAATAAGAGCAAACTTAGGAACAATGCTACTGCTATTGGTGTAACAATGTTTCCAAGGAGCCTTAAGGTCTTTAGCTCCTGGGACCTCCCATCAGCCTGACCTTACAGACAAGGCCAAGCATCATCCTTCCATTTTGAAAACTTGGAACCAGCCAGAAGAGCCTCAAAGACAATGCCCCAGGTCACATCAACAAAGAGTGGCCACACCACGGCTAAAACTCAAATTCTGACCCTTCTCTGGGTCCCCTCGTCAGGGCTTACCTCTCAGAGACCTTCTCCAGACACCCAGGAGGAGTCTGAACACCGTGCCTGGCGATCAGCCAGTGGTGTAAGGCAGTGTTTCTTTTTTTTTTTTTTTTTTTTTTAAGATTTTATTTATATATTCATGAGAGACACAGAGAGAGAGGCAGAGACACAGGCAGAGGGAGAAGCAGGCTCCATGCAGGGAGCCTGATGTGGGACTTGATCCCGGGTCTCCAGGATCATGCCCTGGGCTGAAGGCAGCGCTAAACCGCTGAGCCACCAGAGCTGCCCTAAGGCAGTGTTTCTATGTCCACACTGTTGGACAGCCCTACTGGCCTCCCACCCCATTATCTCCTCTTCCAACGGAACTCAGCTCCCTAACACGTTGGACAACTGCACAGCGTGGTGGTCCACTCCTTCTGCACCTCTGCAAGCACCTCCTCTGTCAGCAGCCTCCCCCAGCAGCGCAGCTCATGCAGCAGCCCACAGGCCCATCTCCCAAATTACACCAAGACACTCTTCAAGGAGGGGCTGCAAAGAGGGAAATGCAAACCACAACGATGTACGACCACACTGGATCAGACTGGCTAAAATAGACAAGAGGGACAACAAGGAAGTCTGGCAGGGAGAACCCGGATCACACATATGTTGCCAGTGGGAACACAAAATGCTGCAACTAGTCTGCAATAGTTTGGCAGTTTCTTAAAAATCCAAACACGCAACCACATACATCTCAGCAATGGCACTCCTGGGCACTTATCCCAGAAAAGGAAGACTTGTGTTCACATGAAAACCTGTGCATAAATGTTCATAGCGGCTTTATTCATAACAGCCAAAACCCAGATGTCCTTCAACAGGTGAATGGTTAATCCATCTGTGGTACATCCATGCCACGGAACACCACTCGGCGGTGAAAAGGAACCACCTGCGGATACACACAACCACCTGATGCATGTCGAGAGAATTATGTGGCATGGAAAAAAATAATCCAAAGAGGCTTCATGCGGTAGGATTCCACTTGTGGAACATTCTTGAAATGATAAAACTAAAGAAATAGAGAAGAGACTACTAGTGGCCAGGGTTTATGCAAGAAGGGGCGAGGTGGGTGTGGCTATGAAAGGACAAGAAGAGGGTCCTTGGGGATGGTAATACTCTGTTACCTGGATTGCATCCACGTCAATATCCTGGCTCTGATTTGGGGGAAACTGGTAATGGGGTCTATGGGGTCTCTGTTGTATTATTTCTTTTTTTTTTTTTTTAAGATTTTATTCACTCATCAAAGACACAGAGAGAGAGGCAGAGACACGGGCAGATGGAGGAGAAGCAGGCTCCATGCAAGGAACCCGATGTAAGACTCGATCCCGGGGAATCCAAGATCATTCCCTGGGCCAAAGGCAGACACTCAACCAGTAAGCCACCCAGGCGTCCCAGTTGTATTATTTCTTTAAAAAGGTATGTGCTTATAATTATCTGAAAATACAGCATTAAAGAAGAAATAAAAAGATAAGGTAGGAAGTACTCATAGATGGAAGGAAGGTAACAAGGTTCACAAATCCTAGACAAGTTCACAAATCCTAGACAGCCCTGATAAGATGTGATATTCGAGGCAAACATTGGCACAATAAATTTAAATTTTTTATAATGTTTCCAAAGCAAAATAGGGTTTGTAGAAATATAATATGCCCTAATTTGGTTTTTCTGCAACTCCAGTGAATGAAAATGCCCGCATTTCTATTTACTTACAATCAAATCTAATTTTTCTTCCCCAAGGTAGCAGCTTGCTTGCTACTCCAGATAACAAAAGAGATCTCTCCGCAACTCCCACACTCCCAAATTTATTTGGATATTACACTACTCCTAGCTAGCAGTTATCATCACTCAGAACTAATCTAAATACACACAAGTCATGCTCCCCAGCATCAAGCACATGCGCCTTTCCCCCCCGATAGGGGGGCAGAACACACCACTAAGAAATCAACTTTTGAATAAAAGTATTCTTGCAGCAACTGTGCCTGTCAAATCCGAACGGAAAATCACTTGTCACTACATTTCTGAACTGCACTTTATTAAATAATAAATTAATAAAAGCAACGCGCCATTGAGCATTGAGCGCGTGGCTGATCTCAAACATGATGCCCCCCTGCTCTGCCAACATCATCATCTCAAGGCATCGTCCTCCTCAGTCTTTGTGGTAGGCGGGCTTAGCTCCACCTACCAGATGGGGAAACAGGAAGGTGCTTAGGGGCCACAGAAGGAGTAAGAGCCAGGAGCTAAAGTGTCTGCAGCACCAACACCCACCTCCCGTTTGAGCTCTCCGTCGAAAGGCCAGAATTAAGCACCCACGTGGGATCCACTGGTGTTCAATCTCCTCTATAACAAACCTCACTCTCCCACGCTGCTCTCCGCACCACTTGTGCTACTTTTTCTATTGCCGTCTTAACCACCACTCCCTGAGCAGCTTCAAAGGGTCCCCAGGGATAATCTCACAGCTCCCCAGGTCAGACACTCAGTGGCTCTGGGTCTCCAAGTCCAGCTGTTGGCCAGCTGGGCTCTCGTCGGGAGCTCAGGAAGGGATGGATCCATTTTCAGGCTCAGTCGGGGTGCTAGCAGAATCCGGTTGTACCTGCAGGGCTGAGGTCCACATTTCCTTGCAGGTTGCCAGCTGGGGGGCTGCCCTGAGCTCCCTGGGCCTCCTCTGGTCCTTGCAAGCAAGCTCTTACGTCTCAGGGCCAGCAACCTTGCGTGGGACCCTGCCCAGGCTTGGAACCTCTGACTCCACTCTTCTGCGACCAGCCAGAGAAAGTTCTCTGCTTTGGGGGCCCATGTAGCTAATGCAACGTCATCTCTCCAACTCCGTTTCATTACGTTAACCCCATCTGCAAAGCCCCTTTCGGCCATGTCACAGAACGTATTTACGCGGTCTGGGGTTCGGGCATGGACATTTTGAGGGCCGTTATTCTGACCTTCACACCAAGAGAGGTGAGCGCACCATTCTCAGGTGTGACTCTAAAACACACTGCATCTATTTACCTCATTTTAGGAACAGGACCAATAATAGTTTTATTAGCGTTGAGACCTCAGACTCTGCCTAGCTGGGGGATGATGGAAAAGTTCGCCCGTGCCTAGCTTCCCCCCACCACCACCACCCCACTACCGTGAAGGTAAGTCAAAATTCCTCCCTGTGTTAATTAACCAAATCTGTAAACACTGACCCACTCAACTCAAGCCCGGGGGGGAGACATTAACAGGCTGGAAAATTTCCTGGGGGCAACCCCAACCCACACTGGAATAAATGGGGGGCCTGGGGAGAGACCAGCACTTCCCGCCTTGCTGAGGAAGCAACAGATCAGCTGTTTACTCTTTTCCCCATTTTGCAAAAAAATAAAGTGTCTCATTTACAAACAATGCTTCTGACAGATTCCAAGTACATGCAAACAATGAGCTGTGATTCATGTTTCCAAATGAGATGGAGTTTTATCATTTTCTTTCCCCTCGTGATTCATTCATGCCGCCAATCCAGTGGCCGGAGTGGAAGCAAGGCCCACCCACGACCCGCCACAGCCCTCCGAGGAAACACAGCCCTGTTGTTAGGCTCCCCCAAAACACGCTGTGGTTGGTAAGGGGGATGGCCAGTACTTTTCCCTTGGGCGGAAACAGCCTGTTAGCTAATGCGAATGAATCCCTGCCCCCCAGCACTGCTGGCTTCCCTTCCGGCGAACCAAGGGGACCCACCAGTGCCAACTCCCAGAACAGTGGAGAGCTCGGGCTGACCCGGATGTGCGCATCCTCGCTCGCCCTGCCTTCTGCCCAGAAGCAGGAGTTGCCTGACGGGACTCTGGTCACTGAAACCTCCTTCTGATGCTGAACACGCTGTGCTGTCCTGTCCCTTCTAGGGCCTTCTAGCGCCTTCGGCTGCCTCGGCTCTGCCCTAGTGAAACCAAGCCTAGCGGGCCACTCTCTCCTCCACCGGACTGCCATGCGCACCTCGTTCCTCGCACTGCCTGGCAAGACCATCCAGGACGCTGTCCTTTGGAAACTTTCCAGCACAGACTTTTCTTAAAAACCACAATTAGCCAAAGGTGTGATGTCAGAAGTCACCACAGTGAGTGCTAGCGAAACTTCTGGAAGTTGTGGGAGGAGGTTCGTGGGGAGAAGACACAGCCGCGTTCTTGCCCACGGTCACCTCCCCAGCAAGGAGACCCCGCTCACTCTGTCACGGGGTCCTCCCTTTGGTCCTCTCGACGGGACAGTCCTGCAGCTCAACAGGTGCCACACCTACAGTGTCCTCACTGACACCGGCAGGTCACCCTGGGAGCCAATGAAAGGTGTCAGGTGTCAAAACTGTTGTGCTCCAGGGAGAAGCCCCTCCCCATCTCCTGGCCTCCGTGGGACGGCCTAAGTTCCCCAGCCCGAGCTCCCATCCTAGAAGCAGCACGCAGCAGAGGTGTGAACACTGGAGTTGCTCTCTGGCCCAGTCAAGTGGGAGTGGCACTTGACACTTGACACTTGCAGTGTCCCAGTGCACAGGGAGGGGGGAGGCAAGCCCTTGGCCAGAGCTAGAGCTGCTGCCTGCCTCCTCCACGGGGCTCCTCTGCTCCCTTCCTGCCTCCCCTGCAGCCAGCCCCGGCGCTCCAGGCCCCCCTCCACCTGTCCCTGCTGTGTCCCCGTCCTCAGCTCCCTCCTCACACACCTCCTGCAAGCTCTCCACGGCGGGGACCCCCAGGGCCACCACACCTTGGAGCAGTCCCGGACAGAATGTGCAGCGCACACCTCCTCCGTGGGTGCAGAGGGACCCCGACGTGTCTATCAGGGCGGCTGAGACCCAGCCACGTGGAGGCACCCAGGGCGCTGCTTACACACTCCGAGCCCTAAAGGCCACCTGTGCCGCTGACCTCTGTGACCCTGTCTGGGCCTCGGCTTCCTCCTGTCTACAGACGGGGTGGGAGGGAGGGGGCTCGGCCACAGGGGTCCCTGGAGCGACAAGGACGCCCCCCTGCTGCGCTGTCCACAGGTGGGGACGAGCCGGCCGGACCCTGCTGCGGTGTCCACAGGTGGGGCAGGCCCGGCACCCCGGGAGCGCCCGAGGTCACCGAAGACCTTACGGGTCAGGCGGGGGGGGGGGGGGGGGGGGGGGGGCCGGGGGGGCGGAGGCGATGGAGGGCGGGCTCGGGCGGCGGGGACGGGGGGCGGGAGGGGGGGGAGGGGAGGGGGCGGCTTCCCCCGCACCCCGCACCCCGCACCCCTCACCCCGCGCCCCGCCGCCCACTGGCCCCGGAGACCACAAAGGGCGGCGGGGCCCGGGCTGTCCCGCCTCCGCGCCCGCAGCTCCCCGCGGGCCCCCCGCGACTTGCGGCCGCCGCCCTGCCCCGAGGGAGCCGCGGGGACACGCGCAGCCGGACGATGCCCGGGAGGGGCCGCGGGGGGGGGAGTGTGTGCCGGCCGCTCCCCCCTCCCCGCTCCCCGCTCCCCCCCTCCCCCCCCCCGCCCCCCCCGCTCACCGACGCCGTATTTCTCCTCCCGCTTGGTGGGCACCCAGCGAGTCATGGCGCCGCCACAGCCGCCGCCGGCAGGAAACTCCGCGCCTAGGCCGCCATCTTCCAGGCCTTCCGAGCCGCGACAGGAGGGAGGAAAAAGTTTGCGGCGGAGGCGGCGTCATGTGGGACGGGGCGGGCGGGGCGTCGCGGGCCGGATGGGAAAGGCCGGGAGCGCCCGCGGGAGGACGCCGGGTCTGCGGCCCCGAGCCCGGCCCCGCCCCACCCCCCGGACCCGGACCCCCGCCCCCCCGGACCCCGGCCCCGACCCCGGCCCCACCCGGACCCCCACCCCGAGCCCGGCCCCGCCCCACCCCCCCCCGGACCCCGGCCCCGGCCCCCACCCCTACCCTCACCCCCACCTCGACCCGCGGGGACCCAGACCCCCACCCCCACCCCGACCCCCACCCCCACCTCTACCCGCGGGGACCCCACCCCGACCCCCACCCCCACCCCGACCCGCGGGGACCCCACCCCGACCCCCACCGCCACCCCGACCCGTGGGTACGCCGACCCCGACCGCGGGGACCCCGGGTCCGGAGGCCTCCTGCGGCCCAGGCCGTCCCAGCACGACAGGGGGCGCCCGGGGGGGGGCAGCGACAAGGGGGCGATCTGCGGGGCTTGGGGTTCGGCCCGCTCGGGGACCGCTCGGGGCTCCCCCGGAGCAGAGCCCACGCCCCCCCCGCTCTGAACTCGCAGTGAGCACCTGCCCGTTGGGGGGAGGTGAGCTCGGGGCCGGGGGAGCCCCCGGGCGGGAAGGGGGGCGCGGGGCTGGTCGCGGCTCTCCCCGGGGAGGTGCCCCCTCGCCTGAGAGCGGAAGGAGCGCAGGGGCCCGGAGAAGCCCCGAGGCCCAGCGCCCCGCCCTCCGTGGGCTCGCAGACAGAGTGCGAGGGTGCAGGAGGGAAACTGAGGAAGCGGGAGAGGAGCCAGGGCAGCCGCAGGGGCTCTGTGGGAAGGGGCCTTCCCCCGTAGGTGGGTCCTCACACCCCGGCCGTTTCCACGCCAATAAATAATGGGGCTTCGCACTTCTCCAAGGGAAGACTTCAAACAGGGGCGCCTGGGTGGCTCAGGGGTTGAAGGTCTGACTTTGGCTTAGGGCGTGACCCCGGGGTCCTGGGATCGAGTCCTGCGTCGGGCCCCCCACGGGGAGCCTGCTCCTCCCTCTGCCTGTGTCTCTGCCTCTCTCTGTGTGCCTCTCATGGATAAATAAATAAAATCTTAAAAAAAAAACTTAAAATACACGTCTCTATTTTTCACCATAATTTCAGGAAAGAACAAGAGGTTAAAACCAAGAAACAGAGAAAGGAGAAATCCTCAGAATGCAGGCAGCTCAGTAAGTGGAGTTAATTCGGAATCGTATTAACTGGTTGTCCTCTCCTGCCAAGTGCCATGACAATGGCTGGGAGTCTTCAAGGCTTGGAGGAAGGGTCAGGTAAAAGGACAAAAGGCTCCACGGGGTAGGAAGGGCATAGGGTGGCAGAGCTGGGGGGGGAGGGCGCCACAAGGGCCTGGGGAAAGCCAGGCGGGCCACCGTTCTGCTGTAGAGGGTGCCCTTGCCCGCCCTTGGGGCTACTCTGAGCCAGGGAAATCTCAGCATCCCACCCAGGATGCAGACTAAATACACTTTGGAAACCCTGGGAGCTTTTCAGTCTGCGTGGGGGAGAGAACCTGCTGCATAGGAGAGGATGAGGTGTGACTTGAGAGTCCGGGGTTGGGGGGGGGGGGGTCCTACCACAAATGCACAGAAAGTTACGGTCCTTATTCTACTAGTAAGGAACTTAAATCCCGCAGAGGAAAGGCACCTGGGCTCCTGCATGCACTCGAAGCCCCTGTGGAGAAAGAGAAACCTCAGGGGCTCAGGCCCTGAACCCACAGCCTGTGACTCTGACCATTGAAAGAGAAGCAACTGTAAAGGGGCTGTCCAAGAGAAGAAGGGTGCCCCAAGACAGGTGGCATGGTGGCCTGACCTCCATCCAGGTCAGGGAGGGCTTCCCGGAGAAAGCAACATAAGCCCAAACTTTAAGGACAAGCAGAAACTAACTAGGTGAACTGCTGCGGGAACAGCATGTACAAAGGCCCTGGGGTGGAAAGGAACACATCTCCTTCAAGGAACTGAACCACTGAAGCATCCGGGGAAAAAATGAGAAAAGGGACACAAAATGAGCCTGCAGAGGAAGGGCCTTGCTAGGAATTCTGATTCTGCAGAGAACACCTGGCAAACAAATTTTGGTGGTACTTACCTTGTCTTCTATGCCCAATTTCAATTTTGCTTGTGCGGCTACACACTGGGGAAGATGAGCGATAAAGTGAAAGCCCAGAGGCTTCAGAGTCACACACACACACACTCAGGAGGCCTGGGCTAGCCGCTGCAGCAGGGTGGCCATTCTTTTTCCATTTCTGGTCATTCTGTTTTCAGCTCCCTACATAGAAACTAGGGGTAATGATGCCAACCTAATGGGGCTCTTCTGAGGATCACAGGAGACCGGCCGCACACATAAGACATCGTAACTATGGTTGGCTTCCCCCTCGCATGCTACCTCTAGGTTCTTTGCCTAATAACTTCATGGTCCACATTCTAGAACAGTGGCCACTGGCACTCTGATAAAGGTGACCCACCAAATATATAAACAAATACATACTTGTATATGGTTGTAAGACTGTCGTATAAATGAATTTCTAAATCGGATCTTTAAAACTCCAGATGGACCATGGACTGTGTGCCTGAGACACAAAGCCTTTGGTCCCATTATTGAAAAGTGTGCCCGAGCTTGGCTGAGATCTTGTGCATGTGGCCACGGCTTTTGCAGCTCTGAGGTTTGTCAGCATTCCCTGGCCGACTCCAGCAGCGGTTCTAAATCAAGTCCATGGCCCTGGCTCCTGGCCCCACGGTTACATGAGCTCGGGACTGGCTACATCTCCGGTTCCGGGAGTCTCGCGTGTTGTGGCCAGTTGGCATTTTTAACTCCTGAGTCCACAAGCCCGGGCCACGGATCTCACACCTGCCAGGCCTCGTGCAGGACTTAGGTCTATGCTGTGCTTGTGGGTGTGATCTGTCCAAGAGCTCTGGAGTTCCCAAATGTCCCGCTCCTAAGCATCAGTGGGAGTTCAGACTAGTGACCTCCTCAAGATACAGCAGAATCTTGAGATGGAGCCGTGAAAAAGGCATAATCTGTATTACAGTTTTAAATTTTGAAAATTAAGTTGTTTTTAATTTGAAAAAAAAATTCCTTATTTACAGTACAAATTCAGGAGGTATGTTCAGCGAAATCTTGCCCACTACAGATGCCAGTCATTAGGGAGAAATAATTATTTGCAGTGGGTGGGGATTCCTGGGTGGCTCAGTGGTTGAGCGTCTGCCTTCAGCTCAGGGCATGATTCCAGGGCCCCTGGATCAAGTCCCACGTTGGGATTCCCTGTGGGGAGCCTCTTTCTCCCTCTGCCTGCCTGTCTCTGCCTCTCTCTGTATCTCTCATGAATAAATAAATAAAATCTTTAAAAAAAATTATTGGCAGTGGGTGATATAGAGGAGAACAGGACCTGGATGTGGGGTTTTTTATACACCTCAACAAAGGGGCGTGACTACAGGCTGGGGAGGAACATGGTCTTGCAGTGAGGCATCTAGCTGCTGCCCCTTGGGGCCAATGGCCGATATCCACGTCATATTAGATGACCAGGTGTGTGGTCACAGTACACAAGGTGACCTGGCACAAAAAAAAAGTATACTCAAGATTTTACATCTAACATTCAGTTTACAGAGATGATCAAGAAACAAGTTAAATGACATAACATGAAATACACTCAGACAAAGATACAAGGTGGAACCTTCTACAGGACCCCGGTCTGATGTCATCAACAAGAAAATCTTACGGGAAAAAAAAAAAAAAAAAGGACGGATAGGAAAGAACCATTGTAGATTTCGAAAGACTTAAGAAATATGACACTCAAATGCGAAGTACAGCTGTTGACCGCCTACTACTTTTTTAAAACACACGCTAAAAGATGTTAAGGACGAGAGAGATGTTAACTATGAACTAGTCTTAGATGATATTTTTAAATTATTATTTATTTTATCAAAGGTGATTGTGGTATTACTGTGGTTGTGTCAGAAAGTGCCCTTCTACTGTTGAGGTGACTGCTGAAGTGTTTAGAAGTAAACTGTCATTGTGCTCGTCCCGTACACTTTAAAATTCCGCAACGAAAGCAAAAAAAAAAAAAATGAAATTGTTCAATCTAGGTGGAAGGTCTATGAGTGTTTCACCTCTACTTTTTATATGTTTGAAATTTTTTATAAAATAAAATAAAAATGGGAGAAAGGAAGGGTCTGAGATTTAAAACCCAACAGTAGCCTGGACTGACCTCGCTCTGACAGCTCAGCCTCTGCCTCACCTCCCACTGTTCAGCATCCTCCAGGAAGATTATGAAGGCCAACCCTGGGTGTTAAACTTCAACCAGCGCCATAAAGCAAATATGTAGGTCAGTAGAGGATGCTGCCTCCTGTACCAGCGTACCTTGTGGGCTAATGTGACTGTGAATATAAATGCACACCAAGCAGTCCTTCCCACACTGAGTATACAAAGAAATGAGCTCCGGAGCCAGGGGACAGGGCACCTGCAGGAGATCGAGTGTCCTGAAATCAAAGGAGCCCTAGATCTGGGTATCAAGGCCATCGAGGTCTTGCCCTTAGAGGCTGGATGCCCTCACGAGTGCCCCCCACCCCATGAACCTCAAGGTCCTCTGATGGTGCAGGACAGTGGTCGTAGAATCCACCAGACATCATGGCCAAGACCTCAGCAGCTGTCTGATTCTGGGAAAGGTACCTGGCCACTCTTTAAAATAGTCTGATTTTTAAGGTGTTGTGAAGATTTAATGAGATAATTGTAGCAGAGCCTAATGATGGTGTGGGCTCCACATAAATGAACGGTTTTCAGGCACCAGGTATTAGGCTGTCCCCAACTATGATCCCTGATAGTAGGTGAATGAATGGAGTGTGCTGTACAGTTACTCACTTCCTAGAGGCAGTTTTGGGGTTGCAGCCCAGGAAACAGTACTCTACCAAGCCTGGGGGCAGGTCACTCACTGGAGATGGAGATGGAGATGGAAATTGGAGTTCAAAGAAGTCACAGCTGCTAGGACTTGCAGGGCAGAGTCCCCAGGAGGATGGGCCTGCCCGCACAGAGAATCCCAGAGAACTGCAAATGGGCTGCCCTGAGTCTTAGAATACTATGCATATATGGATTAAAACTTCATAAAAAGAACACCAGAAAGTAGCAGGCCCCACATAATTCCCAGAGCTCACACAGTACTTAGTGGTCCCTCCGTGCAGGGTGCAAAGAGCTCAAAATATAGAGTGGGACAGGGATGGTCCTCCAAAGGATCACACCTTTGCAGTGAGGCTACATTATCCCCAAACCCAAGGCTGCTCTAGACAACAATAAGCTGAAAAACAAGCTCAAAAGAATGAAACTGAGCCCAAGTAACTTAATAGCTCTAGGACAAAGTCCAATGCTATCTAAAAGAATACAATAAAATCTAGCCCCCGACAGTGTAAAAGGGCATGATGTCGGGCATCCTACCAAAAGTGACCAGGTATGCAGAGATACAGGAAAATATGACCCATAACCAGGGGGAAAATATCGATCAGTAGAAACAGACACAGATACAAGGACCTTAAAGTGGTATTATCAATATGCTCCATACACCCCAAATGGTAGAGGGAAACACAAAAAATATTGAGGGGAAAAAAACAGAGACCATAAAATCAGAGTTAAGTGCCTAGAACTGGGAGCTGTTCCTGTCATGGCGGGTTTGGTGGTAGATCGCTCTAAGGTACCCTATTCCATCTGGGAAATTCTGAGATTCTCTTAGCCTCTTCCTTTTAAACTTATTCAGATGAGACCCTTCCTGTCTCTGGTTCTGCACATGCTCACTGCTGTGGGCATGGGTCATAGGCTTCATGGCTCCATGAAGAGGTAGTCAGGAGTTAGAGTGGGCATTTGTTGGGTTTGTCTTCCCCCCCTTACTTCTTTGGACAACACCATCCTGGTTATTCTTTGGGCACTCGCTGTTAGGCACCGCTGTGCATCCCCTAAAATTCATATGTTGAAACCCTAACCCCTAGTACCTCAGAATGTGACTTTATTTGGAGATAGGGCTTGTGAAAAGGTGATTGAGTCTTCAACAAATGGCACTGGGAAAAAACTGAACAGCCACATGCTAGAGAATGAAACTTTCTTATACCATACAAAAAACAAACACAAGATGGATTTAAGACCTGCATGTGATACCTGAAACCATAAAACTCCTAGGAGAAAACATGGGCAGTAATTTCTCTGACATTGCCCTTAGCAACATTTTTCTAGATATGTCTCCTGGGGCAAGGGAAACAAAAGCAAAATTAAACTATTGGGACTATACCAAAATAAAAAGCTTTTGCACAGCAAAGGAAACCATCAATAACAACAAAAAAAAAAGGCAAACTACTGAATGGGAGAAGATATTTGCAAATGATCTATCTAATAAGGGGTTAATATCCAAACTATATAAAGAACTTATACAACTCAACAACAAAAAAGCAACAACCAAAAAAATAATTCCATTACAAATAGAGGGCCTGAATAGGATTTTTTCCAGAGAAGACACACAATGAACAACAAACACATGAAAAGATGCTCAACGTCACTCATCATCAGGCAAACGCAAATCAAAACCATGACAAGATGCCACCTCACAGACAGAACATAAAGACTCCTAACTCGGGGAAACGAACTAGGGGTGGTGGAAGGGGAGGAGGGCGGGTGTTGGAGGGGAATGGGTGACGGGCACTGAGGTGGACACTTGACGGGATGAGCACTGGGTGTTTTTCTGTATGTTGGCAAATTGAACACCAATAAAAATTAATTAAAAAAAAAAAAGATGCCACCTCACACCTGTCAGAATGGCTAAATAACAAGTGTTGGCAAGGATGTGGAGAAAAAGGAACCCTTGTGCACTGTCGGTGGGAATGCAAACTGGTTCAGCCACTGTGGAAAACAGTGTGAGCGTTCTTCAAAAAATTAAAAATAGAAATATCATGTGATCCAGTAATTCCATTACTGGGTATTTATCAAAAAAAGAAAAAAGAAAACACTAATTCAAAAGGATATGTGCACCCCTGTGTTTGTTGCAGCATTATCTACAATAGCCAAGATATGGAAGCAGCCCAAGTGTTCATTGACTGATGAATGGAAAAAGAAGATGCAGTGTATACATGATGGAATATTACTCAGGAAAAAAAAAAAAAGAAGGAATGAAATCTTGCCATTGCAACAATGTGATGGATCTAGAGAGAATAAAGTTAAGTTAAATCAGTCAGGGAAAGACAAATACTGTATGATTTCACACATGCTTGGAATTTAAGAAACAAAACATGGGGGCACCTGACTGGTGCAGTGACCATTAATGTCATTAATGTGACCATGAATCTCGGGGTTGCAAGTTCGAGCCCCACATTGGGTGTAGAGATTCCTAAAAAATAAAAATCCTAAAAAAGAAAAGAAACACACAAAGAAAAAAAAAAGAGAGACAAAAAACAGATGCTTAAATACAGAGAACAAACTGGTGATTGCCAGAGGGCGGGTGGGCAGGGGGACGGGTGAAATCCGTCAAGGAGATCAAGAGGACACACCGATGGTGATGAACAGTGAGAAATATATGGAATTGGTGAATCATTACACTGTACACCTGAAACTAATTATACTTCAATCAATCCATTAACCGATGATTAAGTTAATTGAGGCCATTAGGGATGGCCCCGATCCAACCTGATTGGTGTCCTTCCCGGAGGAGGAGATCTGGACACACAGACGGACATGAGGGATGCATGTGCACAGAGGGAAGGCCACGACAGTGGCCATGGAGAGAGGCCTCAGGGAGAACCCGACCTGCAGACAGCTTGATCTCAGATTTGCAGCTTCCAGAACTGCGAGAATAAGTGTCTCATCCCTGACTTGTGGTGGTCACCTGCGCAGAAGCTAAGGAGGCTTCCCACCAACTTCCAGGTCACCCAGGGACACCCATAGCCCTGACAGCCGGACCCACTCCAGGACCTGGCTCTTGCCACCTGACATTCAAACAGCAGAGGCAGCACTTTCTCTTCTGAGCCCCACAGCCGGATCCCTTGGCCCAGAGGTTCCTTCTCAGCCGCCACGGGGGAGTCCAGGTGAGTGCCAGCCTGCAGGAGGCCCGCTGTGGGCAGGCTCTGGGGATGCCAGTCCAGGGCTCAGACACAGACACCACCCCACGCTCCTGCCTCCAGAGGCTTGGGGGTATGTCTGGAAGAAAGAAATCTACTACCTGGAGGAATCAGAGGAAGTGGACAAAGAGGTGACAGTCTGGGGAGAAGCTGAGATGGGATGGTGACATGTCATTCTGGGCAAAAAGGAACTACGTGAGATGTAACCCAGGCAGGGAAGGTGCTCCGTGCCTGGGACTGCAGGATGGGGGTGCGGTGAAGAGTGGTGGGGGGATATGGGGTCTGCGGGGAAGGGCCGCGACTGCCAAGCCAGGGGGCCAGCATGATCCAATCTTTGCCTTAGGAAGCTCACTCTGGTGAGCTTGGGACACATGGACTAGGGAGAGGACAAACTGGATCTAGAGAACAAATTAAGAGGAAAGGCGGGGAGGGGATGAATTTGGAAAGTCTTTTAGAGTTTCGACATTCACCGATTAAACACATGCAAGGTAACAGCCAATTTACTGAGAATGTTCCCACTAATGCCCCAAGAGTATTTAATCCTGGCGCTAACCTATGCGTTATGTGCTACGGTTATCCCCATGGTCTAGACAAAGAACCTCAGCCTCCTAAAGATTCTCGGTCACTTGCTCAGAGTTCACACGGCTAGAAAGCAGTAGAGTCAAGACTAAACCCGATCGTTCCAATGTCAGACCCCAGATTTCAACTATGTGACCGACTATGGCAGCCAAGCTACGTGGATATGCCAGGCCTTGTTCTAACGCTGACCTTGCAGACCAGGAGGCTGTCAGGGGCTGCAGCCAGGGCCTGACCTGAGACTTCTAGCCCTCAGGGACCGGTGCTCCTGGGATCTCCCTGCTTCCAGGTCCGAACAGCCCAAAGGTACACAATGAAGCCAGTGGGCTCCCATCGCCCAGACCAGATAAGGGCCACCTGGACATCCCTGTCCTGTTGGAAGGGGTTAGACACAGTTGCATGTATCTTGATAGTGAAATTCAAATTTCCTGAAGAGGCCATTGGTCAGTGCCCCGGTGCCATGACTGGCTGGAGATCCAGGCAGGGGCAGCCTGCTGGCTCTTCTCAGCCTGGTGTGGCCTGGGCCCAGGACACCCCTGCTGGGGCTGCCTCTGCACCCAGACTATCCCTCCCAGCTCACTATCCACCCCACGGGCATACATCAGCCTACCTGCCCCCCACCGCCCCAATAAGCACTGTGTTAACCTGGGCTCCCAAGGTCCACACTACTCTCTACTTGGCTCCAGCCACACCTACTCTTTCCAGGTCCCTGGACACAGATGTGTCTTGAGCACAGAGAGAGTCCCCCTCAACTGAAGCCTTCCTCAGCCAATACTGCATCCCCACACATTTCTCTTTCTGGCTGGGGCTAACGCCAGCCCAGCCCAGGTCAGAGGGCAGCCAGGTAAGGATTCCACTCCCCAGGCAGTTGGTCACCCCTACCCCCTCAGTAGTACTCACAGGAGCCCTTCCATCTGAGACAGCATTTACTTGGACTTACGCGACCCTGTAATTATCTGCGACTGCCCCTCGGCCTGGGAGGGAGCCTTCCGCGTCCTCTGTGCAGACCCTGGCCCTTGGGGCTACTAGTAGTGAGCTGAGAGTAATAATACAGACAGCCCTCATTGAGCTCAGGCATTATCTCACTTAATTACAGCCTCTCATTGGCAGATACCTGTATGGAAAGCATTTTGTTCGCTGTCTGGAACATAACGAGTCAATGTTTGCTACTGTTGGGGCCCCTGGGTGGCATAATCCGTTAATCAACTGACTCTTGGTCAGTTCTGATCTCAGAGCTATGAGATCAGGCCCTGCGTCAGGCTCCACACTCAGCACTCAGTCTGCTTCAGATTCTCTCTCCCTCTGCCCCTCCTGCTGCTCACGTGCATGCTCTTTCTCTGCCTCTCAAATAAATAAATCTTTAAAAACCTGTTAGCTATTATTATTAACAGATGTTTGTCAAATGAATGAATGGGTGAGTGACTACGTGGGTGACTCAGCCTCTCTTCTGGGTGCTGCAGGAGTCACTTACAGCAGGGACTGTCAGAGCAATACAAACTCATGTCCCTGACCTGTGGACCAACCCATCTGGCTTGTGCAAGGGTGCAGCTGAGTGACCCTGGGGACAGGACCAATCCCAATTAGCCTTTTCTTGAACTTGCACAAGCCACCCAGTGTTCAGCATCATGGGAGGCCCAGTCCCAGACCCTCTCACCCGAAGAGGACAAGCCTGAGACCCACAAACACGTTCAGCAACAAGCACTCTTCACTCCTGAGCGCAGGAGCAGGCTCTGCAGAGCCACAGGGAGAGCAGAATTCAGCCATAAGTGGGTGAGGACCTCGGAGGCAGGCCATAGCCAGATGCAGGCAGGCACACACACCCTGTCCCTTGGCTGGCATCCAGGGGCCAGGACCACGGGCAATGAGGAAGTGGCTTCTGGGCCAAGCCAGATGCATCCTAGGCCCAGCAGAGGGTCTGGGAGCCTGCAGGACTCTGCTCGGGGCAGGAAGTGTGCGTGGTGTACCCACTGCCTACCAGGCACAGCACAGGTCCTGCACACACACAGCAATGGCCAAGAGCTGTCCTCACTCCCAGGGCCCCACGGTCTGGAGGACAACAGACTGGGAAACAGCTCCAGAGAAAGGAATAAGTGGTAAGAGAGGGTGAAACCGGGGCCACGGGTTCTAAAACCACTCCCTGTCCTGCAACTCTGAGGACTTTTGCCACACCCACCACCACTTGTGCTGTCATGGGCTTAATATTTTTTAAACATTTTATTTATGTATTTATCTGAGAGACAGAGAGAGAGAGACAGAGACAGAGAGACAGAGACAGAGAGAGAGAGAGAGAGAGAGCAAGCAGGGAAGGGAGAGGAATAAGCAGACTGCCCATTGAGACCAGAGCCCAAAACATGGCTCCATCCCACACCTCTGAGATGGTGACCTGAGCTGACCCAATTGGACCCCCAACCGACTGAGCCACCCAGGTGCTCTGCTTATATATTTTTAAAATTTTTTTTTTTTAATTTTTATTTATTTATGATAGTCACAGAGAGATAGAGAGAGAGGCAGAGACACAGGCAGAGGGAGAAGCAGGCTCCATGCACCGGGAGCCCGACGTGGGATTCGATCCCGGGTCTCCAGGATCGCGCCCTGGGCCAAAGGCAGGCACCAAACCGCTGCGCCACCCAGGGATCCCTGCTTATATATTTTTAATCAAAAACTTTAAGGGGCACCTGGGTGGCTCAATCGGTTAAGCATCTGTCCTCAGCTCAGGTCATGATCTCAGGGTCCAGAGATCAAGCTCTGCATGGGTGCCCTGCTCAGTGGGGAGCCTGCTTCTCCCTCTTCCTCTGCCCCTCCCTCTCCTTGCTCATGCTCTCTCTCTCTCTCTCAAATAAACAAATAAATAAAATCATTTTTAAAATATTAAAAAAATACAAGATGTTTAAAAAAGGAAGATGTTTTTGAAAAGGAGAATCAGTATCTCTTGCCATAAGTAGAAAGTAACTAAAAATAAAGGCCTAAGTACCTTAAGGAAGAAGTGTTCATTCGTGTGACTACTTCAAATCCCCTCCCATCCCACACTGTGGGACACTCTGTGCTCCCTGCAGCCTCTCCCCGCCCCCGACCAAGAAGAGGCAGGGCTGAGGGGCAGCGGGGACAGGGGAAGGGTTTCCAGGAGCAAGTGGCTTTGCAGGAGGGGCACAGCCCTGCAGCAGTGAGGGGGCGGCAGAGGTAACCCATGAGTTGGGGAGAGAGCAGCTGTGGTAGGAAGAGAGGAACCTACTAGCAGGGGGAGCAGAGGCCACAGGGGCAGCGGGAAGCCTCTGGGGGGCCGAGTGCATGTGCATGTGTGTGTGTGTGTGTGTGTGTGTGTGTGTTCACTACAAGTCCCCACAGTCTAGGATCCCCGAAGGGAACTGTCTTAGTCTATTTGGCCTGCTGTGATAGGATACCATACTGAGTGACTTCTAAACAACAGACACCGTTTCTCAAAGTTCTGGAGACAAGTACGGTGAAGGCCTGTTGCTGGGCCCTCCTGGCCCCTAGCTACCCCCTGCCCGGCTGCAGGTTGTCCTGGAAAGAGGCTGGTGCCCCGGACAGGAGTGGGGCAGGCCCCAGATTGGGGGGCAGGCACGGGGGAGGCCCCGGACAAGAGGGAGGCCAGGTAAGGCATGCTCACTCGTGCAGGCATTGGTTCGGGAAGAGTTCTTTGTGCACCTACCACACTCCACTTGAGCCCTGAGATGCAAAGACCAGGTGGTGGACACATGAATGTCTTCCAGGGTTGACCTGCCTGCTTTTTATCATGTTATAGAAACTTTAAGCTTGAAGCTATTTTAGTTTAATTTAAGGAGCGACATGCATGGAATTCCTATTTCGGGTGAGATCTTCGTTTTCTGAAGTTCATTCCTTTTTATTTATTTATTTTTTAATCAGCAGAATGAGTTTTAAGCAACAGATGCTTTTGGTGTATTTTAGGCATCCTTGATTTTCTTCTTTCCTTTCCTCAAGTGCCGAGAGCCATGGAGAAATTCTGCAGGAACAGCGAGGCTTGAATGGAACCTCCTGGGGCTATAAAACCTGTAGCTCGGGGCTCCCCCAGTGCTGGTGAAAGAAAGTAATGAAGGAGGTGACTCGGGCAGAGGAGCTGTGGGGGATGGCGTCGCCCCAACTCCGCTCTCCATGCCACCCAGCAGGCACGGCCACGGAGGCCGCGTGGGCCCCTTGGGAGGGTGGAGGGCACCGCGGCCTTGCTGTCTGCAGCAGGTGGCACACCTACAGCCCAGCGCTCACCTGGACTGAGCACTTGCCTCAGGGCGTGAGGGTTGACTTGTGGATTTGGGTTCTTCCATGCAGGGTCCTTGCATTCTCCATCAGGGCAGGGTGCAGGCCTCCCCATGATGCTCCCCACTGGGGACTCCAAGGCCAGGAAGCAGAGGCTGCTGGAGGTCAAGAGCCAGGTGACCTTACCTGCAGTGGCTGTGAGCGCTGGCGGCCCCTTGCTGCCCTCCCCCCACCCCCTGCCCACGTGGGAGCTAGGAGCCCCACCCCTGCCCAGACTGGGGCTAATGACCCACAGGCCCAGACACAGAGGCTCCAAATGCTGACCTTACATCTCTGAGCAGGACGTCTGTGGCGCAGTTCCTGCCACAGCCCCCTCGGGAGGAGGCCGGAGCTGGTCTTCTTGCCGCGCCCCTCTGTCCCCTGCTTCCCCCCCGACCGCCCTACCACGGCAGTTCCTGACATCACCCCCTCACAGAGCACCACCAAGCAGGGCTCCCCACCTTAGGTGTAGTAGGTCCAAGGCATTTGTTAAAGACAGAAGCCAGTGTCCTGGATTCGAGGGAGACAAGAGGTTGTGTGTAGAGCGGGGACAGAAGGGCTGTCCTCCAGACGGAGAAGAGGCCTACGGGCACAGGACCTCCAGTGTGAGGCTACCTGCCAGGTGAGGGGTTGATGGGCCCTGACGTGATGACGGTGACCCCGAAGGCCAGGAGCCACCCTTCACCTGGTCTCCGGAACACTTTTGGAGTCAAGTGGTATGCTAGGTGCTCAGGATACGCAAGTGACAAGGATTCCTGCTCTGATGGGGCTGATAGGGAGGCAAATAAACCAGCAAGCAAATAAATCAGGTGGATAATGGGCTTTCAGGAAAGCCTCTGCGAGAGGAGGACGTATGAGCTAAGACCTGAATTTTTTTTCTTTTTTTTTCAAAAATCTGGGAGCAGCATAAATAGAATTGAGGAAATGGCAAGTACAAAGGTCCGAGTGCTAGGATCCGAAGACCCATGGAGTATTAGTTTGAGGGGAGGTGGTAGGCGGTGCGGTGGAAATGGTAGGGAGGCGGCAGGTGGTATAGTTGCGCTTTTAGTTGCTTCTGATTTTGTGTGAGTCTTGTCAACCCAACATACACCCCCTGCCCAGGGCAGAAACTGTACCCTAAAGTTACTTAGCATTATGTGTGATCATTTATTTAGAGGAGTGCTTTAGTGTACTTCATATACTTCATATAGTGTAAATATTTATTATTGTCTATTATCTTCTGCGAGGATCTCTGCTGTGCTGGGTTTGCGGTGCAGGCTGGGGGCTGGGAGGGCAGGAAACCTTTTTGGCTCTGGGGGAGCTCCCTGAAGCCGGCACCCCAGGCTTTGTGTGGGGCATCTTAAAGGTATAGTTCCACTTTCTAGAAACCTTTAGAGAGCTCATATGTATTTATTTTATTATTTATTTATTTTTTAAAGATTTTATTTATTCATGAGAGGCAGAGACACAGGTAGAGGGAGAAGCAGGCTCCATGCAGGGAGCCCAATGTGGGACTCGATCCTGGGACTCCAGGATCACGCCAAAGGCAAAGTGCTCAACTGCTGAGCCACCGAGTCATCCCGAGAGCTCATATTTAAAGTTCACGTCAGACCCCTAGTAACTGGGGCTGACTGCCCTGGCAGGTGAGTTCACCTGACTAGGTACCACCAGGATCTACCTTGATGAGTGTAGGTTAGCACAACTGTAGGAGGATTCTACAGGCAGACCTTCATCATGCCTTCCAGCTGGTTCGTTTTCCTTGAGCAATGCACGGGGAAGTTTTTGACTTCAGCAGTGAGGTTATGGAGTCGAAATTCAAGCCCAGCCTCCCAAGAGCACTGGGGGCTGTGTTTGCTAAGTGACTGACTCTAGAAACTTCTGAACAAGGTGCAAATGGAAGCATCAAGCCGAAGGGCATGAGAGGGAGGCTCAGGCTGAGCCAAGACCTCCTCGGAATGCAATCTGTGCTGTAGCTTCCTGGATCCTTTCATTAGTTTGAGGCAGGGAGCCCTCGGCCAGCTGAAGTTCAAAGGGGCACCCGGCCCGGGTGACATTAAGTGCCCAAACTGGGCTACACTTTTCCAGGGAAAATACAGAATCTCAGAATGTCCCTCGTTCACTCTCAAGCAGAGATGATAGAGAAGTATGTTTTTGTTCTTTTGAAGAAAAGTGACTTAATCCCGTACTGAAAGCGGGAGTTGTGCAGGTGAATTTCTCTATTCTGCAGACTAGAAAAGCCACTCTAAGCCTTGTGAAACTAAGCAAGAGGAAAATTCTGTGTTCATTCAGATACGAGGTACAAATTCCTGGAGAGGCTTTAAAAACACTGCTTTGTTTTATTGAAACAGTTATTTCATAATGTATAGAGAAGCACACAGGACAAATCAGGTTTTAGCTTTCAAAAAGGAAATCGTCCTCATGGGATAAGCTTTTGTTTTGCTTCTTAAAATCCTTTTCTTGTAAAATAAATCACAAGTATAGAAAACTTCACAAATCAAACCTTTGGCTTAGCGAATTATTTCAAGGCAAACGCCATCAGGTGAAGAACCGCAACTTGGCCAGCCGCCCCGAAGCCTCATGCAATCACAAGGCCCTGTCCCAGCCACAACCTCTCCCGTGGCCCCATAGGCAACCATTGTGTGGACTGTTACAATGGTACATTTCTTGTGCTTTTTTAAAATGCATCTTTATCACCCAAACATGCATCCCCACCCACGATGAAAGGAAAACTGTTTCTCTCACGCAACACATCTGCCACCAAATGTGCAGATTTTCCACATCAAGCAATTCACCGATTCTCAGACTCCACCTGGGGAGCCTACAATTTAATTCAGTTCTGACCCTAACCACCCAGTGTGAGTACCAACCCCATAGGTAAAGGGCTCAGTCCCACTAAAGTTAACCTCACCCCAGAAGCCAATTGTAAGTGGCGGGTCCCCAGGTCACTTACATTTCTGTCTGACTTGGCTATAATTTGAGTAATTTGCTTTATCGACTCACAGAGCTCAGGGACACACTTTATTTACTGTTATTATAGAGGATTTAGTAAAAGATAGAAATGAACAGCCAGGTGAAGAAGCATAGAGAGCAAGGTCTGGGAGGGTACCAAACACAGAAGCTTCTGACCCCTTGGAATTTTGTATGTACCATCCTCCTGGGCACACAGATGTATTCACCAACCCAGAAGCTCTCCACACCTCATCATTTAAGGGTTTTGTGGAGGTTCTACTATGTAGGCATGATTGATTAAATTGTTGGCTGCAGTGATGGACTCTATCTCTAGCCCTCCTGCCTCCCTGGAGATTTGGTGGGAGCGGGCAGCGTGGGGGTGAAAGGGCCATGGTAAAGGGGTTGAAATTCCAACCCTCTAATCACAGGACTGGTTCCCCTGGCAACCAGCCTCCACATGGAGTCTAACACAGATAGAGGGAGAAGTCTAACACAGGTAGAGGGAGAAGAACCCTCTAGCCTAGAGACATCTCGTTAGTATACCAAAGACACTCCTAGTACTCAGAAGATTCCAAGGGTCTTAGAAGCTCTGTGCCGAGAATCGGCAGAGACCAGATACATATTTTTTGTTACGTCATAATCACTGTCTTACATTAAAAAATGCTTATCTTTGGGGCACCTGGTTGGCTCAACCAGTGGAACATGCAACTCTTGACCTTGGAGTTGTGAGCTCAAGTCCCACTTTGGGCATTGAACTTGCTTAAAAAATGTCTATCTTCCAAGTCTCTTTTAATCTCTTGGCTCCTTTTCAATCCTTTTGTTCTCTTCCAGGTTAATCTGTTGAAGGACCTTTGACCTGTAAAATTTCCCACAGTCTGTCCTTTGCCGATTGCACACTTATGTATAGTTTAACGTGTTCCTTTGTCCTTGTATCTCCTGAAAATTTGTAGCTGGATCCAGAGACTGGATCAGATTCAGGTTAGGTCCTTTCAGACAGATTATAGGAGGCACTTAATTAGCTGTCTCTCTTTCTTTGTCATGTTAACAGGCTTTGATGCTTCATGCCTTTCTGTGTTAAATTATGGGGATTGCTAAATGGTGATATTCAAATTCGGCCATTTCATTTTTTATTTATGAGCTGGAATACAATTTTAAAGAGATGCCTCCCTTCATCTACTATTTGGTTCCCCAGTGGGATGTTTCTTACATGAATAAGGTAGAACAATGCTTGACTCTTCTGTAGTCACCTGTTTTCAAGATCATGAATCCTCTCTCTGTCATCTTTCAAATATAATCCTTTCTCGGTAATAACTTTTGAAGCTGTAGATTGGGGATGGGGGTATTTCACTCAATAGCAGTTGTTAGCATTATAGAAGCTCATTGTCCCATCTTTGGCCTGAGGGAGGCATTTCATGTTGCCTCCTGGGTCCTTTTGACATGACCCTAGTCATCTCTGATAGCCTCCATCTGGCATTAAAAGATGTTTCAGGTCACCTATATATTTCCTGCTCTAGGCCTGGAATCAGTCATTTCTCTAAGAAGCACCAGTTTCTTTCAGTGAGAAACTCTTTTAGATGACATATTGAGCTCTGGAGATGCTCACTTCAATTGGATTAGTTATTATTTCTCAGCCTTTTCAGCAATGTATTTTTAATATATGAAGCAATAATTTTAACGTTTTTCTTTTTATTTAAAATATTTTCCAATAAAATAAAATAAAATAAAATATTTTTCCAGTTTTATTGAGATATAATTGACATATATCACAGTGTGAGTTTAAGGTGTACAGAACAAAGGTGTGATTAACACGTCATGATTGATTACCACAGTAAGGTTAGTTGACATCTATTATCTCATACTGACATAATAAAAAGGTATGAAAAAATGTTAATTGGAACACCTGGGTGGCTCAGCAGTCAAGCATCTGCGTTTGGCTCAGGGCGTGACACCGGGGTCCCAGGATCAAGTCCTACATGGAGCTTCCTGCGCGGAACCTGCTTCTTCCTCTGCCTGTGTCTCTACCTCTCTCTGTGCGTGTTTTTCAGGAATACATAAATATCTTCCAAAAAAAAATGTTTCTTGTGATGACAACACTTAAGATTAACTCCCTTAAGACCTTTCCCACATATCATGTAGCAATGGTAATTGTAGTTATCAAATTGTTCATCCCTGGTACTTATGTATCTTATAACTGGAAGCTTATAGCTTTTGATCATATGTATGTATATATATACATACATATGTATATAAAATAAATGATTTTATTTACTTATTCATGAGAGACACAGAGAGAGGAAGAGACAGGAGAAGCAGGCTGGAGATGCAAGGAGCCTGACATTGGACTCAATCCCAGGACTCCAAGATCATGCTCTGAGCCGAAGGCAGACACTCAACCACTGAGTCACCCAGGTGTCCCTTCATATTGATTTCTTTTTTTTTTTTTCATATTGATTTCTAAGTCAGATTTAAGAGTCTAGAATTTGGGATGCCAGGGTGGCTCAGCGGTTGAGCATCTGCCTTTGGTCCAGGGCATTATCCTGGAGTCCCAGAATTGAGTCCCACATCAGGCTACCTGCATGGAGTGTGCTTCTCCCTTTGCCTATGTCTCTGCCTCTCTCTGTGTCTCTCATGAATAAATGAATAAAATCTTTAAAAAAAAAAAGACTTAGAATTTGATGTAATTTTTCTTATAGTTCTTTTCTATTATACATGTACCTTCTCTGATACCAAGATTCCTGGTTCTCAAGGACACAAGGGATGATAGAATTAATACAGCCCATAATCCCACATTTGTTTTATCCCATATTGAGTACACAGCAGCCTCAGAATAAAAGTACTAGTACTACCACAAATATATTTAAGACATTTTTTATGCAAATATTCACCACATTCTCTTTTCCCTAATTAGAAAAACAGTTGTCTTTATCTGTGTTGTCACAATACACCCTTGTGACTTACTCTGACCTCTGGCTCTTCATCCTTGCTTACTTCTACAGGTAACTGTATATTCCATGCTCATCAACTATTTTTATAGCTGATGACTGAGCATTCCTGGATCTCTTGCTTGTCCATAATAATTTTATATCTGAGAGTCAGTTTCTCTGGATATAAAATCCTTGACTTATAATTCCTTTCCTTGAGTTTCTTAAATATGAGCTCTATTTTCTTCTGGATGAAATCATTCCAGTAAAAAGTCTGAGGGTAATCTCATTTCTTTTTCCTTACAAGTCCCATTTCCTTTTTTCTAAAGGCCCAAAGTGTTTTTTTTTTTATTTTGACTTTTTAAACTCAGTAATTTTACTAAACTTTCGTATCTTGCTGTTGGTTATTTGAGGTCAGTGGTCTCAGGTTTGCACTATGCTGTTTCAATTTGGACTCTCATATCCTTTTTTTAATTTCTAGGAATTTTTCTTGAATTATGTTTTTAATATTTTTCTTCCCTTGCTTCTATTATCTTTTTAAGGGACTCCTACTATCTGCATGTTTAATCTTCTTTGCCTATTTTCAATACTCATTATTTTTTCTCAAAGGTTTAAAAATTTTTTTTTAAAGATTTATTTGTTCATTATTCTAGAGAGAGAGAACAGGAGCAGGAATGGGAGGAGAGGCAGAGGAAGAGGGAAAATCTCCAGCAGACTCCGCTCTAAGTGCAAAGCCTAAAGTGGGGCTCAATTTCATGACCCTGAGATCATGACCTGAGCTGAAACCAAGAGTCAAACACCCAATCTACTGGGTTACCGGGCACCCTTTTAAAATTTATTTCTGATTTAAATTTCTTCTTCTTCTTCTTCTTCTTTTTTTCAATCAGCTATTTCTTTTCAGGAGCGATTTTTGTCTATTCACTACTATGTTCCTTCTAATTTAGGCTTCATTTTGATATAAACTTTTCTTTGACTTCTAATTGTTTTGTGAGTTCTGTTATCTCATTTCTGGGTCTTCCTAAGTATTGTTTACCCATATGTTATATCATTTTAGCTTATTTTGAGATAATAGGTTAATTCAGATCTGTTCCGTTGCCACATCTTTCTGGCATGCTTTGATTGTCTGTACAAATGTTTATTCTGCTTCTTACTCTATTATAGTCATTTTGTATGGGATTTGACCTCAATATTTTATGTTACTCTCTCTCTCTCTCTCTTTTTAATATGGAATGCTTCACAGATTTGAGTGTCTTCCTTGCACAGAGGCCATGCTAATCTTCTCTGCATCGTTCCAATTTTAGTATATGTGCTGCTAAAATAAGCACGTCTGTTACTCGTTTTTAAGCAGAATTGGTTCTCCCGAACTTTCCAAATGAAGAAGTGTTCAGAAAAACTTTTCTAAATCTAGAGAGCTCCCCACTCTGTTGTTTTTGCATATTGTTCAAACATACGGTGCAAACTTTCCTGGATCCAGTCCCCTTCCCCACTGTGGTCTGGATCTTCTCTTCACATTTGTCTCTATTGCCCGTCCTGGACAGTTTTGATTCATTTCCTGAGGTTTCTCCTCTGTGTGTGCCCTGTTCTAGAAGCAAATCCCAGCAGGGCCATTTGGAGCATTCCTAGGGCTCGAGCTGCTACAGCCCTTCCAACCTTCTTCCCTGAAGCCCCTGTGTTCGCTATCTGTTGGAAGGGGCATAAACCGCTGCAGGTTTCAAATACTGTTCTTGGAATTCCCCTATGCCTTTGCTTTTTTGTTGGCTTTAAATCATGGTACACTTCTTCCATCATAGCACTTCAGCTACAAGTGGCAGATATCAGAAATTTTGTTACTGCCACTCGCTATCACAGTTGGAAGAACAATAAAGATTATACTCTAGACACTCAAGCATAAGCCAAGAGTGTTTGGTAACTAAACTTTCTCTAAAAATTAATGGTTTATAATGTGGTTGAATAAATACTCTAGATAAATAGTAGGTTGACTGTCTCTGTAATTATATCATAAGCAGAAAGGAGGGTAAATGTTTTAGTATTATATCTTCATTTGGAAAATTTTGACTTGATTGTAATTTAGGCACAATTAATAATTTTTTAGTTGTCCTTAATAGCAATAATAAATGTTTAATTGTAAGCTATTAATTGAATAAAAAGACAGAATCTTAAATCTAGAGTAGGTCTGTTAATTTCTATATTAAAATAGAAATGAACTGAAAGATGATTTTAAATATCAC
The DNA here is from genome assembly GCF_048418805.1 of Vulpes vulpes. NCBI lineage: Eukaryota > Metazoa > Chordata > Mammalia > Carnivora > Canidae > Vulpes > Vulpes vulpes. The sequence goes on along the minus strand of NC_132794.1, from coordinate 113,257,342 downwards.
TACTTTTTTAGGGGTTGGTTTAAGTTTAAAAATTAATCTTTAAAATGAACTGAAAATTCACATTTTGTGACAAGCGGTGAAAATCAAGTTATGAATCATTTATAGTTCACAGTAAATGAAAACATTGGGGAAAAAAAGGACAACCTTTTCAATGAGTATCATTTCCATTCTTGGGCTTGAATTCTTGGGCTGAATGCTGTGGGACCACGATCCCAGAGCAGTGGCCGGGAAAATGTCAGCTACAGCACAATCCGAGTGGGTGCCTGTGAATTCTTAGGCACTTACAGATGATTCCAAGCATCCATGGACTCTGGTTTCTCTCTCTTCCCCTCTGCTTGAAGGCTTTCTTTGGCACTTGAAGCATAGCTTGGAGGTACGTGGATAGTAAATGCCTCCAGGAATAAGCTTCAACCAATGGAGAAGGGAATTAGTGGGAGTATACTTTACTGGGCTTGCTTCCCATGGTATCTCAGATGGGCCCTAGTGGGGAACAAGGAGCATCCTGATCATTAATGAACCTTTGACTTTTCTCCCTTCCTTGGCTCCCTTTCCTCATGTCCTCCCTTGTGCTTCCTGGGATCATCTTTCAAAAAACTATCTTCACCCAAGTCTTTATCACGGTATCTGCTTTTGGGAGTTCCAAACTATGACATCAACTAGTTTGGGTATTATTTCCAAAAGTCTTAAACCTAATCCCCTACATCCTTTCTGAGGAAGAGCGGAGCCAGAAGAGATATAGGCAGAAAGCAAAAAAAAAAAAAGTCCATTCAAATGCAAGTTTCTTTTTTCTTTTCCTTCTTCTTCTTCTTCTTCTTCTTCTTCTTCTTCTTCTTCTGAGAGAGAGAGAGAGAGAGAGAACATTTCTCCAAGCATACAGGGATACAGGGGGAGGAAAAGGAGGAGACAGAAGGGTTGAGGGAGAGGGAGAGAGAGAATCTTAAGCAGGCTGAGCATGTGGAGCCCAATGAAGGGCTGGATCTCACGACCTGATCCTGAGATCATAACCTGAGCCAAAATCAAGAGTCAGACATTTAAATGACTGAGTCATCCAGGTGCTCCCAAATCCAATTTTCTGCTGAGTAGGTGAGATCCCACCTTATTGTGGAGACAAGGGGGTTGGCTAGCAGAGTCCCCTGGCATTAGGCTTAGGGTCACCAAACCAGTAGCCTTTGCTAGACTCCGTGTCCCCCATTGCCCCTCACTTGGCAGTGTGACTTTAGAGGGAGTGTACACAGATCTGTAGGCACGAGGATTATGGGCTACTTAGCATTTTATTTCTTAGCACTTTATTTCTCAGGTTGTTCTGATCTATACATATACCTCTTGGAAATTTTGTTAATGTGAGTGTGTTTCTATGTCCGATCAATCCTAGGTTCAGCTTCTGGACCTGCAGTGTTGCTGTCCAGGACCTGGCACATGGGGACGTCAGCCAGAGCATATCTAGCTTGTGCCCCTTCCAGGTGCAGTGGGGATGTTTAGTGGCTTTCTGGTGATAGTTCTGGCCTGCCTTTGCTCTTGCAGCAGAAATTTTGAGATGTCAGTGATTTGTTGATCCTCAGGACGGCACTAAGGCAAACTAGATGGATGGAGATTCCTCTTGTCACTCCTCCAGAGGGAATCCCACGCCCTCCGGCTCCCAGTGTCGATGCCTGCTCAGGGAAACGGCACTGCAGAGTCCCTGGATGTCTCCCCATCAGTCCTGTGTTGAATGAACACGTTCTTTTTTTACCTCAGGGCCTCTCCTTTAATTTGGTTATTTTTAAATACCAAAGTTCTTTAAATCTTTGTCTCAAATTCCTTTTCCAATCCTTTTCTTTGTTTCTATTTATGGTGTCTTGGAGCAAATGTCCATGTTGAGAAAACTGAGGCTAAAACCCGAGTTAGAGCCTCCCATGTTTGTATCTTAAGGACAGTTTCTCCCTTTGATTCCTGTGGCCACCTCCCTGATGGTCCCTACAAGTGCATCTACCTGCCCTCTAATTTTCTGCCCTCCAGGCTGGGACACTGGCTTCTCTTCTGGTTTCTCTTGGCCCAGGTGACAGGCACTGTCATTTTGCAAAAAAGCTTTTGGCAATAACCATAAGAACAGATCTTGTCCCAGCCATTCATCCACTCCACAGTCATTCAACCAGCATGTGTTGAATGGCTGCTATGTGCCAGGAAACACCCTGCCCTGCCCTCTGAGAGATCACAGTTAAGTGCCGCACGTGAACCAGTGAATTGTTTATTGGGAGCATATTGTATGCTCTGGGGATGATGGGCACACTGAGAAGAGACCTGGAGTCAAGTCTGAGAATCCATGACTCCCCAGCAGAGGTAACATTACCCCTTGGGGGATGAGTAAAAGTGAACTGGACAGAGGAGGAAACACCCTTCCAGAAGAGAAAACGTGAATGTGATTATAGCCACAAAGCCACCTGTGGTCTAGCAGAGGTGGAATGTGGGTGACCCAGAAGGGTAGGGAGCCATGAAATGGAACTGGAAGCATAGAAGGGTGAAGGTCAAGGTGGGAAAGCCGACAATCATGGCAGATTCAGTCTCTCATTCTAAGGATTCCCCTAGAGACACCCCTCCATGTTGAGTGAGTATCAGCATGAGTGTATTTGTACCTTATTTACTTTTTTTGGAGAGGAAGGTGGTAGGGCAGAGAGAGAATCTTAGGCTGGTTCCTTGCTCAGCACAGAGCTGGATGTAGGGCTTGATCTCACAACCCTAAGATGCCTAACCAACTGAGCCACCCTGGTGTCCCTGTATTTGTACCTTAGAACAGAAGCAGGGGCTGCAATGGAAGGCTGGACTGAAGATGCCAGTCTGGAGGACAAGGAGTCTGAGCAGTGAAGCAGGTGATTCTCACCAGGTAAGAAGTGCTGAAAGCCTGACCCCAGACAGGGAAGAAGGATAGGAATTTGTAGAACACATGGGAGATAAGAGACCACACAAAAGCCAAGATCCTTTACCTAGATCTCTGGCTGTTGGATGGATCCTAAAGCAGGGTTCACATGGTGGGTAAGGAGGGGTCACTCCATTCAACCCACATCTCTAAGTCACAGAACCAACACCTAGAATACAATGATATTGAGTTGACTATTAGAACTTAATACAACATGAATAATGCTATTCTCCTCAGGCTTTAAGCCAGCACATACTAGAAAATGCATGAAGATTTTAAAATCAGGAGCACCTAGGTAGCTCAGTTGGTTGAGTGTCCAACTCTTGTTCTCTGTTCAGGTCTTGATCTCATGGTGTGAGTTTGAGCCCTGTGTTGGGCTCCATGTTGGGCATGAAGCCTACTTTAAAAAATATATTTTTAAAAAAGATTTTATTTATTTATTTATTTATTTATTTATTTATTTATTTATTTATTTATTACAGAGAGAGTGCACAAGGTGGGGGAGGGGCAAAGGGAGAAGTAGATTCCCCCTGAGCAGGGAGCCCAGGACCCTGAGATCATGACCTGAGCTGAAGGCAGACACTTCAACTGAGCCACTCAGCCCTGCTCCCACCAAAAAAAGATATTAAAATCAGAATTTTAAGATGAAAGCCTATAGCTATTTGTCGTATGGAGTCTGAGAATGCCAACTGTGCCAAAGGGCAAAATGGACCCCCTGGAGAAAAAGCCCTGCATATTTTTTTGTTTAATAAACCCTAGTCATTCTTATTATACTGTCTTCTTTTCACATCTGGGGCTACTTTGGTCAAACCCGCCATGATGACTGCTCTGTGATCTGGAGCCTTCTAGAGCACAGACCCCTTCCCTCAGTCTCTCTTTTTGTCTAACTACACCCTTAAGGACACCCTCGGGCCTGCTATCCTGATCTGCTCTGAAGAGAGGGCTAAGAGCACCTAGTTCCAGGGTGACAAAAGCAGGTGACAAACCTCCAGGGTGACAAAAGCGGGTCTAACACAAGATGTGGGGCGTGGTGATTTACTGTCTTGGGGCAGCCTACGACATGCTTCTGTCATCCCTATGTCCCCTTCAGAAACCACTTCTTGTCAAGCTGGACTTCCTGCCCTCTTCCTTGGTCATATGGCTCCTTGGCCTTCAGAGATCTTTTTGCATTTATCTCCCTTTCACAAACAACATCCAAAGAACTTGTCCATTTGAATAGGAATAGCTTTAAATTTTGACTTGGCCTGGCTATAGGCCACTCTGGCTTCTAGATTGTTATCCCAAAGAAGTTCACAAAACCTCTCTTGGGTTGGTGCATTTTTTTTTAATGACTAAACTTAAGATCTATACTTTTGGCTTCAAACACATTTTCTTCCTGAAATATAATCCTGACTTGTAATTACTAAAATATGACAGATCAAAATCCGAATCCCAGTGAAAGAGAACACAGACAGTTGATCCATGGCACAATTATGAGGCTATTACTCATTGCACAGCCCCCAGCAGCCAGCTCCAAGAGTCAAGGGTGAAAGTAGCAGTAACATTTCTTTGAAGTTTTGAGCCTACAGATTATACCATGGGCCCGTTCTTCTCTGTGATTCCTCCTGTTATTGATTTACCATCAAGCTCAAGTTGGCCATAATGTTAAATGTGCTCATTACAATGATGAGATTGATTTCGAGGAGGAATTAGAAGGAAGGGTCCTTGTCTGGACTTGCAGGCATGACTTTCATTTATCTTTGTTCTTTGGGGATTAGAAGAACGATGACCTCATTGGCCTGTAGATGGCTTAGTTCTCATCTTGGGGATGCCCATTTTTGAAAGAGACTTCACAGTCTGGTTCCCCTCTGTTTGGGTCAGTTCAGATATCCATTCTATCTTAACCCTTCAAGTGGTTCTCGAGACCATCATGCTCAGTCAAGACCCCAAGCACGGGTATGACTGTGTTGAGCAAGGCAGGGAGGGAACAGATAACAAACACACAATATAAACAAGAAACCAAGAAGATGGGTTAAGGGCTTTGCAGAGAGTTACACGGTTGTGGTGGTGGTGGTGGGGACGTAAAAGAGACCCCGAAGGACCTTTAAGACACGACTCCCCAATGCCTAGGTGGGGTAGCACATTCTGAGGAGTGGGACTGTGGAGAGCCAAGAGCCAGCAGGAAGGATGGGCTTGGTGTGTTCAAGGAAGAGGCACAGCCATATGACTGGCAAAGAATTAACAGTGGAGGACGGGGCAGATCAGGCCTGAGAGGGAGGCAGGGCTGGGTTTCATTCTAGATGTCATAGCCAGCCTTGTGTGTTTAGGCTGAAGAGTAGTGACAGATCTAATGTTCCTTAAAAATCCGCCAGCAGCTCTACTGTGAATAAATTGAAGAGGGTCCAAGAGTCCAGGCAGGAAGACCCACTAGGAGGTGCTGAAGATCTCTGGGGATCAGGGTGTCCTGGTCCCACTGGTAGTGGGGGTTATGGCAGGACCTGTACTGGGCTGCAGGCAGAGAGGGAGTGAGGAATGGAGGAGACCTCCATGAGGATTCCTAGATAGTTGGCTTGAAAATCTGGGTGGGGTGGGATGGGATACAGAGACGGAGGGGATGCAGGAAGGTGTGGATGGTGCGTAACTGTAGGAAATACAAATTCTGTTTTCCCTGTGAAGTCTGAGATTATTCCAAGGCATCCAAGAGCCATGCCATCGGCTGTCGGATCTGGGGGCTGGAATTTCTGGAGGTGATGAGGGCAAGAGATATGGACGGGAGGAGGGGGCGTCAAACACACAGCATTTAGAGCCTGGGGCCCGGTGCCGTTGTCTGGGAGAGCGTGCAGAAAGGAGGGCAGACCAACACAGTCCCTCCTTCCTGTAACTCTCGGTAAACTACCCGAATGATCCATATCCAGCCCCCCATCAGCTGGGAGCACTGTTGCTCTGGAAAGAGCTGGGTCCCCTGAAGTAACATGGAAATAAGTCAGGGGGGCTCTGGAAACAGAACCCTGCAAGAGAGCGTGCACCCAGGCGAGAAGAGGGGCACACTCCCAGCCTGTAGATGTTGGACTGGATTACAGGTGACCCTCCCGGGACTCCTGAAAGGTCTCCCTTAAACCATCCAGTCCTGTATCTGAGCCCACGCCTCCCTCCCCCCAGCTCCCACTGTGCTCCTGGCTTCTAGGAGCCACATTCTCGGGGGTTTCCTCCCAATTCAGTAAAGAGTCCCGGGGCTCTGGACCCCAGCACCCTGGTCACGGTAAGGGCTGGACTCCTGCACCCCATCCCCTGCTCCATCACTTTCTTCCCCGTCAACCTGCAAACCTGCACTTGAAATAAACGTCTATGCTGTCTCTCCTGTTCCTGACCTCACTGCACACAGGCCTCACATAATGGTACCTGTGTACCCCCCAGTAATGGTACCTGTGTCGGGGTCACACAGGAGCTCCATATTCCAAGCAAATGGGCTCCCCTTTGTGCGCATACAGCTTCTCGGAGGTCCTCACAGTGGGCTGCTCTTTCCTGCTGAAACACCCCCTTCCTCTGCCTTCTGGGAGCCCACTCTTTCGGGGTTCCCTTCTGATCTTTTGGGTGCTCCTTCCCAGCTCCCTGTGCCAACACCTCCTCCTTCTGCCCTTGACCAATGACATATCCCTGCTGGATGAGTCAGCGGCTTCTGGAGGGACTGAAAGAGTTAAGGTGGGTTTTCCATGGGAGCCCTGTGCTGTCGTGGGGCATTTATGACTTGCCTTCCCTGGAGAAGAGACAGGGACTAGGAGCTGGGGCTTTGGAGTTGCCTATTCCTAGTAGTAGGATGCTTGGCAAACAGCTTAACCTTTCTCAGACAGGGCTCCTGAACATGTTGCACAGGCTGCACACTGCTCAACTCTAGAAGGCTCCATTCATATAGAAGTCTGCACGAATAGCAGCCCCTAGGTGTGCTGTGCACAACCCCCACAGTCCACAGGCAGAAGCCCTGACTCCCTGTTTCCTTCTCTGGAAAACAGCTGATGACCTCATAGCAGAATCCTTAGGGGGAATTATGAATTATACCGGCCAGGTCTGATGCAGGGCACAGGGTCAAGCAGGTGGCAATATTGTGGGAATCGATGCCAAGAGGCAGAGCAATGGCCTTTGTCTTTGGACAGGTTTATGTTTTAGTTTGAGAGGCCAGATGAACACCTTAAAAATAACCATTGGGAGAGGCGTGACCCTTGGATGGACACCGAGTGTGCCAGCCGTGTGCCCTCACCTTTGCCACTGCAGTGCAGACTGGCTGGAGTCCCAGCGCCAGCATACGCTCCTCCTCCGCTGCCCCCAAGGGGTTCTGCTTGCCACTAGAGCTGTCACCTGTGTGGCAGGTCAGAGGTGCCAGAGAATTAAAGCCCTTGGGAGCAGGCTTAGCAGATGAACGCTGGGAGCTGATACATAAATGCCTGTCCGTCTCGTCCTCCCTGGGACAGCTCACAGGGGGGCATTGTACACTGGCTCCTGGCTCCCCACGCAGGGTGAAACACCTTCACCCCACAGCGTAGCTGGCTCAAGAGTGCAGCTGGCATCGGTGCTTTCCTCTCCTTATCTTATTCCCCACTCCCCTGCCTGCATGCTTCACGCCTTCCAAGTAGCCCCCAGCCTCACGATTGGCTTCCAGGCGCCCCCAAACCAAGTGGCAGCTCTGCTATGATCCCGCAGAGCTCCACGTGGATTCCCATCACTTCTCATGACGGGGCTTCTTGCAGCCTCACAGCTGACGACCTGTTACTGAAACTGAGCCCACGTCTTATTTGACCGGGTAGCCCCAGGACCCAGCCCAGCGCCTGGCACACGCAGGGTCAACTAAATATGTGCCGAGCGCGAAACATAGTATGGATTCCACTCACGTGGCCCATCTCCAGGGCTCAAATCATCCCAGTGAATGTTATCTCTCCCAGTATCTACTGGGAACGCACCTTGGTCTTTTTCAAGTTCTACCAAGTGATCGTTAAAAATTAAGTCTGTAATTTCAGGCAGATTTCATTACAGATTCTGAAGAAGGGGCAGGTTGAGGATTCTTGCCAAGGACCTGTCTTCTTTTCCCTGAGGATTGAATGTCTATGAATCATCAGATCGGGACACCCCGTGTGTGCAGCCAAGGTCTTGCTGGAGTGTGTGTGAGTGAACCCCAGGGGTAGGAGCCTGCCTTCCCTGCTGGCACAGCTGCTCTGGGTCACTTGGGCATTGTGTGCAGCCAGGTGGTCTCACTACCTGGAACTCACTACCTGGACAGTCTCGGGTGGGGACTGTCTCTGTAGCCTCTTTCTCTATGGCCCCTTTACTGAAATATCAACCTACCCTCTGATTAATATGAATGCTTGGCACCTGGATGGTATTTTAGTCACAGCATCTGACCATCTGCCTACAATCACTGGCACATCTCCAGCGTGTGTTTTCACAGCGACCCAGCCCCAGGGTTGCGGCTCTTTATCCTGATTTATGATGATTCTGTCCAGCCTCCCCAAGCTGGTCCCCATCCAGGCATCACACAGGTCTTAGAGCAGGTCACCTGGCCTCTCAGTTCCTCGGTTTCCTTAACAGGAAAGTGGAGCTAATGAATATGCTCTATGGAGTTATTGGAGGACTCAATGAGATAGTCCATTAAAAACGCGTAGCGCAGTGCTTACCACTGAGGCGATGTAGGTTATTACTGTTAGACCGAAGTAAGTTCAGCCAGTGTAAGTTATGACTGTTATTGCTGTCAGCGAAGCCTCCGGTTGTGGGCAGGCATTGCTGTTTGCTTTCAGACCCCTTTCAAACCCTTATTCCCCAGAGGGTCTTGCATGAATCGTTCCGGACCATCTGGGTGATCTTGGCTCTGAGACACATTTCCAATCAGCTCCCACCCCTTCACCCCATTCCCACTGATGACCCCTCTCCTCCCAAATCTCTGGGATTACGGCTCACCCATCTGAAGGGCACCTGCCCCAGCCAGCTGGTTCCTCTTCACAGCCAAGACCAGAGGCTAACCACAGGGATGGGGTGGAGGTGGTGTAAGAACTGGGGAACTATGAAAACATGCGGGACCTACGTGGAGACCCAATAACACCTCAATACTGGGCCCGAAGCGCGAGTACTGAGGCAGCAAACAACTCGGGGTGGAGGAATGAGGAACCACCCAGGGATAGCCCTTCGCCCTGGTCCCCCCTTCCTCCCACCCTCCACTGCAGCCTCTCTGCCTGGATCCCAAACCCAGCCCTGTAATTAACATTCGCCATGGACTGTCTCCAGTCCATCCTTCACCGCGATGCACCCTCAAGCTTCTTCGATAGACACTTTTATCACCTCGGCTGACATCTCTGACACCCCTGGTCATATGCTACTACAATATTTATAGGCTTGTGGATTGCAGATCTCGATAAGGGGAGGAAGGCTATGGAGGTGCATTAGATGCCAACAAAGCAAAGTTGAGCTGGGCAGGGCTCAGCTCTCGTTAATGTCGCTGTAAATCATCCAATTGCTTCAGGATGCTCAATATTTTCTTATTCATCTCCATTTTTCAAGGGGAAAGTGTTCAATCTGTCAAGCCAATTCTTTATAAATGACTTGTCAGTTGTAGAAGCATCAGGTTGAGTCTCCATGGACCTATGATCATATCAAAGAGCTGGGACGGCTTGACATCTCATGGTAACATCCTACTTAGGGTCCTAATTGATCAGCAAACACTGGCTGAGCCCTGGCCATGTACAGGCAACTGCATAGGGGCTGTGGCTACAGAGACCAAAGGAATCAGGCCATCCTTTTCTTAATAGATCCCTTGTTGGTGGAAGGAAGCACATCAGTAAGTAATTACACAGTAGCAGTACCAGCACATCAATGGAAGTGTGTCCAGAGAACCTTGGAGAGACCTGGGTGGGAGTGGATCACCCATGTGGGGACTCAAGGAATACTTTGCAGAGGATGGGCTTTTTTTTTTGTTCCAAATTGTATTTGTATTCAATTTTTTTGTATTTCAAAATACATATAACATGCAACTTACCATTTTAACCATGTCTGAAGGCACAGCCCAGTATTGTTAAGTATATTCACATTGTTGTGCAATCAGTCTGCAGAAACTTTTCATCTTCCTAAGCTGCACCCATGAAATAATAATTCTCCCTCCCACCAGTCCCTGGCAACCATTCAACCTTCTGACTCTGTGGATTTGATGACTCTAGGGACCTCACAGATACGGAATCACACGGTATTTGTCTTTAATGGCTGGCTTATTTCACTTAGCATAACGTCTTCAAAGTTCATCCACGTTGTAGCATTGTGTCAGAATTTCCTTCCTTTAATTAATTAACTAATTAATTCATGAGAGCTACACACACACACACACACACAGAGAGAGAGAGAGAGAGAGAGAGAGAGAGTCAGAGACACAGGTAGAGGGAGAAGCAGGCTTCATGCAGGGAGCCCGATGTGGGACTCAATCCAGGGACTCCAGGATCATGCCCTGGGCCAAAGGCAGGTGCTAAACCACTGAGCCACCGAGGGATCCCCTATTTCCTCCCTTTTTAAGGCAGAATAATATTCTGTTGTATGAATAGGCCACATTTTGTTTATCCATTCATTCTTGGATGGGCATATGTATTGTTTCCTCCTCTTCACTGTAGTGACTATTGCTGCTTATAAACATGAGTGCAAAATTTTTTTAAAAAGATTTTATTCATCCACATGAAAGAGAGAGAGAGAGAGAGAGAGAGCGAGCATAAGTGGGCAGATGGAGAGGGAGAAGGAGAAGCATACTCCCCACTGAGCAGGGACTGGGACATGGGACTGGATCCCAGGACTCTGAGATCATGACCTGAGCTGAAAGCAGATACTTGACCAACTGAGCCACCACAAAAAAATAAAAAAAAAATGAGTCTTGAAGAAGTAAGATTTTCCTGGCATAGCAGAGGAAAGCAGAGACCAGAAAATGAGCACCGTCTGTGTAGAGGTGCTAGGTCATGACAACACGGTAGGCTCAGGGGGGCAGTGTGGGGTGTCTATGCTGCTGGGGCCCAGGCAAGTTGAATAGAATAAGGTGACATAAGGCTAGACAGCTGAGTGAACTGGCATCCTGACAGGCCCACATGCTATAGCAAGGGCCTCCAGCCACAAGACATCACATCGTAAAAGTTGTACTTTGATGTCATCTCACTGCCGAGTGGAACACATTGAGAGCTTTCTGGATCTCAGTGGAGCACACAGAAGTAATGATTTCTAGAGCTCCTGCTCACCAGTCATAGGGACCTAGCCAAGTGCATGTCTGTTGGGCTGCTCATACAGCTGGTGGGAAGCCAAAGGAGGCTTCAACACCAAATCCCACCATGTGGTGGGCAGAATTTTCCATAGCTGCTCCGTCCTAAGGATTTCCATGAATTGGGATCCAGTCTAATTCTAAGAGCTCTGTGGTCTTGGACGGGCTAGTTGACCTCCTTGGATCTCAGTGTTCTTGTTTGTTGCACAAATGGTGTGGGTTACTTTTAAGCTCCCAGAAGTGTCTATATTCATAAATTCTACTAATGTTAGCGTTAAGTATGCTGCTCTACTTCCCTACGGCCCTGCAAGAACAGAATTCTACAAGTCAATGACCTTAGACAAATTGCTTAATCTCTCTCTCTCTCTGTCTCTGTCTGAATCATCATCTGTAAAGAGAGGTGTTAGCAATAACACCTGCCATCTTTTCCTGCAGGTCATTGTACGTATCTACACGGAACGGATAAAAGGAAGCATTCGGAACAAGATGTTACGATTCCTTTACCCATTTATCTCCCCAGGGAATCTTCCCCACCTCTCAGACATCCATATTCAGTGCATATATAATTTCTCTGAGCTCTTTTATCACAAGGTCCTGATGCTCCTCTGGTTCTAACATCTTCCTTGACTTGTTCGTAGGTAACTCCTTCTTGACTCATCAGGGAGGGGCCTCTGGGCCTGAACAGGGGTGAGGTCAGGAACAGGTCAGCCAGGCTCGCGCCTCCCCTCGCTGCTGCCCCGGCAGCCCCGGGCCCCAGCAGGCTCTCCACCGCCTGGGGGACACGCCCTGCCTTCCCACACTTCTCATCTTTGCCCACACATGTCCCATCTGGGGCAATGCCTTCCCACCTGTGGCCACCAGAAGTCCTTTCCATCCTTCACATCTCAGAGGAAATCCACCCCCACCGCCCCAAACAAGACCCACCTGACCATCCAGGGAGACACTTCTCTCTCCTTGTAGTGAGGAGCACTGGGGGTTGGTCTTCTCATGGTTGACGATCTGGGGTTGCTTCCCCTGTGTCTGAGGTCGAGTTCTGAGAATTGGGTCCTATGAAGGAGATTTGTGGGCAGGAAGCTTTTGGGCCAGAAGCCTTCAACCTCTTACAGGGTGGAGGGGGTGCGGAGCAGGGGAAGCAGGATTTGGCAAAGGAAGGCTCTGAGCTGGGACTCGGGCCGGACACTGGCCTCCGCCCATCACATGGGGCGAGGGAGTGGGGTGGCCCCCTCAGCCTGACCTTCATACCCCATCACCCATCACAGACTGGCCCCCGGATGCGGCTGTCCCCAGGTGGGAGGCATGATCTTTGCCTGGTGACAGCCTCTGTGATACTTGGGGGAAGACTCAGCAGACGGCCCCAACTCCCAGCAGGTGGGAGAGAGAGTGACTTGGTTGTGAAGGGGACCTGGCGGCGTACCTGGCACCCAGCCTCCAGCCACCGGTAGGGAGGAGTGGGTACACTCGTGCGCGGTTGCCTACCCCGGCTAGCGCGGCTGCGGCAGGTGTGAAACCTTAGTAAATAGTGGTCAACTGAATGAATAATAGATCTACAGGTGAGCAGCCCAGAGCAGCTGAGCTTCAGTTGTCATTTTGTGTTTTTATTTGCAACGAATTTTTTTAGTCCTATTACTTTTGTTCTCTTTTAAAAGTATATTACATACTAATGTGGGCAGTTCTTGTAGATCTTTGCTGGGCTCTCCACCCAGGGCTTCCTGGGAAAGTCCTTCCAGGAAATAGTCCTGGGAGGATCACTATTTATTCTTATGGTAAAGTGTACACAACATAAAATAGTTCTTTAACTGTTTTAAGTGTATAGTTACTTGGCTTTATTCACGTTCACACTGTTGTTCAGCTGCCCCTACTACTCGTGTTCAGAACTTTTTCATTCCCAGTGAACAGTCTGCACGCCTTCAACAATTACTCTTGATTTTCTCTTTCTCCTCTGTTCTACTTTTTGTCTCTATAAATTTTTTTTTTAGTTCAGACACAGCATATAAGTGGAATCATATAATATTTGTTCTTCTGCATCTGGTGCATATTTTTCTTAGCATAATGTTTTCGAGTCCAGCCATGTCGTAGCCAGTGTCAGGATTTTGTTCCTGTTTAAGGAGGGATAATATTCCGTTGTATGGAAGGACCACGTTTTGTTTATCTGTTCCTCAGTCAATGGACATTTCAGTTGTTTCCTTGGAACCTTCTGGCTATTGTGAATCATGCTGTGGACACTGGTGTATAAGACTCTGAGTCTTTGCATTTGACTGTTTTGGGCATATACCTAGATCCATTTTTTAATTTTAATTTTTATTTTTTATTTATTTTATTTTTTTTTAATTTTTTTTTTTTTTAATTTATGACAGTCACACACACAGAGAGAGAGAGAGAGAGAGGCAGAGACACAGGCAGAGGGAGAAGCAAGCTCCATGCACCGGGAGCCCAATGTGGGATTTGATCCCGGGTCTCCAGGATCGCTCCCTGGGCCAAAGGCAGGCGCCATACCGCTGCGCCACCCAGGGATCCCTAGATCCATTTTTTTAAAAGAGATCTCTTCCCTTCTTTCCCAGAGGTGAAATCTTCATCCTGAGGGAATAAAAAGGCCTTCCATTATGTATTTGAAATTTTTGTTTATGGGACATGTTAGTGGGACAAGAAGCCCTTTTTGAAATAAGGTGTCTTCTTCATGCTCTCCACCAGAAGAAATGGCAGCAGGCTTGACCTTGCAGCAGGTTTGTAATCAAGGCAAAATTCTGCATATATGTGTTTACGTTCTTTGGAAATGTGGCATCTAAACCTCTCATCAGATCTTCATCTTTGAAGCCAATGATCAATTGAGTCTTTCCAAAATCATATCTTCCTGATACTGAATCCTCTGTCTTCCTCTGCCACTTGTAAGGACACTTATGACTACAATGAGATCACCTGGATAATCCAGAATAATCTCCCTAGTTTAAACTCAGATGATTAGCAGCCTTAATTCCATCTGCAATCTTATTTCCCCCTTGCCATGAAACATAATGCATTTATAGGACCTGGGGACTCAGATGTGGACATCACTGGGGCCCTAGGGATGCTATAATAAAGTGCCAAAAATTGGGTGGTTTAAAACAACAGAAATTTATTCTCTCACAGTTCTAGAGACTAATGGGTGTCCCTATGGCTATGCTCCCTCTAAAGTTTCTAGGGAAGAATCATTTCCTGCTTCTTCCTTTTATTTTATTTTTTAAAAGATTTTATTTATTTATTCATGAGAGACAGAGAGAGAGAGGCAGAGACAGAGGCAGAGGGAGAAGCAGGCTCCCGGCAAGGAGCCTAATGTGGGACTTGATCCCAGGACCCCAGGATCACGACCTGAGCCAAAGGCAGACACTCAATCACTGAGCCACCCAGGTGCCCCCTTTCCTGCTTCTAGTTTCGGGTGGCTACAGCAATCTTTGGTGTTCCTTGCTTGAAGCTTTATCACTTCAATCTTGGCCATGGTCTTCACATGGGTACCCTCTCTCTTGCGTCCTTTCTTCTCATCAAGACACCAGTCATTCGAGTTAAGGGCCACCCTGACCCAGTATGATCTTAATTTCATCTGCAGAGACCCTATTTCCAAAGAATCTCTTCCTGAGTTTCAGGGTAGACATGGATTTGGGGGGAGACACCATCTAACTCACTACACGGGGCCATTATTCTGCCTACCAGAGACACAAGAGAGGCCTCCAACCTCAGAGTGATCTTATTTAGATCATCCCACTCCTGGGCCTCAACACCAGCCACAGTAGAATTGGAGGGAAACCCTAAGAGGCTCACATGCCCCTGGTCAGATCACACTCCCAACTACCCCTCACGAGCTGTCCATCTTATCTCAATAAAACACCCAGGAGACCAGACCAGGAAAGCATCTGTACTTAGAACTGGATTTCTTTGCTCTGTAGCTCTGTCTCCGTGTAGTATCCATGTGGATACTTCAGTATCCACATAAATGATCACTGGACATCTTGGGCTCATGCCTCTGTATCTTTTCCTTCTCACCTTATCCACCACCTCCCATGTTCCTACACTTGACTAGTGGTTCTCAGTCCTGATAGCAGAATCATTTGGAGAACTCTCAAAATGCACTGATCTGGGCAGCCCGGGTGGTCAGCGGTTTAGTGCCACCTGCAGCCCAGGGCCTGATCCTGGAGACTTGGGATTGAGTCCCACATCAGGCTCCCTGCATGGAGCCTGCTTCTCCCTCTGCCTGTGTCTCTGCTTCTCTCTCTCTCTGTGTCTCTCATGAATAAATAAAGTCTTAAAAAATAAAATAAAATGTACTGATCCTGGCACCTCATGTCCCAGAGGTTCTGATTTGCAATCTGGGGAGGATCCAGGCATTGATATTGTCAAAACTGTCTTGAGCTGCTTCTGCTGCAAGCCCAGTCCCAGAACCACTGCCTGGCCCACTCACTGGGGCTCTTCTAAATATACGTATTTTTTGAGATATATTTAAAATATGTTTATTTAATTTTCCTTTTTATGTTTTTTTAAAAAAGATTTTATTTATTCATGTGTCTGTGTATCTCTCACATCTTTTTTATCCATTCATCTGTCGATGGACATCTAGGCTCTTTCCATAGTTTGGCTATTGTGGACATTGCTGTTATAAACATTGGGGTACAGGTATCCCTTCAGAGCACTACATTTGTATCTTTGGGGTAACTACCCAGTAGTGCAATTGTAGGGTCAGAGGGTAGCTCTATTTTCAACTTTTTTGAGGAATATCCATACTGTTTTCTAGAGTGGCTGCATCAGCTTGCATTCCTACCAACAGCATACAAGGGTTCCTCTTCTCCACATCCTCACCAACATCTATTGTTTCAAAGGGAATTTTCTGAGTCTGCAAGTTCAGAGGAGAGGTAGGACTGGGAATACGGATTTGGGCACCATCAGTAAGTAGGTAATGCTCCACATCATAGGACCAAATGAGGCCACCCCAGGAGTCAATGCAGATAAAGATTTTGCATTCTGAGGTACACAGTGGTCAAGGGGAGGGGAAGGATTTAGTTAGAGAGATTGAGAAGGTGCCACCAGTGAAATAAGGGGAAATCCTGGCATCCTAAAAGCTAAAAGATGTTTCATGCAGGGAAGAATGATCAGTTAATCAAATGTAGCAGAGACATCAGAGCACAGGAGACCTGGACCCCTGGATGTGGCACCATGGAGATCACAGGTGACCTGGCAGGAGCAGGACACTTGTGGGGTTAAAGGTCCAACTGGATTGGGTTCTGGGAGTAAGATGGTAGATGTTGGCAGGATAATGATTTCCCAAAGATGTCCCTATATTTGAGTAGTTCACCTTACATGCCAGAAGGTACCATTGTAGATGTGATTAAGTGAAGGATTTTGAGATGATGAAATTATCCTGGATTATCTGGGTGGGCTCAATGTAATCACAGGGTCTTTTTTTTTTTTAAGTTTTTATTTATTTATTCATGAGAGACATAGAGAGAGGCGGAGACACAGGCAGAGGGAGAAGCAGGCTCTATGCAGGGAGCCCGATGTGGGACTTGATCCTATGACCCTTGGATCATGACCTGAGCCAAAGGTAAGATGCTCAACCACTGAGCCACCCAGGTGTCCCATCACAGGATCTTTATAAGGGAGAGGCAGAAGGGTCAGCCAGAGAGAGATTTGAACATGATATGTTGCTCACTTTGAAGATGGAAGGAAAGACCATGAGCTAAGGAATATGAGAAGCCTGTCAAAGCTGAAAATGGCAAGGAGATGGATTCTTTCCCAGAGCTTCCAAAGGAATGCAACCCCTGATACCTTGATTTTCACCCAGTGAAGTCCCATTTTGGACTTCTGACCTCCAAGACAGTAAGATAATAGATTTGTGTTACTTTAAGCCACAAAGTTTGCAGTGATTTGTTATAGCAGGTACAGAAGATGAGTATAGGAGGGCAGTCAGCATGTTTGCACGGTATTGGGGATGATCCGGATCCAGTAGAGATCTGGGGATGCAGGAGAGGAAGGAAGGTTCTAGGAGCAGCATCCCTGAGTAGCAGGGAGGTCAGGTCCCAGTGCCCCAGGAGAAGAACTGAACTTTGTTCTGACGGCTTCTGCTTGCTCAGTGGGACACAGAGGGCAGGTTACTGGCTGAGATGAAAAGAGGGGAAAAAAGAAGGAAGAAGAAAGGGCAAATTCAGAAGTGATCATTTTCAGAATGGACTTAAGACGTATCTCTGCTCCTTATAACATTTCTTTTTTTTTTTTTAAAAAAAAGATTTATTTATTTATTCATGAGAGACACAGAGAGAGAGGCAGGGACACAAGCAGGCTCCCTGTAGGGAGCACGATGTGGGACTCAATCCCGGACCCTGGGATCATGCCCTGAGCCAAAGGCAGACGCTCAACCCCTGAGCCACCCAGGTGTCCCTCCTTATAACATTTCTAAGAAGAATAAACAAAGAGGTGCACAATGCTCTACCTGTAAGAATGCTTCTGATGATATTCTTCAAAATAGTAAAAAATTGGGAACAGCCAACATTGCTGACGAAAGGTTACGCATTGAAGAAGTATGTTATATCCATGGCAGATTACTCTGTAGCCTTTATAAACCATGCTTTAGAAGACCACTTAATTAAATATGAAAATGTACTGTCTTGTTAAGTGAGAGAGGTCGCAAAACAAATATGTACAGAATGAAACCAAGTTGGCAGAAATAGTGTGTGTAAACATTTGTGTTAACAAAGACTGTAAGGAAAATACATAAGCATTTAAACAATAATTATATCTGGGTGAGGGAATTACAGATATTTTAATTTACTCTTTATATTTGTCTTCATTTTTATATTAAATAAAAATTGTTTTTTAAGGCCCCTATATGTGTGGAAAAGTGAAAGCAAAAAAGTCAGGAAGGTAATGTCTACCAGTTAGCCACTAGGTGCTCAGTATGTATATTACCCAATGAGTGAAACCGCCCAAGAAGTAGGCATTACATGTACACATGACTAATGAAGAAAAAGAAAGGAGAAATTAGGGGATCCCTGGGTGGCTCAGGGGTTTAGCGCCTGCCTTCGGCCCAGGGCATGATCCTGGGATCCCGGGATCGAGTCCCACATCGGGCTCCCTGCGTGGAGCCTACTTCTCCCTCTGCCTGTGTCTCTGCCTCTCTCTGAATCTCTCATGAATAAATAAAATCTTTGAAAAAAAAAAAAAAGAAAGGAGAAATTAGGAAGTGATCATTTTCAGAGTGGACTTAAGACGTACTTCTACTCCTTATAACATTTCTGAGAGGAATAAACAAAGAGATGCCCAATGTTTTACCTGTAAGAAGGCTCAAAAGTGAACTAACTCAACGTCACCTGTGGTAGGAAGCATGTGTTAGAATCAATCCCAGTTTCTCTGGTCTAGTGCATCACAGTTGCTCAGGTGGCCAGAGTTGGGCCAACCAGCCCAAGGGCCCCCGACTCAGGAGAGACCACGCCTATGCCTCAGGGGCCTGCCCTTTGGTTAACGAAGGGAAGTTTCCACCGAATTTTAAGGATAGACACTGGCCTGGCACCACCCCACTTTGCCCTGAACAGGACACTCACATTATGGCAAAAGCACTGCAGTGGAAAACACACGTGCACACACAAGCAAATGAAATGAAACATAGTCAGGTGAAGCCATATCTGGTCTGGAATGTTCCACCTTGGGAAAGGGACTGTGTCCCAACAATGGTTGGGATCTCTTAGGTTTTAGTTATGAAAGGGATACATTGAAGTCCTGTTATCTGGGGTTATGACCTTTTTTGGAAAGAGGATCTTTGCAGATGTCATTAAGATGAGAGTATATGAATTAGGAGGGGCCCAACACCAATTTCTAGTGTCCTCATAAGAAAAGGGAAATTTGGGCACAGAGATTCAGAGAGACACAGCTGAGAGTGCCATGTGAAGGGGGAAGTGGAATCAGAGACCTGAGTGCTGCTGCCACAAGCCAAGAAACGCTGAGGACATCTGGAAGCCTCCAGAAGCTACAAGGGAGGCATGGCGTGTAGTCTCCCTTGGGACGCTCAAGAATATGCCAACCTTGCCCACACCTTGATTTCAAACTGCTAGCCTCCACAGGACAATCCATTTCTATTGTTTTAAGCCACTAGGTTTTCAGGACTTTGTCAGGGAGGTTCCAGGAAACAAATGCAGGCTCACCTGGGAAAGAGCCAGGGCTGTGTCTGCCAGGGTCGTGGGATTGCTTCTGGGGAAGATGCCTGTTGTTGCCAGGGGAGGTTCCGCGGGCTCTCACTGCGTGTTCAGGCCACGTGCCTATTCTCTGCCTGCAGGACTCTGTGGATGGTGCAAATGCAGGAGCTCAGCCCCAACACTGGCGAGAGACTGGAACCTGGGACTGTGGCAGTAGACGTGTGACGAGATTGCTTTGCTGGACTTTGTGGTAGCCAAGGCGGGTTGGGCCCACTCAGCAGAGATGGAGGGATTGGGACAGGAGTCAACATCCTGTGCTCAGCCTGTTGCCCTTGTCAGTGAGGCAGGAATGCACTTTATTACAGTGATGGTTTGGGCAACAATTTCTAAGCTAATGAATCTGTTGGTCAGGTGAGCTCAGGTGCATCATGGCTGATGCACGTACGTGTATAGGCCTTTTTTTTCCCCAAAGATTTTATTTATTTGACAGAGAGAGGGAGCGGGCATGAGCAGGGGAGTGGCAGGCAGAGGGAGAGGGAGAAGCAGGGTCACTGTTGAGCAAGGAACCCAACTAGGGCCTCGATCCCAGGACCCCGGGATCACGATCTTAGCTGAAGGCAGCACATGTAGGCCTTTTCAAGCGACAGTCTAGAGCTGCACATCCAGTTCGGTAGCCACTAGCCACTGCAGCCAATTAAATCTTTAAAATTTCTATTTTCAATTCACATACAACAAATTCCCTACATGCAGTATTTTTCATGCATGGTTCCTTGGCTTTGACAATTGCATAAAGTCAAGTAACCACCACCACCCTGAAGACCCAGAAGAGTTTGTTCACTTTAAAATATCCCCTTGGGTTGCTCCTTGGTGGTCAACCTTCTATCAACCCCAAGTCCCTCACAACCATCTGTTTTGTATTTCTATAATTTCGCCTTTCAAGACTTAAATTAACTAAAATTAGACAAAATAAAAGATTCAGTTGGTCAGTTGCACCAGCCACATTTCATGCGCTCAATAGCGACATGTGGCTGATGGCTACCATTCTGGACGGCACAGACAGAAAATATTCCCATCATTCCAGAAAATTCTACTGGGCAGCACCAGTAGAGGTCCATTTATTCAGTGTTTCTAAAATGTTTGGGGGTCGTATTCCTTCTATCAAACCCTCTTCCTAGAAAAGGCACACAATACAGGCATGCAGAAAAAAAATCCAGTGCTGAGTTTCAGGGCATCCGTCAATGGCTCTAAGTCCCTTCTTATGGGGCTGAGACTCCCAAATGTCATGTAAACTTGAAAGTCTAAAAGCATTTTCCTCAAGCCGAGTTTTCTGCTTTGTGTCTTCAAGTTAGAAATCAGACCAAAGCGTTGTCTCCTAAGCTTGCTGTTTCCTCTTTAATATGCGACGCTGACAGGCAATTATTCACGGAGATTACTCCGTGCGCAGCGTTGGCCTGCTGCGCCGCCTGCTTGGTTGCAGGAATGAGCTTTTGGAAATCATCGTTATTAGTAAATATGAATCGGGGGTGTCTGAAATGACTTAATGGAAGTTTAGCTTCTCTCACATTAAATCTTCTTTGTTAAAAGGTAATGGTAAAGTAGTCTGGGCATCAGCTTAGCACTGTCGAAAAAGGTAGCTTGTTCCTTAAAACAGTGTTCTGGGTAATTCTCGCCCAGATCAATGTCATTCCGAAAGCTACTGCCTTCCACTTCACAATTTAGGGGCGATAATTGTGTTGGCTTGACTGACACTGTCTTGGTCACAATTTCTTTCTGATGCTACCTCCTGCTCAGCTCCCCAAACACTTGAGAAAACCTTTCTTGCTTGCTCCCCATCCGCCCTTTGCTTATAAAATGCCCCATGCAAAATAAATAAATAAATAAATAAATAAATAAAATAATAAAAATAAAAAAATAAAAAATAAATAAAAAAATAAAATGCCCCATGCAAATGGGACCGGGTCTGGCTTAAGGGCTGCTCAGGTATAGATCCTAAATCACTGTGACCTTATTACCAGAGGAAAACATTTTATTTACTTCCAGGGCCCCTAGGTCCCATGGCATCTAGATAACAGTGACTCAAATGACTCAAATACTTCTTCTGGGCCCCACGGAAATCAAAAGCCCACCCCTTAGCTGTCTGCAAATGGTCCACGGCTTACCGTGGTGGAAGTCAGACCAGAATTCTTGATTTCTTGCCTTAAAGAGTTCTCCTTCCAGGTTCTGCCTCTTGGGGGTTGCCTTTTATTTCCACCTGATGGTGAGCCCAACTGCAGCCCGACACTCCTTCTTCTGAATTCATCGCCCACCTTCTGACTGCCATGAATATAGGCTGCTTGCACGTGGTGGAATTTTATCCAAAAGTTTGTGGGTCAAGGGAATATTCACTTCCCCAGCACGCAGCAAGCTTTTGGAAATCCTGTGTCACGTCCTGCTGCTCTTGGGAGCACGCTGGACCCTCTGCAAGTTCAGTCAGGGTGGTGCCCTGTGGTCGGCCCTCTTGACTCCTTGCTTCTCTCTCTTCTTTCTATCCTTTCCTCTCTTCTCTCCAGAGGTGAATAGACACTTCTAATGGATTCTGTTTTTTTTAAAAAAAGATTTTATTTATTTATTCATGAGGGACACACACACAGAGAGGCCCAGACTAGGCTGAGAGAGAAGCAGGCTCTCTGCAGGGAGCCGGATGCAGGACTCAATCCCAGGACCCAGGGATCATGACCTGAGCCGTAGGCAGATGCTCGACCACTGAGCCATCCAGGTGCCCCACTGATGGCCATTTCTAATACAGAACAGCATGGCCCTATCTTCAACGCCCTTGGCTCTTGCTAACACCCACATCCTGGGGACCTCATTCCTACTCCATATTCATCAGGACTTTTGGGTTGCAAACAACAGAAAGCCAACTCAAATTAGCTTCAGGGGAAAAAGAGAGTGTTCTCTTGACTGGAGAAACCTAAGAGGAAATAGCAGGGGAGGCTGGCCGACAGGCTGACCTGGAGACTTGGCAAAGTTTTCTCCATATTCATCCTTTCTACCTCCCAGCTCCTGGGATTCTTCTGAAAACAGCTTTCTCCAGGTAGTGGAGACATGGCTTCAGGCATCAGGGACCCCATCCTTGTCTCCACAAAGGAAGCAGCACCCTTGGATAGAACAGTCTGGGCAAAGTTCTGATTGGCCTGCCCTGGGCTCCGTCTGATGCAAGGCTTCTTCCCAGGACCGCGGGATCATGACTTGAGCTGAAGGCAATACTAGACCAGTCACAGTGGGCAAGGGACAGGGGACAGGGGATGGCGACCTGGAGTGGGTGCTGTCCCCTGCAATTAGGGAAGCAGATAGTAGATCCAGGTGCAGGGGAGGGAATGCCAGGGGGTCAGAAATGGCGACTGATGCATACAGCAGGTGGGGCTCCCTGGAGGGCTTACCTGACCACCACTAAGAAGCTCGGAAAGAGCAAAGGGGGCACAGAGACCCTGATAATGTTACAGGTCCCATGACTCACCCACAACAGACGTGGGGCCAGGGCCGGATAGCTCCCCCCTTCTGCCCCTAGGAAGGGTCTCTGCAATCCAACAGCAAGGATGTTTTGGAAGCCTGGACATTATGTACCCTCCTGCAAGAGGCACTTTCAGCACAAGGAAGAGCTCTGGAAGGCATCTCAGAGAGATCACCTCACTTGTCCCGCGTCCTCTGCTCAGACTGCTCCTAAAACGGCCTGGGCTGATAGCAGTTGTCGTTCCCTGAATCATTTCCAGAAGGTGATGCTATAGCCTCTCAGCAGCCAGGATTTAATAACCTTAAGCATCTGGAAATCCTTCCTTATTTTCCAACCAAAATCCTTCCTGATGCAATTGCAAGTCATTTCCTCTCTGTGCTCAGGAAAGGGAAACCAGATGGTCAGTGCCCCACATGAAATAACTTTTAATAAACTTGCCAGAATTAGTGACCCATCGTGTAGTCTGTTTCTTCCCTGGGTGAAATTGTCCCAATTCCATCAACTGTTTTCTGCTTTGGTCTCATTTTCTAACTCGTAAATTACCTGAGCTTCTTTTCTCCAGAGGAGACTCAAGTTCTTGCAGTTATTCAATGTGTGTTGATGTGTGGGATAGTATTAAATGCTAGTTAGGCAGGAAAGACTCAGCAAAGAAATTTCCAGTGCTAAATGAACCCAATTCCAGAGGGGGGGGGGTGGTCCTCGAGGAGATGTCCTAAGTACTACAAACGTTAGTAGCTCCAGAGTCTATCCATAGCCAACTGGACATTTTCAAAAGCCATAACAGATGCCAATTCATTGCTTATTCATTTCCATTTTATTTATGAGAGATTTTTTTGGCCAGCTCTAAATCATTTGTTGGAATGCAATTGGTCTTGCTGGGCCTAAAGCGGGATCATGTCTCATGGAATTGTTCTAGGTTATTATCATGAGCAGCTCTCGAGAAACCGTTTCATGTTCTGCTGGGTAGAGTCACTAACACATCTCATGCGACGGGGGCCGGGGGTGTGCTTGAGACTTTTCTCAAATGCGAACCTGAAACAGGCAAACAAGACCTTCCCAGTTGTTAGAAGGCAACGGGTTCCAACTCACAGACCCTGGGGGCGAAGAAAGCTGCACCCAGGGGCAGGAGCACAGGATGAAAAATACTTGGTTTGCGGGTGAGATCATGGATCCCCGAGTGAGAGCAGACCAAGGAGTAGTGTTCTCTGGTAGATGCAGATACCCTGGGGTATCAGAGTGTGTGTGTGTGTGCGTGTGTGTGCATGTGCATGAGTGCAAATATTTAAGAGCTGAATGAACAAGTGAATCGGTGAATGAATGAATTGAAGGTGGTTCTGATTGGTAAAGAATCCTTTTCTTTATCCATTTAAAAAATATTTTATTTATTTATTCATTCATGAGAGAGAGAGAGAGAGAGAGAGAGAGAGTCACAGGCAGAGGGAGAAGCAGGCTCCATGCAGGGATCCTGATGTGGGACTCGATCCTGGGTCTCCAGGATCATGCCCTGGACCAAAGGCAGGCACTAAACCGCCGAGTCACCCAGGGATCCCAATCCATTTTCTTTTTTTTAAAAAATATTTTATTTATTTATTTGAGAGAGAGAGAGCAAGAGAGCATAAGCAGGGGGAGTGATAGGCAGAGGGAGAGGGAGAAGCGGGCTCCCTCTGATGCAAGGCTCTGTCCCAGGACCCCGGGATCATGACCTGAGCTGAAGGTAGATGCTTCACCTACTGAGTCACCCTGGTGCCCCTTCTTTTTTTTTTCTTTTGTAAAGTTTTAGTTATTTATTTATGAGAGACACACAGAGAGAGGCAGAGGCAGAGGCCAAGGGAGAAGCAGGCTCCCTGCAAGGAGCCGGAGGTGGGACTCGAACCCAGGACCCCGGGATCACACCTGAGCCAAAGGCAGAAAGAAGCTCAATCTCTGAGCCACCCACATGCCCCCCCTTTTTTTAATAATCAGAAATTTGTACCTTTTGACTTCCTTCACTCCTTTCACTCTTCCAACCCCCACTTCTGGAAATCATCAGTCTGTTCTCTGTATCTACGAGCTTGGCTTTTTTGGGTAAGATTGTACACACAAGTGAGATCAAATAGTATTTGTCTTTCTCTGACTTATTTCATTCAGCATAAAGCCTCAAGGCCCATTCATGTGGTTGCAAAGCACAAGATTTTATTTGTTTTCACAGCTGAGTAATATCCCACCGTGTGTGGGTGTATACAGGTGTTTGTACAGGTACAGTTTCTTTACCTGTTCATCCAGCAGCGGACACCGAGGCTGTGTCCATGTGTTGGCGCGGTAAGTAATGCTGCAGCGGGCACGCGTGCGTGTCCCATTCAGAGTCGGTGTTTTTCTTTTCCTCAAATATATACACAGAAGTAGGATGCCGGATCATATGATAGGCCTATTTTTAATTTTTTGAGGAACCTCCACACTGTTTTCCATAGTGGCTGCACCAATTTACATTCCCACTGACAGTGCACAAGGGTTGAGGGAGTTGTTTTGGTTTTTTGTTTTTAATAGGAGTGCAAGTTTGCCTTCTTTCTTGCTTGTGTTCTTCGGGGGGCACACGAGTGGATCCTGCTTCTCCCACAACATGACTCATGAACTCTGCCGCTGTGTGGGCTGTGCACCATGCAGTTCCAGGAGCGCCTTTTACGTCATTCTTTATGTCCCAGGGGTCTCCTGCAGTTGTTCAGTGCACAACCTGCATGGCTGTCCATGGCAGCCCCATCAGTCTCAAGCCCCAGAGATCTCATCAAATAATTTTACCCTTCTGCGAATGGGCTCATTGTCACCAACTACGTGAATGGTAGATACATGCCGGAGAGCATTTGTTTTTCTGAGTGTAACATATAAAACAAATTTCGACATAGTTCTGTTAAATTTCTGTTGATATTTGTAGACATCTACTGCCTCATAAACTTTGTTGTCAATTATGTATGCTCACAAGCTGTTCTAGTTTTGATACGTTTAGGAAAAGTTCAGTCACATTTTCAGAATTGTAATGATTTCCCATAAAACATCTGATTCTGAAAATTTGTATCTATACAGTACAAATAACATAATGGCAGGCAAATCATGCTACATAGTACCTTCCTTTATGCTGTAGTTAAAGTTATTATAGCTTTCCAAACAGTTTGCTTTTCAAAATCATAAATAAAGATCCTGGGGTACAGGCTATTTTAACAAATATGCATAACTTGGAGACGCAGGATCTATTTATCTTTCCAACACCCATTGTATTTCTTCTCAGTCCAGTTTCTTCCATAATATTTATCTGAAGGTAGAATTTTTAAAAATGCTCTCGGGGGCACCTGGGTGGTACATTTGGTTAAGTGTTTGACTCTTGATCTCAGCTCGGTTCTCAAGTTGAGTTCAAACTCCACGTTGGGCTTCACGCTGGGCATGGAGCCTATGTTAAAACAAGCAAGCAAGCAAGCAAGCAAACAAAAAATCCTCTCTCCCCTAGGGACCTAGTTCACCTGGAAAAGGTGGGCAGATCTGGGTGGACTCGTGGTGCGGAGGCTTGGCTGGCAGAGATCTGCACATCTCTGTGGACCCCAGTTTGATCAGCCAAAGCAATATGGGTTTCTATTTATCTAAAGGAAAGTGGCCAAGGATGAGTGATTAAGGAAGATTTGACATAATGAGGACCTTGTGCTATAATGATCTTTGCAAAAGTTAGCATTAGAGAAGGCCTCTATCCTTAGGAATAAGATGAGGAGGGGGATCCCTGGGTGGCTCAGTGGTTTGGCGTCTGCCTTTGGCCTGGGGCGTGGTCCTGGAGTCCCGGGATCGATTCCCGCATCGGGCTCCCTGCATGGAGCCTGCTTCTGTCTCTGCCTTTCTCTCTCTCTCTCTCTCTCTCTCTGTCTCTCATGAATAAATAAAATCTTAAAAAAAAAAAAAGAAATAAGATGAAGAGGATGAAGAGCGTCACGAGGGAGAACAGTGACAGGGAGAAGGCCGGGATGCTGGGTCCATGAGGCTGGTCCCCTTGGTGCCCAGAGACATGAGGGCAGGAGCCCCAGAGTCTCCTTCATACCATTTGTTTTGGATGCCTGGGGCATGGCCAACCTGGTCCCTACGGGCTGTGGGAGCAGCAGAGGCCTCTGGGACAGTGGAAGCTGGCATTCCCTCAAGCCTTCACTTGTGCCTTCATGTGTCCATTTATCCATACATTCGTCTAATTGCTTTACCACCAACAATCTGTCCAGAACCTCTTTTGAAATAAGACAGGTTTGAAATCAGGCAGAGAGACAAGAAGCAGGGGTGGTACCCATTACTGCTGCAGACGCTGCTGGGGAAAGAATATGGGGCATAAAACCCACCGCAAGATGCTAACAGATACCGGGAGGATGAAGCACGGGAGGACAGAGATGCTGAGCCACAAGGTTGGAAGGAGTCTTCCTAAACAGAGACTAGAAGAAATGGGGGAGGGTCTCAAATGGGGCCATCTGACTTCTGGCTGGAGGGGTAGGGTGGTTTTATTCCAGCTCTCATCTTTCTTGCAAGACCTTCAAAGACCGCATCTCTGATCACCTCACTCCTATGCTTGGAAACCATCAGTGGCTCCCTATTACCTACAGAATGAAGAACAGGTACCTCGGCAACGCATTCAAGGGTGTTCAAAAGTGACTCCCTTCTCCCTTTGTGGGATGACCTCGCACCCCCTGCCTCCTATCGTTTCCTCCCCGACCTCATGGTCTCACTATTTCCTAAATATTAGCGTTCCCTTCCTCTTCTCTTCCGAGAAACTGGTGTGTGGATGGCTCTGCCTCACAACACCAGGGGAGGAATGGTGATGGGTTTGGACCAGTAATCATGGGAGCCAGAGGGTCCAGGAAGAAGACAGAGAACCGAGATGTCTGGAGGACACAGCCCCCAGCCTCATCTGGGGCACGACCGGAGGAGCCAGCCCCGGAGCTGGGTTGCACAGGATGGTGGGATTTAGGGAGAGAGAAGATTCGGACCCAGGCCATGTGCACGGCCACTTGTTAAAGCAGTTTTGATTGTTGGATTTCAGAAATACCAATGGATCAAAGGAAATGTGCCCTGGAAATTTGGGAGTAGATGGATTCCAGTGCCTTTATAACTAAATGGTACTGTGATAAAAAATTTTTTTTTATCCTATCTTTGTGAACTCAAGTGACTAATGTTTCAATATGCGATTTAAAAAGGGATTTTGTTCCCATGACAGCATTCCTTGAGGTGCTATTAAATACAACCTTAACGATTTTTATATAAAAATGAAACATGATAGGAAGCATGTGACCATATGCTGGTTTCCCTGGGCAGACAACGCAGAGGGTATGTCAACGTGGAGGGCGCCCTAGCAGTTATAGCCACGTGCCATCGGCACCTCTAGCAGGATTTCTAGAACAGTCCGCAACAATTCCTACATGCATCCACATGCAATCCTCACCTGCTTCTAGAATCCCTAAAGTGAATTCACAGGGTGGGACAATGACAAATTTCCTAGTGGGAGCCCAGATGGCCCCTCCTCTGTGACTGCGGGGGCTTTGCTCTTGGGCCCAGCACCTCGGGCTTCCCGGGCAGCAGTAGCGCCCAGGCACCCTCCTCAGCCTCGAGGCCTGGCCATCTCCCCCCGGGAGTCGGTCCCACCCCGAGCCCAATCCAGCACCGGTCGTGTCTTAAGTGAGGTTACATTTTAATGAGATGAAAAATAACTCCTAACTCCTTCTTAGAGGACCGGGTATAAATTAGTTATTGATTTTAAAGCACCTTGGAAATGTAATTCGGGAGGCAGTGCAGCATCCAAGCTTGAATAATTAACGAGACAGGTGGAGGTAGGAGCCCCATTCGTCCCCCGCCCCTGTTATCGGGAAACTGAGTCCTCAGTCAATGGAAAGGGTGGGCGCCCTGGGGCTTGGGCTGGCCTGTGGCATGGACCCAGCAGCCCTCCGGGGATGGGAAAGCCTCCTGGCCACACAGATGTCACCAGAACCGTGTTTTCGGGAAAGCTGACGATAGTAATCTAAGCTGGCTGTGGGCGTGGAGGTGACTGGAGTCCCTTCTGGACGATTTCTTTATACAGTAACAGTACGACAAGCTCACTGTGGAAACTCTGGTCAAAGGGAGGAGTAAACATCCCTAACTCATCATCCAAAGATACCGTTCTTGTTGCTTTCTTCTGGTATATTAGAATTCTCCGATTTCTTAAAAAAATACATTTGTCATAATAGTCTTCATGTAATATTATACGGACCAGACTATTTTGCTTCCTGTTAGTATTAGATCATAAACAATTTTTCATGTTATTATAAGTGCCGTATAAACGTCCTTTTCAATAGTAACTTCCTGCACTTCAGTTCTAGTCCTCCCGCCACCATCTCTCGGTTGTGGGACACGTAAGCTACAGGTCATCTGTCTTTGGTGATATTAAGGCAGGTGATGAACGGACCCGCCGGGCGAGGCGCTTAGGAAGTTAACGCATAGGGATGCCTGGGGGGCTCAGGTCGTGATCCCGGGGTTCTGGGATAAAGTCCCACATCGGGCTCCTTGTGGGAAGCCTGCTTCTCCCTCTGCCTGTGTCTCTGCCTCTCTACGTCTCTCATGAATAAATAAATAAAATCCTAAAAAAAAAAAAACCAAAAAAAAAACCACGTAAGTCTCAGCAGGAAAGGCTCCTTCCGTTCTCAACCTCCAGGGGGACACGGTCCCAGACCCATGACTGTTTCATCAGGGGCTGATGACAACCTGACTTCATAGGTTGACTAGTAAACCATGTGCCTTGTGATGCCATAGAGGAGGGCTCACAAGCATTTGTTAAAATATCATTCATTCATTCATTCATTCATTCTGCGGTGATTGTGCACATCTATGCACCAAGGCACCTACAGATGGGAGGGTGTGCTGGCCGAGCACATGAGGGAGGCTGGTCATCTAGGGTCACGCTGGCTTCCAGCCGATGATGACAAAGGGGTAGGTGGAGGCTCCCGGGGAGGGGACCTTATGTCCCTCCAGCAATAGGTAGTGTGTGTGGGGGGGGTCAGGGGGAGCAGGTGGTCAGAACATCCCCTCCCAGCCTCGTTCAGAGATTAGACAGAGGGGATCGGTGGCAAATGGGCCTGTGCGAGTGGCTGATGCATGATGCTGTCACTCCAAGGTGTAATTAAAGAGATGTATGCTAATTTTTAACTTGGTTAAGGGATATTAACTCAGACAAATGAACCTCTCCTTTCCCAATAATTAGATATCCAAACAAACACACACTTTTCTCCCCAATTAAATGAATGGAAACTCTAAGCTATGGAGCCCCATTTCAATATGCCCTATTTGTTACTGGTTTCCACTCCACTGCTTTCTTTAACTTCACAAAAGCAAACGATACTATAAAGAAGCATAATAAAATCATAACAGCAAAAATTTCCTTTTGATTTTCGCAGGACATAAAACACTCATTCACAACTGGAAAAAAAAAAGACACTGTGTTCAGCTAAAATGTCACGTTGTTTCCAAGAGAATGCAGTTTAAAGGGCTTAAGGGATGGTGGCATCCAGGTGGCACATTTTGAAGTTATATTTAATTTAAAGCAGTAATGCCTATCCCTTTGGTATATAAAGGATGGATCATATCAAGCCAAGTTGACTGCTTTTTTTTTAAATTAAATTACAAAATTAGTGAAAGAAGCAATGCTTTTAGGTGGTATGGAGACAAATACCTTTTATTTTCGTGCTGGTGGCGGCAACCGACGTGAGGATAGCTGGCTGGTCCTGGCGGGGCAGACTGAACAGGATGAGGCACTTTGGCCCCTGTTCCCACTGTTTTGGGTTCAAGAGAAATTCCCAACACTAGAGTCACTGAACTTGGCCCTGGTCACCCCTCTACTGTCCAGGACACACCCTGGAACGGATGGGGCTGCAGTGTGCCGTGAAGCCCAGGACCAGTGGATCTACTTAAGCAAAAACGAAGTGAGAAGTTAGTCCCTGTGGAATTAGGACGGTGAGCATCTTCGTGTGCAGCGTACGTGGAGCTTCGGTGGGAATCTTGCTCAGAGTTAGAATGAGGGAGGCAGAACCTGCACGCTTGGGGGGAACCTACCTGTATGCAGAGCCCCCAGTGAACAAGCCCAGTGGCCCTCATTCCTGTGTCTCAGAATCCACCTTTAGCTAGTGTCTGAATTCAGACAGCAGAGGCCCCACCAAAATAAAATGTAAATGTGCCCCCTGGGAGGCTGGCTGCAGTGACGCTGGGCTGCACATGGGCCTGCTGGTGCTCCCACAGGTTGGGAAAACCAGAACACTGGACAGGTAGGGCCTGATGGGGAAGTGTCAGTCATTTCGGCCTCGAGAGCAGAGGCCCACCTGGATGCAAGGTGGGGGTAAGCCGGAGGTTGGGGGTTCAGCAGAAGCAGAAACACCAGGTGACCCGAATGCTGGTTGCCTGGTCCCCCAAATGGTTCCAGTTCTCTTGGGCCGGGAGAGCCCCTGCCCGCTACAATGGGTCTCTACAGCCCAGGGGACTTTTGGGTCCATCTGAAAGGCCAACGATGAGTCCCCCAGGAAAGGGACGTGGTGGTGTGATGATGAGTCATGCCATAGATTAGGAGTTGGGTGACACGAGGTGGTTCACGACTGTCGCAGAGTCAGGGCTTCCTTCTTGAGCCGAGGCGTGCAGGAGGTGCAGAAGGTCACCCCAACACCAAAGATGAAACCCAACCCAACCCAGGCACGAAACCTCTCCCCAGCAGGACCTACCTGAGTGCTCTCCATCATATAACCTTTCACAGAAAGGACGGGAACGCTATTACTCCCACGTCAGAGGTGAGGCTCCAAGAAGTAAGAGACATGTCTGTGGTCACGCAACAGGTACAGGTGGAGAACAGGGCTTCGGCCCCGAGCACACGGGCCTTCAGCAACGGCGACAGGGGACAGAGAGGAGGACGGGCGTGGCTGGGAGATGCCCGCTCAGGGCCTGCTGTGCCATCTCTCTCCACCTCTGCTGACCTTTGCCGGTGTCTCTCTTCTCCTGATGAGCTTCGACACCAGCACAACAACACGACAAGAAACACAACTTCACAGTGGAGGGAACCGGCCGGCAGACCGGGGTGGATTTCAGGATGTGCCCTTTACTCTGCGACTGTGGCACACGGTCCGCTGTGCGCTCCTCGCTTTCCTTGTGGGAGTGAACCCCCCCCCCCACCCCAAGTGTCCTGAGGACCAAATGTTCTGAGGCACAACTCCTGGCCACGCAGAAGCTGCCTGGGAAGGCCCCTCCTCGTGTATAATCAGCTGATTTGGTCCATGAGGTCAGCAGAGCCGGAGTCGTCTGTCCGTCCAGGTAGAGCCGGTGAGGACGGGGCCAGGCTTTGCGCTCCGCTGTTGAACCCGGCTGCGGCTGGAGGCACCCTGCCCTTGACACTCCCGTGGACCCCGATCTCCTGTTCCTCATCCACGCTGATTTTGCCATTTCCAGGGCCTTCTGGGTTCCTGCTCTTGCCGGGCACCCCGCCCCCTTCCTGCATCTCTTTCCACAACACTCACGCCAGGCGGATCCACCCAAGGTCTGTCCCGGGATGAGGTTGTCGATGGCACGGCCGGAGCAGCGCAGCACTGACATGAGGCGTCTTTGTCCTTCAGAGCCTGCTGGCCTGATGCCCTGGCCTCGCCCCATCAGCCTCCGTCTCTGTCCTCCCCCCTCACACCCCTGCTGCACCCCGTGTGTCTGCTCTTCTACAGTGTCTTTCTGAATCAGAGATCACCGACTGGTGGCCTCCAGGCCAGATACGTTCGGCTCACAGGTGTGCATCGTTTGGGCCCCAGCATTAATACGTTTTTGAGACAGAGGCCCGACATTGAACATTTGGCGCACTGCCACAGTTTTAGTTTCTTTGGAAAATTTGGGCAGTCACGAGGATGGGGACCCCTTCCTGTGTAAATCAGGCTGTCCGGTGGGCCAGAGTCCCGTCGCCCCCACCAGCTTACCGCAGCCAGCTGGAGAATCGCCCCTGCAGGCTGACCCTGCAGCCTTCGGGCCTCACCTGGCACAACCCAACAAGCTCATCAAACTATTCCCCTAAGCCAAGAAGTTGCTGATGGCAGCTATGTTACTATCTACCATCCATCCACCCGTCTATTTATTATCTGTCTATCCATCCACCCAACTCTCATCTGTCTCCAGATCCATCATCTCCCTCTATTTTTTATGTCTTCTACATTTGTTCCTGTAGCGCTGACAGCAGTAGCTGGCACAGAGTGGGTATTCAATAAATATTTGTCAAACCAATTAGCAAATATAGGATAGATGATGCAGCCAAGGTTCAGAGATGCTGAATTACCAGGCTGTCATAGGGCTCGCAGAGGGGAGAGCCAGACCCATTTCCAGCCTCTTCAGGGCCCCCCTTGGCTCTCTTACCTCTGAGACAAGTTTGGATTAGGGCTTATCCTGGCCACTGCGGCCCAGGTCTACACATGCCCTACTTTCTGGCACGTCCCAGGTAGCTCCTGGGTGCTTTATTATTGTTATTATTTTTAATAAATTTATTTTTTATTGGTGTTCAATTTACCAACATTTAGAATAACACCCGGTGCTCATCCCATCAGTGCCCCCCTCAGTGCCCATCACCCAGTCACCCCCACCCCCCGCCCACCTCCCCTCCCACCACCCCTAGTTCGTTTTCCAGAGTTAAGAGTCTTTCATGTTCTGTCTCCCTTTCTGATATTTCCCACTTATTTTTTCTCCTTTCCCCTTTATTCCCTTTCACTATTTTTTATATTCTCCTGGGTGCTTTAGTGTGGCTTCCTGGGGACCTCAGCAGCCACAGAACCCCTGCAAGTTGGGGCACCATGGAGAGACCCCACTCTCCTCTAAAGAGCCCATATTCTCAACAGTGTTTAATAAATGGGGGCCTGTTTCTTGAATAAAGCACCTTGGTCTTTCCTGAACTTGGTTTTCATTGGCTTAATTAAATGATTAAGTAGGCTCCACGCCCAACCTGGGGCTTGAACTCATGACCCTGAGATCAAGAGCCTCGTGCTCTGCCGACTGAGCCAGCCAGGCGCCCCTCCATTAGCTGTGACAACAACAGTAACCACCGCCACGTATTTGTCACTAAGGCACAGCCTGTGTCCTCTCATTTCCCCTTGGCAGCAGCCCTCTGAAGCAGGTGCTAGGAAGAGGTTAAGTGGGTGGGTTAAGGCCACACAGTCAGACACCCAGCCAGGATCTGACCTTAACCTTGTACTTGCCCTCTCGATGAGGTCAGGCTATGGCCCGTGAGCCAAATCCAGCTTGCTGCCTGTTTCCTGTTATTTGTATGGCCCATGCGATAAGAACTTTTACATTTTTGGATGGTTGGGAAAAAAAATCAAAAGAGGAATAATATTTTGTAATACATGAAAACTATACGAAATTCAAATGTCAGCGTCCATAAATAAAGTTTTGTTGGAACGTGGCCATGCCTGTTGGCTGACATGTCGTCTACGCCTGGTTTTAAGCAACACGGGCTGAGTTAAGAAGTTGCATAACGGAGACTGTGTGGCTCACAGAGTCTAAAATATTAACCATTTGGCCCTTTATAGAAAAAGCTTGTCCGTTCCTTCTCTCCACTGTGACCCTAACATCTGTGTTCCAGGGGCTAAGCAACAGGACCAAGTCATTTCCAGAGAGGAGCTGTGAGTCGGGAGAGTCTGGGACAAGTGGGCTGTGCTCCACATGGGCTCTGGGGGGTGGGGGAAATTGGGTGTGAAGGTGGGGGGCAGGGCTGGGGAGGGCTTGGGGGATCACAGGACGAGCAGGTGCTGTGTGTCTCACCGCAGGTCCTTGGCCAGCAGCCCTTCTGTCAACCCACCAACATCTGTGGGCCGAGGCTATGCTGTGGGGGGACCAAGGAGTCAGGACTGTTGCCACCTTGATGTCGGGCACAGGGTCGGGGTGCCTCTCAAGGACGGGCAGCTGCTATGGTGTGAGGATCGGTGCACTGGCTGGGGGCACATGCATCAGCTGGTTACCTGGCAGGGTAGATGCACAGCCTTACTTTGGTCTGTGTGCCTAGGAGGGGAGAGGGGGTGGGGAAAGGCCGTCCAGGGCTGAGAGCCAAACACACCTTCCCTTCTCCAGCAAACACCTGTGCCCGCACGCAGGCGCCCACCCCCATATCGGAACCATCTGGCTGCAGAAGTAGTTGAATCCAGGGACCCAAAGTGCCTTAAATATCACGCAGTATGGTGCTTTCCAAACTTTAATGTGTGCGCGAACCACCTGGAGAACCTTGTTAAGCTGTGGATTTGAATCAGTAGGTTCTGGGGTGGGTTGGAGAGTCTGCGTTTCTAACAGGCCCTGCTCGGGTGCTGTGTTCACACCTGTGGTGTCGGGACCTGCAGCAGCATCTGGGGACTCGTTAGGACTGCAAAGGCTCAGGCCCCCTTCCACGGCCTCCAATCAGAATCTCTGGGGGGTGCAGCCCCGCCATCTGGGATGAGCGTGTCCCGCCGGTGATTGGGATGCTCCCTCAAGTCTGAGAACTGCTGTTCTAGTCCCTTCTCTAAGGCTTCTTCCCTTGCCCCGAATCTCCTCCCATCTGTGCAGGAGGCAGCTGGGCTTCCTGCCATCACTTGAGAGAATCATTAACTATCCTGATACTCGTACCCGAGGCCTCTCACCTGGAGCAGGTGAACGCGGCGTCACCCTCCGGAGAAGCAGCTCGATTTATAAGCCAACGCCTACAATCTGGAGCCTCTGCCTGGGTAATTTCCATTTGGGGGCTTATTTTTGAAACTACGGCTTGCTTTCTCTGTCTACAGTGCCTTAGTATGCAGGGCTTGTGGCTCCTTGGGGAGGGACCAGATGGGGTGGGCTGGGGTGCCAGTCTCAGCCACACCGGGACACCAGCCTCTTTGAGGTGAACCCACCAGGGGCCCCCAGAAGCATTTCATAAGCCGGAACCTTCCAAGTTCTGCCAAACCTATCCTCCCAATTTCATGATAATCTGTTCGAGCATTTTTTTGCGATGCAGCAATAAGAGAGAAACATAATTTTATCTTTAATAAAAGCGCAAATTACATGTTTTGATGAGTAGAAGATTATTGCAGAGATAAAGTGTTAGTTTTCCAGGAACCTAGCTAAAAAGCATCTTTCTATAGATTGAGAAAGTTTAACCTAAATCCACTGAAGTTTATATTTGTGCTGCTGATTCCTATGGTTAAGAATAGCAAATTTTTATTTTCACGATAGATTTTAATTTGTAAAATTACCCTTGCATTAGCAGGCGGAGCTCAGGGGTTCTGTAGCCCTTATTTTGACTTTTGGCTCTTAAATAAATGAAGCTTTAAAAATGTTGAGAGTAATACTTAAATAGAATGTAGTTAGATCTCACAGTGACTCTAATTGTGATTACAATTATATGACTGTAATGATACAAAAGACACATTATCTTTATAATTTATGATCCTCCTGGACCAAACGCAACTTCTTAAAAATGCAACATTTCAGTACCATCTGGGAGATTTGCCCAACAAAATTATGTATAAACAAAGTTCTTTATTGACTCGCTGAGATCCAAGTGGAATCAATTATACATTATTGTTGTCTTTGTCGGCACTGCAAAGTGTGAGACAGCTAAAGGCCCACATTCCATAAATCACCCAAGTGTAATTTCCCAAGGGGCTATGTTTTGTGTGGAAACAAAGCATTGTTGGTGTTTTCAGTTCAGACTTTCTGATCATACTCAGCGAGTCTATCCATTTTCCTTGAGATCCCCAGTGAGTCTTGTTGGGTTCGGCCAACTTGGTGTTGAATCCCGCTCTGGAGGTTCCAGATGCCTGGAGTGTATGGTGTGTGTATGGGGAAGGGGAGGGAGATTCAGGTGATTGTAGGTAAACCCACGGCCATTCAATTCCACTATTTTCACTTACAGTGGACACTCAACATCAAAATTCTGAGAAGTCCATATTTCGCAGTCTAAGTGAGAGATTGTACTGAACTAGATGTCACTGAAGGGAAAGATCAGTTGATTGCGTAACAGTGGCTAAAAACCCCACCTCAAACCCTGGGGCCTAGGCTATGTAGTAGATCATTCTGTGGATGGGCACTTCAGAGCTCATGAAGGAAGATGCTCTGAAGTACGCAGTGTACTGACATTTAAAATACGAGGGTGGGACTCATCTCAAAGGAAGGAATGGTACCACGGAGGAAGACTTGTGTTTGTGTGGGTTAGAGAGAAACATCACTGTAATGGACACAAGAGGAACTCCGGCCTCTCACACAAAGTGCCTGTGGTTGGTTTGGCTCCGCAGAGTCGAGGAGCTGGTTGATCTCAGATGGCCCCTCCACCTGCTGTGGTTTAGTCTAGACTGGAATCGGAGCTGGCCTTGTTGGTGTTTTTCTGCCTTTCTTTGATATGCTCATTCCTTCAACATTCCTGGACACCCACCCTGAGCTTGCCACTGGCCTGTTACTGTCAACAATTGGGCGGGACCAATGGGCAATGGTAGCTAGAGGGGTGGCTTCACCATGGGAGGAACACACAGGGACAGGGAGATGGTTCATGAATGTGACCCAGAAGCATGAGAAGCCAGCCTGGCAAAGAGAGAGGAGGGAAGTGGATGAGGCTTGTGCCAGGCCAGGAGGTGAGGGTCCAGAAGGAGACCTCAGAGGACAGAGGAACTCTGGGAAGCGGAGTCTGGAGAGGTTGGTGGGAACAGGTCAGGAAGGGTCTTTGGAGCCCTTCTGAAGAGCCCATCTTTTTCCTGAGGGTGTGGGGGCCACTGCAGACTCATTTCGAGTGGGAGCAGTGACGACGTCAGATCTGCCACCCAGAATGCTCACTCTGGCCGCTGTACAGAGCATGGTGGGAGGGGGCAGTTAGGAAATGGCCATGACTGTCCAGGAAGAGAGGACGATGGCTTGGACAGGGTGGGGGCTGGTCAGATAGAAGATTCCAGACATGCAGGTACGTGTTTGTGATGTTTGATTGACTTCAGTGAAATACTCAACTGTAGACTTGCTCTTTGCACGGGTGGGGGTCAATACTGGAACCTCCCTCTGCCCAGTACGAGCAATCCTTCACGCTACTTCTTGAACGTGTTTACCTCACACGCAGGGATTTTTCATCCTGCAGACTGGGTCTCCCCGTTCTTCGCTACAAGATCTACTTTCACATCCTCAAGGTAACCATCCCGGCCTTCAGCCCTCTCCTAGCTCCTTCTCCCAGGGCACAGACCAGGCATCCAGCTCTCTATTTAAGACCACGAATGTCCACAACTGTTCATGGCTCAGTAAATGTTTGCTATTATGTTTATTATATGCTTTTACCAATAATAATATTGTTAGGTCCAGTACACATTTGCTGAATATATGAGCATTACCCAAATGAGGGTTGTGCTACTCATTGTAAATTGTAGCTTAATGGTTTTCTTTGGGACCAGGGAGTGTTTTAGTTAGGGATTTTTCTCTTGGCAAACTGCTATGTCTTAGTAAAGATGTTCATCTCTTTCTAGCTTGTCAAATGAGACTATTATAGGAAATCATGGATCCTAGATTCTCTGCCCTTTGAGTAGGTGAAGCTGACACCTGATGACGAATGTTCTCTTTCTCTCTTTCTCTCTCTCTGTTTTGTGCCGTGCGGAGGACCTATAGATAATGAAGCCATTCTCTGATATTGAGAAATTCTCCAGCCCAAGAAACGCTCTGCCAGGAGCAGGAAATTCAGCTGCCAGGAGCTCCCTCACTTAGTGATGAGCCGATACTATGTTCTCAACTTTTCTCAAGTGTCACTGTGAGAAATGCTTCCAAGAAGAATGTCTGTTCTTTCCAAGATGGCCCACAACACATCATTCATTAGAAAATTTGCTGCTCTCCTGTGTGTATCAGCATGGCACATTCCCCTGAGCATAGAGTTTCTTTCCCAAAGAAATGTTAAGCTTCCTCTTACTAAATATATAAATTGTGGTTTTCCCTCGTGACCAGATATCCAGGAAGCTCAGAGTTGTGTTTGGTAGACAGCTGCAATAGTGCAATGCCCATAATTATCACTAAGATTGTGTTTCTTTCATGTCAGCAGGCACTTTTGCCTACGCTTTCTGACTGGATTCTCATAGCATCACTGCAAGGGCGATACTAGTAATACCCCCACTTTACAGAGGTAGAAATAGAGGCCGAGAGGAATTTATTGAGTCATCCACAATCCCAGCGCTGGTGAATGATAATGCTGACCAAGGATCCTGGAATCATTCTGTCCTTTCTCTGCTTGCTTTTTTATGTTGGTGGCTCCAGAGATACCAGGGCAGGGCAATGTGTCCTTAATAACTAAGAACAGAACATGAAAAATTAAATTCAGTCTATTCTGAGCAATAATAGGAACTATGCCTGGAAGTATTGTTACAACATACCCTGAAATCCTTAAAACCAATAAATATTTATGTAAACACAGCTCCTACTAAAGATTTAGATGTTCTTTGCAAAGACTGTTACTAAAAGTTAATAACTCTGAATGATTCTTTTTTTAAAAAATTTTTTAAGAGATTTTATTTATTCATGAGAGACACACACAGAGAGAAAGAGAGGCAGAGACACAGGCAGAGGGAGAAGCAGGCTCTATGCAGGGAGCCCGACGTGGGACTGGATCCCGGGACTCCAGGATCACACCCTGGGCTGAAGGCAGCGCTAAACCGCTGTGCCACCCGGGCTGCCCTAACTCTGAATAATTCTTATTGCATTAAAACTGTATTAGGAGATCCAGACTGAATAGACCAGGGCGACGTAAGCATTTACTCTATGTTCTGGGGGAGACATGCATTAAAGTTCAGTTTGACTGGGAGTCCTAGAGGTCCTACCATGTGTATGGGGCCAAGCAGGAAACACAAGATGAGTAACACATGGTCCATGGCATGTCTCACACAACCTAACCAGGTAGCAAGAGAAATACCAGCTTGCCACCAGGGGAAGCAGGGGAATTGTTGCCTCTATTTTACAGATGGGAAATCTAAAGAGCTTATCCAAGATCACATAGCGAATGGAAAGCAGAGGCGAGATTCAAAATCTGGTGGGAAAGCATCAGCACTTTCCAGGACACTGTGAGCCTCCATATACCCTTCTGGTTTCATTAAGAGAGGCACCAGATGTCATACATGTGGAAAGGCAGGTAGGGGCACAGTTGAGGAACTTGAGAGGTCGGGGGATGTGGTGAGGGTGCAACTGTCTCTCGGGGGGAGGGATTGGCTTTCAGCAGACTGGGTGGGGTGGCATTTTTGCAGAGAGAACAACAGAAGCAAAGAGATAGGGGCAGGAAAACACGGGAGTTGTTATAAAGATTTGTAGTAACAGGTAGCGAGGCTCGCCAGCAGTTCTGTACCCTGGGGTGGGGGTGAGGGTGCCCATGTTGGATCGGAATCCAGGCCCTGGCATCGGTAATCCCTGAGGCTGGGTGCTAGGAGCCATGTCCGAGAAGCACTTTGCACAGTACCCACCTAGCACCTAGAAAGCTTTTAGTGAACTGTCACCCTGTGGTGCTAGACCCTTGTCAAGAAATAGGAAGCATTTCAGGGTTTTGGGGACAGAGAAGGACATGACCTGTGCTATTGGGGTCCTCACTTTCAGGAACCTTTTGGCTCTGACCCTTGAGAGAGCTAACTTTATTATTATTATTTTTTTAAACTATTAATCCATTTTATTTTTCTTACAAGCCTTCCTTCTTGTCCACTGTGAGTGAGAGCTGGCCATAACATCTCAGTAAAAAAATAGGAAATGATCTTTAGTTCTTTATGATTGTTCCTCCAAACTGGTACATTTCTCAAGCTTTCCAAAAAAAAAAAAAAAAAAGAGGGCAGAAATTGTGGGGTTTCCTTTTTTTTATTGTTTTGTATGTTAACTTATCTGAGGAGAGGTCCCTCGGATGGTCTTGGAACAAATACCCGAGCTTCCCCTTAGCTTCCATTGGGGCATCGCTATTCTGTGACGGTCTCTAAGAATGCTCACGCTTCCAGAATGCCCTATCTCCACTTACAATGATTATAAACCTCCTTCACAATGCTTTCCTTCCTCCCAGATGTTTATTTGACTTTATAAAATGAAGGGAAAGGGTCATAATTCATTATTCTAAAACAGTTTTTTTTCCCCTTTGTATTTGGGTCTTTATGCATCTGCAGATTTGTTTAGATCCAGTTGTGAAACCCCGGCTCGAGCAGACCCTGGTTTATAGCCATGCTCACTATGATTTATTGCACGTATGTGATGTTTCCTGAGCGCTAGGCCTTGGGCTGAGGACTTTATGTGCTGCGGAAAGTGTAACAACGTTCTGCACACTGAGGTTGCGCGGCCTTGTGTTCAAATCTCCTCCCTCGCCGCTCCCTCCTACACTAACCTTTGTGTAGAGAGTAAATGACATGACATCACATGGCAGCTAGCTTTCACTGAGTGGTTCCCCTGTGCCAGCCATGGCCTAAATGCTCCCACACATTCTTCATTTAAAAAAAAAAACACCTCTGTTAAGTATGTGACATTATTATTCCCATTTTATAGAATAAATCAGGGCTGGTCCAAAGGTCACACGGCTCAGTTAGTATTTGTCTTGTAGCATCATGGATCATTCTCTTGTGAACAGAGCACAGACATTTGAGCTAACGAATGAGTCGAGATTGCTTCAGAAAAATATATATTTTTTTTCTGATTCTTAGAAGTGAAGCCATGTAGACATATTTGAAAGTCATGAGATCAGCTGGATTTCAGAAAGCTCCAAAGCATCCTTCTACTCTTTATATTCGTTATAGAAAAAGATACTTTAAAAATGGTGTTACAATTCATGGAAAGATCCCCGGCTGATTGGTATTTAATGGGAAAGAAGTGTACGTGGGAGCAAATAACAATCCGGGCAAACCCCCACGGAGGAACAGACCCATCCATTATGTAACACTACTTGTCATGACTTGGATTTACACATGTCACCAGGAAATGATGCCCCACAAACCGCAACCACATTTCTAAAGTCTGGCTTGGTCCTTGTCAAGAATTCAGGCTGCACCTAAGGACTGATCATTGAGGAGCCAAGGGAGGATGGTGTCTTGTCAGGGGCGGAGTGGGGGGTGGGGATCCAAAATGAAAGCCTGGAGCTAAAAAAGAACCAGCTGGAAGAAACCCAATGATCAGCACAGGACTGGCACTGGAGGCTCCTCAATAGATCCTGGAAAAGTAATGAGCAAAAACGGTTGGGTTTTAGAGATTGTAGAATGAGACTGCATTTCAGAAAAGGGAAGCCCATGCATCTGGAAGAGGAAGGTTCTGGAATGAATGTGGGGCTTCATGGTCTATGTAGACCCTCCTGTGACACAAGCCCAGGCAGCTGGAGGCTCCCATGGCTGGAGGCTGCATGTTTACTTTCTGACGTGGCCTTGGCCTTGTCCCTTGAATCCTGCAACTGCACAGATGGTCTGGACCTAGAGCCTCCAGTGGTTCCACTTCCCAGTGGCAGTGGGTCCCCTGGGGGCCCATCCACACCGCTCCTGTCCTACTCACTCCCTTTCCCATCCCCCAGGGCAGAAAGGAGTCCAGGTGGGGCCACTCCTCAAAGTCTCAGGCCTTGGTCTGAGCCTTTCTGTTAGAACCCCCATGTCCAGCCCTTTCTTCCAGGCCCATGGGAAGTTCCAGAGCCAAGACTTTTATTTTAACAGCTTTGCTGCAATAGACTTGCCACACCACACAGTTCACCCAGTCAAAGCCCTTATATAATTCAGTGGCCGTCAGCGTGTTCCTGAGTCAGGCGGCCATCAGCAGAGTTAGCTTAGAACACTCCCATCATCCATCATCCAGAAAAGTAACCTCCACTCCCTTTGCCATCACTCTCCCGTCCAGTCCCCTCACTCCCCCAACCCCAGGCAACCATGAACCTGCGTTCTGTCTCTTTGGATTTGCTCATTCTGGAACTTTCTTATGAATGGGATCATATACAGTGAGATCTTTGGGGTCTGGCTTGTTTCACTCAGCATAGTGTTTTCAAGGTTCACCCATGTTGTAGCATA
This sequence comes from Vulpes vulpes, assembly GCF_048418805.1. Lineage (NCBI taxonomy): Eukaryota > Metazoa > Chordata > Mammalia > Carnivora > Canidae > Vulpes > Vulpes vulpes. The sequence goes on along the minus strand of NC_132794.1, from coordinate 113,214,606 downwards.
TTTGTGTTTTGTTCCGTTCTATGGCTGAATAATATTCCAACATACGGACATACCATGTTTTGTTTATCCATTCATCATTTGATGGATATCTGCACTGTGTCCACTTTTTTGATGATTATAAGGCTGCTAATTCATGTGCAAGTTTGTGCGTGGATGTATGTTTTCATTTCTTTTTTTTTTTAATAAATTAATTTTTATTGGTGTTCAATTTACCAACATACAGAAAAACACCCAGTGCTCATCCCGTCAAGTGTCCCCCTCAGTGCCCGTCACCCATTCCCCCTATGTTTTCATTTCATTTCTCTACAGTGTAACCCTAGGAGTGGAATTGCTGGATCGTACTGTAGCTGCATTTTTAGCTTGCTGCTGTTTTCCAAAGTATAGTTATGCCATTTTTGGTGTGCCTGCCTGACTCAGTCAGAAGAACATAGGACTCTTTTTCTTTAGACAGAGTGTGTGCATGCAATGCTCTGGGGTTGGGTAGAGTGGGGTCAGGAGAGGAGGAGAAAGAGAATCTCAAGCAGGCTCCATGCCCAGTGCAGAGCCCCACGAGGGGCTCCAACTCAAAACCCTGAGATCATGACCTGAGCTGAAATCAAGAGTCAGATGGTTAACCCACTGAGCCACCCAGGTGCCCCAGAGCATGAGACTCTTGATCTCGGGGTCAAGAATTCAAGCCCCACATTGGGTGCAGAGATGACTTAAATAAAAACTTAAAGTAGCTGTACCATTTTACATTCACACCAGTACTTTGTTTATTTAAAGAAATCCCCACGGGCACTGTCTACACTTAATGAATGCTACCTTCAGAGTAGGACCTCAGTAGGTCATGTGGATAATCGAAGGTTGAACTGCAGTGCAGCAGAACCAGAGGATGTGGGTTCTCAGCCCAGCTCTGCTCTAATTGCCTCTGGGACTTGGGACAGATCACTTAAATCCCCGAGTTTCAGCGGCCTTGTTCGGTATCTTAAATCAGTAGGTTTGTTCTAGAATATTCCATAAGTTCTTCCAGCTAAACTCTCCATGACAAAAAAAAAAATCACTCAATTTTTAAGAATTATGAAAGTCGAACATAAATTGAGTAAAAAATAATAAAATTTTGTAATGAGAAGTCTATTATACCCTGATTTTAGCCCCCTGCCCTCAAAGTAACCATTTTGTTACAGATATGCTTTCCTATATATCCTTCCGGAATATATTCTATATATTCCGTGTATATATATATATATATATATGAAATCATTTTACATATTCCAGAATTTGCAAACATGATATATTTTCTATAATCATATATATCTCTTAGTTATATACATGTATATCTTTTCTTTTTCATTGAAGGATGATTCTATTCTAAAAATGACCTCTACGTCACTTTACTTCAGTCAATATTTGGGGCATCTTTGCACAGCATTCCATTTTATGTTCATTTCATAATTTAACCAATTTCTTATTGATAAAGTGATTTCTAATTTTATTTTAATGACTTCTGGGCTTCAGTGACTATCCCCCTGCATTCACCTCTGCCGTTGTGGGTGTATCTGTAGGATAGCTTCAGGTGCCGATTCTGTGTGTGTAGGCTGTCCACACTGTCGTCTCCGTGGAGGCTCGGCAGAGCTTTTGGACACGCTTCTTATTGTTTTGAGTTCCACAAAAGCTGTGCATGGATAGGGAGGGATAATGGAAGTCCATCTCAGGAAAGCCCGCCTCTCCTCCTGCAAGGCCTCTTCTCCCCGCCTAGCCCAATGCAGGCTGGTGCCCACAAGTCCCCCTGCCACCAAAGTCAGCCTGTCGTCTCCTGTGATCTACAGTGCCCACTGCAGGGCAGCCCCAGTGGATGATTATGTATAATCTGAAAGCCATTGAGGCTCCCTTCCTTAAATTGGGCTGCAATGAGATTATTCCCTAGAGGCTGGTTGGGGGCAGTGATGCTCAATGATCACATACCCACAAGGGGTTATTTATTTATTTTTAAAGATTTATGTATTTCTTCATGAGAGGCACACACAGAGGCAGAGATACAGGCAGAGGGAGAAGCAGGCTCCTTGCAGGGAGCCTGATGCAGGACTCGATCCCAGGACCCCAGGATCACTCCTTGGGCCGAAGGCAGACGCTCCACCCGCTGAACCCCCCAGGTGTCCCTACCTTCAAGGGTTTAATATGTGCCCAATGGTGCATTAAAGTCCATGATGGGTAAAAAGATGAATGATTTTGGGGGGCGGGATCGGCCTTCATATTCATGAATCTTGACTCGTGTACCAGTAGGGGAAATATTAGGTATGTGAGCAAATGGACTGAATTGGGTGATATTATACAGATCATGAGGAAGGTTACTGCCCAATAAGCACCCTAGCAAAGAGGAGAGGAAGTGAGCAGGAGGCCCTTGGCACAAAGGAAGCTTTCAGTACCGTGCCCCAAAGCCCATTATGGGAAGCGGTCAAAGCGATGGGCTGAGAGGGAAGGGGGAGAGTGGGCTTGTCTTCCAATTCAAATCTGCTGATTTTTGCTTCCTATGATTTAAGATTCATTTTTTAGTGCATACATGTTTTTAGGATTCTTATGGCTTTTTCATGAATTGACTCCTTTATTATTTTGGAATGTTTCTCTTTGTCTCTTGCTGTCCTTTCCGGTTTGAAGTCAGCTGTTAACAGAGCTAGGCCTCCTTTCTCATGTGTAAGATGAGCCTGGAGGTTTTCCCATCATTTTCCTTTCAGTCTGTGTGTTTTTATATCTAAAGTTGGCCTCTTGTAAAATACTGTGGAGTCTTGCTTTGTGATCCAGTCTGGCGATTTGCCTTTTAATTAGAGCACTTAATTTTAATGTGCTAAGTAATATGGTTGAGTTTAAATCTACAATATCTATTTATTTTCTAATTATTGCTTCTGTTCTTTATACTTGTGTTCCTCTTTTCCATCTATTTTTTTATGTGTGTTTATAGAATCTTTGTTAATTTTCTACCTCCATTAAAAAAAGATTGTTTTTATTTTAAATATTTTAAATCTTTTTTAAAATCTTTTTTTGAATCTTTTTAAAAAAGATTTTATTATTTATTTATTTATTTGAGAGAGAGAGAGAGAGAGAGCTGAGAGAGGAGCAGTGAGGGGAGGGAGAAGCAGACTCCTCACTGCTCACCAGTCTCAAGACACGGAGATCACGACCTGAGCCAAAATCAAGGTAGAGGCTTACCTGACTGAACCATCCAGGTGCCCTATTGTGCCTCCTTCTATTTATTGGCTTTTTGGCTATTCCTCTATCTAGAAAAGTGGTTTTTCCTTTTGTGTGTGTGTGTGTGTGTGTGTGTGTGTGTGGTAGGGAATACCATATGCAATGTTAACTTACCACCATCTTACACTTCAGAAATAATGGGAGAATCTCAAAACAGCATCATTTTCTAATGGTATTACTCTTCCATATACTTTGATTATATGACCACTTATCTTCTACCTACGTTAAAAATCCCACAATATATTATTTATTTATTTCCACAATATATTACTTAAATGTTGCTATAAGCTGTAAATTGACTCTTAGATTATTTTATTTTATTTTTTATTTTTTTTTTTATTTTTTTATTTTTTTAAATTTTTTTTAATTTTATTTATTTATGATAGTCATACAGAGAGAAAGAGAGAGAGGCAGAGACACAGGCGGAGGGAGAAGCAGGCTCCATGCACCGGGAGCCTGATGTGGGATTCGATCCCGGGTCTCCAGGATCGCGCCCTGGGCCAAAGGCAGGCGCCAAACCGCTGCGCCACCCAGGGATCCCAGATTATTTTATTTTTTTAAAAGATTTTATCTTTTCATGAGAGACACAGAGAGAGAGAAAGAGAGAGAGACAGAGATGGAAACAGAGACAGAGACAGAGACACAGGCAGAGGGAAAAGCAGGCTCCATGTAGGGAGCCCAACGTGGGACTCGATCCGGGACTCCAGGATCACGCCCTGGGCCGAAGGCAGCACTAAACTGCTGAGCCACCTAGGGATCCCCAACTCTTAGATCATTTAAGAAAAATACAGAAGGAATCTTTCATATTCATCCATGTAATTACTACCTCCAGTAGTCTGGATTCCTGCCTAAAGTTCTGAATTTCTACCTTGTTTCATTTCTCTTCAGTCTGATAAGATTTCCTTTAGTATTTCTTGTAGGCACGCTATTGACAAGTCTTCTCAGTTTTCCTCATCCGTAAAAGTCTTTGACCTTTATTTTAGGGGAATATTTTCCCTCTCAGGTCTTTATTTTTATTTTATTTTTTATTTTATTATTATTTTTATTGGAGATCAATTTGCCAACATATAGCATATCACCCAGTGCTCATCCCATCAAGTGCCCACTTCAGTGCCCATCACCCAGTCACCCCAACCCCCTATTTTTATTTTTTTAAGATGTTATTTATTTATTTATTTATTTATTTATTTATGAGAGAGGGAGAGAGAGAGAGAGAGAAGGAGAGAATGCAGGAGGAAGGAGAATAACAGGCAGACTCTGTGATGAGCAATGAGTGCAGAGCCCAACACAGGGCTTGATCCCAAGGCCCTGAGATCATGACCTGAGTTGAATTCAAGAATAGGAGGCTCAGTCGACTGAGCCACCAGGTGCTCCATTCCTCTCAGTTCTTTAAAGATATTGTTCCAACGTATTCTGGCTTCCATTATTTCCTAAAATCTTCATTTTATCATTATTCTCCAGCATATAATATGTCTTTTTTCTTTGCCTTATCTCTCTCTCTTTTTTTAAAAAAGGCTTTATTTATTTATTTCAGACAGAGAGACAGAGAGAGAGCATGAGCAGGGGTTGGGGGGGGAGGGGGGAAGCAGACTCCCTCTGACCCAGCAGGGAGCCCGACACTGAGCTCCACCCCAGGACCCTGGGATCATGACCTGAGCCGAAGGCAGATGCTCATCTGACTGAGCCCCCCAGGTGACCCTCTTTGCCTTCTCTTAAGATTTAAAAAAAAATTCATAGATGGTTTTCGGTAGTTTGTAATTTTGCCTAAGTGTAGTTTTCTTTGTATTCCTCCAGTTTGAGATTCAGAGAGTTTCCTGGATTGGCAAATTGCTGCTTTTGATCAAATCTGGAAAAATGTCAGTCACTACTTCTCCAGATGTTTTTTCTGTCCCCTTCTCTGCCCCCTCATCTTCAGGGACACTTTAGGCTGCATGGTCCTAAGCCACAGGCCACTGAAGTTCTGGTTGTTTTTGGCAACTTTGTTCTCTCTGTGTGTTTTAAGTTAAATGATTTTGTTCATCATATTTAAACTGATACTTTTATATATAAATATAAGTACTGTTATATATATACTGTTACATGCTGTTTATATATAAAAATCCATTTATATGTATATGAAATATAAGTTATATATAAACATATTTATCACAGCTTTTTGGGAGCCCTTTTCTGCTAATTCCAAACTTTGAGTTTTTGTGCTATTTCTTCTATTCACTGACTTTTTTTCCTTTGGACTGTGAACCACATTTCTTGGATCTTCTTGTGTCTACTCAATTTTTTAGAAAAGATTTATTTATTTAAGAGAGAGAGAGAGAATGGGCACCCATGCAGGAGTATAGGGGGAGGAGCAGGGAGAGGGAGAGAGACTCTCAGGCAGGCTCCTCGCTGAGCATGGAGCCCAATGGGAGGCGGGATCTCCAGATTCTGAGAACTTGATCTGAGCCGGAATCACTAGTTGGACTAATAATTCTAACTGACTTAACTGACTGAGCCGCCCAGGTGCCTTGCATGTCCACTAAAGCTTTATTAACATTGGACACTGACTTATGTGTCCTGGAAGGGCTGGCTTCTCAGAAGGGTGCTGGCTTTTGTGACAACAGGGGTTAGATTTCTGACAGACCATTGGGAACTTGTCCAGGCTTGGTTTTAGATTTTGTTGTGCAAAATCATTGCAGTTTTGCCCTTAGGCTTTGGGCAAGTCTCTTAGTCCTCGGATAAGGACTGTACCCTCAAGAGGTGGTCTTTCTGGGGTGACAGTGGAAAGCCCGTTGATTACAAAGTCCTCTTAACTTGGTGACTCAAATTCCCAACTGGCTCCCTGTGGGATGGTGGTGGCTGAAATCTCTGCCCTGCACCTTATCCTCCTGTTGCCCACCTCCTCCTTACTTGGTGTCTCTCTGTCTATGCAGTCTGGAGAACATTCAGGGATTGGGGAGGAGGATTAGTTACAGATGCTGGGGCTCCTTTTTTTGTGCCTCTCTCCTTTATCGCATTTCTTCCTTAATTCCTAGTCACCCTGGCAGCCCCCAATTTCTCCTCTGATTCCTTCTGCCAGTGGGACTGTGCCTTCCCTTGAGCTCTACATAACCCTCCGCATGCAGAGTGGAGTGTTCTCAAAGGAAAAGCAATTACGCAGGGATTACACCTAGTGATTCTTTTCTTTCAAGAGTTGAATCACCTCCAGTTTCTGCTTGAATTTGGTTGTGCTCCAGTGCCCTCAAACATGATTTTTTAAAGATTTTGTCCAGAGTTCGTAATTCCTATAACCACCATCAAGCTTGGTTTGACACAAGCTGCTCTGTTCTGCAAGGAGGCGGAACTCTCACAAGTTAATGGCTATTCTTTTTGCATTTTGTTTTGCCCCTGCTATGCTTCTGAACAGGAATTTTGGTCATTTCCAATGTGTTTGAATGATTCAACATCTTTATTTTTTCTTAGGTCTTCCAATATGCTTATCCTCTCCTGATGCCTGATAATATCTGTTTTGAATCTTTGTACCTCCTTCTGGTTCTCTTTTATTAGAGAATCAGATCACCTCTTGCTCTAGTTCATCTGGGCTGTTATTACAAAAATATCATAACCTGGGTGGCTTATAGACAACTGGCATGTGCTTCTCACACTTCTGGAGGCCGGGCGTCCAAGATCACGGTCGGGCGGATTCAGGGATGGTGAGAGCCCACATTCTGGTTCAGAGATGGTGACTTCTCCTGTGTCCTCACAGGGTGGAAGGAACCTGGGAGCTCCCTGGGGCCTCTTTTCTAAAAGCATTAATCCCCCTCATGAGAGCTCCACCCTCATGTCCCAAAGGCCCCACCTGCTAATACCATTACCTTAGGGATTAGATTTCAGCATGTGGATTTGGGGGCAACAGAAACATTTGGTTCACTGCGGCTGCGATATATTTGAGATGAAGGAGAAGTAGCGTCTAAGCTGTCAGGAACCAGAAAATCAGCAGAGCTTTTATAAATAAAGTCCTTAGTCGTAGCCTCTGTGTTCTGACCTGGTCATAGCTTCCTCCTCTTCTTCTTTTTCTCTGGCAGTTTCCCTCAGGTCGGATGCTACCTCCCCATCACGAAAGGGGTGTCTCGTCATCCTTTCTCCTTTACTGACCTCTTCTGACCATTGATCTGCTTGCTTCCTGCATGGGCCTGCCCAAATCACAAAGCTAATTGGACGCCGATGACGGGGGTAGGAGCCTTTCAGGACCGTGACACTAATAATTATGGATATTTGTGAGTAGCTTAAAATCTAAGGGTCTGTCTTATCTCTTGGCAGTTTCTCTTAGAGCATATTTCACAGCACTGGGCAGGTGTGTGTCGTTTTGTACTTCGGGGTTATGGCTCTTGCCCTGGCTCTTTGAGGATGTTGTTTTCCTGCATTTCCCTGTTTTTCGGGGTGGCTTTGGAAGGCATGAGAGAAGTAGGTTTACTCACCTACTTTTAATCAGAAAACGACCCTTGCTCCCAATTCTAAGGGGGTCCTAAATTACTCAGCAAGAATGCAGACATCCCGGATTTTGCGTGGTACCAGCGTGCATGCATTCGGTCCCAAGGCACCCTGCAAAGTGAGGACCACCCATTCTGATTCGCTTCCAGGACATGTTTAAACATGCAAATAGCCATGTGTATTTCATATTTCCCCTTGAATTTTATATCTTTTTATTTTTTAAGGCATGGGGGGATCATAATAACAATGTTTCTGGGGTGCCTGGGTGGCTCAGTCAGTTGGATGTGTGACTCTTGGTTTTGGCTCAGGTCATGATCTCATGAGGCACGAGCCTGAGCCCCAGAGTTGGGTGCCGCACTCAGCTGGGAATCTGCTGGAGATTCTTTTCCTCTGCCCCTGCCCACACTTGAGCGTGTTCTCTCTCTCAAATAAATAAATCTTTAAAAATTTTTCTTTTTTCTCTCTTAGTACTATTTTTGTTTGTGTCCAAACACTAAGTGTAGGTTTCTACAGCCTGGAGGGCCTCCCGTTCCTACTTAGCCCTCTGTCTTGCCACCGCGCCCCTCCAGCAGCCCCCCTCTTCTTCTGAGGGCTTCTAGGCTTGGATGCAGTTGCCAAAACAGGACACCAGATGGCTGGGTGGTTCAGTGGTTGTATGTCTGCCTTTGGCTCAGGTGGTGATCCCAGGGTCCTGGGATCGAGTCCCGCATCAGGCTCCCCATAGGGAGCCTGCTTCTCCCTCTGCCTGTGTCTCTGCCTCTCTAGCTGGGTCTCTCATGAATGAATGAATGAATGAATGAATGAATGAATAAATAAATAAATAATCTTTAAAAACCGAAACCAGGATGCCAGCTTACTACCCAGGATGTGGAGATTTTGACAATTCTTAAAGTCTCTGTCCATTTTTTTTTTTAATTATTAAATTCAATGAAAGGAAGTTCACTTTCCTGGACGCTCTGTGCTGTCCGGTGAGGTGAGTGCCCTGGAAGGTTCAGGGCAGTGTCTTCCCAGGGGATGGTAGGGTGGGTGGGTCAGGGCAGGCTTCAAGCCCGTGGGGTGGGAGGGGGTAACTTAGGGCAATGATAGTACGATGATCCTACAGGTGTTGTGAGGCGCTTGGTGTGCCTGGGGAGCACGAAGGTCTGCAGAGACACACGGGAAGGGGAAGGGAGCAGGTGTGTGCACTGTCCACGGATGTGCCCTTGGTGTGGTACCCTCATGGGAGACAGTGGCGCCCCTGTGCGTGTGTGATGTTCACAGACCGTCCACGCAAGACCACACAGCCTGGCCGAAAGTCAAATCCTAGCTTTCACTGTGCAACATTTCAGGTGGACACAGGGCGAGCAGAGCTGCGCAGTGAACCACCCGGACACCCATCACCCGGACACCCACCACCCAGTTGCAACAGTTAGGAAATTCATCCACAGTTTTTTTTTTCATTACTCGTTCCACTCACTCGCCTTCACCCCACTCTCCTCTAGTTTAGTTTCACAGTTTCCTTTTGAGGTAAGATTTATGAACTTGGCAGCACACACATCTTCACTGTGTGATCTGGCCGAGGGGTATACCAGTAATACCAGCGTGCCTATCATGATGTAGAATATTTTTGCCTGCACGGAAAATTCCCGAAGGTCCCTTCCCACTCAGTTCCTCCCCTGCCCCCAGAGACCGCTGTGTTCTAATTTATTTTCCAACTTCAATTACTTTTGCCTGTTTTACAACTTCATAAAAATGGACTCATGTATGTACTCTTCTGTACCTGGCTTCTTCCTGTCAACATAGCGTAGGAGAGATTTGCCCACATTGTTGGAGGTCACTGGTTTCTTCTTCTTCTTCTTTTTTTTTTTTTTTTAAGATTTTATTTATTTGTTCACAAGAGACACACACAAAGAGAGGCAGAGACACAGGCAGAGGGAGAAGCAGGCTCCATGCAGGGAGCCTGATGTGGGTCTTGATCCCGGGTCTCCAGGATCATGCACTGGGCTGAAGGCGGTGCTAAACCTCTGAGCCAGGGCAGCCCTGGTGGTGCAGCAGTTTAGCGCCGTCTGCAGCCTGGGGTGTGATCCTGGGGACCCTGGATCGAGTCCCACATCGAGTCCCACCTCAGGCTCCCTGCATGGAGCCTGCTTCTCCCTCTGCCTGTGCCTCTGCCTCCCTCTCTCTCTGTGTCTCTATAAATAAATAAAATCTTAAAAAAAAATAAAAAATAAACTGCTGAGCCACCCGGGATCCTTAGTTTCTTCTTTTTTATTGGCAAATAGTATTCCACTAGATGGATAAGCCACCATATTGGTAATATATAATGAATAATTATAATTGGTATTATACATAATAATTTTGGTATTAAATTATTTTATTTACAGTTGTTATATAATTATTAATAATTAATGATATTGCTATTAACAATACCGCTATGTTGGTGGCAATGTAGTAATTATAATTATTAAGTACTAATTATGATCAATAATGAGTAATCACAATTAGTAATAATAGTACCATTGTATTTATTTATTTGTTGGTCTTTTAAAAGATTTTATTTATTTATTGGTTGGTGTTATGATGGGGACTTAGGTCCCATGTTGTTCCACTCTGCATTTTTTTTTATTTTTTATTTAAAAAAATTTTTAAATTTATTTATGATAGTCACAGAGAGAGAAAGAGAGGCAGAGACACAGGCAGAGGGAGGAGCAGGCTACATGCACCGGGAGCCTGACGTGGGACTCGATCCCAGGTCTCCAGGATTGCGCCCTGGGCCAAAGGCAGGCGCCAAACCGCTGCGCCACCCAGGGATCCCCTGCATTCTTTTTTTTAAAGATTGTATTTGGGCAGCCCGGGTGGCTCAGTGGTTTAGCGCCACTTTCAGTCCAGGGCCTGATCCTAGAGACTCAGGATCAAGTCCCACATTGGGCTCCCTGCATGGGGCCTGCTTCTCCCTCTGCCTGTGTCTCTGCCTCTCATTCTCTTTGTGTCTCTCATGAATAAATAAATAAAATCTTAAAAAAAAATAAAGATTCATGAGAGACACAGAGAGAGAGAAGCAGAGACACGGGCAGAGGGAGGAGCAGGCTCCCTGCGGGGAGGTGGATGCAGGACTCGATCCCAGACCCCAGGATCACACCCTGAGCCGAAGGCAGATGCTCAATCACTGAGCCACCCAGGTGCTCCTATTTAATTTATTTAATTTATTTTTAATTAATTTTAATTTGATTTATTTTAATTTATTTTTTAAAATTTAAATTCAACTGGCCAACATATAGTATAACACCCCGTGCTCATCTCATCACATGCCCTCCTTAATGCCCCACCTCCCACCCACCTCCCCTTCTGCAACCCTTTGTTTGATTCCGAGTCAAGAGTCTTTCATAGTTTGTCTTCTCTTATTTTTCTCCACTCAGTTCCAATCCTTTCCTTATGGTCCCTTTCACTATTTCTTATTTTCCACATATGAGTGAGAGCATATGGTAACTGTCTTTCTCCAGCTGACCTATTTCACTCAGCATAAAACCCTCCAGTTCCATCTACATGGATACAAATGTTAGGTATATGTCCTCTCTGATGGCTAATATTCCATTGAATAATATCACCATATTATGTAACTATATATAACAACATAGCATATAATATAATTATATTACACGTGAATTACAATATAATAGCTCTATTTTCTATATTTACATTTGTAATTACATATAATCATTATATCACATGCTATGTTATAGAGCAACATATAATATATATGTTTATTTCTGATTCGCTAACATTTTGTTAAGAGTTCTTGCCCCTGGGGCACCTGGGTGGCTCAGTGGTTAAGCGTCTGGCTTATTGAACCTTATTTTTGTATTTTCTGAAAGAGCGTACATAAAACTGGTATTATTTCATCCTTAACGTTTGGCAGAATCACCAGTGAGAACATCTGGGCTAGTATTTTCTTTTCGGTGTTTTTTAGAAACAATTTTCTGGACTAGACAAATGCTAATCACATTTTATATTTTATGTAGTTTCAGTTTTAATCAATTGTGTTTTTCAAGGAAATTTTCCATTTTGTCTAAGCTGCTAGATGTTCTTTTGATGTCTGTAGGAGTCACAGTGACATCGCTGCTTTTATTCACGTTGCTCATGATTGGTTTTTTCTTTTTCCTCTTATTAGTCTTACTGGGGATTAATGAACCTGATTTATCTCTTGAAAGAATCACTTTTTGCCTTTTAAAATTTTCTCCATTGTGTTCTCTTTTATTGGATTTTACTTTTCAGTTCTTTGTTATGTCCTTCCTCTGTGTACCTTGGGTTTACTCATCTTTTCTCTAGATATATAAGGGAAAACTTAAATAATAATTGGTATGGGTGTTCTGGTTTATTATCTGCTTAATAATTTATTTAAAGTTAATTATTTAATTTCCAGTACTTGGGATTTTTCTGCAGGTCCCATTGATTTACAATTTACTTTAATTTTGGTTGGGATACATACTCTCTAAGATTTACATTTTTTTTAAACATTTATTGAGACTTGTTTTATAGGCCAGCATATGGTCTATGTTATGAACATTCCATGTACATCTGAAAAGAATGCATGTCCTGTAGCTATTAGCCAGTGTTCTGTAGCTATCTATTAGCGTAAGGGTTTTATAGTGTCATTCAGTTCTTCTGTATCATTGCTGCTTTTTTTTCTAATTGTTCTATCCATTACTTAGAGAGGGGTATTAAAATCTCCAACTCTGTGGCTTTATGTTTCTCCTTTATTTCTATTAGTTTTTGCCTCATGTGTTTTGAAGCTCTATTATTAGGGACACAGTTATAAATATGTTATGCCTCCCTGCCACGTTGACTTTTTTATCATTATAAAACACTCTCCTCTATCTTCAGTAATGCTTTTTGTCTTAAAAAATTTATTTTGCTGGATATTAATGTAGCCTCTCTAGTTTTGTTATGGTTAGTGTTTGCATGGTATATCCATTTTCATCTTTTTATTTTCAACCTATTTTATCTTTTTGAAAATGTTAAATGTATCCTTTGTAGACAGTATATACTTGGGTCCCAGGTTTTTTTTTTTTATCCAGTCTGAAAATCTCTGCTTTTTGTTTAGAGTTTTAAGTCCATTTAATAATCAATTTGGTATCAATTTATTAATTATTGACACTGTTGGATTTAGGTGTGCAATTTTGCTGTTGTTTTCTATTTGTCTCATCTGCTTTTTTTGTTTCTGTTTCTCCTTTCTTGCCTTCTTGTGAATTAGTAAAATATTTATTTTGGTTCTTCTTTAGGCTTTTTCTGTTATCTCAATCTTAATCATTTTTTTAGTGGTTCCTATAAGGATTACATTATGTGTCTTTAACTTATCATAATCAACTTAGACTTAATATTTTATGATTTTATGTATAACATAGGAGCATTACAACAGTATCTTAGTCATGATCTTAGCCATGAATCTGCTTTGCTATTGTTGGAAGTTGTAACTTACCTTTCCCTTAAAAAAATCATACAGTAAAATTTCTTATTTTACTTTGGTGTAGATGTTTGTTTGTTTTTAAAAATTTCATTTATTTGGCAGAGAGAGAGAGAGAGAGAAAGCGAGCACAGCAGGGGGAGCAGCAGAGGGAGAGGAAGAAGCAAGCTCCCAACTGAGTAGGGAGCTGGACGTGAGGCTTAATCCCAGGATGCTGCGATCATGACCTGAGCCAAAGGAAGACACTTTACTGACTGAGCCACCCAGCTGGCCCCTGATGTAGAGTTTTATGAGTTTTGACACATATATGTCTTCCTATAACCACTATTACAATTAGGATATAGAAGAGTTCCATTACCCCCCAAATGCCCTAATGCTAACCTTCTCCAGTGACACCTTCCTTTCACCTGTCTTTCCTGGCAACCACTGATTTGCTTGCCATAGCCATAGTTTTGGTTTTTTGAGAATGTCAAAGAAATGGAATTGTACATTAGCCTTTGTACTAGCTTCTCTCACTCTGCACGTTTTTGTAAGCCATCTAAGCTGTTCCATGTTTCAATAATTTGTTCCTTTTCTTCTTTTTTATTGCTGAGAGATAGTCCATTGTATGGATATACCACACTTTGTCAATTAACCTACTGGACAATATTTGGACTAATTCCAGCTTTTAGGTGTCACAAAAAAGCTATTATGAATATCTGTGTACAGGTGTTTATGTAAACTTAAGTTTTCATTCTTTTTTCTAGGACACATACACAGGGAGGGGATTGCTAGATCATATGATAAGTGCATATTTAACTTTATAAAAAACTGCCTAACTGGTTTCCAAAGTGGCCATATCATTTTGTATTCCTATTGTCAGTGTAGGAAAATTTGAGTTGTTCTACATCTTGGCCAGCATTTGGTATTGTCAGCATTTTAAAAAATTTCCATTATACTAACAGGCTTGTTGTGACATTTTATCACGGTTTTAATTTGCATTTTCCTAACAGCTAATGATGTTAAATATCTGTTCATGTGCTTATTTACCATCCTCATGTAATCTCCGGTGAAGCATCTGTTCAAAAGCTTTTCCAATTTGACAAATTGGGTTGTTTGCTTTCTTATTGTTGAGTTTTGAGAGCTCTTTGTATATTCTGGATACAAGTCCTTTATCAAATGTGATTTGTGAATATTTTCTTCCAGTTTATGGCTTGTCTCTTTATTCTCTTATAGTATCTTTGGATGAGTACCAGTCTTAATTTTTTTTAAAAAAGATTTCTTTTATTTATTCATGAGAGACACAGAGAAAGTCAGAGACATAGGCAGAGGGAGAAGCAGGCTCCTCAAAGGGAGCTTGATGTGGGACTCAATCCCGGGATTCTGGGACCACGCCCGGAGCCAAAGACAGACGCTCAACTGCTGAGCTATCCAGGTGTCCCCAGTCTTAAATTTTTAATAAAATCCAATTTGCTCATTATTTTTAAATTTTTCTTTGTGGATGCCTGCCAAATTATTGTTGCTCAGGGTGGTAAGCGTGCAAGACTATCTGCTGATGTCCTATCAATCAGTTTCTAACAAATCATGATTTGGGTTATTTCTAGGAACTCTGTCTAATGCAGGCTTTGGTGGTTTTCCTCTAAAAAGTACTGTCATCCGTATTTTATATTTACATCTCTGATCCATTTCGTGTTAATCTTTATGTGGGTCAAAATTTTTTTTTTTTAACATATAGATGACAATTGTTCTAACACCATTTGTAAGGAACATCCTTCTTTTTAAAAAATTGTAAATCTTTCTCTCTCCAAGTAGAATATTATAGCTCAGTAAAAATATAGGGAGTATACAGTAAAAAAGTACATCTCTTTTTTAGTGCGCTAGTTACCTCCCTAGAGAAAATGCCCATTACATATTTCTAATGGATTCTTCATGTGAAATCGTGTGCACCTGTAAGCATAAGGATCTATATCTTCTTTTAAAAAAAAGCCCCCACAGGGACGCCTGGGTGGCTCAGTGGTTTAGTGCCTGCCTTTGGCCTTGGAGTCCCAGGATCGAGTCCCACATCAGGCTCTCTGCATGGATCCTGCTTCGCCTTCTGCCTCTATCTCTGCCCCCTCCTGCCCCGTGTCTCTCATGAATAAATAAATAAAATCTTTAAAAAAATAAATAAAGCCTCCACAAACTGCAGGACACTCGACCCACTCTTCATGGTCTTATATTTTTCACTTAATAATAGTTGTACTGGAGAACATTCTGTATCAATACAGTAACTGCCTCCTTCTTTTAAATCACTTTATAATATTCCACTGTATGAATGCCATAATTTATTTAGCCAGTTCATGCTGATTCATCCTTACGAGGTTTCAATTCATTTGCCATTCAGCAGGGTCCTTCTAATTATCTTATTCACCAGAGTGTCAGGTCCCTATGAGAGTCCAAAGCAATAGATGAATGACATCCTCCCCATTTAGCAAGAATGGCACACTGTGGCAGGGCTGCTCTTCTTTCAACGAAGAAAAAAAGAAACTTTCTGCAAGTGCAAAAGAATTATCTTCAAATAAAATTTAGACAGAAATACATCAAGAACGTCTCTCACAATGAAACTTCCCCCCAAGAGCAAGAAGGCAGTAACTCTTACAGCGCGGCCTAACAATGGGATTAAATGGTCTTATTTCTTTTCACAAAGTGCCCTGCCGGAGAAGCTATTTCTGACAAGGGCTTCTGTTTCTGTCTTCTGGCTGTAAAGTGCTGCTCACATGTCACGCAGACCTATCAATGTGGACACGGAGACCTTCTTAAGGTCGCAGATTTACCTGTTCTGTCAAGGCTGATGCCGAGCAGAAAACAACAGGACAGGGGCCATCTCAGCTCACGGAGGCACGGAAACCACTGTTGCTGTGGACCAGGCTGGGTGTTTTGATTATTTGCCCAAATGTGGGAAATATATAATCACAATAAGAAAATAAGATGCAGTTTGGGCATTTTGTCATTTTGCTCCAGGCCATAAGAACCTGAGACTAATATTTATTTATTTTATTTTTAAAAATTTTATTTATTTATTTATTTATTTATTTATTTATTTATTGGAGTTCAATTTGCCAACATATAGCATAACACCCAGTGCTCACCGCATCAAGTGCCCTCCTCAGTGCCCGTCACCCAGTCACCCCCACCCCCGCCCACCTCCCTTTCCACCACCCCTTGTTCGTTTCCCAGAGTTAGGAGTCTCTCATGGTCTGTCTCCCTTTCTGATATTTCCCACTCATTTTTTCTCCTTTCCCCTTTATTCCCTTTCACTATTTTTTATATTCCCCAAATGAATGAGACCATATGTTTGTCCTTCTCTGATTGACTTATGTCACTCAGCATAAGTTCCATCACGGAGGGGTTCCATCCAGTTCCATCCACGTCGAAGCCATTGTCGTTTCTAATGGCTGAGGAATATCCCACTGTCCACATAGACCACAGCTTCTCTATCCATTATCTGTCAGTGGACACCGAGGCTCCTTCCACAGTTTGGCTGTTGTGGACATTGCTGCTAGAAACATCGGGGTGCAGGTGTCCCGGCGTTTCACTGCATCTGTATCTTTGGGGTAAATCCCCAGCAGTGCAGTTGCTGGGTCGTAGGGCAGGTCTATTTTTAACTCTTTGAGGAACCTCCACACAGTTTTCCAGAGTGGCTGCACCAGGTCACATTCCCACCAACAGTGCAAGAGGGTTCCCCTTTCTCCACATCCTCTCCAACGTGTTGTTTCCTGTCTTGTTAATTTTCCCCATTCTCACTGGTGTGAGGTGGGATCTCATTGTGGTTTTGATTTGTATTTCCCTGATGGCCAGTGATGCGGAGCATTTTCTCATGTGCATGTTGGCCATGTCCACGTCTTCCTCTGTGAGATTTCTGTTCATGTCTAATATTTAAAAGTAGGGGAAAGACACTGATGTCAAGAACGGAAAGCAAAACCCCTCTTTATCATCTGTGAAATGTGGTCTGAGGGCAAGAAAGGTTAATTAATAATGCCTCGTAATTATTATCACCCCATGACTTAACTCTGAGGAGACTCTTTCCCCCCTGAATTCAAAGTACTTGGCTCAGTATATTTTAAATCTTCGGAGCTAAGAGCTTCATAAAAGTGAATGAATGTTTTTTTGTGTGTTTAGGCTGTGCCATAATTTTTGTTCATTCATTTATTTTTATATAATTTTTAATTTTTTGGAGAGAGAGGGAGAAAGAATAGTGGGGAGGGGCAGAGCGTGAGAGACAATGTTACGCAGGCTCCATGCCCAACACAGAGCCCAACGTGGGGCTCGACCTCATGACGCTGAGATCATGACTTGAGCTGAAATCAAGAGTTGTATGCTTAACCAATTAAGCCACCCAGGCACCCCTATCCTGTAATTCTTAAGTTTAGATCCTACAATGTGAGTGATAAAAGCTTGTGGAGGGAAGGATGCTTGCTTTGATTAAGCTAGCTGGGTCATTGGGTCTCATGGAAGTCGGCTACGGTGGAATGCAAACCCTAATGTTTATGACCTGAGAACTCTTTCCGCTAAATAGAAATGATGATATTAGTTCAGTAACACAATTACCCTATTTGGTTCTGGGAGCAAATATGGAATTGGTCCCTAATGTGTTTTAATTGCTCACACAACTTTATGGAAATTTTAAGAGTCTGTAGTAGTTACACACATTTCTTCCTGCACAGATAAGCTTTTCTACAATTTTATGCCATCATCATTCCCTGGTTATTTGAACTACAGCTTGGGGTACAGCACTGGTCTCTTCCAAATTTCTTGTTCTTTTGATAATTTGAAATGTTCTATTCTGAAGTGCAGTTAGAGGCAGCGACAAAGGTTCCAGGCGCCAAGGGTGCAAATGGCAGTTACCATCTATTATGCACTTACTACATGCCAGGCTTTATTCTGGGCACAATAATAAGAAATCAACATTTGCTAGCACCTACTGAGCACTTGCTATGTGCTCAACACTGTACTAAATGCTTTATATAACATTATCCCTTTAATCCTCATGAAAACCCTGGGAAGTATGGTTTATTTTTATCCTCATTTTCTAGACAAGGAGGGCAGTGAAGTTAAGTAAATGCCTAGATAATTCAGCTCGTTAGTGATGGAGAATGGAAGCAAACCCAGTTCTGAAGCTTACGACCCCAGATGGTAGAAGTACGTTGGCACACAGGTGTTGCCCTGGGCCCCTCCCTGGGCAGGCCCCTGAACGGGTCTGCCAGGACATGTGAAGCCAGGTATGTCCTGCTGTGTCAGCCAATATGGGGTTTGGTAGATTGATTCATTCATTCAACAAATAATTGCTGAGCTCTATGCCCATCTGGGAAATTGAACATACACCCGGCTGCTTGCAAAGCTAAGCATTAGAGAGCACTGCAGACTGGGGGCTATGGGAGTTAGAAGGAGATAAAATGCTTCCAATGGCTTTGAGGGCATAGAGAAAGACCATGTGGCATGGATGGGAGTTGAGAAAAGCCCTTCAGGATGTATCAGACCAGGACATTCAAGGAGGGGAGGGAGGGGATTTCTACGTAAAGGGAGTGATGATCATAAGCAAGCCACTTGAATACTCTGGGCCTTGGTTCCTTTTTATGAAAATCACAGGCAAAATGAGAAAGTTAAATTTGATGACCTCTAAGGTCACTTCCATCTTTGAAATTCTGTGATTCTCTTGACCTAAGCCTTATGGGTACTAATTAATGAACCTGACAGTGTACTCAAGGATTCAACAAGAAATGTATTTAATTGTATCTTAGCTACATTCACCCTAGAAAGTCATCTGCCCATTCTTATTTGCTAGGAGAGGGCTCTCAAACGTTTTCTTTCCGTGGATCCCTAACCGAGACTTATTTGCTCTCTCTCACATCCACAAAACATTCCCTAACGTCTAGTCCTTCTGCCTGGGCAGATCATTTAATGTCTTCAAATGTCCATTAAATGATCCACATATTAGACCATCGTTGTGACTAATGAATTAACGGACATTTAAACATATTTAGTCGTCTTAATTAATCAATTAACAATAAACCTTCATTGCATATCTATTAGGTACGGAGAACTGTGCTAACAACAGGGAACATAGCAGTGAGCAGATTGATCTCAGCTCCTGGTGCCTTGGGGTGTATACCCTAGTGTATTGCAGCATTGCCGTAGAATCAGAACTCAGATGCCCTCTTGGCTCCACCACTTATGAACTGTGTGATTCTGAGCCAGTTACTTAGCCTCTCTGTGTATCCATTTCCTCCTCAGTAAATGGAGGATAGTAATAGTACTGACTTCATAGGATTGTTAAGAGGGTTCAGTAGTGGGGCACCTGGGTGGCTCAGTGGTTGAGCGTCTGCCTTTGGCTCAGGTCCTGGGATCAAGTCCTGCATCAGGCTCCCTAGGGGAAGCCTGCTTCTCCCTCTGCCTGTGTCTTTGTGTCTCTCATGAATACATAAAATCTTAAAAAAAAAAAAAAAGTGGATTCAGTAGTTATTTGTAAAGGCTTGAGACATATCTGGCCAAAGAAGGTATGAAGTAAATAAATTATTTTTGACATTTCACTCTCTAATCCATTCCAAACTTCCACTCTCTTGCCAAGAACCATCATTTCTTAGATGTTTCACTTCCATCACCAGTGCTCATTTTCCTTCTGGTATTGTTTTCCCCAAAGAAACGATTAAAAAGGGATGACTTTTGGAAAGCTGCTGCCTGAGAGAAGGTCTGTAGGGAAGAAGAAAGCTTTGTGAGTGTAGGAATCCCAGGCTCAGAGCGCAGATGCTCAGTGGGTCCAAGCCCCAGGTAGGGTTAGCCAGCCAGGTGTTCTGAGCAGAGGAGATAGTGCAAGGGAACTGGAGCAAAAGACAATACCCATGCACCTGCCACGGTGGGAGGACAGAAGTAGGGATGTGGCCAGAGAGATAAGCAGCAGCCAGATGCTAAAGAGGGCTGTAGAGGGGGTGTCTGGGTGGCTTAGTCAGTTAAGCATCTGCTTTCAGCTCAGGTCATGATCCTAGGATCCTGGGATCGAGCCCCGTGTTGGGCTCCTACTCGGTGGAGAGTCTGCTTCTCCCTCTCCCTTTGTGTGTGCTCTCTCTCTCTCAAATAATTTTTTTTAAAAAATTAAAAATAGGTCTGCAAAGGTACAGCAGTGGAGGACCCCTGAGGAATTCCACAGGGCTGTGTAGTATAGAATTTAACCCTGTCCCCAAAGAGGTCTGGCCTTTGTTCTCAAGCTTCTGGGAGGTGACCTCTAAGCCCTTGGGATGTCTTACCTGTTAGGGGTGTCTTCATTTCCTGGGGCCCTTGGACCAAGCAGGATTGTAACAATGTGAGGTAGGGTGGGGACTTAGGGTTACATGGTATCAGTTGACCTCTGGAAGGGCTGGTGACCACTCAGGTCCAACAGCAATCCATCACGTCTACATCATCGCACTCCAGTACAAACTTGGACACCAGGACTCAGGTGGGTGTCCCCGGTTGGCAACACTCTGCATATTGTCACACAATGATGCTGGGAAAGCAATGCTGTCCCCGACTCCACAGGGGGAGGATGATGGAAGCTCTACATTTGGTATTTTCCTGGACTCTGCACATGAGCCTCTTCCCTTGGCTGATTTTAATTTACTTCCTTTCCTTGTCATAAACTATAACCCTGAGTATAAGCTTTCAGTGAGTCCTGGGTCATTCTTGTGAGTCATCAGACCTAAAGGTGGTTTTGGGAACTCCCTCCGCTGAACCTGCACTTGGTGTCAGAAGTGAGGGTGGACCTCCAATTTTGCAGCTGGCTCATCTGTTCAGGAGTGGTGAAAATTTTCACTGGGTGCTGCTCTCAAAAATAACATTTAATGGCTACAAAGGTAATAGTATTCACGATTAAAATTACAGAAAACTTAAAATATCTAAAAGTGAAAATCACCCGTGACCGCAGTTCTCTCCCATACGCATGTACGTGCACACACACAGAGTGTTAGGTGTTTTTTTTTTTCCTTTAGCCCGGGTACCTGGCTTAGTTCCTAAGGCTTTCCTGGGAATTGCAATCCCAGGGCAGAGGCAATGAGGGAGGCAGAGAAGGAGAGAAACCAAACATCAGGCAGTGTGTTATTGAGCTATCAAGAGCTTCATGAGAAAAATAAAGCGGCCTGTCTTCCACGCCTCAGACAGTTTGGAGAGGAGAGCTGGCTACCTGAGGTCTCCTTCCAGTCTCTTGCCCCTGACTGGGAGAGTTTTACTCCACAGGACACCAACTTCCTGGCATTTCTATGCTTTGTTAGCAGCCCCTACACGTGGCCATTGGAGAAAGCAGGTCCCACCCTGCAGCTCGGGGCCTGGCCGGGGTGGAGCTGCCATGGTCCACATGGGTTTCTGATGTGGACCTGGCTACGACAGCAATGGGGCCTGAGCCCAAAGCCCATGCCCAGCGCTGGCCTGGGGAGACTGAGGCAGGCAGTGTTGGGAGATTAAGTCATGGTGGCCGCAGCCAAGGCCTCAAGCGTGAGGAGGATCAGGGAAGCAAGTAAACTGGGTCCACTACAAGATAACGGATAATTTTCTCATTAAACCATAGGCCGTTAATTTGTTATTAAACAAATATCTGAGTAGAGCATACACATAATCTTTAAATGGCTTATATGGTTTCTTATTGGCTATAAATTATATATGAATGCTGTATTGCTAGACATTTATATTGTGGCCAAGCTTCTGGTGTTTAATCAGTGCTCTCTGATGAATATCATTATACATATTTTTTGGATCATATTTCCCTGGGATATGTTTCTAGAAATAGAAGAGTTAGGTCAGAGAGGAAAACTGGGCTTTCATAGTTACATAAATGAGGTTTCTGAGTCTCAGACTCTTGAATGTGTCTCTTGAGCACCTCAAAGATTCTCATGGCCTGGGAGGCCGACGTGGGGCCAAGGCCCCCCTGAGAAATGGTTGAGGTCCCCAGGAGGGCCACCGCCACTGTGTTGTGTCACAGAGAAGACACTGGTCAAGGAGGCAGGAGGCCTGATTGAAGTCACTGAAGTGCCCACAGGACCTAGCTGATGGCTGAGGGAATCGGGAGGGGATGAGTCCATGGGTGGTGATCGGAAGGTAGACAATGCATTGCTGAACGGCCAGCACGCCGAAACTTGAAAACAAAACAAAAACTAGATTTGTGTGCCGGCCAAGAAAACGATGTGAGAGGCGAGCCTGTGACCCCGGTTCCTGTGCGGTGAACGTGGGCCTCCCCCGCCCTCCCACCATTGTCAGGGCCTCAGCCACAGGACATCTTCCAGGACTTTTCCTCCCCCCAGATCTCGTTCTGGGAAAGACTTTGCATACAAAGCACATTTATTAAATCGCAGGTCAGTGCTACCACCATGACTTGTTATGAAGCCAACCAAAGCAATTTTAAAAATGAGTATTTTATTTATTTATTTATTTATTTATTATTTATTTTTTTAAAAAATGAGTATTTTAATGAGCATCTGTCGCTTTAGCCAGAGAAGCCTGGGAAACAGAGACCAGACCCCGGTTACCACCTTGTCAGACTCTGTTCCAGTAGGAACCACTAGGTGGGAAGTGTTGAGCACCCAAGGGTACCGGAGGCTTTGCATTTGGTGGCATTACGGAGCCTGGCTTCCTGGAGCTGCCCTGCTGGGTTCCTCTCTTTAGCAGTAACCGGTGTTTCAGGGGTGCTCCTGCCTTGTCCACTGCTCAGCAGGAGAAGAGGACTGGGCCCAGCCAGGGATGTTTATCTTGGGCGCTAGAGCAGGGTCATGGCACACCTGGGGCATGTCAGCTGGCCTGGGCTTCCAGAGACTGAGCACTGCAAGGTCACTGTGCCCCCCGACCCCTTTTTATTCCTCTTGGGAGGAAAGCCCTATTAGTAGCTTTTGTGAACTCAGCTCTGAGAAGTGAGGGAACTGGCTTGAGGCTGCGTGGCCACTGCAGAAATGCAACGATCAGAAGCCAAGTTGGCAGAAGCCATCCGCTTCCCACTGGGCAGAGTCAGGGAGGGCTCCGTGGAGGAGGTGAGTCGAGGGGTGAGAGGCTGGGCAGGCTTTCCCAGGTCACCAGTGAGAAAGCAGGAGTTTGGTCAAGTCCTGTTAGTGGATATTTTGTCCAGACTGGTCAGTGTGGACAAATAGTTCAGCCAATCACTTAAGAGACAAAGAATGGGAATTTGTGGGGAGGGGATCAGAATTGGCTTTATTGTAGGTAACAAGGGGTCATTTGGGGGGGGTCATATTTAAAAAAAATTATTTATTCATGAGAGACACAGAGAGGCCAAGACCCAGGCAGAAGGAGAAGCAGGCGCTACGCAGGGAGCCCGATGAGGGACTCGATCCCAGTACCCTGGGATCACTCCCTGAAGGCAGGCACTCAACCACTGAGCCACCCAGGTGTCCCCAGAATTAAGAATTTTATTTTGTTATTATTTTTTAAAGATTTATTTATTTATTATTTATGATGGAGAGAGAGAGAGAGAGGCAGATACACAGGAGGAGGGAGAAGCAGGCTCCATGCCGGGAGCCCTATGTGGGACTCGAAGGTAGGACTCCAGGATCGCGCCATGGGCCAAAGGCAGGCGCCAAACTGTTGAGCCACCCAGGGATCCCCAGAATTAAGAATTTTAATAAGGAGGGCCCTCACCACAATGGATTTAGGGACTGGCAGGGGGAATGCTCCAAGCCAGCATGCTTGGAACTCCCAGTTTACTCCAGTGGACTTTGGTTTGGGGACAGCCCTCCCAACATCCCTTTTTTGCTCTTCTTTGTTCTAGGAATTTACCTATGGTTTTGCATGTTCCGGATTGCAGTTCTCTGCTACTCCTGAATAAACCCATTTTTGCCGTTTTAGTTTGAAGGTTAACTGAATCTTACCAAGCCCCACGGGGAAGGTGCTTCTCTGCAGGAAGCCACTCCCCGCGCACCTAAGGGTGGTGGGGGCAGGACATAGCCATCCCCGTGCTGCAGAGCCGGGGCCCAGCACATCCCACCCTGAGCAGACCTGGAACAGCAGCGGAGGCGAGGGGAGGCCCTGAACCCGGGCTGGAGGACTTAGCCCACTGTGCGCCGGGCGGGTGGCAGAGGATCCATGGCTGCTGGGGTCTTGCTGTCCTTGTCACCTGTGCACGCGGCTTGGGTGTCTGGACCTCTGGTGGCAGGAGCTCTTCCCTCCAGAGCGGTGGGTCCCAGGCCTGGCATTCTTCAAGAACAAAGTGGGGAGGCGAGGCTGAGGACCTGGGGGAGCCACCAGGTGCTCGGAGTCCCAGACGACTCCTGGCGGGGCTTTGGGGTTGGCCGCTCCCCAGCAAGGAGCTCAAGGCTTGGAGGCCCTTTGCTGGGAGGCCTCACGCAAGGGGAGGACTCGGACAAAAGCCCAGAAGTCTGGCAGATGGGATCGCCCTCTGGGCTCACGGAGGGTCCCTCCGCTCTCCGGGTCCCGCATTTGACCCTGAAAATCGCACCAGCACCTGCCGGCTCCGCCACCAACCAGGTGGAAGCGCTCGGTCTGTTGGGTAAGTCGCAGGTTTCAATTAGAAGCATGTGCTTAACTATAATTTAGTCTCACCGGTTGGTCTTTGCCTTGAAAGATCCATTTAATTATCTTTGCTTAAAACCTACAGGGTGTAACTAGAAGCATCTGTAGAGGGAGACTACTAAAAAAAAATCACGTTTTGGGCAAAAAACTGATTTCCTTTCTTTTTGGTTGGCAAAGAAGTATTTCGGGGGTGCTTTCGGATGCAAGCTGGCTGAGAATGTGGTGGTGAGTTTTCTGGAACGCGTCGGGGTGCCTCTGGAGTGGAGCCGTGGGACATGAAGGCTGGTGGTGGCAGCTGGTGGTGTGGGGCCACACCTTGCAAGTGCTCCTACTTCCAGCGTCCGGGTGGCTCTTGCCTGTTCAGCACTGGGACACATCGTGGGACGTGGCAGGGAGGGTCCAACCCCGTGCCCCCTATATGTTGAGTTCCAGCTCCAGAGATTCTGTGCCAGGCTCGGGGGATTTTTCTTTTACCATTAAACAATCCTTGTATGTGATACAGGACCTTGTTCTGACTTCCTATAGCTCTGTAGGGGAGGTGTGAGGGTGACCACGATTTTTTTTTTTGGGGGTCAACACGATTTATAGATGCATTGAGACATAGACTCTGCGAGGGCAGGGATTTTTGTTCTATTCACTGGCATATCCCTGGCACCCCCGAACGCCTGAGAGCAGAGCCGGAGTTTAGTTTAGACCTGGCACTTCTCTTTTTGTTCCTCACGTTAAGGGTCACGAACCCTTCCCCCTTCTGCAGGAGTAGCGAGGTGGTTGGGTTGGATGAGGGTCAAGCCCTCCCTTCAGGTGGATTCTAGGACTCTGTGACGAAGCACATGTAAAGCGTGGACCCCAGCTGGAATGCTTTTGCTCTGATTTATGGCGAGGCTCTCTTGCACAGTTGGCCCCGGACGCTGGGGACGTTACTTACTTCCCAGCTTTCCTTGAGTCACCTGACCCTTCTGGCCCATCCTGGCTCCCCAGGTACTGCTGAGAGGCTGCTCCACAGCAGAGCCCACCTGGGTGCCTGGCAAGGGTCCTCAGTCAGCCTGGGGCGAGAGGGTGTGCACGCCACACCTGGCCCCTCCCAGCTTTTCTGATGCTCCTTTGGCCTGGACGGTGCTGTCAATGACCTTCTGTCTTCTACCCTCTTTCAAATCCCCCACAGCAGTGCTGATTCAGGCCTCGGCCTGGGACCTGGACCTGCCCTGATTTCTGCTGACGTCCCCCTAGTGGAGCCCCACCCATGCCTTTGATCCATGTCTACTTAAAGTTTGGGTCCTCTTCAAAGCCCAAATGAAGACTTGCTGCTTCTTGAAGCCTTCTCATTGACCCTCTAGCTCTCGTGACCTCCTGCTTTTTCATTTCCTTTTTTTTTTTCTCTTATTGTCTGGACCCAATTATTTTTGCCTCCTTCCACTGCAGCCTGTCTTCTATTATTCTGTAACGTGTGTTAGCTCTATATTATATCTCCACGTGTGCATGGACTGAAAATCTTCATGTCTTGGTGAGACCATCCCTTACTTCTGCTGTACAGAGCTCCCTCCAGACCCATTTTCTTAATGTAGGTGCAATATTTCACTTTTCTTGATTGTGCTGGTGTCAGACTAGTGTCGGGCACTTAAGAATGTTACTGGTGTCATGCAGGAACTTCCCACTAGAGTGGACACTCTTCTAGCAAGGGGGCTGCTCCCAGGACCCTTTCAAGCACGGGATGGATGCCCAAGGAAGATGAGTTGAGATGGCCTCTGGCTGGTAGGTGGCGGAGGACGTAAGGCTCAAGGAAAGTGTGGGCCATATGTTTGGGGCATGTGTTCTTGTGTCAGGAGTGTCTGCTGGCTGGTAGAGTCCCAAGGCCTTGGCACTGCCCCATTCTCTGGAGCAGAGAGCAGCTAACCAGGTGGGGGGAGCTGCAGTGTTCACTTGGCTGTGCCAACCAAGCCCCTTCTCTGACGGAATTCAGAAGAGCGGGAATGGCTCTTCACTGGAAGAGTCAGGCAAATAGAAATCAAACTCTTGCTCCTTGATGATACAGACTCAGCAAGAGGACAGGCTCAGGTGTGTGGCCACACGGCAGAGCTCCCCACGTCTGCTGCATGGACATCATCCTGTCTTCTCCCCACCCCAGGGCTGGAGCTGCCCTGTCACACTTCTTGAGAGAGCTGAGGGCAAGAGATCAGAAGAGTGCCCTTCCCCTCCTTTGTCCTGGGGACTTGCAGCTCTTGGACCATGGCGTCTGCAGCATCACAACTCAGGTCTTTAGACCCCTCCACAGGGGGCTGTGGGTTTGGCGGGGCTCACTCTGGAACACTTGCTCATCAAGCAGCAACCTCTTCGGGTGGTTGGGAGCACAGACTTGGGAGCCGTGCAGCTCAGGTTCTAGTCCTGGCTTTGGCATCAACTGCCTAGCGGGCCTCCTCTTCCTCATCTGTAAAGTGGGGGTAATATCACTTCCCCCCTTAGAGGGCATCATGAGGATTAAATGACTGTGTAATAGATGCTTTGCGCTGTGCCTGGCACACGGTAAGCACTCGAGAAAGGCTGTTTGTTATTTTTATTTTTTGAAAATAATGGTGTTAAGCTATGTCATCTATGAGTGACCTCTATTGCTCCCATTGTCATGAGTCATGACACTGTCACACGTTGGGTTTCATAAGGCCTCTCCAGCTCTTGTGTTCTTAGAGTGTGCTCAGTTATGAAAACAACCTTCTCATTTGGCAAGAATTTTAGGAGTGTGGAATTCCTTAGCTCCCTGTTCTTTGGGGAAAGCCAGGACCACACCCATGCCTCCCCAGCTTCCTGGAGGACCAGAGATTTTTACCTTACACAGGAAGAGATCTGTTGGCTTCGTTGTCGCACCTGTACACCCAGAGGAGGCACACGCTCTCTGTTCAACACGCTGTGTTCATATTGTGTGCACCTAATATTTAATCTTTCGCTGCTTGATTTCTTTTGGCATTTTTAGGCATCTCATTCCCTGTGACTTTATCTGTGTTTGGGATTATTTTTCCCAGATGCTTTACCTGGCATTTATCCAACTAGAATCTCATTTCCTTATTTTCTGGCTCTGTTTATACTCTCCTTAGGGTCATTTTTCTTATTTGTCTTTCTTCCCTGGTGTTCTTCAAACTGCCCAATTTAGTTATAAGGATGCCACAAATTAGCAGCACAGTGTTTGAGATTCCATTTGCCTATCTCTGTGTGGATTTAGCCAGCATGCAGGTCTGGATTTTCATGCTCTGATTTAGCATTTCAAAAAATAAGCCACTCATTCTATTAAGATATTATCCTCAGCCCATCTGACTCTTGAATAGTTTGGTATGTATCTGAATCTTGCCTATAATTGGATGTAATTCAATTAGTTTAGCCTACAGCCATGTCATATCAATCAGCGGTGATATTGTTATGATGGACATGTTGGTAGACTTTAAATTATTCTTTTTTTCAGGTGGGTGCCCAGATTTCAGAATCTGTGAGTTCTTTCAACTTTGACCCCTGCTTCCTATCCTTCTGATTTTTAAAAAACCAACTTTTATAATAACAGTTTTAGATTTATAGAATTATTGGGGTGCCGGGGTGGCTCAGTCAGTCAAGTGTCCAACTCTTGATCTCAGCTCAGGTCTTGATCTCAGGGTCCCGAGTTCAAGACCCACACCCAGTGTGAGGCCTACTAAGAAAAAAATAGATTTACAGAATTATTGCCAGAATTGTACCGAGAATTCCCAAATACCCGTATTAAGTACCCTCTGTTGTTGACATCTTACATTAATACAGTATATTTGTCACAATTCACACACCACTGTTGGCATATGTTCATTGGTCAAAGTTCATAGTTTACTAGATTTCGGTAGTTTTTACTTAATGTCTTTTTTTTGCTCCAGGATTCCATCCACAATTCCACATCACATTTAGTCATGTTTCCCCAAGCTCCTCTTGGCTGTGGCAGTTTCTCAGACTTTCATTGTTTTTGATGACCTTCACAGTTTTGAGCAGTACTGGTCCTATACTTCTGAGAACATCCTTCAGCTGGTATTTGTCTGATGTTTTTCTCATGGTTAGACTGGGGCTACTGGTTTTTGGGAGGAAGACCCCAGAGGTGAAGTGCTGTTCTCATCACATCCTACCAAGGGTACATACTATCAATAGGATTTGTTACTGTTAATGTTGACCTTGACCATCTGGCTGAAGTCGTTCTGTGTCTCCACACTGTAAAGTTAGGCTTTGTTTCTCTTTTTCCCTACTGTACTCTTTGGAAGAAAGTCACCATATGCAGCCCACACTTGGCAGGGAAGGGGCTATGCTCTCCTTTCTTCTCTCTTTTTTTTTTTAGGATTTTATTTATTTATTCATGAGAGACAGAGAGAGAGAGAGAGAGAGAGAGAGAGAGAGAGAGAGAGGCAGAGACATAGGCAGAGGGAGAAGCAGGCTCCATGCAGGGAGCCCGACATGGGACTCGATCCTGGGTCTCCAGGATCACACCTGGGCTGCAGGCTGCGCTAAACCGCTGCGCCACCGGGGCCGCCCTATGCTCTCCTTTCTTAAAAATGAAATAGTTATGTAAATTATCTATAATTCTTTTGCATGGAAGATTTGTCTACTTTTATTTATTTACTTATTTAATATTTTTGTTTCATCATTTGGACTCCATATCTCTATACCTTGGGTTATAATCTAATAGCACTTTATTTTGTCACTCACATTTTTCCATTGTTGGCCAAAGAGTGCTTTCAGTTGGCTCCTGTATTCTTTGCCATGACCCATCTGTTCCTTTTTAAGCCCTTCCTTGCACTACTCTTTTCTCCAGGCTCATCTTGTATATTTCCTGTCCCAGTCCATGAATCAGCCATTTCTCTAAGGAGCCCTGTTTCCTTTCATTGGAGAATGATGTTAGAAACCAACATCTGGGTACTAGGTGTGCTTGTTGCTACTGGGCTGTCATTTCTTTTGGGTTCTCTCAGCTGACGGAGCAAGAGATGCATGTGTATATTCTAAACCATGTCTATGCACAGCTATAAATATTTTAATGTGTAACTGTCTCAAGTTGAACATGAGTTTAGCATATTCAGGTCTCCAGACCTAATCATTCCCACATGGATTGTCTGGCCTCCTCCCCTTGCTTCTCTGTATCCCCCCCTCCAACTTGGGAAACCTGGTTCCTGCCATTTGGTAATTGCACACATAAATGGAATTGGTATAATGGAATTAACACAGATCTCCCTGGCAAACAATTTTGTTAACTAAGGTGCTTATGTATTGTTGCTTTTGCCTTTGGGTCTTGCAGCCTCTACTCATTTCCAGAGTTTTCTAGGTCTGCACCTTATTGTTTACCCCATTCAGTGAGCTTGTTTCATAGGTTTTTAATGCATTTAGACTCTGTCACATTCTGTCTTCCCTCCTGGGATCCCTCAACATCCTAAGTGATTTTTTTATCATTTTGCCCAGCTACATATATTAAGGTTTACTTTTTGTGCTGTCAAGTTTATGGTGTTTGACAAATGCTTATAGTCTTGTACTCATCATTACAATATCAAACAAGATAGTTTTGCCGCCCTAAAAATCCTATGCTCTATCTACTCAACCTTCCCACCCCCGCCTGGAACCCTTGGCAACCATAGATCTATTTACTGTCTGTATAGTTTGCCTTTTCCAGAATATCACAGAATTGTAATTATATAGAATGTGCCTTTTTAGATTGGCTTCTTTCACGTAGTAATATGCGTTTAGGATTAATTCATGTCTTCTCATGGTTTGGTGGCTCTGAATAATAGTCCATTGTATGGATATGCCATAATTTGTTTATTTGTTCACCCATTGGTGGGCATTTTGATTACTTTCAGTTTTTGGCAATTTTGAATGAAGCTGCCTAAGCATGTGTCCATAATTTTTTTTGTGTGTGTGTGTGTGTGTGAACACAGGTTTTCAGATCATTTGGGTAAATACTTATAAGTGCAATTGTTAGATCTTATGGCAAGACAATGTTTAGTTTGTAAGAAACTCCCTTTCAAAGGGGCTGTATCATTTTGCAATTCTAACGACAATGAACGAGAGTTCCTGTTCTGAATTCTTTCCAGCAGTTGGTATTGTTGGGGTTTTTTAGATTTTAGCCATTCAAATGGGTGTGCACTGGTATCACATTGTTGTTTTACCTTGCAATTCCCTAAGCACAGATGATATCGAGACCCTTTTTATATGCATACTTGCCATCTAGATATCATTTTCTTTCTTTCTTTCTTTCTTTCTTTCTTTCTTTCTTTCTTTCTTTCTTTCTTTCTTTCTTTCTTTCGATATCATTTTCATTGAGGTGTCTATTCAGATCTTTGGCCCACTTTTTAATCGGGCTGCTTTTTTTTTTTTTTTATTGTTGAGTTTCACCAGTTCTTTGCATATTTGGATACAAATCCTTCAACATATGTGTATTTTGAAAATATTTCCTCCTAGTCTGTGGCTTGATCTTTTCATCCTCTTAACAGTGTCTTCTGCAGAGCATGTTCTAGTTATAATAAAGTCAATCTTGTCAATATTTTTCTTTGATGGATCATTCCTTTGGTGTTGTACTTAAAAACTCAGCACCAAACCCAAAGTCATGTAGATTTTCTCCTATGTGTTCTTCTAGAAGTTGTATTCATTTTGCATTTAGATCCACAATCCATTTTTTTTCCACAATCCATTTTTAATTAATGTTTATGGAAAGTATAAGGTCTGTGACTGGGTTATTATTTTGCATGTAGTACTGTTGTTGAAAAGACTGTCTTTTTCTACTATATTATCTTTGCAATTTAGTAGGGATCAGCAGATTGTACTTGTGTGGGTCTCTCTCTGGGCTTTTTATTTTGTTCTATTGATCATATGTGCCTATTTGTTCACCAATATCATGCTGTCTTGATTACTGTAGCCTTATGATAATTCTTGAAATCAGATAGTGTGACTCTTCCAATTTTGTGCTCCTTCAGTATTCTAGGCCTTTTGCTTTTATCTATGAATTTTAGAATTATTGATATCTACGAAATAACTTACTGAAATTTTAATTGGAATTAAGTCAAATCTATACATCATGTTGGGAAGATTTTATATCTTAACCATACTGGTTAATCATTCCATTCCATGAACATGAAATCTCTGTCTTTTTATACAGATCTTTGATTTTCATCAGTGTTCTTTAATTTTCCTCCGGTCACTCCTACATATATTTTGTTAGATGAATACCTAAGTATTTTATTTTTTGGAAGCTATTGTAAATTATTTCCTTTCTCATCTCAAATTCCAGTTGTTCATTGCTGTTATAAGGAGAGCAATTGACTTTGGTATATTAACCTTGTGATGGTGCTAAACTCTCTGAGTTCAAAGAGCTATTTTTGTTTGTTTGGCATTTTCTACTGAGAACAAAGAAGTTTTATTTCTTCCTTTCCAATCTGGTTACCTTTTACTTCTCTTATTACATTTTGCTAATTTATATGTCTAGTATGATTTTGAATAGGAATGGTGAGAGAGAATATCCTTGTCTTGTTCCTGGTTTAGAAAGAAACTGTTCAGTTTCATACCATTAAGTTTCATATTAACTGTAAGCTTTTTGTGGATATTTTTCACCAGATTAAGGACCTTTACTTCTATTCCTAGTTTGCTGAGTTTTATTATCATTTTTAAAATCATGAATATGTGTTGGATTTTGTCAAATGTTTTTTTGGTATCAATTGATAAGACAATGTAATTTTTATTCGTAAGCTTTTTAATACGGCATTGAATTTCAGATGTTAAAACCATCTTTGCATTCCTGGGGTAAATCCCACTAGGTTGTGGAATTTATGCATTATTAGATCTGATTTTCTAGTATTTTTTTTTTTTTTTGAGGATTTTTGAGTCTGTGTTTAAGAAAGATACTGGTCTGTGATTTTCCTTTATTGTAATTCTTTATTTTATGTGTTTATTAGGGTAATGCTGACCTCACAAAATGAATTAGGAAATGTTTCCATTGCTTTATTTTCTGGAAGATATAGTGGTGAAGTGGCATTATTTCTTACTTAAATGTTTGGCAAAGTTTACCCATAAAGCTATATGGATCTGATACTTCTTTTTTGGAAGAGTATTAGTTATTAATTCAATTTTTAAAAAAAGATATAAGGCTATTCAAGTTGTCCATATCTCCTTGTGAGAGTTTGTATCTTACAAGGGCTTGTCACATTTTATCCAAATTATCCAATTTGTGGACATAGAGTTGTTGGTATCTCCCCTTGATGTAATATCAATATGTATAATATATAATAGCCATATGATATGCCCATGGGATATGCTTGAAATTGACAGTTTGCATTTTATCTTTTTTCCTTGGTTAGCTTGCCTAGAGCTTTATCAGTTTCATCAATCTTTTGGTTTGTAGAATTTTTTCTATTTTTCTGTTTTTAATTTTATTGATTTCTGCTCTAATTTTTGTTATTTCTCCTCCTTTCCTGCTCTAGGATTAACTTGCTCTTCCTTCTCTAGTTTTTTGAGATGAATAGTTAGATTATTGCAATTACAGTTTTCTTTAACAAGTGCAGTTCAACGCTGTGTATTTTCCTCTTAGCATTGATTTCACTATATCCCACATATATTATAAGTTGTATTCTCAGTTTAGGTTTAAAATGTTTTTACATTTCTCTTGATACTTCCCCTGGGACCCCTGTGTTTTTTAGAAGTATTTTGCTTAAATTTCAAATATCTGAGATTTTCCAGCTCTATATGTTCTAGCTTAATTTCTTTGTGGTATGTGATTTTTATTCTTTTAAATTTATTATGATGTGTTTGGTGGCCAAGAATGTGTCCCTCTTGCTGAATATTTGATACATATTTGGAAAGAATGTATATGCTGCCGTTGTAGGATGGAGTATTCAATAAATGGCAGTTAGATTAAGTTGATTGATAGTATTATTCGGGTCTATTATGTCCTTGTTGATTTTATGTCTACTTGGTCTATCAATTACTGACAGGGAAGTGTTGAGCTCTAACTTTAATGGTGGATTTGTCTATTTCTCCATTCAGTTGTATCAAATTTTGCATCATATATTCTGATGATCTGTTGTTAAGTGCATACATCTTTAGGACTATTGTGTCTTCTTAGACAATTAACTCTTTTGTCATTATGTAGTTCCCTTGATAATTTTCCTTGCTTTAAAATCTACTTTGTTTGAAATTAACATAAGCCACTCCAGCTTTCTTTAGTATTAATGTGGTCTTTTTTCCTCATTCTTTTACATTGAACTTGATAATCAGCTTCATATAGACAACATATATTTGGGTCTTGTTTTTTCCTCTGAAATATCTGTGTTAATTATAGTATTTAAACAGTTAAAAAAAATAAACAGTTCATACTTAATGTGATTATTGATATATTTGGATTAATATTAGTATCAGCTATGTTTGTAGGTCTTTTCCATTCATTGTTGGAAACTTCTTTCCTGTCTTCTCTGATTTGAGCATTTCAAATGATTATATTTTATCTAATATATTTTATCAATTATACTTAAAAATGTTAGGGCACCTGGGTGGATCAGTCAGTTGAACATCTGACTCTTGACTTTGGCTCAGGTCATGATCTTGGGGTCATGAGACCGAGCCCTGCATCAGGCTCTGTGCTCAGTGTAGAGTTTGCTTGAGATTTCCTCTCTCTCTCTGCCCTTCCCCTGCTTGCTTGCACACGTGCTCTCTGTCTCTCTCTAAAATAAACAAGTAAATCCTTCAAAATAATTTTAGTGGTTGCTTTAAGAGTTTATGGTACTTATTTTTAAACAATTTAAGTCTACTTATACTTAATTTGTAGACAAATTAAGTCTACAGTACTTAATTTTAAACAATTTAAGTCTACTTACTAATAACATTATTCCACCTTATGGGTAGTGAGGTGATCTGATAAAAGAGAATTCCTAATTTCTCTCTCCTGTCCTATAACATTGCTGTTATTCATTTCATTTATCCATTTGGGATAATCACTGAATACATTGGTATTATTACTAATTCACACTAATAGCTGTCTCTTTGATCAATGAAGAATAAGGAAAAGAAAAGATTTTGCTTTACC
This sequence comes from Vulpes vulpes, assembly GCF_048418805.1. Lineage (NCBI taxonomy): Eukaryota > Metazoa > Chordata > Mammalia > Carnivora > Canidae > Vulpes > Vulpes vulpes. The sequence continues at coordinate 113,179,945 of NC_132794.1, read as the reverse complement.
TTCATTTATTCCTTCTCCTATGTGCTTCTTTTTTTTAAATGTAGATCCATGGTTTTGACCTACATCATTTTCCTTCTGCATTAGAAAGTCTTTTAACATGTCTTACAGGACGGGAGATGAATTTCCTCAGTTTATGTTTATCTAAGAAGATCTTTCTTTCACTTTCACTTTGGGGAATAATTTCTTTGACTATAGAATTCTAGATTGGTGTTTTTTTGTTCTTTCAACAGAAAATGTTTCCCTTCATTCTCCTGCATGGTTTCTGGTAAAATATCTGCTAAATTTCTTGTCTTTGTTTATTTATAAGTAAGGGTTTTTTTTTCTTCCTCTGGCTTCTTTCAAGATTTTCTGTTACTGGTTTCAGCAGTTTGAATATGATATGGTGATAGGTGTTTAGATTTTTTGATAGTCTACTTAGTGTTTTCTGAGATTCTGGATCTGTGATTTAGTATCTATTAATTTTGGGAAGTTCTTTGCCATTATTATTCTTCAAATATTCTATTCTCTCTTCTTCTAGATTTATTTATTTGTTTATTTTTGAGAGAGAGTGAGAGAGAGCATGAGCACATGTTGGGGGGAGAGAGAGAATCATTCTTTTACATTGAGGGGCTTGATCTCACAACCCTGAGATGACCTGAGCAGAAATCAAGTGTTGGACGCTTAACTGACTGAGCCACCTGGGGTCCCTCCTCTAGATATTTTATTTTATTTATTTTTTTAATAAATTTATTTTTTATTGGTGTTCAATTTGCCAACATATAGAATAACACCCAGTGCTCATCCCGTCAAGTGCCCACCTCAGTCCCTGTCACCCAGTCACCCCCACCCCCCGCCCACCTCCCCTTCCACCACCCCTAGTTGGTTTCCCAGAGTTAGGAGTCTTTCATGTTCTGTAGATATAGATATTTTAATTACACATTTGTTACACCTTTTTAAATTGTGCTATTCCTTTCAAGATGTTCTGCTTTTTCATTCTTTGTGTTTTAGTTTAGAAAGCTTCTTTTTTAAAAAATATTTTTATTTATTTATTCATGAGAGACAGAGAGAGAGAGAGAGAGCGAGAGAGAGAGAGGCAGGCAGAGACACAGGCAGAGGGAGAAGCGGGCTCCATGAAGGGAGCCCGATGTGGGACTCCATCCCAGGACCCCAGGATCACGCCCTGAGCCAAAGGCAGACGTTCAACTGCTGAGCCACCCAGGTGTCCCTAGAAAGTTTCTATTGACTTATTTTTAAGCTCATGGATCCTTTCCTTGGCCTTGTCCAATCTGCTGATGGACCCATCAAAGACATTTTTCATTTCTCTTACAATTTTTGATTTCTTACATTTCCTTTTAATTTTTCCTAGAAATTTTTATTTCTCTGCTTACATTTCCCATCTGTTTCTTGTATGTTTACTTTTTCTATTAGAACACTTAAACATTGATGATCATGATTTAACATTCTCCATCTGGTAACTCCAAAATCTATGTTATACCTCAGCCTGATTCTGATACTTGCTTTTTCTTTTCAGACTGTCTTTTGTTGTTGTTTTACCTTGTAGTTTTTCGAATAAAAGTTAACCATTTTATTTTATTTTTTTTTAATTTTTATTTATTTATGATAGTCACAGAGAGAGAGAGAGAGAGAGGGGCAGAGACACAGGCAGAGGGAGAAGCAGGCTCCATGCACCGGGAGCCTGATGTGGGATTCGATCCGGGGTCTCCAGGATCGCGCCCTGGGCCAAAGGCCGGCGCCAAACCGCTGCGCCACCCAGGGATCCCAAAAGTTAACCATTTTAAAGTGTACAGTTCACTGGCATTACATGCAGTCACAGTGCTGGGCAACCATCACTGGGTATGAGCAGGGTGGGCATGTGCAGGATGTATGAGAAAGGTGACATGAGCAAGGTAGGAATCAGCCTGCTGGGCTCTGCCCTGCATCCCCGGGCCCAGCAGAGTCCAGCAGAGAGTGATAGCTGAGCTTGAATGCATAAATGGAAAGGAGCAACATCTGTTTTGTTCTTTTTGTTTGAGGAGGCTGATATTTGGCTTTAACCTTTTTTGGGACTAGAGCTACGAAGCTTGTTACTCAGCCTAGGGCGTCTCAAACTTCAGCGAGCATCAGAGGCATTGAAGTTGTTAAAACTCATTGCACACGTCTGGACTGGATTCTGAGATTCTGAGTTTTTAACCACTGCCCAGGTGATACCAATGTCGCACACCCCTGGACTGCACTTGGTGCAGCTCTCAGTCCATTCTCTGGCTTTGTATTTAATGCCCTTCAGAGTTGGGTAGTTTCCTGGGTGAAGCAGCAGCCCTGTGTCTGGTCACCAGGCCTTTTCAGGTCCATGTGCTCTACAGCTGGAGTTGGAGCAGAATAGAGCATGTATCCCTGCCTTGGGCTGCAGTGGATACTTTAGACCCTCTGAGGGGTTATTAAAACCATAGATATTAAAAAAAAAATAAAACCACAGCTATAAGTGGCTGGCACCCCTAATGGGGTATGTCCTGTGAGTCAGAGGTCTCCTCAAGATCAGGGCAGTGTAAGGCCAGATGATGACATCCATGAGACTATTACTCTCTCCACGCCCCAAAAGAACCAGCAAAGGGAAATTCACTCCATGAACTTGGAAGCCACGTGGTCATAAGCAGCCTGGAGTCAGTGTATCAGATTTTTACACATCTTCTTCCAAAAATCTCCCTCGACAGACATCTTCCAAAAGGAAAATGTATTTTAGATAATCAGTCTCAATGGTTTGGTATTAGCCTCTTTTCCTGATACAGACAGGGACCTGGAGATGACATCTCGTCCTGAAAAGTCTTCTGGGGGGGGGGGGGGGAGAACTCCACTTCGCAGATGCTATTATTGAAATTGAATGCAGCTGTTATCAGACGGCTGATACCTGTAGATCTTGTAGAGCAGGATGTTAGCTGGCCGCCGTGGCGTCAGCTCTCTGTGGCTCTTCGCCCCTGGCACGTATACAATTGGTAGCTTGGAAGACTTATTATTCGAGAACAATACTCATAGTTCCATCAGGTTTCTTTTCTGAGTAAAAGGCCAAAATGTCATGTGTGTTGGCGAGAGGAATTCATACCGGGAGCACAAGTCACTGGGACCGAAAATGCATTCAGAAAATTAGACGGGCGTCCCTTCTGTCACACATGGCCATTCCATCAAATGTGAACCCTGGGAGTTTTGCTCCTGTTGTCATTGTACGAATGTTCCAACAGCCACAATTCTAAGTGTTTTCACAGTGAATGGTGAAAACCTTCATGCCCTGAGATCTTACTCTCCGAAGCAACAATTACAACTTGTAACGTATATTTTATTAACCTCAAAAATGGAATGTGTGAACTGTAGACTCAGGGCATTTGTTTGACGTGTCAGTGAGCTCTTATGTATACTTATGTGTAGGAGTGAAACTCACTGCTTCTCCAGCTGGGTACCAGCTTCCCCCCCGCAACCACCCCAGGCCCTGCACAGGTGGCTGGACACCATGTACACAGGCTGTGCAGGGGACTCTAAGGGTGGGACTGGCTGGTTTTCTGTGATAAAGGAGTTTCCATGGAGCTCCAGGGTGCCTTACATGTTCTGACTCCCCTCCCACCTGAAGCCTGGAGTCCCCCCGAGTGTCTAGCAGTGGGTGACACTCTCATTTCTGTCTGGGAGGACCAGATCAGGCCCATAGTCACGTAGGGTCCAAAAGTCACTCCATCTTTCCCAAGAGCCCATGGGACTCTGGGTTCCAAACCCTATTGCCCAAGAAGATTAAGATTCACCTTAACCCCTCTTCCCTGGGGTCCATGGGCCCCAGGATCTCAGACTTCAGTTTGCTCTAAAAGCTTTACAATGTCACAGTGATTCTCCTTCACAGGATTGAAAATCATTTTATGTTTGAGTCAGGTTCACAAACCTGTTCTATTTATTTATTTATTTATTTATTTATTTATTATCTATTTTTAAATTTTTATTATTTTTTTCCTGTTCTATTTTAGAAAGCTGATGACTCTTCTTGTCCTCTGCCCTGAAATGTTAAATTTACTGCTTCTCTTTTCCTGTAGGTGTAAAGGAATAAATTAGCATATCGGTCCCTCCTAATTGCTTGATTCCAATTAATCATCTTTGTGTGTCTGAGTACTATCTTTTATATTTGAAGGAATTATGGTAGAAACAAATGGGGTGACTGGGATTTTAAAAAGACATGCTGGGAGGATCTAGCAGAACCTGATCAATGCCCATCAGCATGGACAATTACTCACCTGCTTGGGTTTCTGTGTTTAGAAAACTCACTGTGAGGGCGCCTGGGTGGTTCAGTGGTTGAGCATCTGCCTTTGGCTCAAGTTGTGATCCTGAGTTCCTGGGATTGAGCCCCCCATCAGACTCCCCATGGGGAGCCTCCTTCTCCCTCTGCTTGTATTTCTGCCTCTCTCTCGAATAAATGAATCTTAAAAAAAATAAAACTCACTGTGACTGGTTGTCTATTACACTGTCAGGTTGCCCTATCCAGTATGGAAGTTACCAGCCATGTGTGGCTGTGAGCACTGGAAATGAGGCTACTCCTGGTTGAGCTGTGCTATAAGTATGAAATATACTCAGGATTTGAAAGACATAGTAGGGAAATACTATAAAAATATGTCACTAGGATTGTTTATATCGATTACATGCTGTGAGAATAATACGTTGGATATGATAGATGAAATACAGTATATCATTAAAATTAACTTTACCTGTTTTTATTTTTTTAATTTTTAAAATAAAGAGCTACTAAAAATTTATAAATATGAGGCTGAGGTTAATTCTATTGGACAGGGATAGTCTAGCCCGTTCAAGCTATTGTTCAATTCAAGCACAAATTTATACTCTTCACACTTCTTGCTCACACTTCTGGTTGTCCACTGCATAGGAAAGCTTCCATGACCTTGCAATTGACTTGAAACTCTTTTTAACGGGAACACCCAGCCTATAATGCTGTTTGAAGAGTTCTAGCATTTTACAAAAGACCTCTGGGAATTTTTTGATGCACAAATCATATAGCTGTTATAGTGTTAGCTGACCTTCTACACGTCTATGAGGAATTTTGATAGTCAGTTGTGAGTTTGAATGAGCCACGCATTGTTTATTGATAGCAACAGGTAGTGTCTCTCTGCCTTATGAAAATAAAAACCTTAATTCGATTCATTGGTTGGAATACTATTTTTGAAATATATATTTAGTATCAGAGAAAAGTTGGCCAAGTTTCAAGAATGTAGAAAACCTACGTTAGAAAAGACAATGAGATGAAGATCAGAGAATTATTAATGTGGAAATAAGAAGGTGTTAAGGGAGTTCTGATTGTAATTTATAAAATCAGTGAGTTCTGTATGTAGTGTAATTGCAATAGCAAACCTCTCCGAGGGCATCATTGGAGGACATTAGCTCCCTCAAAGTACTTTCCAGGTGCCGTGAAACTACTTCTGTGATTTCCTCAAGGGTGTTTAGATTTAGCAAATAAAAATACAGGACACCAAATTAAATACGAATATCAGATAAACAATGAATAAATTTTAGTCTAAGTACGTTCCATGTAGTATTTGGGTTTTGCTTTTACTAAAAGTGATTTGTTGTTAATCTGAAATAAAGCATGTCGGGGAGCTGCCCCTGACCTTCCACCTTGGCCTCCTGCCCCTTGGGGCTCTGCTGCCTCTGCCCCTCACAGCGCTGTCTCCAGGGGTGGAAGGCTGTGGTAGGCTGAGTCATGTCCCCAAGGGTGGTGCTACCTTAGTCCCTGGAACCTGTGAATTTGTTTTCTTACATAGTAGGAGGGACTTTGCCGATGTGATTAAGATTCTGGCCATGGGGAGCTTCCCCTGCAAAAACTGGATGAGCTCAGTGTACTCACAAGGGACCTCAAAAAGGAAAGCAAGAAGGTCAGAGCCAGAAAAGCAGATGTGAGGGTGGAAATGAGGTTGCAAGTGAGGTTGCAGTGATGCAGCCATGGGCTAAGGAATGCAGGAGCCTCTAGAAGGTGGACAAGAAAACAGATCCCCTCCCCCCCTTGAGCCTCTGGAAGAAGCACCTGCTTTGATTTTAGCTCCCTAAGACCCATTCTGGACTTCTGACCTCCAGAAATGAAAGAATGTCTCTGCATTGTTTCAAGCCACTTCATCTATGATGATTTGTTAGAGCAGCAATAGGAAACAAGGGGTGAGCATGGCATTCTTGCTGGCTTCTCTCGGCCCTACAGCACAGCAAAGACCACGTTCCGACTCTTAGGAAAATATTAATGATGGGTCCATGATCACGGAAGGTGGAGGAATCACACACAACTACTGCAGAGAGCCCTTTACCAGCCTCCTGCCTACCTGGGTTCAAAACCTATGTCTGCCTTGCCACCCGCGCATGGCCAAGACGAACTGCCCCAGGCCCCAAGCCTTTTATCCTGGTAAGAATAAGAAGTCTATCCAGGTTTGATTTCATGAGGATCATTGATTTGCTTCGCCACCAGCCATGGGACGTGAGTACAATTCTCCAAGCTGGGCTACCAGGTCTTAAATCCTACCTGCCATCCGGGCTGGGCTAGGCCGAGGTGAGCCCTGTGACCCTCCGTTGTAGTGAGGTGATGCAGAGGCCTGCATGTCCTTCCTGTAGACCTTGACACCCCATCCTGGCTTCCCCCAAACTGCTGTGGGCGTACACCCACCGCTCTGCTAGAAGGCATAAGAGTGTGTGGATGAAGGGCAGATAAAATCCTCGCTCAGGCAAGGAGTACTTTTCCATCACTAACACCGTTTAGAGTCGGCAGCTCTGTCCGTTCACAGAAAATAACATCATCTTAGAGGACTACGTGGAGGTGCATGGTACCCGAAGCCGCATTTTCTCAAACCTCTTTCCAGTAGAGTCTTTTTGCTTTGCAAATACTGAAGGTCCTTGGCTGGTTTCCCTGGAACGAAGGAACAGACTACATCAATATGCAAATTCAAGCAACTCTTGCTTAGGAAGAAAGCTGCTCACAAGTGTATATAAGTTTTCCTGATTTCTCTTCATCTGGGTTCAAAAAACTTCGGTGACTCATCTCGTGTCAGGCTGTCATGCTATGCAGTTCTGGAGTGAAAGGAACTCGGTCATGGTCTTCTAGACCCTCGAGTGAGGATTCATCCAGAAAGAAAGAGGAAGTGGTTTTGGAATTGACAGGTCGGGGCGGGGGTGAGCACTGGGTTTACAGAGCAGGGACCGTAGCTTCAGTGGCAAGTGACAAGCGTGTCCTACTGGCGGTTAGTTCCGTAGCATCGCTAGTCTCGTGGGTGTGTTTTCCTAATATTTTCGCCTTCTCACAGACATTTCGTAATTTCTTGCTAAACAGGAAAATACAGCTTTTAAGCAAGACTGCCTATGGATTTGTACTGTTGTGCCCAAGATTGCAAATCCGAGAAACCACCAAGGAGCCGACACCGATATAATCGCACAAGGGTTTAATCACAAGCTCGAGCTTGGGTCCAAGTATACCCGACACAGCGGAGCAGAGACCTGGACCCCGAGACTAAGAAGCACAGCAGTGTTATAGGGGCCGGTGGCCAATGAGATCGTAACATACATAGAAAGTTGCACAGTCATGTCGGTCCACACGCAGGTGGCCGATTGAATCACGATTCACCCTATAGTGACCATTTGAACTAGCCTATTATTCTGGTCGGAATTGGTGTGCAGGTTTGGTGGGCAAAAGACGGGGTTTTCATTCTTTGGTGGTTAAAGGTCAGAGGTCCCGCATTCCTGTGTGTGGTGGTTTCTGATAAGGGTGAGCTTAATAGCTCAACGAGGGCGAGGGAGTGAGCGCCTTAAACGACAGGCAGGTCCTGTGGGGCTTTTACATGAGATGGCAGGTGTAGCACAGAATGGAGTTAGTCCTGCTCTGCTTGTCCAGGGGTAGGGGATTTTTGTTAGATTTCCTGGTCCCACAGTACCTTACTCACAGTTGATGCTCAGAGAACACATTTTAAGTGGATGATGGTCGAGAGGGGAAGGCGGGAAGACGAGTCAGTGAATATGTTGTAAGATTTCCAGTTTGTGTTCGGGGGAGAAGAGAGAAAGGAAGGCAGAGGCCTAAGGCCTCGTTAACTCCAGGGAGGATGCCACCAGTTGCCGTTGCTTCGGTTTCTTGCAGCCTATTCCGGAGGATTGGGAACCCTGGCGATCTGACCACCTCGTAGTCCTTGCTGAGGAAGTGAGAGGAGAAAACACCCAACACCCAGAAGGGGCCGAGGCTTTATTGTTCGTCTTTTGTGTGCCTGGCCCGAAGTGAGGCCTTTTGGGGACAGGGTGGTGGCTGAGCGGGGGAGTGGGAAGCTCGGTCGAGAGTCATGGTACATCGCCCAAATCAGGAAACAATTAGCATGGAAAAAAAAATTCCCAGGGCAAAACATTTTCTTTTGGAAAATTAACGGTAGTGTTGAAAAAGAGACTCTTGTTTTTTAAAAAAGATTTTTATTTACTTATTTGGTGGGGGGAGTGGAGGGGAGGGACAAGCAGACTCTGTCCTGAGCACAGAGTCAGACTCAGGGCTCAGACCCAGGACCCTGAGATCGTGACCTGAGCCAAAATCAAGAGTCAGAGGCTGAACTGATTGAGCCACCTGGGCATATATACATACATACATACATTCGTACATTTATATTTAAATTTAATTAAATTAGCGTGTAGTGTATTATTAGTTTCAAAGTTAGAATTTAGTGGTTCATTAGCTGCATATCACACGCAGTCCTCGCTCCATCACGTGCCCTCCATCTGGTCCCCCAGTTACCCCCCCACCCTGCCCCACAGCGGCCTTCAGTTTACGTCCTACAGAGACATTCATTCATTCATTCATTTTAAAATTTTATTTATTTATCCATGAAAGAGAGGCAGAGGGAGAAGCAGGCTCCCTGTGAGGAGCCCGATGTGGGACTTGATCCCAGGACCCTGGGATCCCCTGAGCCGAAGGCAGACGCTCAACCACTCAGCCACCCAGGTGTCCCCTACAGAGACTTTTAAGTGAAGGGCATCCCCAAGTGCCTCCCAGAAGTCCACTCATTTCCTTCTTCCAGCCCACTCATGAGTTGGGTCGATCCCTGGGTGCGCTCGGCCTCTGCTTCTGTCAGACCTGTGGCCTCTCTGCTCCATGCCAGCCTGAGTGGCTAACCGCCCCTTGCCTCAGTTTCTGCACATGAGACATTCGTGTGGGTCGTGAACCTGAAGGGAAGTTAGGGGGCTGGCACTGATTTGTAGCTCACAGTCAAGTGTCAGCTGCTATCTGCTATGTCCTTTTATTCTTTTATTTTTTAAAGACTTCGTATATTTATTTTGAGAGAGAGAGCGAGCAAGTACACACGAGCAGGGGAGAGGGGCAGAGGGAGAGAGAGACACACACCGAGAAACCCAAGCAGACTCCCCCACTGAGTGCAGAGCCCCATGCGGGGCTCGATCTTACGACCCTGAGATCACGACCTGAGCTGAAACCTAGAGTCAGACCCTCAACCCACTGAGCTACCCAGGCACTGCAACTGCTATAGTCCTAAAAGCTTTGGGAACCCCTTTCAACCTCTCTTATCGCCTCTCCTTGGTCCCCAAATGCAAAGCAGCTTGACCACATCTTTTGTTGACTCGTTTCCAGTCCAGTGGAAACCTGAACCCCATGAGTGGATGATCAGGGCATCTTCCCAAATAAACAGAACAACTGCTCTCCCTAAAAGAATGTTGGTGTTTCCATTAAGATAATTTTAAAAGCCTCACTGTATAAACAACTACGGATATCTGCACTTTAAAATCAGATCTAATAAACTACCACTTTTGGTAACATATAAGGAAATTCAACCTTATGTTAGGTTAATAACAAATTAATATTTTTTCCATAATTAAAACAATGGATTAAAAAGATTCAATGAGAAAGTCAGTAGTGCACGGGATTATCTTATTATCTTCATTAAATATTTCCTGAGAAAGCAATAATTACTACAGTCAAACTGTCAAAGCCAAAATGAGCCACAAGACAAATATTGTAGTTAAATCCTCTGGTTCCTCCAGTGTAGGCATTTGCCTACAAAATATAGGTTTTTGAGTTCTTCTAATTAACAGAGGAGTTCATTCTGAGGTGTGATAGAAATATGATCCCTCACCGAGATACTCCATTTAAGAAAACTCTCAAGTCATGGATATAAACTATTTATGGTCATGTAATATCATTTTCTAAAAGGGAATTAGAAATATACTTCAGAAAACCAGCAGCTGCATAATTTGCAGTTAAGACGTGCCACCCTGGAGTATTTGTAAGCCTACTTATTAGCATATATGCCAGAGACATTTGCATATTATAATTTTTAATTGGTCTGGTGATTCCACATGGAAACCTTCACTTGAAAATTTTCCTGGGAACTTCTACTTCCCGTTCTTCTAGATAGAAAAAATTTTTGCAAAAATGCCTTCAGAGACTGGCTTACAAAGGAGAAAGGTATCTTGTATCCTCTTTCCCAGCAACGATGAGGCTTTTTCCGGGAGAGCAAGCATCCCCCTCCCTGCTCATCAGGTGACATTAGACAGGTGGCGTCTCACCTACGGTGCTACCTTCATGGTGTTCCTTTGTTCTCTGCTCCTCTGACCTCAGAGGCCCCAGGCCAGGACCAGCTGCTTCATTTGTGGGGCCCCTTGTTCAAAAATTGGTAATTGCAAGATGACTCTACAACAGAGCCTCAGAGCAAGCTCAGGGTTCTGGACTTGAGGCTCCGAGTGGCTGTCCAGGGTCACCTCCCCCCTGGAAGCCGGAACACTCAGCCCTTGTTCAGCTCTCTTTACCCTGTCAACCTGTCCAGACTTGCCAAGTCTACGTGACTTCCAAAAATCTTCTATTTCAACTCCGGAAACAAAGTTGTCTCCTCTACTGGCCGTGGAGACAGTACCCACCTCCCCCACTGCTTTCTGGGAAATGGGAAATCAGGAGTTGGCTCTCCTTGTATTTGCTTCGGTTTCTTCCAATCACTACTAATTAAACATTCAAGCAGCATCTCTTTCTTCTTTGGGCATTTTTGTAGTTCACCAACACACACTCTTATTTAGCATTGTTCTATTATGCCATATGAATTGGATTATTACTCTTTCACAAAGTTTCGAGATTAGTGTTGTGGTTGCCAGCCAAGCAAATCTATCTAGATGATTCAAAGTAGGAGCCTCAAGTCTAAGAGAAGATTTCTGAACATTTCAAGGGGATGAAAACATCAGGAGGCAACAAGGTTCATTTCAAAGGAGGTATTGAATCCACTCCTGCGGAATTTATTTTAACAAATGGATTTATCACAGCAAATAAGTATGGTGTGCTACTATGGGATAGACACTGTGTGCCATTCGTCAAGGAGCAAGACACAGCCTGTGCTCTAAAGGAACTTCTGATCTAGGGGAGAGAATGGGCATGTTTGCCTGCGGTTCTAAAGAGGCAGCAGAAAAGCAGGGCACCAGGAAGGTTTCCTGGCAGGTGGGTTGCAGCTGGGGCTCAGATGATTCTGCCAAGTAGAGATGGGAGGTGGGGAAAGGTGCTCCAGGAAGAGGAGCCTGTGTGAACAAAGGCCGGGGGCCGAGAAAGCCCAGGCGTCCTTGGCTCGAGGCAGATACTCTGGCCCCAGGGGAAAGCACAGTATGTATGAGGAAGGAGTAGGAAACAAAGCTGCCAGGATGAGGCCAGAAAGGGACTTGAATGCCACACTAAGGGGATTGGACTCTATAGAAAGCAGCATCCAGGGGAAAACACAATAATGCCTTGAGAGAAGGTGGCCGCAGAAAGGAAGGAGAGGGTATATAGGGCTGGTAGGGAATAGAGGGGAGCACTCAAGAGTGATTCCAAGGTTTTGAGTCCAGATGACCAGAATGATGTTAGCCCTGTTGCTTGAATTACAGAAGTTTGAAGTAGGAGGTAAGTCTGAGGAGGAAGGTGAAGATTTAGTTGGGCCTGGAGTGAGCACAAGGGTCTGCTGGGGCATTTGGGTGAGGATATCCTACAGACAGTGATAGTGTGGGCCCAGAACCTGGGAGAGGGAGGTTCCAGAGTCACAGGGAGGGTTAGCTGTGCCCAGGTGTGTGGACAAGGTTAAGGAAAGAGGATGTGAAGAAATGGGAACTACTTGGCCCAAGAAATGGATCTTCACTTAGAAGGCACAGGACAGGGGATGGGGGAGAGAGATGGAGAGAAGAAAAAAACCCTTCTGCTTGGAAGACTGCACGGTAGGAACAAGTATTTTCTGCCTGGGGAGGTCTAAGCACTTCTGTGGCTTGGAGCTAGTAGAAAACAGCTTGTGTGAGCGGGAGAGCCACAGTGGAGCAGGGAGGAGGAGCAGGTGGGAAGAGATGGCAGCGAGGAGGCCACGTCTATGCGAGTGACTGTTTGAGTGAATGCCCTTCTCTTTGCCGTACAGATGCCACAGCTGTGATCTCTGGGAGATGTGGGTTAAATCAACGTGTGCTACAGTACTAAGGCTTTGCGGTGTATGGCTCTGTCCAACCACCAGACCTACCTGGTGATGCCATCAGCCCTGGGTACGGTGCAGGCCAGCATCCTCTCAGGGGAAGCTGGGCATTGCATTCCAGGTGGAGACTCGGCAAATTTCATTAATCCATTTTACCTTCTTTTTGCTCTGATGCCTCATATCTCTAGAACTATTGCCTTAGCATATAAATAATGCTAATACTTTCTGTGTACAGGATACTGTTTTATGTTCGTAGTTCTTCCCCATGTATTTGCTCCTCACTGTGACTGTGTGGTCAGGGCAGCTACTGGCATCTACTGGTCTGACCAGTAGCCTGAGCCTGGGATGCTGGGGGATCATAATCATGCAGGGGCTGAGCCGGGGCCAGGAGTGGACTCCACAACATGAGACATAGGATTAGATTTTCCCAGCAGGCACTTGACACCTTTTTGATGCTCTGGTTTGAAATGACAGAGTCCACGTTTTCAGTGTGAGGGTGGGATTTGGGGTCAGGCCTGCAGCAGCCAGGCTGAGTGTGGTCTCTTACCAATTACTCCGAAGAGTGGGACCTCTGTTTTCAGAGGCATTCGGTCCTGATGGTGTTGGGCAGGTTTTGTGACTGTATAGACGATTGTGCTCATACACAGGGTCCTGGAATGGACCATCTGATGCAAGAAGCACTGACAAACATGGGGAAGGCAAAGCAGAGGGAGATTGGGAAGAAGGAGGTAAATTGTGCCAAATGTGTACTTAGCATTACAATAGGGGCAGTGCCACTAGCTGAGTAAATCCAATTTATTTTTCTGATAAATAACTGCTCCTTTGTCATCGTGCAATGATATCAGGTTCCCTTCATGCCTCCATTCCTTTCATAGAGAATCCATTAGTTTTGCATGAATCTTCAATTATCCTGCTACGCAGTCTGCAGGAAGCAAAGTTATTTTAGTTGATGGAAAATCTCCTTTTTACTCTCCTTAACTATTTAGGCAAGGATCAGACCCTAGAACACTAATAATCTTTTCTAACATCACATAAAATATTGAATAACATTTTCTATGGGTTTTCTGAACAATCAAGACTTTGATGCCTGTGTGCAGGATCCATCCCTATCCATTCACTCATTCCAAAAACTTTGGCAGAATACCTATCATGTGCCAGGAACTGGGATAAATCCTGGATAATTTGGCCCATTTCACAAGGAGTGCATCTACCTTGTTGAGGAGATTGGATATGTTTAGGGCTATTAGCCCCCCAAAGTAGAGTATTACTAATACTATCATCAAATTGCCTCTACTGAGGATAAGCCCACCAAACAGCTCAGACTTTTTTTTATTTTTAAGAAAAATTAAAAAGAATTACAAAGTTATGGAGAAGTTGCAAGTAGAAAATCAAGAGCATTGGTTTCCTGGACCATTTGAGAATAAATTGCTGAGTTACTGTTCATCTTCCCTAAATAATTCAGGGAATTCTTTATAGAGAAGGGAGCATTTGACCTATTATCTTAAAAAATGAAAACACTTTGGATATCTGGAGTGGGCAAATGGGTATCACAGAGAGAGGGATTTGTTTGAACAAAGCCAAGTATCTGGAATATTGTGAAACACATGTAGGCGGTAAAATCATGAAAAGCAAGATCAGATCATGTGTCACTTAAGACTCTTGGTTAGAAGTAACAAAATCCAACACCAGTCAGCTAAAGATGAAAGAAACCTATTGTTTCACTTAGGGAAAAAGTCAGGGGTACCTTTAGACATGGTTAAAAAAAAAAAAAGTCCCAACCTGTTTCTCCACATCTTATCACTTAGCTTCATTTATGGGCTTCATCAATCTTGACAGGCTTTCTTTTTATGATTACAAAAGGGCTGTGACATCTCCAGATCTTCTATTTTTCAGGAGAAAACAGTATTTCTTTCCTAGGACACCCAGAAAAAATCTCATTGCCTCTGTCCCGTCATATGCATGTCCTTAAACCAACCAGTGTGTCAAAGAGAATGTGATTTACCCACTGATTGGCTTAGATCTTGTTCATGTGCTTCACTACTGGAGCTTCTCTGGGATGAGGCCAGGTCTCCTCCAACAATAAGGAATGAGAGCTCAGTAGAGGTGGTTTTCTAGAGGGAAGTAAAAGTATGGCTGGACAGGAAAGAAGAGTAGACTCCAGGGGGTCATGGCAAAAAGCCTGAATGTCTATAACAGGATATGCCAGGATGTGCTCACTCAGGATATTGAATGTCCTGAGGTCAGCTTTGATGTCTGTTCAGAGTGGTGGTGGTGATGATGATGATTTGTTCTGTGCTAGACATTGTCCCAGTGTCCCTTTTACTCATATAAACCAATTTTTAAAATATGTAGTCAGCACAGTTCTGGGCATTATCAGTAAAAACCACTGATTTCACCACTGCTTAAAAATGCCCAAAGACACTGCCTTAAGGGTAGAGTGGCCATCAAGGGAGTAGGGAATCAGGCATTCCTGGAGTGTATTATGTTCCCGTTGTTTAAAATGTTTGGAGCTCAGTAATAGGCAGTTCTTGACCATAATGCTTTGATAGAATTTAGGACATGGGGTTGGATGAATCCTGCAGGGCAGTATTATTCAGTTAAATGATAGCTCACTGAACTACAGACATTGGAATGATTAACTTTGATGACTTCAGTTAACCATTACAAGGATAGACTTACTAGTTACTGTATTGGTATTAACCAGGAGTACAAGGATATTATTTCAAATCAGATGCTGAGGGGAGGCATGGGAGTGCAAAGAGGCTACTAGCTAATTTTGATATCGCTTATAGCAGAGGATCAATAGATAAAAGCTCTAAATGAGGAATTAAAGAAGAATTGTGAAATAGTACTAGTATAAAGGTAACTACTTTAATAAAAATACAAACGTTCCTACTTTCTAAAACATAAAGAACAGAAAGATAAAAAACCAGAGACCACGTGCTGAAAGTCTCTTATGTGTATTTCAATGTATGTATCTATGTAGAGGTGTGTACATACATATGTGTAAATATACAAATACAATATGAAGATGAGGTAAAATATGTTGATTAAAATAAATGGTTTAGCTTATGAAAAGAAGGATTTACAGATTTGGCTACCAAAGGAGAATCTTAACACTATGCACATGTAAGAGATTCTCCTAAAAAAAAGAGATCCAGAGAGGTTAACAATTAAAGAATAGACAAATGTATACTATGCAAAATCATCATAAGTAAAATAAAAGGAAGGATAAAAATGCAAGAAAGAAACCTTGATACCTGGCAAGGTGGAATTCAGATCAGAAAGCCTTATAAGGGGCTTGTGGGTGGCTCAGCTGATTAAGCATTTGCCTTCAGCTCAGGTCATGATCCTGGTGTCCTGGGATTGAGCCCCACGTCAGGGTCCCTGCTCAGTGGGGAGTCTGCTGCTCCGTCTCCCTCTGCCGCTCCCCCTCTCACTGTGCACTCTCTCTTTCTCATAAATAAATAAATAAATAAATAAATAAATATCTTTTAAAAAAGAAAGCATTATAAAAGACCAAGAAGAGAGTTTATGATGTCAAGGCTCCAGTTTGCGATAAAGATACCACAGTTACTAGTATTTAGGCTCCCAGTAGCACAGCAGCAATTTTATAGTGCCGAATCTATGAAAGATTCAAAGAGAAGTCATCCAGCCCATTAACATTAAACTTAATTCACTTCTCTCAATTGAAGGAATACCATGTGGACAAAAACTTAGTAAGAATATAGAAAACATAACCAGCATGAGCAATGAGGTAAATCTTTATAATTTAAAGAGCCAGGCAAGGGAATACATCTTCTTTTCTCTTAATTTTTTCTAAAGAATTTATTTATTTATTTATTTATTTATTTATTTATTTAGTGCTCACAATGGGGGAAGGGCAGAGGGAAAAGGAGAGGGAATCCTAAGCAGACTCTCTGCTAAGTGTGGAGCCCAATGTGGGCCCAATCCTATGACCCTAAGACCATGACTTGAGCCCAAACAAGAGTCAGATGCTCAGCCAACTAAGCCATCCAGGCACCTTAAGACATTTTCTTTTAAAGTAAACATGGAACATTAAGAAAATTGACTAAATCTTATCCCACAAAGAAGATCTCAATGAATTTAGAGGAATAGAAATAATACAAGTAAGAGTCTTTGACCATAAAGCCAGAAATTGACAACATTAACAAATCAAAATGTCCTTCTATAAGAAACAGTGGCAAGAAAAGCTAAAATCAATGAGTGAGACTACACCAAACTAAAGAATTACTGCACAGAAAAGGAAACAAATTAAAATGGCCTCCTATATAATGGGAGAGAATTATTTGTAACTCATATATCTGGTAAGGGGTTAATAAAATAAAGAACTAAAACAATGATGACGACAACAACAAAAAACCCAACAAAAAAACCCACCACCATTACCAAAACAACCAAAAAAAAAAAAAATCCTCTGTTAAACAGCTCTTAGATTCACTGGAAAAATGTAAATTGAAATTGCAGGAGTTCTTAAAGTTCAGTACAGGTAAAAATACAACCCATCAGAATGTAAGGGATATAGCAAAATTACCAGTGGAAAATTTGCAGCATTCAATCCATATAGCAATGATTTAAGCTGGGCTTAAAAAAGAAATAAATTAAGCACCAATGCAAAAAAATAGAAAAAGAACAATATAGTAAACTAAAAGAGAGAAGGAAGGGTTTGATAACCAACCATGGAGAAGTCAGTACATTGGGAAATAGAGAAGCAGGGGGCTCCTGGTTGGCTTAGCTGGTTAAGCTGAGATCTTGATCAAGCTGACTCTTGATCTCAGGTCATGTCTTGATGAGTTCAAGATTGATGATTTCAAGGTCTTGGTGAATTCAAGCCCTGCACTGCCTCCATGCTGGGCATGGAACCTATTAAAAAAAAAAAAAAAAAGGAAATAGAAAAGCAGTAGAGATCACAAGGAAATCAAAAAGTGATTTCTTTAAGTAAAACCCAACAAAATGGACAAACCACCCACTAATCAACCTAAGAATAGAGAAAGCAGAAATTCACAACTTAGGAGTAACAAAAGGTGAAACCCAAAAAATAAAAAAAATTAAGAGTTTTTTTTTTTTTTTTTACAACTCTATGCGTGTTGGGAATAAATACAAAAACCTAAATAAAATGGGAAAAAAAATACAACTTACTTTAATAGAACCTGGTAAAGACAGTAAGTCTGAACAGACTGGTTACCACAGAAGAAATAGAAAAATATAACTTTGTTATAAAGTCTCATTAATCCTCAAATTTGGAAAGATTTCATTGAAAATATAACTTCTGATTTGATCTGGCTTATAAATATTGATGATACATTTTTTTTGATGATAAATTTTTAAATAAAAGTTATCCAAGAGAACACAAGAGCACATTAAAAGAATGATACATTAAGAACAAGTGAGATTCATTCCAGAATGCAAGGATGGTCCAATATTAGGAAATACGTTGATATGCCATACTGACCAAGGGGCTAAATGGTAAAGCCATCTCCATCGATATGGAAGAGGCTCTTGATATGACTCATACCTGCAATGGTCTGCTACAGGTGTCACAACAAGGTGTGGTCCGGGTGGCATAAACAATGGATATTTATCTTCTCATGGTTATGGATGCTCTAAGTCCAAGGTCAAGATGTTGGCAGAGGGGTTTTCTTCTGAGATCTCTCCCCTTGGCTTGCACATGGTCTCCTCCTTGTTGCCTCACAAAGTCTTTCCTGTGTGTGCATACACTTCTGGTGCCTTTTGGTGTATCCAAATTTCCTCTTCTTACAAGAAAAATCAGATTGGAATAGGACCCACCCTAATGGCTTCATTTTAACTTAAATTGCCCCATTAGAGGTCTTTTCTCCAAATCTAGTCACATTCTGATGTACTGGAGTTACAGCTTCCACATATGAATTTTGGGGACCACAATTCCACCCATCATAATACTTAATTCCCTTTATCAACACTTATCCCTATGGTAGAATAGGAATTGATGGATGCTTTCACCACATGTGAAATATATAAACCTCAGACAAAAGTTAGCTTCTACTTAATGGGAAAACACTTGCTTCCAAGGGCTGGAATAAGAAATAATGACCACTCTCTTTATTACTGTCTAATATTGTGTTATTAGATGCAACCAGACAAAGTAAAGAACTTACAGGGTAGACATTAGAAAGGAATATAAAAGTATTTCTATTTATAGATAATATGGTTATGTGACAACCCAGAGAATCAATGAGAAGCTGCTATAAAATAGTAAGAAACTTCAGTAAATTAACAAGTGATAAAATCAACACACAAATCAGTAATGTACTATATAAAAACAAAAACCAATGCAAAGGCATACTGAAGGACAAGACTGCATTTACAACAGCAGGAAAGACAATGAAATATGTGGGTGTAAACTTAGCAAGAAAGGTCTAAAACCTACATGGAAAACGTAAGCACCCCTGGAAGATACAAAAGGGGCCATGAGCAACTGGGAAAACATCCCATGTTTTGGATGGAAAAATCCATTTTCCCAAATATGTCAATTCCTTACAGATCAATTTGTCAGGTAAAGGTAGTCTCAGAAAAATCAGAGATTATTTTTTTCTATATATTTTTTTGTTGGAGTTCGATTTGCCAACATATAGTATAACACCCAGTGCTTATCCCATCAAGTGCCCCCCTCAGTGTTGGTCACCCAGTCATCCCATCCTCCTGCCCACCTCCCCTTCGACTACCCCTTGTTTGTTTCCCAGAGTGAGGAGTCTCTCATGTTTTGTCACCCTCTCTAATTTTCCTACTCATTTTCCCTTTAATCCCTTTCACTATTTCTTATATTCCCCATATGAGTGAAACCATATAATGATTGTCCTTCTTAAAATGGGCCTAGACAGGCCACTTATGAAGTTTATTTGGAATAACAAATGAGGAACATTCACTGGGAGAACTGGAGGAAGTTGAGTTACAGGGATGAGGAGCAGAGGTTAAACAGATTATGAAGCTTTAGAATTAAAATATTAAAACATGATATGAAGATTCTATAACTAAAGTAGAGTGCAACTGGCACATGCATAGATCAATTTAACAGAGTAGAAAAATCTAGAAGTACATCTACTAGCATATGGAAGTTTAGTGCTTGGTAGAGATGGGATCTCAAGCCAGAGTCATCAGTGAGGACTTGCTCATGCTTTGGTCAGAAGAGTTTGCAGTTACGGAGTCTCAGGTTGGATATTGTCCCCCCTGCCACCAATTCATGTCCTTCTCCAAACCTCAGAATGTGATATTATTTGGAAATAGAGTCATCGCAGATGTAATTCGTTGAGGTGAGGTCAGAAGGAGTAGGGCAGGCCCTTAACAGAACACTATTGGTATCCTTATACAAAGAGATGCAGAGACACATGGGAGAGAAGGCCGTGTGACAATGGAGGCTGAGATTAGGTGATGTGTCTGCAAACCAGGGAACCCAAGGATGGCCAGCACCCACCAGAAGCTGGGAGAGGCAAGGAAGGAGTCTTCCCTAGAAGCTTCAGAAAGACCGTGGCCCTGCCAACACTTGGATTTCAGGTTTGTTGCTTCCATAACTGTGGGAGACTAGATGTCTGTGGTTATAAGGCACCCAGTGTGTGGTGCTTTGTTACAGCAGCAGGACAGGAATGCACAGGGTGGTGAGACAAGAAGGCTGTTCTACCAGAGCTGGGACTTGCTAGTCTGTGGAAACTTTGGGAGGCAGGGAGTTAGGGGCATAAATGCTCTGATCTTACTCCCTTTCCCCGTGCTGGCTTGAGCTATCCAGGTTGACAGCCATCGCCACATGCAGCTAATATGCACTTGAAATGTGGTTAGTGGGAACCGAGATGTGCTGTGTGACATACACACTGGGTCATGAAGACTCAGCAAAAAGATTGTAAAATATTTAATAATATTTTGTATTGATTGCAAGTTGATGTGTCCTGTTAAATAGAATGTATGATTAAAATGAACTTCAGTCATTTATTTTTACTTATAAAAATGTGGCTACTAGAAAACTTTAAATGACATGTGGCTCACATCGGTGGCTTGACTTTCATTTCTGTTGGACAGCACTGCTGAAAGAGGCAATGAACAGACTGTTATGCTGAGATGAGCCATCAGGTCAGCTCTCTGGGCCCAGGACAGAGGGGCTGGGCACAGGAGAAGGCTGGATCCAAAGAGGCAAATACAAGATATCGGACACAAGCACCTACTATATGCCAGAGATGGTTTTGGAAGCTGGAGAGTGAGATAGTAAAAAATCCAGATGAGAGATGATAGTGCCTTGGGTTGGGAGCAGTGGGGATGGGGAGTAAAGGACAGGTTGAAGAAGTATCTAGAAGGCAGAACTGATAGTACTTGGAAATTGGACTGGGAAAGAGAAGGGAGTCAGGGCTGTAGACTGAGTGAATAAATAGTGATGCCATCTCCTGAGCCTGGAATAGCTATAAGGAGTGGGACTGGTGTGCCAGCAGAGAGATGGTTTCTATTTTGGAAATGATGAGTTTGTTTGTGAAACCTAGTTGAATGTATGGAACCAAAGGTTAGGAAAAAATATGGGTTTGAGATTCTGATTTGGGAATTATCAGCAGATGCTACAAACCATGCATCTTTAGCACTTTTGACATTAGTTGTTTGAGACACAGACACTGTGGCCTCACGCTGCCCCATTCCACCTTTCCAGTTGAAGAAACTCTTTTTTAATCACAAAGTTTCACTGTCTAACGACATTCTGAGATTATTTATATAACAACAAAATCACACAATAACATATTTATGATTATATAATTATCTATAATAACATCTCACAAATCTTGGCAATAGGCGTCTGAAGGATTCATATTTGTACCATTACACATTGTCCTAAATCTGGGCACTGGGAAATTATGGGCCAAAGATGCTGTGGATGCTAATAGGCATCTCATTATATAGCAAACCAAATAGCTTGCAAGAAATTAAAGTGATAATGATGAAGTCAAACTAATAAAGATTTCTAATTAAAATGGAATAATAACAGCAAGTACCAACCACAACAACTCAAGGCAGTGTTGACAATGCATTAATGACACAGCATTATCCCTGAAAATTCCAAGGACTTATTTGCACAGGAAGTAGGAGAGAAGCAATACTGTCAGGCAAAATCCTCAGTAAATTCTAATACAGGGCTGATTTTAGTTTAAGAACTCCAAATTTAGAAACACATTTCATGGATAACTCTTAGTCCTATAAAAATAAAAGGCTTTGGAACTGAGTGCCATTTGCCTGTTAGAGAAGAAAGTGATTTGTACAAAACCATTTGCACGTACGTATTTTCAGCCTGCCCCATCCTCTTCCAGGGGGGATCCTGATGTTTTGTTTGTGGGCTATTGTCATGCTCAACCATGTAGTGAGTGGAGAAGGAAGGAGAAAAGCTAGACTGATTATATAAGAAAATGGAAGAGATTTGTTGAGGAAAGATGGATCCCTAAAGCTAATATGGGTGAGTGGTTTTTGGGAGGAAGGTGGGGAAAAAACCAGAGAAAGGGGGTGAGATTCTCAGGAGGGTGCAGCGGGCGCTGGAGGGGTGGGACCTTGAAGGAATTCAAATCCTTTGATGCAGAGCCAGGCAATGAGGTTCTCTCTTTTGGCTCGTGCTTGAGAGCCTTCTCTAGTAACCTAGATGGCTTGTCAAGTTTTGGCCGTTGTCTTGTTATTATTGCATTTTTACTGGGGTAACTGGAAGAGATTTCACGGCCTCTCAGAGAGAGAGAGGTTGAGCAATCCTGCGGTGGATGGTGGTTGGATGTCTGTGAGTTGATGAGGTCGCTCAGGGTGAGGACATAGCACAGGGGTCTTCTGGTCAGCAAATCCTCCGTCCATGGACCCTGGAGGACCACTGTCAGTGGCTCTTGGACGCTGCATCTTTGGGAAGATCGTTGTTCTCTCCATGGCTTGATCAAAGTTGGCATGAAATCTTTAAGGCTCCCAACTTGTTTTCAGGGTCTCATTTCTTTAAGCACCCTGCTTCGTTCTGCTCTCTTTTGCTGTTGGGGAGCGAGAGCTAGAACCTTCATCTTGAAACCCACGTGAGAATACTGTATCTGAAGTGGCGGCAGAGCTGACTGAGCGGCGGAGTGTGGGCCGGGCAGTACGTCTCCAACACTTCTAGCAATTGTTGAGATTCCTGAAGAACTTGTGTTAATTTGGGCTTTGTCTATTGAGATTATCCACATTAGAACTGACCTGAGACACGAGAAATTACTTATAAATTGATTAAGAAATAAGAATAGAGCCATTATATGTCAACATGAATAACATTAAAAAGAACTGCATCTTCCAAGAAAAAGACAAGAAGAGTGGCATTATTTTACATTTTTGGAAATATCGTTAATGTCGGGTTTCCTAGAAGATAGCTACATTCTCATATTTGTTCCTTCGTGAAATGTGTTGTGATATGGTTTGGTTGAAGCATGTAAAGGAAAACCTGGCCACGCACAGGCGTGTGGTTGGAAAAAAGACCGTCCACTAGTGTTTTCAAGTAATCATGGATCTTCTTCTTCTATACTATATCAAAACTTTAAGGTAGTTTCTCAAAAGCTGGTTGCAGTGTGGAACATGGAGTCATATTAATGAACTTTTCATTCTCTGTTTTAGTAAGATCCATTTTCCCCCCATCTTATACTTTATTTTATTTTTATTTTTTTTAAATTTTTATTTATTTATGATAGTCACACAGAGAGAGAGAGAGAGGCAGAGACATAGGCAGAGGGAGAAGCAGGCTCCATGCACCGGGAGCCTGATGTGGGATTCGATCCCCGGTCTCCAGGATCGCGCCCTGAGCCAAAGGCAGGCGCTAAACCGCTGCACCACCCAGGGATCCCCCATCTTATACTTTAAATGGATATTTTACCCATTTGTGTGTGATTTTGTAACATCGTGCGCTGGTCACTTGGAAAATGTGGGCTCACCTAGTTAGACAGCTCTGCTGGACGCTGATATATGTCATCACACGCTATCAGGAATTACATTTGTTAATATCAGCGCCAATCACATCAGAAAACTGTTTAAACATATTGGAAGGCTCTCCAGCTCCTGGTGGCATAGGCAAGTTTTCCGAAATGTAATTTTCATGTGAAAGCTTGAATGTTATTATTGGCAACAAATACTATCAGTTGTTTTCCTGGAGGTGACAGACTCATTTCATTCACTCCCGAGAAAATGTCTCCAGTTACTCAAGTCTGAATGCCCATAGTTTGTTAGAAGTGCTTTCAAGCAGAAACAGTGTTCCATGAAAAACTGGCTAGTTCAGTGTGCAACTCAAATAATTGCTCAAGGACTTTCATTCCAGACAACTGTTGCTCAATGGGATGCAGCAAAGGGCTTTATGTGCCGTTCCCAATGTGTCCCAATTGGGACAAATTTAAAGATGTGTTCTTATAGGTAGAGACAAAAATAATAGTAATCATTTCTACTGCTTCCAGAACATTTTTGGGTGAAACTGGCTTATTTTTTCTTTGAGTGCTTGGTGACACACACAGTGACGAGTGGTGGCGTTTGGCGCCAGCCCATCACTCACTGCTGACACACCAGTAGTTTTACTGCCCTTCTTGGCGCCATCAGTGCAAACGTTCAATACAGAGGAAAAGGCAAATAAATGGCATCTTGGTAATACTTTGAAAATCGTTTTGATCTCACGTTCTTTCTGAAAGAGCCTCGCAGTCTTTGGGTCCGCAGGCCCCACCGAGCAAGCTGCTGGTAGAGTTGGTCCTCATCACTCATGGATTCAATATTGTGAGTTCATCTACTTCTTAAGATGTCACTTCGAGGCAACACTCAATGTGTGTTCGGGGCTGTTTGTGGGCAAACACATGCACACAGGAGCTTAAATCTGAGCGGCTCTGAGTGCATATTCCCTGCTGGGGTGGAACAAGGTGACCCTCTGCCTTCTTGTTTTGGCACTCATACCGTAAACAAGTGTCCTTTATGTAGTTAATTTAGTTCTACTCTTTTAGCTCTAGTTTTGTGCTTTTTGTTGGTAATTTCATTGTTTAAAATCTCCCCCAAGGGTAGGGCTGAAGTGTGACCTAGTGTTTCCGAGCGCAAGAAGACTATGACGTGCTTTTTGGGGAAAATGTGCATGTTAGATGATAAGTTTTATTCAGGCATGAATTATAGTGCTGTTGGCTAGGAGTTCAGTGTTAGTGAGTGGACAAAATAGATTAAATAAGGTGTTTCTTTAAACAGAAACACACATAAAGCAAGGTTATATATATATATACATATACATATGTATATATATCTTATATATACATATATATAAGATTTATTTATTTATTCACGAGAGACACAGAGAGAGAGACAGAGGCAGAGGGAAAAGCAGGCTCCATGCAGGGAGCCCAATGTGTGGGACTCGATCCTGGACTCCAGGATCATGCCCTGAGCTGAAGGCAGACGCTCAACCACTAAGCCACCTGGGCGTCCCAAGCAAGGTTATATATTGATCAGTTAATGAAAATGTTGTGACCAGAGAGGCTAGTTACCTATTTGCAATTTAAAATAAAATTAGTGGGCACATTGTTCACGATCTTTATTCCTTGAAATACTCTGGATCGACTTGAGCAAGTAGGGTTGTTTAACATAAGAACTCCCAGACCTGGAAATAATTTCTAAGAGATTTTAAAGATCCATCAAGGTCTGTTCATTTTAGAATGAGGGAGAAGAAGCAGTGGAGAGATTGAGGAAGGGAAAGTAAAGAACGTGCATGAGTGTTCCTATTAGATTCTCCATATTTTTTGACTCCATCTTTAGAGGAAAGAGGCCATAGCTTTTCTTTCTTTTTTTCTTTTCTTTTCTTTTCTTTTCTTTTCTTTTCTTTTCTTTTCTTTTCTTTTCTTTTCTTTTCTTTTTTCTTTTCTTTTCTTTCTTTTCTTTTATTTTCTTTCTTTCTTTTTTCTTTTCTTGTCACAGCTTTATGATAATATCTATGATTTAAAAAATGCCTGTTGTCTCCCGCAGTCTCACCAAGTGGCGTGAAGAACCTGAAACAACAACACATGGAATTACGCCATGCTTTAGTGACACTTGCCATGGAGGGACCGCACTGTGACATAAGCCGTGATGCATATTGTCTTGTTTGCTTGGACAATGACCTCACAAAGTAGGATTTCTTCTCCCTATTTCACAGATAGCAAACTGATGAACAAAACTGCAGAAGCAAAATGACTTGCCCTAGGTCACTCAACCAGCAAGTGATCAAGTGGGGTCCCACACCCAGCTTCTTTGACACCCCCCCCCACCCCCCCGCCATGCACACACACAAAGAAGTTCTTCCACTGGGCAGTGCTGTTTCTCTTCCTGGCTGGGCACAGTTTTCCAGTAGATCAGGAGAGGTCACCAGAACTTATATAGAGCCAACTGCCTTGTCCAAAGTGCCAGCGCTCAGTAGGACATGAGGAGCCCGACAAGCTCCTACTAGTCGTTCCCATTTCTACATGTGGGTTGCTTTTCAGATACTCTTCTTCTGGGCCTCTGGGTCCCCAGCACCTTTTGCAGAGTGGAGTTGCCTTGGTCTTGGGTGGGGCCAATCAGAGAAGCCGGCCATTGTGTAGCGCAGGAAAAAGCATCTACCACCAGAGGGCACTGTGACCCTTAGTGGTTGGTACCTGGAGGACAAATGGCCCCAGCCACTTTCCCAGCAGAGAAAGGTGCTTTCTCTGAGATTTACTTCTCTTTTGGCTCAGACATTACCTTATGAGGATAAATCACAGTGGTTGCTGCATGTTATAGAATCCTTATGCGCTCTGCTGGTATATGGCAGTTGAAAGAAAACGAGCCACTTTGACGCATTTTCCCCTTCCACCTAACAATGATGGATGAGGATGGCTGAGGCTGCTTTTTCCCAAAGCACAAATGTATTCAGTGGCTCTCTTTAGAACCCACCATTCAATGATTCCAACACTAAAATATAATCAGTGGTGTCGGAGAAAGGTCAGCAGATTGCTTGGGAGCCAGAAGCAAAATCCTAGGCCATCCTGGCCCTTGTTGATTTTAATTAAATGCCGTGTTCTGGTGTCAGGGACTCAATCAACCAGAGGGGGAGTTAGAGCTCAGGATGGGGAAAGCAAAGATTCCTTTGTGTAATGGGAACTATAGTTATTTTTCATATCAGGCAGCCCATATGTCACTTGCTTAAATTCTTCTGACCAAGTAGAGGCTCTGATGTTTAAAGATATAATGTGATTTGACATTATGGGAAGGAGGACGGGGGATCGGTAACAGGCCAGTCCATTTGCAATTTGGTCCATTGGCTTTTACACCTTGTGCATGGGCAGCATCTTTGAGAAAAGAAATCCTTGGCAGAGATAGGACACAAGATGACTGGCGCTGGCCGGTGGTGTATCATTGTCCATGCAAGAAGGAAGGCAATGCTATTGGGCAACACTCCCCAAATCCTGCTGTTTGACACATGCTAAGCTCTGGTCTGTAGGCAAGGACTTGCCCTGGACAGGACATCCTCACCTTGTGGATCCTGTCTGGGCTCTGCAACCCCCTTCTCTGTAAAAATCCTTGGGCTAATTCTCAGCAGATTGTATAATAAATGCTCCCTTCCATGATTCACTCAGGTTCCAGTCAAGATACTGGACCACAGCATGGAATAACCTTTTCCATAGAGAGCTGCATCTTAATAGGGGATTGAGGACTTTTCAAAATTATAAAATTAGTCCATTCTAATAAAAAAATGAAAATCTCCTCTTTCTCATTCCCTACCCATCAATTATATTCTCTAGGTATAATCACTATGCATAGTTTAGTTTGTATTCCTCCAGAATTTTCTCTGTGCACATTGGAACATCTATTATACATTGGTACATACTCTTTTAATTTTTCTCTTCTTTCTTTTTTAAAAGACTTTATTAATTTATTTGAGAGAGAGAGAGCACAAGCAGAGGGGGAGCTGCAGAGGGAGTGGGAGAAACAGGCTCCCCACTAAGCAGGGAGCCCGAGACAGGGCTTGATCCCAGGACCTCAAGAACATGATCTGAGCCAAAGGCAGATGCTCAACCAGTTGAGCCACCCAGGCACCCCTCACCTTTTTTTTTTTTTTAACACAGTTTTATATTTTGCTCTGCAGTGATCGTCCCCCAATACTCATGCTTGAGTACCCATCCCAGTGAGGCAAACAGCCACCTTGTTCATTTCAACTGCTGCATAGAGTTCCATAGCATGAGTATCATAGTATATCGATCAACTTGGGGCAGCCCGGGTGGCTCAGCGGTTTAGCGTCGCCTTCAGCCCAGGATGTGATCCTGGAGACCTGGGATCGAGTCCCATGTCAGGCTCCCTGCATGGAGCCTGCTTCTCCCTCCGCCTGTGTCTCTGTCTCTGTCTCTGTCTCTTTCTCTCCCTCTGTGTCTCTCATGAATAAATAAATAAAATCTTAAAAAAAAAATAAATGGAGTGCATGCTCTGTAGAAATTTGCAAGAGCAAAGTATGGTTTGAAAAGTATCATGGCTGATTAGAAATGACAGAACAAGAGTAGATATGTGTTGTACATGTCTAGTGTGTGTGTGTGCATGTGCAAAAGACTGCATCAAGGAAGAACAGAAATAATACCCTTCTCTAGGGTATTATTATTATAATAATTATTATGAATACCCTTATTTCTCTAGGGTATTCATTCTCTAGATGAATTGACTTTTTCCACATTGGTGGGAGTAAGCAAGCCTTCCTACATTGCTACCACTTCCTTGTCCAGAATATGAGTTCTACAAACATGGGAAGGGGGATTTTTTTTGAAAGAGAGAGAGAGAGAGCGCTCCAGGGGGGTGAGGGGGAGAGGGAGAGGAACAAGCAGACTCCCTGCTGAGCAGAGAGCCTCCACGAGGCTCAATCCTAGGACCCTGAGATCATGACCTGAGCTGAATTCAGATGCTTAACTGACTGAGCCACCGAGGCACCCTGGGAAGGGGGCTTTTAGATGCTGCTTTTGTTCCTATGAATCTTTTTCAGTCAAGGGGGTAGATGATGGTTCTGTGGATGTGTAATGTTTTCCAGCATAAACAAAGGGAGCACAGGGCAGAGTCCATCATTATGGTTGAACAGATACCCTTACCCTAGCACTGCACAGGCTGAGAGGCCACTATTTGCCTCCCTTGCCAGCAGGACCAGCCTCCCCCATCTAGGCACTCAACAACCCCAAGCCTACTGTTTAATGGTCATTTTTTCTCAGCATTAAAACTTTTTGTCTTCAAAATCTCTCTATTGAGGGGATCCCTGGGTGGCTCAGCAGTTTAGTGCCTGCCTTTGGCCTAGGGCATGATCCTGGAGCCTGGGGAAAGTTGAATGGAGAGCAGTCAGTTTAAATCCTTTCTGGCAAAGATGAATTAACATGTCAACGAAACCATTTATGGAGCACCTACTAAGGGCCACACAGGATGACATCCTGGCTGGGCAGAAATGATGAAGAGAGTCTGTGTCTCTAGAACAGACAAATACACCATTGTGGTACGACACGGTCATCTAGCTCTCCTTGCCCCTACGTGCATTCACCCGTACAGAGGGCATCACTGTAGATGGTGCTTATCTTTGCACCTGCTGACAATGTGTCCCAGGGCGGCCCCAGGTAGAACACTGACTAGATCCCAACTGCCTGCTCTGATGGAGTCACTGCATCCCTGGGCTGAGCCCTTCATGTTAGCAGTGTATGGAAATCACCCAATCAGGCTAATGTCAAGCGGACACTCAGTACCTCATTGCTGACTGGCCACAGACTAGCAGTGACTAACCAGTCTTCATCTGTAGGTGACGAACACCAGGGCACTTGCGTCCAAACCTCTCAGGATAACTTATTAAACGTGAAGGTTCCTAGGCCCCACCCACAGGGCTTCTGGTTTAGTGGGTCTGGGGTGGAGTCTAGGAATCTGTGTCCTTAACAATATCTCAGGTCATTCTTATAGGTAGGCTGGGGTGAGGGTGGGGGTCCCAGGTTAGCAACTGGCCAAGGGGCTGGTTGTGACCTCCTGATACATTCTCCCCCCTGCCCCAACCTGCTGAAGAATGTCATAACTCTTGAATTAGTTACCAAATTTAAAAAATCAGGACTTTGTTTTCCTGGAGTTGGAAAGTGGATGAGGGGTGGAAAGTGATGGAGAGGAACAGCCAGTGCACTCCTAAGAACCCCTCGATGCTCAGGACCAGAAGACCCCAGGCTCTGATGGGGGCAGGGTAGGATATTGGGGCTGACTGCTCTCCATTTGGCTCCATGGATAGCTGGGAAATTCATTCTCTAAAGAAGCTGTGATGGAGGGCATCCAGGCCACAGATGGCAGGGCTGAGGTACAGAGCTGGGCATCAGGGATTATGTGAAAGTCTGTGTCTGGAGCCTGGAAAGCCAGCTCCCATCCTCTGTCCTTCCTCCAGAATGTTGCAGGCAGGCTGTGTGCCCAGAGGGGACCCTGGAGGATTCTACTCCAGGGACAGAGGAAGAACTCTGGAGAAAAGCCCCTGACCCCCTGGGGCTGAAGCCTACCAGTAAACAATCACTACCCCCAGGCATAGCTTTTTCAGCCCTTCCTCTTGGATATGAGCAAACAGCCAAGGATGACCAGAATTTGAGGAAGAAATCTTGCATCATGAAAATGAGAGGAATAAGCAAACAAGTAGAAGAAAGAAATCCAAAGGAAATGTGATTGTAGGAATCAGCAAACAATTTCAAAGTTTACTTATTATTCTTAGAGAGATCAGAGGACACGGTGCATCCAGAAACCAAGAGCAAGATGCTAATGGGAAAGAAACCATCAGGGAGATAGAATGAGCTCTTGGAAATTGAAAATATAGTGGCCATCAATAAGCTCAGAGGAATTGGGACAATAAAGGTCCAGGAAATATTGCAGAAAGTGGAATACTAATAATAAAAGAGTAATGGAAAACATGAAAGAGTGGGAACAGGAGAGGTGAGGCTAGGAGTCCAATATCTGACTAATAGGAGGAAGGGAGTTAGTGAAAATCTAACTGAAGAGACAGGTGTGAAGGACACAAACCACTGCTGAAATCAGGAGCAGAACAAAGGATGAGGATGATAGGGACGCCTGCGTGGCTCAGTGGTTGAGCATCTAACTGCCTTCGTCCCAGGGCATGATCCTGGGGTCTCAAGATCCCGCTTCGGGCTCCCTGCAGGGAGCCTGCTTCTCCCTCTGCCTGTGTCTCTGCCTCTCTTTCTGTGTCTCTCATGAATAAATAAATAAAATCTTAAAAAAAGATTCCTTTTTTTTAAATCAAGGAATGCCTTTAAAAATCGGAAGGAAAATGGTTTTCAAGGCAGTCATCTATACCAGCCAAATTCCCAAGCAAGTGCGAGAATAGAACAAAGACATTCTAAACAGGTGAGGCCTCAAACAACTTACCTCCGGAACAGCATTTTTAGGGAAACTGCCAGAACTATGTTCTAACAAAACAACAATCAGGAAAAACACGGAGCCCAGAAAAACAGGGAACCTACCTCAGGAGAGGGCCGAGGGGTGACCTGGAGACCAAGGCTGTGGTGCAGAGGGAGGGTTGGGTGCTGGGAGAGCTAAAAAGCCCTCCGCCTCTGTGAATGCAGGAGATAAATAGGTAACCAAACTACTGAAGAGCTAAATAAGCATACTTTTCTGTAACGTAGAAGAAAATACCAGAAGAAATAGAGTTAAAAGTGGTGCTTACTGAATGGGAATGGTGGTTGCAGGGGCCAGAACAGAGCTGTTGCTATAAGCCTTTGATTTTTTTCAGCTTTCCTTTCGATTTTCTTTTTTCTTTTTCTCTCTCTGTCTCTCTCTTTTTTTTTTTAGATTTTATTTCATTCTGAGAGAGAGAGAGAGAAAGCCTATGCATGCATGAGGGGCAGAGGGAGAGGAAGAGAGAGAATCAAGCAGGCTCCTTGCTCAGCACAGAGCCCAACTCAGGGCTGGATCTCACAGCCCTGGAAATCATGACCTGAGCTGAAATCAGGTGTCCCTTTTCTTTTAATTTTTTTTTAGAGCAGTTTTAGGTTCATGGCAACGTTAAGCAGAAGGCTCAGAGATTTCCTACATGCCCTCTGCCCTCACAAAGGCACAGCTTCCTCCACGATCTACATCCCCCACCAGGTGGTACATAAGTTACAATTGATGAGCCTGCATGGGCCCGTCTTCCTCACCCACAGTCCATGGTTGACGTTAGCGTTCACTCTGGGTGTTGTGTAATGATGTGTATCCCCCGCCATGGTATCATACAGAGTAGCTTGGTTGCCCCGCAGATCCTCTCTGCCCCGCCTACTCATCTCGCACCCCTGACCCTCTGGCAACTAATCTTTTCACTGTCTCCATAATTTTTAAGTCTTTGATTTTCTAATGATATGCATGCATTAAGTTGATTAAGAAAAATTCAGTGGCTTTCACCTAAAACACAGTAAATCTTACGAAAAACCAATAAATCTGACAGCTCAGGGCAGCCACTGTGCATGGGAGCATTGGGTGGCGCTCCATAGCTGTGGATCCTTTTTAGATAGGAGTTGCGCTTCCAAGTTTGCTGTTGTCCCAAAAAGGTCAGCTTCCCTCATTTACTTCTGTTCCTTGTAGGCTTTGAGTGTGTGCCTTGCAGTTGAGTCAGTCTCCTCTGTGCCCTGCTCAGCTGTCAACCTGCCTAGGAGTTGGTATATAAAAGATTCATTACCTGCAGGGGCAGGTTCTTAGGTGCCACTGCTGAGGTTGACACCAATAGGCCCCTTGGAGTGGGGTCGCATTTTGTACCCCAGAACGGCTTCTAGCTGAATCCCGCTGTTTTCAGAAAGCC
This sequence comes from Vulpes vulpes, assembly GCF_048418805.1. NCBI lineage: Eukaryota > Metazoa > Chordata > Mammalia > Carnivora > Canidae > Vulpes > Vulpes vulpes. The sequence continues at coordinate 113,147,731 of NC_132794.1, read as the reverse complement.
CCGAGTAGTAGATTACGTAAGCGGGATTAACACTGATTTAGTGAAATCCCACTTTGAGAGGTTCATCTTGCAGGCAGATGCATTGAAGCCCAATACCCTTAATGGGGATTGTCTCCACTGAGCAGATGGCAGATGGCCCATCCGTTCTGCTTCCAGGAGCTTCTCCTACAGCAAATCCACCAGGATGACAAGGACGAAATCGTCTAGTCGGAATGTTGTCAGTAGGAATTATGAAAAGTGTATTTCATGCCCCCAGGAGTTGACACTCTGATTTTAGCGAAGTGCTACACAGATCTTTGATCTTTTGGTGTATTGTTTAAAGGATGATTGTCATTCTCATAAGAGGAACAAGGACTCATGGAGCCATAGATCAAGGTGGTCCTGGCGTTCAAAAAGAGCAGCAGGGATTCGTTTTTGTGAAGACAGAGGGAAAGGCAGAGTGTGTGCACAAAAGAGCAGCTGAAGCAGAAGCCAGTTCTGAGTGTATGAGTCTCCATCCTGAGGTATCAGGTTAGGAGCTAGGAGGTTAATTTCTCCTTTTAGATCCTTTGTCAATAATGTCAAGAAAGTTTAAGGCTGGAGGCAACTGCGGTGGGCGTTTCAAAACTGCAAGCCCTCCTTTTAGTCACTACATTGCAGCCAACCATTCCATGTGGACATTGGTTTCATTATAGAAAGTGTCAGGAACAGGAGCGACTATGGGAAAGACATCTGGAGGCTGGTGATGGGAACCCACAGCCTTGGGTGTCCCAACAGCGAGTCAGCGACAAGGCGAAGCTTTGAGTGCGAGTCTCTCTGGGCCCCCGATGGAAATGCTCTCCCTTAACACGCTCAGGCGATAGTAACAACTGGCAAAACACAACCAAAGCATTTGTCGAACTCAACAAATATTAAATAAACTTTTCTGCAATTACAAATTATATCACCTGTTTAATATTTGAGATAGTGACTGATCATATCTACTTGGGAAATTTTCTAGCCCCTACTACACAAGAAATTTCCCCACTTTTGAGCCATGAACCCCCAGGTTTGGAACTGTGAATCCCCAGACGTAGATGTGATTGTTCCTCAAATTTAGCTTCACCTTGTGTTTTGAAGCTGTGGCTAATTGCCTGTCTTCTTCAGACTTTCTGAAACCTCTCAGGTCTCCTTAAGGAACCCAGAGTGGGAGCTAAAAGTTATGGTTTAGCCACACAGTGAGTGATTTTTTTAAAAAAAATATTTTATTATTTATTTTATTATTTTATTTTATTTTATTTTATTTTATTTTATTTTATTTTATTTTATTTTATTTTATATTTTATTTTATTTTATTTTATTTATGAGAGACACACAGAGGCAGAGACATAGGCAGAGGAAAAAGCAGGCTCCCTGTGGGAAGCCCAATGTGGGACTTATTCCCAGGACCCCAGGATCACGCTCTGAACTGAAGGCAGACGCTCAACCACTGAGTCACCCAGGCGCCCCCCAGTGAGTGATTTACTAAAATTAGTTCACTTTTGTTCCGAAGTGCTGTTAAAGGAATTTGTATGGGGATGAAATAAATCGATGAGTATGATACTGATCTAATGCTCAAGTCCTGGGTAATGAAGTATGGGGCAAGGAAAATCAGAGCAATGCTCAAAACCTGGAGAGGGCTCACGCTACTGAGTTCTCTTTCTGTTGGGTTTGCCTTTATAAATTGGTCATAAGGGATCCCTGTGTGGCGCAGCGGTTTAGCGCCTGCCTTTGGCCCAGGGCACGATCCTAGAGACCCGGGACTGAATCCCACATCGGGCTCCCGGTGCATGGAATCTGCTTCTCCCTCTGCCTGTGTCTCTGCCTCTCTCTCTCTCTGTGTGACTATCATAAATAAATAAAAATTAAAAAAAAAATTGGTCGTAAGTATGAAACATTTCTCAGGCACTGATCATGTCAGAGGTTGCAGAGGGAGTGTAGGAAACCCCTAACTGGAAAGGCCCCCCCCACATTAGTATTTTCCAGAGTGCTTTCTGTGGGTCATCTACATCAGCATTACATGCAGAGCTTGTTAAATATTTAGATTCTGGTACCCACCTCCTGTCCCCAGACCTAATGAGGGAGTATTCTGGGTCAGAACCTGGGAGTATGCATCCATAACAAACACCCCAGATGATTCTCATGTATGTTAAAGTTTGGGAATCTGCGGATACTTTCAAAGGTTCTACATGGTGTAATGCTGTACACTGTGGGAATGATAAAGAAGTAAAAGCAAGTTCGAAGTATTCAGGGTCCAGTCTGATGGACAGAGCCACGGGGTCAGCGTGTCACCAAAGCTTAAATGATTCAAACCCTCGAGACATTTAAATAGTGAAAAACATGTATTTGTTTCTACTGAATGCCTCATGTTTCAGCTTCACCTCAATTGACATCAAATGAGTTATTTAATCTACTTCAAACCCAATTTTGTTTTTCTCATTAAAGAAAGCAGTGGTGGAAAGAGTTGAATTTTAATCCTCACCTTCATTTAGTATGAAGGCCAAGGACAAGAGGGTCACTTTAAAAGATGAACATTTTGCTAAAGTGTAGATAATTTAAACGCAAATGCACAGCAACCTTTTGAGAAGAGAAACTCGGGTATGAGCCGAGACCTCAGTGGGGAAACGGATAAAATCTGAAGATAAGCAAAGCAATGAAATAAAAATGTCGGAATCATGGGAACAACTCAAAATCCTATAGCTTTTCCCCGCTCCTCCTCTTGTCTCCCTCCCTGACAACCCTCAATTCTTCTCTGAACCACTGCCATTCGGGAGGATAGACACTTTGGAAGAGGGAGAGAATGAGATGCAAGGAGGGATGTGTGGGAGAAGCTAAGGGGGAGAAAAAGAGGCAGGGGTCAGTGGGCATAAAGCTCATTCCTCCAGAAAAGTGAATGAGACTTAGGTGGTCAAAAACCCTAATGTGTTTCCATCCTTGGGCTATCGTCCTTCTGGCCCCAAGTACTGATGACATGGTATGTCTTGAACCGTCTTCACTCTGTCTTATTACCTGCTTTGTCCATGTTGGGCTGCTCTTTTTTAAGAAAAAAATTGAATGAGTGGAAATCCTTTGCTCAGGGTGAAAGAAAACCCACTTCCATGGCATGCGAGTTCTTAGACCAGCCACAGTTACTCGCCAGATGACGGAAGGAGACTTTGTTCATGAGTAGACTTCTATGCTTTTGCTTAATAGGTTCTTGCCTTTCCATTTTGTGTATTCTCCCCCCGCCCAAGAATATCAAATACTTGAAAATTGATCATGCATGTAGTAAATACCAGGGTCATATAACGGATGTTCTCATAATGGATGGAGGCACTAACACAATTTTGGGACCAGTGGTGATAATGATTGGCTAAGGCCATTTGGGAAAATAAATATGCTTTGCCTGTTTTTTTTTTTTTTTTTTTAAATAAGCAGGTTGTTTAGCAGGAATTTCAGGAAAATGTATGTAATTAGTAGTTACTACAGCAAGCTTAAGACAATTATTTTTAATAATACATCTATACAACTAAAACTCTTTTACTTAACAAATGAATACAAGTAATAATTGCTCTTGCTGGAATATGTCATAATGATTTTGTAAAGTACATTATTAACCTTCATGACAGCATGGGAAGCGATTATCATTCTAACCATTTTTGCAGATGAGAATATGAGTAATAGAGGTCAAATGACTTGATTGTTGCAGAAGAAAGCTTGTTATACCAATCTTAAGACTTTTTCTATCATACCCATCCCATTTCTTGAAAGAAAAAATATTAAAAACCATCACGGGGGAGGGGTGCCTAGCTGACTCCGTCAGAAGAGCACGCGATTCTTGATCTTGGGATCATGTGTTCGAGCTCCATGTTGGGTGTGGAGATGACTTACAAATAAAATCTTGGAAGAAGATTTTAAGGAGATTACTGGAAGAATCCAGTACAGGGAAATTCGGTATTTTTATCAAGTGATTATGGTTAAAACAATTGTCTTGGGGAAACTTTAAAATGCGGTAATGCGTGTGTTTGTTTATTGCATATCATTGATTTTGTCTTGCTATCTGCTGCCTGATATTGAGAAAACCCAGAGAAAATCTAGGTCAGAAGAAAGACCTACATCTTTTTGAATATTAATCTGCCGAGATCCCTACCTAATTGAGGGAAAACACATAATGAAGTGTGTCTGATCTTTTTCTTTCTTTTCCATAATGAGTTGTCATGATTCCTTAAAATAGAAGATAAATGTCCCTTAGATGGAATGTGTAGATAATGGTGTGTGTAATAGGGTATCATCAGGGACCCAGGACAAGTTTGATTTCCCAAGAAGAAAGACATCATTGTCCAGCTCTAATTCCGTCCATTTCTCATGCTACATTACTAGGCTGAGACAATAAGCATTTCCAAGTTAATTGTCTTTCACCCTAAATTGGGATTCAATATGGCGGCCACTTTGTCAATGCTAAGGATAAGCAGGGTGTCCTGGCGAGTAAGAGCTTAAGAGTAGGGAGGGCCCCGGAAACCAAATACATGGAGTCCAACAGAGTGGTGGCTACCAGGTGTGTGGCTTGGGGCTTCTCTGCAAGTGGAATATTTCACAAAGAGGCTTCTTGCTTTCCTTCCCAAGCTCTGGTCTCCTCTAGGGCTCTATCTTCCACTCTTAGGGTCCAGTTGCATCATGCTTTGTTCAACACCTTGTGCCCAGGTACCAGTGGAGTGTCTGCTGTGAGGTCAGCACTCAGACATGTCTGCCAATAGATGATCACATCCCTGCCACTTCGTGTTCTTTCGGCCCTAACGCCTCCTGGGTGTACTCACATACTCCGGGTGCTGCTAGGATCTTCAGATACCACACCGTCCTGCCCTCGCCATGCTTCCTGAGTTCAAGCTTATGCTAGCTCTCACTTGAACTTAACCATTCCAGAGCATCTTTGAGCACCTGCTGTTTGCCAGGAAGTTTCTAAATATTTCTAAAATATCCAGGTGTGGTACCGATAAAGTTCAAATCATAGCAGCATTATGACAGATGACATTGTTTCCCTGAAGCTGACTCATTGATATTGGGTTGCCCAGTAAAAAGGTGCATTTTCATATATTTCTGTTTGTTGTCTAACCTTTAAAATTTTTTTCCTTTGAGCCCAGTGGGCCTCTTCCCACCCCACCCCAAGACTGGAGACATGGATAGTATGTTTGAACACTGCTGGGAATGGTCCTGCAGACAGAGGAGCAACAGATCATGATTTATGTAACCAGCCCATTCTAATCATGTACCAGTGAGCAACGCATGAGGCCCACCTGGAGTTACTTCCCTTCACATGATGCATCCTGGGATGTTGGGGTCCCCAAATGCTGTACCCTCTTCTTCATTCTGAAACTCCTCTGCAGGCTGTTATGGCTTTCTCACCTTTCATCTGTTATCCGGGCCTCAAGCTATGGGTGCAGTTCTGTCTTCCTTTATCTTGGCACCCCCCCCCCCCCAATGCCTTGCCCAGACTTTGCACTCGGCTCAGAGTATTAACAACAGCAGTGCATAGCATCCATAGGACACTTCTGTGTACCTGGTGCTATGCTCATTGCTTCTGTGCATTATATAATTAGTCTTCAAAAAGTGTCCCCCCCCAAAAAAAGAGTGTCCAAAGAAGGTGCTTTTTAAAAAACCCAAATTTTGCTTCAAATGGAGGAGATCCTTGCCCAAGGTGAAACATTTGGTGAGCAGCAGTGATGGGATTGAACATGTGTGGGGAGCTTTTATCCACCACGCCATACTATAAGCTGTTGGGTGTAGACTTCCTGAATGAACGCATGAATGAATGAAAGAATGAATGAATTGTGCAAAGGGTACCTGACTGGGAAATGGAGGGGGTTTGATGAAAATCATCATTCATCCTAGGAAACAGCAAAGATATGCCTTCTAATGGAAGGTACGTTTTGATGGCCTGGCAGTAATGCTGTGCTGGGTGAGGTCTCCCCAAACGAGACAGAGGTCACAGGGCTGGGTTCTAAGACGCTAATAGCTCACGTTACAAATGTACATCCTTGCCTACTTGCATAGATCACTGAGTATTCTAACCCAAACATTCTGTAGAATTAGATGCTATTCAGAAATTATTTCTTTTCCTGTTGGATAGAGCATCTTCATTTTGAAAGAATCAATAGCCTGAAAATGAATTTTTAAAAAGACATTTTTAAAAGTCAGTGTTATTTCAAGAGGGGAAGGTGTCCTGTCTTTCACCTGCAGATAAATAAATACAATCTATGGTTCTCTGTGTTTCATCCTTCCAGACTACAAGTTATCAAACACTTAAATATTTAAAGCCTCAAATTAACTTCAAGATAACACTAAAATGCACCAATGTCCTTTACCCTGATAAGAAGAGCAATGAATGATTTTAAATTAATGCCAAGCGTACATGCTCTGAATATATGAAGGAAGCCCTGTAATTTGTATGCCTGGCTGAGCCTACGCTTGTTCTCTCTGCAACTGAGGAGGATTGGTTGGTGCTCATTTAACAGTGCCGGTGACAAACAGCGCTGTGACTTCCAAGTGCAGGCAGTGGGAGCAGGTGGGCTGCAGCTCTGGCCACCCAGCCCAGCTGCTTTTGAAGTCTCCTGGTGTAATCCCCAACGCTGTGCCCCATGCTCCGTGTTTCACAGTGTGGACCCTTATTCGGTCTGGGTTGGTCCTCACCAGCATCCTGGGAGGTGGGCAGGGACGGATTGCTCATTACCCTTCTACAAGTCAGGCAACTGAGGCACAGTTTGAGTTTGGGACCAGAGTTGAGTGCTATGTTGTTACTTCTGTCCTTTGGGATTTTGGAAGGTCAAGCTGACGTGGCCTTTCAAAATTTAAAATATGCACAGCCTTTGACCGCACAGTTGGTTGCTTAGATCTTATCCTACATGTGCTGACATGGGAAGGTCTTGAAGGCATATTGTGGAGAAGAAAAAAAATGGCCACAAATAAAATAGTGTTTACGTAAAAAAGAATTGTATGTATTTCCATGTGTAGAGATTTATGCTGGCAAGGGCTAAGGAGACAGCCCGCAGTTGTTAGCAATGCTCACATCTGGGGAGGAGCGTGGTAGGGACTGTTTCAGGGGAATTTCTCTCTATAATAATATTGTTTCCACTGTTAGCAGATGTAGTAGATGGCTGGGGCTTTAGTGCTAGTAGACTCATTGTGGGAATTCTTGGTTTTTTGATAGAGTGAATGTTGCAGCCTCAGATACAAAGAATTTAGAATATCTGTGCTTTTTGCTTCTCTGCCATTCACTCGTGCTCCAGAAATGGCTCTAAAGGAAGCAGGTACCTGCCTGGATTTGGAATCCCTCAAAGGAGCACGAGAGCTGCGTGATGCTTGATACTTAATGCAAAAGTTAGCAAATATCTCTGGTGTCCCTGTTCTTGGTTGTGTGAAAACTTGAATTTTTTTTCTAGTGCTCATTATAGTAGAAATTAACTAGATTTCCTAGTATGTAATTATTTCTTAAATTCTTGTTTTGTCCTTAGGACTATGAGCTTCTTTTTTTTTTAATTTTTATTTAAATTTTTTTAATTTTTAATTTTAAATTTTATTTAAAAATTTTTTTTACTTATGATATAAGTAAAATTTTAAATTTTTAAAATTTTTTTAACTTTTTTTTAATTTACTTTTAAATTTAAAAAAAATTTTTTTTTTTAAATTTTTATTTACTTATGATAGTCACAGAGAGAGAGAGAGACTGGCAGAGACACAGGCAGAGGGAGAAGCAGGCTCCATGCACCGGGAGCCTGATGTGGGACTCGATCCCGGGTCTCCAGGATCGCGCCCTGGGCCAAAGGCAGGCGCCAAACCGCTGCGCCACCCAGGGATCCCAAGGACTATGAGCTTCTTGGGTAAGGATTGTGATGGACTAACTGAATGGTTGAATGAATGAATGAATGAATGAGACTTTGTCATTCACTCAGCCATTCAATATCAGTTTCCTGGGCTGCCATGATCAATTGCCACAAGCGGGGTGGATTGAAACAACAGAAATTGATTCTATCACAGTTCCGGGGTCAGAAGTCTGAAATCAAGGTGATGGAAGGGCCATGCTCTCTCCAAAGGCTCAAGGGAAGAATCTTTTCTTGCCTCTCCCAGCATCTGTCAATCTTTGGGGTTCCTTTGCATGTAGATGCACCCTTCCAATGTCTCCCTCCCTCTTGCCACGAATTTGGCGGAGGTGGGGGGCACTATTCAATCCAGTACAGGAGCTATAAAGGAAAAAAAAATGATAATTCAGTGGCTATTGGGGCCACTGTTGGAAAAATAGAAGAGAAAAAGAGGCTAAAGCAAAAGCAAGAAGTGAAGGACATGGACAAGGAAAGGGCAGAGGACATTTCTTTAACTGAGAAACATTTTGTGAATTATTTTTTAAATGCTCTGTGGAATACTGCCTGGTGTTGAGGGAGCCCCGACCTCTGCCCCAGGCCCCTTGGGCCTCTCGGTTCCCTTGGCTCTGTTGCTGCATGTGGGTGACTCCTTCCTGCTGCTGAGACTTTGATTGAAGGGTGACTGGGTGACATCATCACCTGCCTGATGGCTTGTGAGAAGCAACAGAAGACTTTTCATAAAGTGCATTATTGGGCAGCCCGGGCGGCTCAGTGGTTTAGCGCTGAGGATCAGTCCAGGGCGTGATCCTGGAGACCCGGGATCGAGTCCCACATCAGGTTCCCTGCATGGAGCCTGCTTCTCCTTCTGCCTGTGTCTCTGCCTCTCTCTCTCTCTTTCTTTGTGTCTCTCATGAGTAAATAAAGAAAATCTTAAAAAAAAAAATAAAAGAGGGGATCCCTGGGTGGCGCAGCGGTTTAGCGCCTGCCTTTGGCCCAGGGCTCGATCCTGGAGACCCGGGATCGAGTCTCACATCGGGCTCCCGGTGCATGGAGCCTGCTTCTCCCTCTGCCTGTGTCTCTGCCTCTCTCTCTCTCTCTGTGACTATCATAAATAAATAAAAATAAAAGAAAAGAAAGTGCATTATTGCTCTAGGAAAGCAGCCTTCCTTCTTTTCCCTTTCTTTCACTCTGGAGGAGAGGCTTCAGCTGCATTCCTTAGGGGAAAGCGGTCCTTGACTGCAAAGGTATAAACATGAAAATGTTCCCCAGGTGTGTGCTGGCTCTCCAGGTACAGCAGCTGCTAAGTGTCTAAAAGCTCACTGTGAGTTCCGTGGACCATGTTCTCTTACCTGTAGAGCTCCTCTAGGATACAGGCTAGAAAAATAACAGGACCCCAGCTGAGTTGGCACAACTGTGGAAATCATAATCACTTGGCCGAGAGTCGAAGGAATGGTGGGTATGCACTTCCTTCTTACGTTCAGCAAGCCTGACGTGTGCTTGGTGCAGACGTCGCAGGTTTTGGCATCTGTGGCTCTTGCTTTCTAGGGCTCACATCTTTCCCATGGGTTTGTAACCAGGGACCCATAGGCTTGGGGAACTGTTAAACCTCTAAAACTTCTGACACGAGTTTTTGTGTGTCTACCAGGGTATGTTGATGTGGTCAACTACTACTACCAAGTACCCATCATCTGCTGAGGATTCCAATCTGGATGGCGTTGATGACAGTTTGGTATCTTTCAGCCTTTACGGTCCCTTGAGCATTTTGAGTTTAGCTAAATGGACTGATATGTTTACCTAAGAACCCAACTGCTTTGCTTTTGTCCTCATCACTCGGATGACCCTTGGCAATGCGGAGGTGACCGGGCACGTCTGCTTCCGGACCCTCCCGAAGCACACTGTTTCCCTGGCAGAAATTCTACGTCCCTTTCAGGGTGGTTAGGACGTCAGCTTCTCAAAGGCAAAAAGCCACAGTCACGTCTGAGTGCGTCTCAACTCTGGCCGTTTGCTAGAACCACCTGGAAAGCTTATGAACTCCAACATGGATGAGTGGGTCCCATCCCCAGAGACTCAGATTTAAGTCATCCCCCAGGTGGCCCAGGCATCAGTGTGTTCTAGAAGTTCTCCGGGTGACTCTACAGAGGAGCCAGGAGGGAGAACTCTGAGCTGAGAGACGGTACCAGTCACTCAGGAACACAGGGGCTGCGGAGAAAGCAGAGGTGAGGGCAGAGACAGGCCCACCTGCCCACGGAGGGTCTGAGAGCTCGTTGGGGTTGCAGGGAGCTCGTCTCACGGAGTCCAAGGATGAATCTCACAGACCAAAGGGTGAAGTGAAGTGAAAGTTTATTAAGCAAAGGTGAGAGTAGAAGGGAACGAAAAGGAGCTCTCTACAGTGAGAGGGGTCCCGAATGGGTTGCCCCGAAGGGCTTTTATGGTTGGTCTTCTACAGAAAACTGACCAGGGAGCTTGGTGGCTTTGTAAATATTATGAAAATATCTTGTCTATATTTAGAGCAAATACGGTTAACATCTCTGGCTATTATCTCATCTATAACATTTCCCCACATCTGGGATTTCTGTGAGCCTGGTTACATAGTCCCCTGCGTGGGCCCGGTCGTGTGGCCCCCTCCCTATCTCTCCCTCCCTAGCCTGGGTCCCTCACTCAAGCTGACCCTGCAGATGACTGGCAAGGACAAAGAGGCATGAGCTTTAGGTCGTGAGGCAAAGAAGTGTGGCCAGGTAGCGCCGAATGAGTGGCAAGATTTACCGGATACCAATAGGTGATGCCCTCAGGTGTGGCCAGAGATCCTGCCCTCCTGCTCCCTGTGGACTCAAGTGAGAAAGAAGCCTTCCTGGGGAGAGCGAATGGGTTTGCCAAGCCACTGGGGAGTGAGGTCAATGGCACCGATGGGCCAGGGCAGGGCTGGGGGTTGTGGGCACTGGTTAGGGGTTCCAGACTCAGCAGCTCTGCCCACTCAAGCACCTAAAATAAGTTCCCTGTTTGGTTGTAATAAAAATAAATAATAATTATAATGACAGTAAGAGCCTATAAGTGGTTATATGGCAGCCACTGTGCTAAGTGCTTTTTGTGCACTATTTTATTTAAATATCAGTAAATGGTATGATTCATCTTCCCTTTGCTCAGATCAAATGGGTGATGGGGTCATCATTTTTTTAAATGACATATAATTGACATATAATATTGTGTACATTTCAGGTATGAAAACTGTCAGTTTGATTTATTTACATATTGCAATATGATTACCACCTTATCACTAGGTAGCGCCCCTTAGCATGGCACCGAACTGTCACCTCTTTTTTGTGGTGAGAACGTCTGAGATCTGGTCACTTAGCAACTTTGAAGTGTGTACTGCAGTACTGTTGGCCATGATCGCCGTGCTCTACGCTAACTCTCCCACGCTCATTCATCTTCTAGTTGCAGGTTTGTATCCTTTGACGACATCTCCTCAACCCCCCCCCCCCCCCCCACTTCTGGCCCCTGGTGACCACTCTGTTTCTACTCTGTTTCTCTGAGTTTGGCTCTTATAGATTCCACATATGAGTGACAGCATACATTATTTGTCTTTGTCTGGCTTATTTACCTTGCATAATGCCCTCAAGACTCATCCATGTTGTTGCAACTGGCAGGGTTCTCTTCTTTCTCATGGCTGAATAATATTCCACTGTGCGTGTGTATCTCACGTCTTCTTTATCCGTTCATCCGTTGTCAGACACCGAGGTTGTTCTGTACCTTGGCTATCATGACTAAGGCTGCAGTGACATAGGAGTGCAGATATCTTTTCAACATCTTGTTTTCATTCCAAGTGTAGACTGAGGAGTGGAATTGTTGGATCCTATGGTAGTCCTATTTTTAATTTTTTGAGGTGCCTCTGTATGTTTTTCCCAAGTGGCTGAACCAATCTACACTCCCACCAACAGTGCACCGGGTTCCCTTCTCCCCACATCCTACCCATGCTTGTTATCTCTTGTCTTTTTGAGGTTGGTTATTCTAACAGGTGCAATGCCTCACTGTGGTTTGGATTTGCATCCCCCTGGTGATTAGTGATGTTGAACACCTTTTCACGTACCTGTTGGTCATTTGGAGTCATTCTTGGTTTTCCCTTTACCTCAGAATCCTGACTTGATCCTAGGGCACCTGGGTACTTTGTCAGTTGAGATCTGACTCTTGGTTTTGGCTCAGGTCATGATTTCATGGGTTGTAGGATTGAGCCCCATGTTGGACTCCACGCTCAGTGGGAAGTCCACTTGAAAAATTCTCTCCCTCTGCCCCTCCCCCCACTTGCTCTTTCTCTCTCTCAAATAAATAAATCTTAAAAAAAAAGAGAGAATCCTGACCTGATCCATTAACATGTCCTGTCAGCTTTAAGTTGAGAATGCAGTCCCCTTTGGACTATTGCTTTCTCTTCCCCATTGTTACTTTTATCCTTTGCCAAGTCTTCTGCAGTGATATCCTAGCTGCTTTTCTTCCAATTTCTTCCCCTTTCTTGTGTTACCATCCATTCATCACACAGCAGCCAAAGCATTTTTCAAAGCACATAAATTCATGTGCTTAGTCCTACTCCACACTCCCACCCCAACAGCAGGTACCATCATGTTTCATATATGCCAATGAGGTCTTGGTGATTGTGTTATTCACATCATACATACAGGATCCTCAGTACATTTTTTGTCATTTTTTTCCCTATAAACTATCAAGAGCAATGTGTTGAAATCTCTCATTATAAGTTCAGATTTCTCTACTTTTCTCTTAGTTCTGTAAATTTTTTGTTTTATATATTTTGAAAGTATGTTACTGAGTGCCTACACATTTAGGATTGTGATATTGTTTGTCATTATGAAACGTCCCTCCTTATCTGTAGGTTTCATGCCTTAAAGTCTACTTTGATATAGTATAACTATATCATCTTTCTTCTGGTTATTGTTTGTATGACTCATCTTTTTCCATTTTTTTCTCTTTCAGCCTTCCTACTTGTATTTTACTTGTGACTCTTGTAAACAGCAGCATTGCTTTTTTAAAAATCATCCTAACAAACTTGGTCTTTTAATTGAAATATTTTATTCGTTAACATTTAATTTAATTATTGATATACTTGAATTTTAGATCTATCATTTTATGTTTATACTAACATAAAACCCACTTGTTTTATGTTCCCTTTTCTCACCTTTCTTGCCCTTTTTTGGATTAATTATGATTAACATTTTTTATCATTTAATTTTTCCTTTTATTAATTATACATTCTTCTATTCTTTTTTTTTTTCATTCTTCTATTCTTTTTGTAGCTATCCTAAGGATCACAACATGAATCTTGTCTTACTCCAATCTGAAACAAATTTTTACTTTTACCATTTCTCCAGTAGTGGTAGAAATTAGGACATCTTAATCACTCCCATCTTTTACATTACTGATTGTCATATGACACTACTCATATTTTTAAAACTATTTATTTATTTATTTTAGAGAGAGAGAGAGAGCATAAGCAGGAGGGGCAGAGGGGGAGAGAAACTCAAGCAGGCCCCACTCACTGCAGAGCCTGATATGGGGCTTAATCTCATGACCTGGAGATCACAACCAGAGCTGAAACCAAGAGTTGGCACTTAACCGACTATGCCACCCAGGTGACCCTACAGATATTTTTATTCTTCACATATTTTGAAACCCACAAGAAATTGCCATACTTATTTTGAACACTGCATTTTCAATCAGCATTTTTAAAATATTTGTCTGCATGCTTACATTTTCCATTTTTCTTGATGTTCCTCTGCAATTCTATGTTTCTCACTGGGATCATTGATTGTCCTTCTGCGTGAAGAAATCCTGCTAATAGTGCTTTAAGTGAATTGTCAGGTTTTATTTGTCTGAAAACTTCATTGTTTCACCTTTGTCTTTTAAGGCTTTTTATTTTCTTATTTTTGCTGAGTTTTAAATTCTATGTTGGTAGTATTTTTTTGCATAGTATTAAATGGTTTTTCTGTCAGCACTAGAATCCATGGTTTTTGTTGATAACTCAGCTGTTAGTCTTTCTGTTGGTCTTTTTTTTTTTTTTTCTGTTGGTCTTTGAAAAAAAATTATTTACCCTTTTCCATTGCTTAATGATGTTTTCTATATCTTTGATTTTTATTAGTGTTATCATGATCTACCTTATTATAAATTTTTAAATATTTATGTAGAATACCTTGGGTATTTGAATTGATATCTTTCATCACCTTTACAAAATTCTCTGCCACTCTGATTTCAGATATTGCTTCTCTCACATATTTTTTCCCTTTTCTCCTTCTGGGTCACTAATTATACACATAATTAGATATTTTAATTATGACCTGACCACATATTTCAATGTGTCTTTCTGATTTTATTCCACCCCTGTTTCCTTTCCATGCTTTAGTTTGGATATTTTCCATTGATCTGTCTGCCAGTACAGGTCAACAATACTGTATACTGCTGTGTTAAATCTGACTAAAATTCCTCATTTCAAATACCACTTATTTCAGTTGAAGATTGACCATTTATTATTTTTTATAGACCATATTTCAGTGTTAAAATTGTCTATCTTATGCCTAGTACCCATTTTTATCATCAGCTTGTTAGTTATGGTTATTTTATAGTTTGTTAGCTGATTTCAGTACCTAGATCTGTGTGGGTATGATTCTCCTGTTTAGGTTTTCTGAAGGGTTTTCACCTCTTGTTATATGGTTATGTGATTCTGACTTTTGACCTAGTAATATTTCAATTTAGAGGCCTCAAATGGTTTTGTTTTCCTCCAGACAGGACTTAACCCTTTTCTCTGCTGGGAACATGGAGCAGTGACTGGTCTCCCCAGTGCAGTCAGGGTCTGATTAAGTCAACGATGGGTTGCAGCCTTAGTAAAGCTCAGGAAGGTTCTGAGACCAAATGTTTGACTCCTGGGACTGTGCTTTTCAGAGGTTTCCACCTACATATCTGGTTGTCATTCTGCCTAGCTCCAAAATTCAGCTAATGTTCTCAGGAAACAGGCCTATATTCTTGAGGATGCCCAAATGCGTGCCAGAGCTCTCCTGGGGATTTTTTTGTCTCCCTTCCAGGGACTCTCCACCTAGTTTTTCACTGGTTATCACACAAGATGTTTACCCTTGTCTTTATACTCAGAACCGGGCAATGTCCCTAGAGTAACAGCAGACAGTGACGGACAGCTTTTGTCTCTAAAATTTTTCCTTCTTTAGAATCTGTTTTGAATTCTCACTGCCTTAGCAGCTCGCCCCTGCTTCCAAATAGGTGATGTGTGGACATGGAGTGGGCCGCACACACGGTGACCACGAGCCCCAGCTGCTGTGCTCTGAGACCTGTCACCACTCCTGTCCTGAGGCCACACCTCCCAGTGGCTGCTCTCAGGGTGATAGAGGGATGCCAAGGGGACCCATTCCTGGGAGGAGCAGGACTGCTCCACCTCAAGACTTTGGCTTGAGGGCTCCCTGAGGGCTTGGCCCAACCTTTCTTTGATTGCTCCCTAGCCTGGGACATCTTTTTCCCTCTTTTTCCTTCACGTGCCTCAACTTGTGTCATGGTCTGATGACTCCTCCTGCCTTTTCCAGCTCCCCTCGATTGCCTCTTAGAAGGCATCTTTTCCTTGTAAAGTCATTGCACAGTCTCATCTGGTGCCTTCCTTTTGGATGATCTAGATTCATATAGGTCATTTCTGGATTTTGTCAGCTTGTGGCTATTCCAGGAGCAAGCACTGGTCAGTCACTAATCACCCAACCCATTTGAAAGCATGTGTATCAATAATATTTTGAATTATTCATCGTGCTTTTTTTAAAACCAGCATTTTTTCCTACTCTCCCTAAATGTGTTGTCTTTAGGGGAGGGTTGGTAACGTTTGTTTAACCAAAATGCCAGGAAATGAAGAGAGGCAATTTTATTTTATTTTTTCAGAAGTTGAGGTGTAGATACAAGAGAAGATTTAGAGGAGGAACTAAAGAATCAGTGTTCAGCCGGGAGAAACCCAGGTGGGTGTCCTAGAGGAGAGGCCATTTGAATTGGCCCTTTTGATAGCTGAGTGGAATTTTCCCAGCTGGATCGGGGAGTGGGTGGGGATGGCGGCTTGGAGGAGAGAACAGCATGCACAGGGGCAGAGGTGCTTGGTCTCAGGAGCACTGAGCAGCTGGGGCAGCTGGAGCTTCTCACCTGAGTGCGAGGATCTGAACTGCCTGATGCCGGGGGTGGATTTCTGGCTCGTGTTCTCAAGTGTAAGATAAAAGATCTCAACGTTCAGTTCCTCTAATTAAATAATTCTGGCATGATTGTAGCCTTCATGATTTTAACTCCGTTCACACCTCTGCAGAATCACAACATCGCCTGGTTCGTAAAGATAACGTACCCGGGCTGCGCAGAGTGTCTGTGGTGAAGCCCCTAGAAGGTCAGGAGCTGCCTCAGGCAGGAGACAGGGAAGTTCTCAGTGACCTTCAGAAACTCTGTTCACGGGATCCCTGGGTGGCTCGGCGGTTTAGCACCTGCCTTCGGTCCAGGATATGATCCTGGCGTCCCGGGATCGAGTCCCGCATCAGGATCCCTGTATAGAGCCTGCTTCTCTCTCTCTCTCTCTCTCTCTCTCTGTCTGTCTTTCGTGAATAAATAAAATCTTTAAAAAAAAAAAAAAAAGAAACTGTTCACACGTTGAGGCCACCCGGTGTGGACGCCCAGGGCCAGCTCTGCATAACACCCCATCTGGGGATCTGACAGCAGCACATGCTGCCAAAGCTGGGGAGTCGGGCTGCTTTTAGCTGTGCAAGTTGTGCCCAGAGCAGCAGAAGATCATGGGCGACCTGGAAATTCCTGCCTGGTCTCAGAAGCAAGGTCCTTCGCTCCAGCACCCAGTACCCCAGGGACCTAGGGGAGACTCTACTCCCTTGACAAGTGCATGAGGAGACAGGCCTGCCCGCAGGTGTAGGGTGGGGGGCAGCCTGGCCAGGTGCTTGAGGGAGGGAGCGGGAGATGACAGCCCTGGGCCAGGTCCTGTGGGATGCTGAGTGCTGGCCCGGGGAGCGAGCCGGCAGGTGGCACAGGGGGAGTTTTGTTTTCCAAAGATTTTATTTATTTATTTGGCTGAGAGAGAGACAGAGGGAGGACAAGCAGAGGGAGAGGGAGAAGCAGGCGCCCCACCGAGCAGGGAGCCCGATGCGGGGCTCGATCCCAGGACCCTGAGATCATGACCTGAGCCGAAGACAGACGCGTCACGGACTGAGCCCCCCTGGGCGCCTGGGAAGTTGGGACTTTAATGGGGACTAGGAGTTGGAGCAGCCTGGACTCCCAGGATGGTTTCTCGAGGGGCGGGATCAAAGCGGGGGTCTGGCCGCACGCTCTGTGAGCCTGGGGGGGCAGCGAGGACAGCGGGCTCCGAGCACAGGCCCCAGAAGAGCCGGCGGGGAGCCCCGGGGCTGGGGCTGAGCTCAGGCTGTTTGGGATGCCCCGCACTGTCGGCTCTAGAAAACCACAACGGCCCTGAGCCTCAGTTTCCTTCTCTGCAAAACGGAGTTGGCGTCTGATGGGAGAGTCGGCGCGGACCAAGGTTTGGGCGTCACTGCAATGGATTCTGAGAGGGCTCGGCTACTCCCGTGTCTGTCCTCTGTCCCCTCCCACAAGGGCCCGGGCAGGGGGGCAGGGAGGGGGGGAGCAGTGGCCCTGGGGGCTCCTGGGCAGGGGGTGGGGGGGGAGCGGGTGGTCCTGGGGGCTGCCTCGCAGGGGGCGGGGGGCAGGGAGCGGGGGGCCCTGGGGGCTGTGGAGGTGCTGGGAGGGTTAGACCTCCCTCTCTCCTGGGTCCACACACCTTCCCCTGATGGCGTTGCCCTGGGCTGTGGCTGAAGGGGGAGCCAGGAGCTCTCCCCCGCTCTCGGCCTCGAGGTCAGGGGGACACGATGGCCCAGCGTGAGCAGCCCCCGTCCAGCGGAGAGCTGTGCTCGGTCTGGCCGCGGCTCGCCAGACTCACGCCTCACGGTTGCCCACCTTGCGCTCGGTCCCTCCAAATCCCCCCAAAGATGCCGAGACCCTCGTGCCCCTGGGCCCCTGCACCTGCTGGGATGCCCCCCACCTGCTTCCACGTCTGCCCGCATCCCCGAGTCCCGGGCTGGCTAACGCCAACATGTCCTTTCCCGGCTGAGGCATCACTGCCTCCAGGAAGTCTTCCTTGTTGACACCGTCCCCTCATCCAAGTTACAAAACCCCTTTCCTGCGGCCGAACTATGGGGCCTTCCCCCTCCCGTGCCTTTATCACATGGATGCTCGTTTTAGCTTCTCTTTTGTTTCTCTCTTTAAACCGTAAACTCCTGCTGGTGGGGCCCTCCTCCCCCATTTATTAAAATACACATAATAGTATTTAAACCATTTTAAACCGTACAATGCATGGGCATTTGGTTTGCCCGTAATGCTGTAGACCACCACGTCTGGCTGCAGGACGTGTACATCACCCCAAAAGGAGACTCCGTATATATGAAGCAGCCAGTGCCCACGTCTCCCTCCGCCTGCCGCAGCCCCTGGCAGCCACGAACCTGCTTCCTGGCCCCGTGGATCTGCCGACTCTGGACATTCCATCGAAATGCAATCATACGCCACACAGGTGGCCTTTTGTGTCTGGCTCCGTTCACTCCGCGCATCACCGAGGCTCATCCGTGTTGTAGCCCGTGTCAGGACTTCATTTCTTTTTATGGCCAGATAGTTCTCCTTTGCAGGTAGTGGACATTTATGCACTCACCTATTCATGGGCATCTGGATTGTTCCACCTCTTGGCGCTGCTGACTAGTGCTTACTCATGTATATGTTTGTGTTTGAGCACCCGGTCGGTTTTTTGGGGTGTATCCGCAGGAGCAGAACTGCTGTGGCAAAGGGTCATTCTGTGTCCAATTCTGGAGGAATCCCCAGACTGTCTCCACCGCGGCTGCACCGTTGCACAGTCCTATCAGCAACAGGCGAGGGTTCCAGTTTCTTGACAGCCCCCGTGGATTCTCATTATCCGCACACTTTATTTATATAGTTATTTATTTTTTAAAGATTTATTTATTTACTCATGAGAGACACACACAGAGGCAGAGACCCAGGCCGAGGGAGAAGCAGGCTCCTTGCAGGGAGCCTGATGCAGGACTCGATCCCAGAACCCCAGGATCACAGCCTGAGCCGAAGGCAGATGCTCAGCCGCTGAGCTACCCAGGCGTCCCTATCCACACGCTTTATTTATTTATTTATTTATTTATATTTTATTTTATTTTATTTTATTTTATTTTATTTTATTTTATTTTATTTTTTATTTTATTTTTTTTTATCCACACGCTTTAAAGAAAATTATAGCTAACCTAGCAGGTGCACGGTTGCACCCCCAGGTCCCAGGACACTGTCGGGCAGGTACCAGGACCTCTGGGAGGATCTGCCCAAAAAACAAATCATTGTTCCTCTCTCTTGGTCCAAGAAAGGCGACCTCACGCTCCATCAGAGCCTGAGCTGTGTGGGTGACCCCGAGGATGGCCACCCCCCTCCGCGCTCTCCCACGGTGCCCTCGAGGCCCGCTCCTGGCTCCCGTGGGAGAGGAGCGCTCTGGCCGGGGTCCCCAGCCCGGGGATCTCCTCCATCCTGGGTCCCCTCCTGCTGTCGCCAAGCTGCCACGGACCTGCTGGATGCGGGGCTCCAGCGAATGAGCGTCCGCTCTTCATTTCCCCGCATTTCTCTTCCTGACCCTTGAGCTCGGGCTCACTGGGTGCTTTTCATCCTCTTAAAATGCTGCTCGCAAGAAGCAGGTCTTTGCCTTCGAGGGCTGCTCTTTCATGTTAAATCATCCGGAAGTAGCATGAATATTGATAGCTGGTATTGTACAAACCTAGAACGGCATGGGGTGTTTGGGTTTTTTTCCCCATTTTTATTTTGGAGGCAGCCCTTGCTCATGGCACCCACCTGTCACACTCCTGCCCGTGGTGCCTGAGCTTGGGACCAGCTCACGGAGCGGTGGTTCAGGGCTCTGTTGGCAAGCCACGGAAACTAGCGTCAGCCGGCGGAAAACCAAGAAAGGAATTTGCTGGAAGGGGGCCGGGTGGCTCACAGACAGGACCCTGATGAACGATGGCCTCTGCAGGGAGACTCCTGCCCGGCCATCCCACGGTCACTGTGCCCCCAAGGCCCAGTGCAGCTGCTCCTGCAGCAGGAGGGGACGGCTGGGGCCTGGGCATCCTCTGCGGGGGTGCGTGTGACCCTGAGGTTCTTCAGCTCGCACCGCCCTCCCGTGGGACCTCTATCAAGACATCCAGTAAGAAAGGATGGAAGGATGGGGGTCACCAGCTGCCCCCGGAGGTGCTCCCCGCACGCGGGCCTCAGGGTGGCGGCCCGGCCGCAGGGGGCAGGTGGCCTCCTAGTGCAAGCCTCCGCGGTCCTCCGGGATTTTCTGCAAACGGCCCCTTGGACTCGGCGGGCCTTGCAAGCATTTTGCTTCTGAGAGCGCCGGGCGGGCCCGTAAGTGTCCCGTTCCAGGAATCTGCCCGTGGGGAGCGCCCAGCTCTCAAGGATGGGGGGCCACGGAAGCCAGGGCGCGGTGGGGACCTGGGGCCCTAGACACGGCCCGTGTGCAGTGGCAGCTACTACAGGGTGGCCTGTAGGGCGCAAACGTGTCTTTCTCCCTTAGTGGAAGTCCAGTGTGGCTTTTGGACTCCAGTGCAAGCGGAGTAGCAAATAAATAACACCTCGCATTTATCGAGTGCTTCATCTTTGCATTTTGATCCCGCAGCTCGGGAATGCAGATGCTTTCTAACCTGCTCCTGGATTTATAGGTCAGGAGAGGGAGGCACGGGGACGTCCCCAAACCTGCCGCCGGCCAGGCAGCTGGTGGCGGCCGCGCTGGAAGGAGTCCAGGGAACCCAGCGGCAGGGCCGGCCTCCTGACCCTGTGTCGCCTCCAATTTGTTGACACAGAACTTTTACAGATGGTGCAAGACCTGCTCATGGGGCAAGGCGGGTGGTTGTGTCTTTGTGTCTTTGTTTAGTTCCATTCCTTTTAGGACACCATTTGCTAAGAGCTAGGCACGGGGGCGGGGGGCAGGGGTGACCAAGGCACTGTCCTTGACTTTGAAGGGTCGGTTCTGGGGAGGGCCACGTGAAAATGAACCCACGGTGCTGAAGTCACAGCACGGCGCGTGAGTGTTTCCAGTCTGGGGCCCTTTCTGTGTGACGTGGAGCCGTGGGGGGCAGCCGCGGAATCAAGGAGAACCCTTGAGGGAGCAGGTGACCGTTGAGCTGGGCCTTGACTGATGAGTAGGAGATCAGCAGTTGGACGGTTTGGAAGAGGAGTGGAGGAGGCCCGGGGACCTCCATGAGACCAAGCAGGAGGACTCCAGGCCAAGAGGGCCAGCGGACGTTGAGTGGAGAGAGGAGCTGTGAAATGGGGGTGGTGGCGAGTTGGAGATGGAAGGGGTCGGATGCCGTCGAGGAGATGGGGAAGGTAGGCCAGGGTCTAGAGCCGTGGCCGCACGCTCCCAGGCGATGTTCGCCAGCCTGGGCATTAGTTCTCTGTGACTGTTGTGACAAATTACCACCACTTAGAGGCTTAAGTAATATCGTTTTATTATCTTACAGTTCTGGATGTCGGAATCCAAAATGGGTTTCACTTGGGCAGGGCTGCATTCCTTCTGGAGGCTCCGGGGGAAGACTGTTTTTTCTGCCTCTCCCAGCTTCTAGAGGCCGCCTCCTGACACGCTCCTCCATGTTCAAAGCCAGCAACAGTGGAGGGTCTTCCTCAAGCTGCTTCTCTCCGTCTCTCTTCCACTTTTAAGGACTCTTGTGATTATGTTGGGCTCACCCAATAATCCGGGGACAACTTGTTTTAAGATCAGCTGATTAGCGACATTGATTCTATCTGCAGCATTAATTCCCTCTGCCATGTAACTTAACATGGTCATGGGCGCTGGGGACCCAAACGTGACCATCTCCAGGAGTCATCATTCTGCCCACTATGTCCTGTAATCACTGAAGCTTCCTAAACTGAGCAGTATCGTGTCAGAGTTGGAGAAAGATGATCTTGGATGCAAGTTTGCAAATAGGGTCGCAGGATTCCTTTATCTGCCCCTCACGTTGGACAAGGCCTGATTTTTTTTTTATATTCTTATTTTAATAAGAATCTAGATCTAGATCTAGATTCTAGATCTTCGGGCTAGTCCAGCTTTAATGTCACTTTGTGACATTTACAGAAAAATGTGGATTGGCAAATCTAGAAGTTTACATTGCGGTATTTGCTTACCTGTGTTTTTTCCATATTTTAATTCATATGTTGCTTCAGTCCACAGAGGATTTGATGTAGCTTCCAAAAATGTAAGTAATACAAGATGCTGGAAGAAGTAGTTGCAGGAAACAGGTTAAGTGGAGATTTTAAGTAGGAAAAAAAGGAAACTAGAGAGTTTGTTCATTGTTGGCTGAGGTGGTTCATGAACTTGGCCTCAAGCATCCCAGCCCACAAAGCAAAGAGAGAAGAAGCAATCAGGTGAGTTGTCTAGCAGATGCCCATTCTTTTCTATGGCTGACATCGGAGAAGAATTTCGGCTGCAAGTCCTCACAAGCAATAGTGTTGGTTGTTGTGAACTTTGTCCTTGGGAAATCTCTAACGGACGTTATAGTGACCTTTGTGTGAACACCAGATTCCCGCAGTGTCCCTTAATGCAAGCAGATGACCAATACCCAAGCACCTGTCAGTGAGAGATACCATGAAGGAGGTGGGGATGGGGTGGGGGTGTTTCAATTAGCTCTTGGTGCATTAAAACACCCCAAACTCAGTGATTTGACACAACAACCACAATTTATTATCTCTCCTGGTATGGTGGGTTGATCGGCTGGAGCCAGAACAGCCAATGGGGCCTCCTCACATTGGTGCCGGCGGCGCTGGCTGTCAGCGGGAGGCTCAGCTGGGCTGCTGACTGGGCTGCTCTGGTTCTCAGAACATGGCACCTGGGTTCCAAGAGAACCATTCTGAGGGGGAAGGAGAAGCTGTCGACATCTTGGAACACATACACCTCTGGAGGCCCAGCCTTGCATGTTATACAATATCACTTCCGCCACATTCTGTTGGTCAAAACAGATCTTCGGGCTAGTCCAGCTTCAAGGGAACGGTTGACTTCACCTCTGGACGGGAGAAAGACTGAAGAGTACGTGGCCAAATCTAATCCACTGTAGAGGGCAAAACAATGGCCAGGCCTGCAGGTCCCTGATCAGCTGACCTGATGTAGGAGTAAAACTTGGAAAAGCTCGAGGAGTGGAAGGGCTGCCTCAACCTCTCCTTCCAGCATTCCCCCAAAATCTCAGTTATTGAAAAGAGTGCTTTGGATGAAAACTAGAACAGAGAGGTCAAAGTGCATTTCCCAGGCAGGATGTGGAATATAATATCTACGTTGCAGGTTAAAGCAAGAATTTGTGTTTCAAGAGCCAAGCAGTGGGATGCTTTTCTCCCCTTCCACGTATTCACTTGTCAGTATGGATTTTAGTATTGTGGGCCACAAAACTGTTGCTAATCTAACAAAATTGGGTTGAGTTAATCATTAGTATGGCAAGTGGCATTGGTGGTGGGTCTGCATGAAAGCAACTTGGCTAGACCTGCTAGAAACTTAGGCTTCCCACACTCTCCTGCGTGATCCTGAGTTGGAGTTGGTCGAGGAACATTTGTGTGAGATTGGAAGGTTGTGATGAGGAATCTGACTGTTTTTTGATGTTTTTTAGCCCCACCTCTGCTTGGTTCCTCTGCTCTGCATCTGGGTGAGCTGATGAGAAAGCCCCCTTGTGGTGCTGGCAGGAGATGTGAACCACAGAAGCCCTCCCTGTGCCCAGGAACCCACCCCAAACCACCCCAAACCCTGCGTCAGCCTCCCTTCCTGGTTCTCTCAAACCATGGCAACCACCTCCCCCAGGGGCCTCAGTGCTGTGAGTCATCAGCCTCTTCATTTATCTCCTTGGTGTGAGTGTGGCAACATTGGTCTTGACATCTGAGCCAACTCTGGGGATCCATCTGCCTCTGTGACTGTAACAGGTGGAAGGGACGTGGCTGCTCTGAAGGCCATCGAGTCATGGCTGGGAGGTGTGCAGATTCCGGCTGCTACTTGCTCTTCCTGCCCCGTTCCAGCATTTACCCCCCTGACTGCTGGTCTTGCTGGCAAGGAGCAACCCACGGCAGAGGTGGCACCTTCCACAGCTTCTCTGCTTGCTCTCCAGACCTTCATGGCCCTCTCCTGGCAGCTGGTTGTACCTGGCTTCGGGGACACTGGTGTGCACATGTGACTTCTTCTTTGCGTCCATGGATAGAGGCAGCTCTGGTGTCCCTTCCACCTCATATGAGGACAGGAATCCCATCATGGAGACTCTCCTCCCAGGACCTCATCTAGACCTAATTACCTCCCAAAGACTCTCCCACCAAACACCATCCCTTTGGGTTGGCTTCAACATATGAATTTTGGGGGGACACAAAATCAGCCCATCACAGCTCTTCACAGCAAGAAGGGACATCTGAGTCCAGTCTCTCCATCAGGGCCAGGCATGAAAGTCTCAATTTAGTTTTTATTTAACACCTCGAAGCGCTGCATTCAAGCAGGACTATCGTGTAGTTTAACTCTTGGTCATATCCCCTGCCTGGCAACATGTGGGTGGAATGGATTCAAAACAGCATAATTTGGGACTTCAAGGCAAGAGAAAAATCAATTCTGCATTGTGGAAAATAGAATAAACTCATTTCTTTTAGCATCTCGTGGAGCCTTCAGGCATTCATATTTACACATTTTATCAACTCGTGATATCTCTGAGAAGAGCGTCATTAGCAATTCCAAATCATCAGTGGCCTTCTCATATGTGGTTTGTTTTCTGTGAGTCTTGAAAACACTGAAATTCTTGTATTTGTTTGTGTGCTTTTGTTCGTTTCGCCCTGACTTATAGAAGCACAACACGTCCCTTTTTACAAAATTGGTAAAATAACATGAAAGTATGAAGAAAAAAACTTAAATTACCAACAGTGTCACTGAAAGATAACTGCAGATTTCCTTCGAATTTCCCAGGGTGTGTGAAATAGGCATGCCTCATTTTCTAGAAGAGCTGATTATTCAAAAGTCCCAACATACACGTGAATTGTTGAACACGCGAGAGGAAAGGACCTGCAAGGACATCATGTCAGCCCCTAATTTTTTAGCTGGTAAACTGAGGCACCTACTCAGGAGTGTGTGGCTCCCTGCACTATGTCTGTACGTCACAAATTGTACCACTTCCTACTGTTTTCTCAGCATTATCAGAATCCTGATCCTAGTAACCACTTTACCTAATAATGTCTTATACTAAAATTAAAATATTTGCTCATGTGCCCCCAGTTCTGTGAGGCACCCCACCTTGTCCGTGTCCCCAGCAAACAGTGGGTAGTGAGTTAGGGAAGGACATCTCTATAACTCCCTCGATCTCTTGCAGAGATCTCTTCAAAAATTCCAAAGTATGGGGGTGCCTGGGTGGCTGAGTTGGTTAAGCATCTGCCTTCGGCTCAGGTCATGATCCCGGGGCCCTGGGATGAGCCCTGAATCAGCCTCTGCCCGTTCTCCTGTTTGTGCTCTCTCTCTGTCATGTAAATAAATTAAATCTTAAAAAAAATAAATTCCAAATAATGAAATGAACTGAGAAAATCAGTCCTAGGATTCTCACTTTTAAAGTTTTTATTTTAAATTATTTTGAATATGCAAAAGTGTTAGGAAGATAGTAATGGGTCCCCTTGACGCAGCTTGGCCCAGCGTTAACATCCTATAAAACCTTAGTACGTTTGTCAAAACTAAGACCTTAGCATTGGTACAATGCTGTGATCTATGGGCTTCTCTGGTTCTCCTGGGATTTCCAGCTGGGGTCCTCTTTCTGTCGGGGGATCTAACCGGGGATCCCAGGTGGCATTGAGCCCTAACATCTCTTTAGCCTCTTCCAATCTTTGACACTTCCTCAGTCTTTTGTTGACTTAATTTTTTTTTTTAAGGTTTTATTTATTCAAGAGAGACACACCCAGAGAGGCAGAGACACAGGCAGAGGGAGAAGCAGGCTCTGTGCGGGGAGCCCGATGTGGGACTTGATCTCAGGACCCCGGGATCACGCCCTGAGCCGAAGGCAGATGCTCAACCGCTGAGCCCCCCAGGGTGTCCCATCCCTTGACTTTCATAATCTCAATTCTTTTGAGGAGTAGTGATCTGTCGTCTTGTAGAGGGTCCCTCAGTTGGAGTTTCTCTGATGTTTTCTCCTTGTTCCGTTGCAGTTGTAGATTTTGGGGACGAACGATGTGACAAGGAGGTGATGCGCCCTCCTTGTCACATCACATGAGGGGGCACGTGACACAACATGGCTCATCGTGGGTGATGCCAACCTTGATCCCCAGTTGAGGCCGCATCTGCCAGCTTGGCCACTCTACAGCCACCACAGTCCATTTGTTAAAGGATTCTCATTTTCAGGATTGCATTGACCGGGGAAAGCAGAGGCATCAGGGACCCGTCTAACTTTCTCCTCGTGGCCTCCCTAGGGGAAGTCAGTCCCTGAGCAGATGCACAGCAGCGATTCTCAATGCTGGCTGCACACCTGGGATACCTGGATCCTCCCTGAGAGCGGCGGTTCTTACAATGTGGTTCCCAGGCCAGCAGCATCATCACTGTCACCAGGGGAACTTGTTAGAGATGCAAATTCTTGGGCTCTCCCCTGACCTGCAGATTGGAACCCCTGGGCATGGGGGCCTGGCTTTTAATCATCTCTCCGGGTGATGCCCAGTGGTGACAACCATCATAGAGTTTCTAGTGAGATGGGTCTGGGATATGGCCTGATCATTGGGAGTTTTCCAGAATTTCTCAGGTGATTTGATTCCAGTGTGCAGCCAAGACTGAGAGTTACCGCTGGAGCCATATGCAGATTTCAGGGCTTGCATCTCAAGCAAACTGCCTCCTGCAGGCTGCTCTCCATCTGAATAATGGCTTTTTCTATTGTTTATGGCAGATTTTTCTTCATCTCTCTAATCTGTATTATAAAAGAGTAGAAATGTAATTTCCCAGTTAGCTTGTATTTTACATGAAAAATGGCTAGTTTGAATCAGACAAAAGGAAAGACATCTTTCAAAGGGTAATGACCCCTGTTTATTCAAATGGCAGCTTTCCAGTTTCATGGCAAGAGGAGGGAACAATTCATTTTCCCCAAATTGGTCTCCTTCGGGGTATCTTCCCCTTACAAAGGAGCACTTGTGAGAAAGCCGCCTGGTGGGTAGAACGGAGGCGGCCTTCCTCGGGACCTTCTGGACTTTCCATCACCTCGGTCAAGGTGTGATTGAGGATCAGGACCTTTGCGAGCTTTGCTGGCGGATCTGAGTTTCAAAGTAGGACTTCTAGGAGGGCAGACAGCAATGTGCAGACCACGGAGAAGGACGGCACCACGTTGCTCCTGGAGCTTCACGTGCCCTCCGTGCTGGTTACAGGCAGCTGACGTGTGGGGCAGGAGAATCCTCGGTCTTGGGGGCCGTTCGGTGCTTTGCTGGATGTTTAACTGTATCCCTGGCCTCTACCCACCAGATGCCATGACGTGTCCTCCCGGCTGTGACAGCCACACGTGTCTCCAGACATTGCCACGGGTTCCCCCAGGGAAGGACAGAATGGTCCCAGTCGTGAACCATTGGCCTTAGGAATCAGAAGTCATAGGGGCTTTGACCAAGGACCAGCCTGGCAGGTTCAGTGGCCCTGCCAGGAGGCTCATCGTTGTCTCTGGCCCCCTCCTGGCCTCACCCTGCTGGTTCTGCCCGGGGAGCCGCCCCAGCTCCTGTCTTCAAGCCCACTGGCCTCAGACTGTCTCTGAGCCCGTTTGACTCTACATGTGGCATCAGCGGCCGCTCCGGGTGCTCGGCCTTGCTCTGCACTCCGACCAGGTCACTTCTGATGGTGAGGGCCAGCCAGATGGCCTCAAGAGTCTGTGGGAGGACTCTAATCCATAGGCTTCTGGAACTTGGAGGACACCAGAAACCCAGGCATGGGGCCCTAGAGGAGTCCACCACATGGCTGAGTGTGGGGTAGGGTCTGCTATGTTCACTTACCTCATTTCCATGTTTACTGCCTGCTTCCTGAGGGACGGATTTTTTCCCCTTGGTGGAAATATTTGGGTTGCCTCTCTTTGAAGAGGGCTGCCTTTTAGTAGATGCAGCAGATTAGTGGGGTAAAATCTCAGTGCTCAAAACTGATCCACAAAAACCACATCCCTCTTTCGTCCCGGTCTCTACCTCCCCAGGTACCTTTGTTGCTGTTGGACCAATGGCCACTGGCCTCTGCCGGTTTGTTCAGTAGAGAGCACACATCTTCCGGTGCGTTACGTAGCGTGTTTCATCCTTGCCCATCAGGGCAGGAGCACATTTTCTCTTTTGGATACTTCACATCCAGAAGGAAGAAGGCTTTTCCCAGCAGGGACTTCCCAGGCCTTCACCCTTATAGGACTGAGGCTTGCCTTTGAGCCTCTCCTGTTTCACCCTGGGGGAGCAGCAGGGGCCCTCCCTGTTCACATGTGAAGTCTTGGAGGGAGCGTCAGGTGTCTGCAAAGGGTGGGATACTGGCGGGGGCCTCCCGGAGGTTGGCCACGCGAATGGGTTGATTGGGGTGGCTGGCGTGACTTCCACACCCTCTCGAGAGCAGATGCTCAGGCCACGTGGGGATGGGGTAAGAGAAGGGGGGGCAGCGTGTGGGCCTTCCGAGATCCGTCTATCTTCTCTCTTCTCAGAAAGGTTAGGGCACATGGGTGAGGGCATCGCCAAGCTCCGTTTGCTTTGGGTGAGAGGGTCTGGCTTCTCGCTTTATTTGAAAGTGGGTGAGAACCAAAGGTGAAGGCAGGGAGAGGAAATGCTGAGACATTCACTCTGGCACAAGAGGGAGAGACCAGGGCTCCTCTGCCCTCCTGTCTGGACTCAGAATGGCAGCCAGGAGACTTACTTTCCACCAGACGAGTCTGCCTGGGAGAGCCGGGGGGTCGTGAGGCTGCACCGGGGTCAGTAGAACCTCTGCCTCGATTGACTCAAAACGATCTCAACAGGCCCTCCAAGGCAGTGGTGGGATGGGGCAGGAATCACCGCAGCCCAGAACAAGTCAGACGTGATCAAAAGAGAGCTTGCAACTCAGAGGCCCAGGGGAGCGAGAGCAAGCTCCGAGTTTGGGAATCACGGATCGACCTTATGATCGAGGTCATGGGTTTGTGAGGGTGGTCTGCGATCTGTGTGGTGCCTCAAAGCCTGTGAGAAGGTTTAGTTCCCCGGTGCCATACCCACAGGCAGCTCTGCTTCCACCGGGTGTTCGTGTTGGAGGGAGCATGAGAGAGACACCCTGGAGGGAAGAAGCCACGGGGCTCACTGGGCAGAGGAAGACGGGCCCCAGCGCTCAGGGTTCACATCCCAGGGTCGGGGTTGGGTCGGGTTGGTGTACTGCCTCCGTCCATCTGCCCTTGGTCAGGTTGCATTTGCTTCACCAGGTCCTTGGTTCTAGGCTCCCCGAGTTCATTTGCTTCTCTGCTCCTGGGCACATTCCAGAACTTTCTGGCTGCGTGTGAGCACATGTGAGGCAGCATGGCCAGAGAGGCCCACCATTCGGCCAGCTGGTCTCTTCCCCAGTGATGTTTTCGAATCTGTGAAGCAATTCGAAGTCCCTTCCCTGAATCCTGGCAGGTAGTAAATTGTGGTCTTTAAAATGACCAGGAAGACTTGATATATGACAAGAGTGCTCCTCTCTGAGCTATTTTTACTTTTGTTTACCACCCCTCCCCCCCAACCCCAGGCTGGAAGTACAGGATTGATTAGCACAACCCTCCACGGGCTGAACCCTGACCATGTCCCAGTGTAATGGGAACCATCCCAGGAGTTTTACAGGCAACTGGCTGGGCCCTTCCCTTCGACGCCCAATAGGACCAGGCCCCCAGCCCGCAGTGGTCTGGCTACTTGGCCATTAGCTATGATGATGGTGACAAAGGATTAGCCAGATGGTGGTAATGTCACTGGCTTGTGTGAATTTGTTTATTTCTCAGTTTCCAGAGCCTAAAGCTTGTGTTTGTTTAGACTTCAAACGCTAACTGTGTTTTTTGTTTTTTTTGTTTTGCCATCTATTAAACATAAGGTTTTTCTAAGTGATTCTCATTGCAAATGACTATGGGGGTTGGGAACGTAAAGTGATGTGAATCGTTCTTCATGGCTCCCCAATGCGCAGGCCTCAGAGTGTCTTGTTTGATTCTTGGGGCCTGAAAAGGCTTTTTCCTTGACCTACTGTCAGGTTCCTCTGATGCTTCGTTCCCTCCAGATCTTGCCTTGGCTCCTGCCCTGTCTTTGGCCTGCCCAGCTCCTCCTAGCGAGCATCTCCCTCCCCCTGATATCTGACCACCTTGGCCTGCCTCTGGCCAGGATCCCGCTGGCTCTTGCTGCCTTTCTTAGGGACTCTCCACCCACTGAGTCTACCCGCTGAGCCCCTCTCTCCGCTCCTTTGCTAGAATCCTCTCCTTGCCCTTGTGCTCCGAGGTGAGCCGGGTCTCTCCCTATTGCGGTGGTCTTGAACAAGGTCTTCCTTACTGTTGTAACAAGTGTCAGAACAATTTTTCCTTAACTGCTAAGGTCTCAGGTGAGTGAGGCAAATGGTGTTTTACTGAAAGAGAAACAGAGGCCCCCAGTGTTCAACTCCCGGTGGATGTCACATGACTGTGACACATGGCTCACAGTCTAGAGCCAGAGGACCCCAATGCTTTCTGGCTTTGCAGACCACACAGTCTGCCCTTAACTCTTCAAGCCAGAAATCTGAATTTCCTTACATGGCTTTTCTCTGTGTGTCCAGGAAATGCCATCGGAGCTGGGTAGGGGGAAAGGGAGCCATCACAGAAAGGGCAGGGAGGGGAGGGGAGGGGGAAACAAATCCTTCTTTGACCTCTGGGTCTCCCCAGTCACCAGGCTTCCCTGAGTTGTTGATTTAACTTGTTTCAACCAGTTTCTGCTTCTGCTCCTGGAATTAATTCTCAGGGTGGAGCCTTTACCTTGTATGCAAGATGATTCCTAATGGCTTCCATTCATCAGAAATAGAAAGGGCTCCTCTAGTTGGCTGTGTGACCTTGAGCAAGTTGCTTACCTCCTTCATGCTTTGGCTTTTTCAGGCTGATTCCAGTTATAATATTCAGTGAGACTAGTATTCAAGACCACTGATGGTGGAAAAGCGGGTACAAGAGATAGGGAGGGGACAGAGGCCAATTACCAACAGAATTTGGCATCAAGGGCTCAGCTCCTTTTTGGACTATTCTTTCCTCTGTGCCTGCCTGTGTTAGCTCACTGTGGGCCGTCAGTAAATCGGACTCAGTAGACGGAGTATGAGGGCTGTGGGTGGCCCTCCTGTGATGCCAGGTTCGGCAACATCAGAGGGGTTTGATCAGCAGCAGAGAGGTTGGCGCCCCATGCCCGTGATGTATCGGCTTAGCATGATACGTGACGTGCAATCTATAATGCATTGACCGATGGAAGAGTCTCAGATCAACAGGTGCTAACTGGATTTCAGGGGAGGGCAGGCGGTAGAGCGAAGTAGGACGCCCCCTGGGTTAAGCTGAATTTCTCACCTGTGCCCCAGACTCAGATTTGAGGGCGACTGGCCTCAATTCCACAGGGGAATTAATCTCCATTTGCAGGCCCACAGCAGACACTAACCAGCTTCTTTCCTCATTGCTGGAGCCAGCTGGGTCTTCCTGGTCCCTCCTGGGTCTTCCGTGGAAGGTTCTGCATCTTAGACCTAGCACCATTATAGTCATTGTCACAGGCTGCGACTGTGCGCACGCCTCCATCCCAGTGGAATGTGTGATCCTGGAGGGAGGGATGTTGTCTTTGAGCCCCTGGGATCAGCCCCAGGAAGTACCTAGTGAATACCTGCTGAATATACTATATAAATGTATGTTTTCTTTTTAAATATACTATTGACTTTCCTGAAAAAACTCAGACCAGAGGTGAGATGAGCAGAGTTAGGATCCCAGCCCTCCTTGCACTCAGAGGTGTGACCATGGTGTCAGGAAAGGAGCGCTGCGTCTGCTCTCTGCCCCTTACCAGCGGTGAGGCTGTGGTCCAGTTGCCTGACTTCTTTTGAGATTTGGTTTCTGCACCTAGGGCAGGACCCTTATGAAAACTCCATGAGCAACTTTTGTGTTCGTTTTCATGGAGCATCTTATCTGAAGAGGATGGACTTTGATGGGGTGCCCTGCTCCCCTAGAGGTTTGGAGGCTGGGCTCAGAGTCAGCCAGACTCCAGGTCACCTCTAGGCTGGGCCTCTGCTCTGGTGAGTGACCATGAGCATGTCACTCCTTTCTTGCCTCACTTCACCTTGTTGTTGAATGTGGGGAACTGTGGTGTCAGTCTCGGGTGTTTGTGAGCTCTGCATTACACACTCTGTGTGGTGCCTGGCACGCCAACGCGCCCAGTGAGTGTTGAGCCCCGCTGTTGGCACGACACCATCTGACTTATGCTCCAGCTGTTTTTCTTCAAACTTCAGTTTGATCTTTGAGGTACCTCTCTTCAGCAATAAGGGAAGTTATTCTGAAAAATTTTCCTAAAATTGGTTTTCATGAAGAAGAATGCATATTCACTACTGAAAAGAAAAGCTGTAAGAACAGGTTGCCTGTGGTCTCACTGCACCAGCAGATCACTGTTGATATTTTGTCATATTCCATTTTTTTTGTCATATTCCATTTTAAGGTTTTCTGTGTGTGTATAGTTTTAGTTTATAATTCATAATTTGATTTTTTTACTTAGTTATTCCAGTTGTTTATTTTCTTTCATAGTATAATTATACCTTTTCCGTTGAAAACAGAAGTCTTTTTTCTCATTTCAGATGACTTCCTTTGGATCTTTCCTCAGGAGGGTCTTGGTACAGCCCCAGCTAGGAGGGTGAGGGCAGCTCTGTCTGGGATCCTCTCATATCTTCTTTTGTCTCCTCGAGTTTTTGTACCTCTACTCTACTAATCAGCATCAGTCAGTGCCAATTGACTTGAGGATGCTCACTTATTGTCAAAATCAATATTTACATGCTAATTCCAGAGAGTTATCAGTCTTTCTGGGTGAGTCCAGATTTAGTTTTGAATCTACAGAGAATTTCTGAATCCGTTCCACGTACACTGTAAGTACATTTTTGTTTTTCTAGCTCTAGATGTTCCATTTTAATATTTTTTGTATCTGTGCATTTGCTGGAAATTCAGGGGCGTGGCTTCCTTTGTGATAATGCTTTCTCCAAGATAATTTTTTTCTTTTTTCTTCAAGATAATTTCTACAATTGTCCTGGGAGGGGGAGAAGTCTCTGGTTTTACAAGGAAAGAATATCTCTCTTGGAGTCAAAGATGCCTGGAAGATCCTCTCCAGTCACTCAAAAGTTCCTTTATCTCTGTTTTCCTCCCACTTTCCTACACTCTTGCATTTCTATTACACCCCACTCCAAGCATGTCAGGTAACAAATGGTATATTCCTGGGCTTTCTGCCATCTTGGTCCCGCCAGAAGGGGAAATGGGGAAATTGATTGAGCTCCTCCTTTACATCATTCTAGGTGTTTCTCTGAGGTTTTAAATTTAATCTTTGCCTGAGCCCTCTATAAGAGACAGCATCCTCCCATTTATTGATAAGTAAGCCAAGCCTCAATGGTGTAGGCAACAGGGGAGTCCATGTGGAGAATCCAGTCATTCCTGATTCCTGGTAAATCCTTATCCTTCTGGCAGTTTGATTCTTGGATCTATCCTTGGATTCTTTGAGCCATTGGGCTCCTCTCTCTGTCCGGGCTGGTGTAGGGGGGTTTGTATCATTTGTAGCCCCCAGGGAATCCTCACACACTGTTCTTGTTTGACCTTCCAGTAGACTGTGAGCAACTTGAGATTAGCTACTAGGGCCCAGCTTATTCTCTGATCTCCAGCAGAAGAAGGAAGGAGAACATTTGCTGAAACAAAAATAAGAATAGATTGGCTGAACACTGAACAGAATATTTGAAATCAGGGTTATCTTGCAAATTTGGGCCATATGGTTCTTTAATATAAAATTTCTTTCAACTTGAAAATTCTATTAGTTATAGCCAAAGAATGAGTGCACTAAGCCTTGGAAGTTCCCATCACGAGGACTTGGGCTTCTTCTCAGAAGATAACTGGCAGTGTGTCCCTGAAGCCCTCCCTAGAGGCCATTCATGAACAGCTGGTAAATTAGAAAGGAAGAAAAAAGAAGTCAGAGCGTGTGAAGCTGCCGGCCTGGGAGAAGCCTCTGGTGTTGAGAAAAAGGGGTTGAAGAAAGTCCCCCAGATGCTCATGCTGCATCCTCCAAACCATCCTAGCCAGCGTGATTGCCCTGCTGCAAGGTACAGAAGTCTACTCATGAAAGAGCAAGAAAGTAGGATTTATGGATGGTTAGAATAAAAGTGTATTCCTTGGATCCTAAATACAACAAGGACAGGCAAGTCTGGGTAGGGTGTCCTGATGTCTCTTTGTCCCCTTTCATCTTTGTGGCCACCCTGCTTTTATCTGCTCTGTGCAGCCCAGCCTCTCTGGTCGTCCCCATGCACATGGTTCTGTCTGGCCCCAAATAGCAGCACTCAATCTCATGACCTTCCTGGTGGGTCACTCCTAAGCAATTGGCTCTGTCTCCTTTTCCCCAAACAGAAAGATTCTCTTTGGAAATATAACTGGCTTGAACCAAGCCCCCATCCCTTACCCAGTCGTCTGTGGTCAGCAGGATCACATGATTTAAAGAACTCTCTTTGAAGAGAGAAGCCATTAGTCAGCTAGAATCTTCTTGAGAGAACATTACAAGGACAGACTTGGAGTGATCCTTGCAAGTAATTAGCACCGCCATCAACATTCTTAACTGTAGAAGATAACTCACCAGCAGTTTTTTTTAAAGAAAATTCAAGGTCCTTTTATGCAATTCAAAAATGATACAATATTCTTGGTGTACACTGGGTTTTCCAGGAAGACATCTGCTGTGTTTGGCACGGCAGCCTTGAACTTCACGGGCAAGCCCTGCCTTGTCTACAGTGGCTTGCGGGGCTGTCAGGTGGCAGTATTTTATGCAAATATAACTCCCTCTTACAAGGTTGTATATTTTTCTAATTTAACACATGTGAGTGTTCATGTAATCCTTGAAGGAAGTCAGGTGAAAGAGAACAGCAAGATAAATGAGACCAGGATAAACGAGTTGGGGAAGAATAAGCTTCTGTTATGTTAGTTTGGTTGCTTTCTACACAGTGACGTGATTGATAGAACAAAAGCAGAACAAGACAAGATAACATAAAAATGGGGCTTAAGCCTATTAATCAGATTAAAGATCGTAGGGTAGGAAGTATCTTGTGAACACAATTGGTTGAGATATAAGAAAACATAAAAATGTCCCCATGTCCCCTAATAGACAGGTGAGATAGGAAGACAATGAGGCAGCTATGGGGAACTGAGTGACAGTAATAGAGATGCTTGAAGTCATGGTGCTCGGCCCTGCCCCCCCTCCGAGTAGATGCACATGGTCTTATCTCTCCTTCCTGTTGTCTTTTGCGTCTGGGCTTGGGTCCATGTGTGGAGAGGAGTGGTGCTGGAACCAGAAGGGTCAGAGATGACCCCATGACGAAGGGTGGCTCCTGCAAGAGGATGGAGCAAAGAAGCCCACATCTCTCTCCCTGCTCCCCTATTTTTTACTGGAAATAGTAACAAATAGTAACAGGCTGAATGAAGTCCAAGGACATCATAGGCCAGCAATAAAAATGAGCTAGGGCCAAATCAAAGCTCATGTAATTAGGATGCTTTTTGGTGCCAATAGTGAATTCACACTGAGGTTAAATAGTAGCTGGGATTTATCTGCATGTGGAGCTGGCAAGTCCAGCGTAGGATGGGCTTTGGGGATACTTCAGGCTGCTCCCTGCCATCAAGGAGCTGATTGCTTTCTGTGTGTCCATGCTGGCTTCCCTGCTGTCGGCTTTGTCCCCAGGGGGGAGATGGCCATAGACATTCCAAACTTCATGGCCCCCTCCTGTTCATGCACAAGGAACGAGTGTCTCCCAGTATGCCCAGATCAGGGATAAGCATCTTTCTTGGAAGCCTCAGAAAATCCTCCTCCCTCCAGTGTAGACCTGGGATTGACCCAAGACAGAAGATAGTCAATGGTTGGGCTGAAGACTAGCTGAGGGCTAGTGGGAGGCACGCTTAGAAGGCAGCCCCAGGCAGTACCATCCACCTAGTCCCAGAGGAGAATGTCATATGTCCCTTGAGAGTAGGGGCTGTGAGAAGATCAACCACAGTGGGACACCTAATGTAGGCTCTAATCCCAGTAGGGAGAGAGCCCATCCCATCACTTTGGGACAAGTGGGCAAGCCTGGCCCCAGGAACAGAGGCAGTGGTAATGTAGCAATGGCTCTGCCAGGCTTGGCTGCCCATGGCTTTGCAGAGTGACCAGCAGTCCCAGGAGCAGCGGAAAAATCCCTCAGAAATAATAATGCACGAACTCTCCTTGAGTCCCCTGGAGAAGGAGGAGGGGAACAGGGTCATTGTTTTTAAACCCTGGGAAACAGGGTTTAAAATTGGGAAGTTGCCCTTCCCAATTGCATTTGGTGGCCTGGTAAACAGGGACCACGTGCCACTGCCACTTGTAGTTGTCAGCACAACTTGGATTATTATCCTGCCACCACCCCTACTCTGCCCTGAGGAAAAAAGGATTCCAATTCTGGGAAGGGTCTACTTGCCCCGCAGAGGTGCAAAGGGCCATTCTTTAAGACAATGGGCTCCAGACAGCATCCAGTCCATCATCCTCACCAGTAAGGAGTTTTTAGGGCACCCCAGAGGTAGGCCTAATTTTTGTCTATAATGCATGACCATGAACTATATTGTACTAATATAGTACTTTATAGAACCAGCTCTATACAGATATTTTTAAGAGACGAGTTAAAAGCAAGCGTACATAAAGTTGCCATCTTGTCTTCCATCCCCCCGTGGACAAGAGAATAACTGCACAAGTGCCTAGACCGGCTTTGGAGACACCACTGTCCCAGAACCACCAGATATCAAGAGCTTTGAGAGCAGGGACCATGTTTTTTTAAAAAAATTATTATTATTTCAAAAAAAGATTTATGTACTTATTGGAGAGAGAGAGAGCGCACACATGAGAGTGAATGGGGAAGGGCAGGGGAGGAGGGAGAGTTAGAGGGAGAGAATCTCATGTAGACTCCTGGCTGAGTGCAGAGCCCGACGCAGGGCTTGATCGTACAACCCTGAGATCACGACTTGAGCTGAAACCAAGAGTCAGATGCTCAACTGACTGAGCCACTTAGGTGCCCATAAAATTGTTTTTAGTTGTGGTAAAATATACGTAACAAAATGTACCATCTTAACCCTTTTGGGGTGTACAGACCAGCAGCGGTAAGTACGTTCCCACCGTTGTGCTGCCATCACCTCCATCCATCTCCAGGACTCATCTAATCCTGCAAAGTGGAAAGTCCATAACCACGAAGTAACATCTCCCTCGCCAGCCTCCCCAGCCCCCCGCGACCCTCCATCCCACCTTCTGTCTCCATGAATTGGACGATTGCACGCACCTCAGCTAAGTGGAATCATAGCGTGTGTTTTGTTTTGTGTCTAACTTCTTTCATTTGGCAAAACATCTCCATGATTCATCCGGGCCGTCCCGCGTGTCAGAACCTCATTCCTCTTTGTGGCTGAGTAATACTCCCCCCCCCCGCCCCCAATTCTGTTTATCCATTCAGCCGTTAAAGTACACCCGGGTCGTTTGTGCTTTCCGGCCCTCGTGAACAAGGCCGCTGTGACTGTGGGTGCACAAAGACGTCTTTGAGATCCTGCTTTCAATTCTTTTGGGTGCATTCCCGGAAGTGGAGCTGCGGGATCACGTGGTGAAGGCATGTTCAGTTTTTTGAGGCTCCACCGTATAGTTTTCCACGGTGGCCTCACTCCTTTCCCTTCCCACCAGCAGTGTGCAGGTCAGGATCTGTGTTCTGCTTGGCTCTGTATTCCAATGCCAAGAGCTGTGCCTGCCATCTGGGCGTCAGGTGCTCAAAAAGTGTCCACGGTGTGTACGCGAGCAAGAGGCAATTGAAATTCCAGTGGGCTCGAGGGAGCCAGGGGTGAGGCGGGGGTGGGGGTGGGAGAGCCTGGACCCTGTGGTCAACAGGAAGCTCCAGCAGCAGCTACCCAGCGGGACCTGGGCTTGGATGCCGAATTACCCGTTTTCCAGCCAGGATGCCAAGAGAGCTGCCACTCCTGAGGACTCGGGCTGTAGCTTTTAAAACTATTTTCGCTCTTCTGATTGGCTGGCAGGATGAATTCTTTGTGTGAAAAAGCAAAGCTCTTAGAATTTCTGTTTTCTTCTTTTCAAAAAGGGCGCTGGCCTGGTCCGGGCCTGTATTCCGGGTTCATTCTGGTTCCCCAATAGAAGGCTCTTTCCTTTGCTTAAAAAATAGGGCTGTCATCCGATTTGAATTTTAACTGCAGGGTGAGGAGCCCAGAGGGAAACCGGAGCCGGGTGAGAGAAAGCGTGCAGGAAACTTAAGGAGGGAGCACTTTGTGGTCGGCCCACAGGGAGGACAAGCAGAATCCGAGGTCTGTTTCCCTTTGGTGGAACAGGTGGCGGGGGACGAGGGCGGGCTGGGCAGAGCAGCCTAGAGTGAAGGGCCCCAGGGCCGAGAACCTGGGGGCTGGTGAGAGGGCGGAGAGCGGATCTGCACAGCCATGTGGCCTTGCCCCATGCCTGCTTGCCCGGGCACAGGAGGAGGGCAAGGTGCACGGTGGGTGCGGGACACGCATACTGGACAGACTCCCCCGGCAGGTTTCACTCTCCTGCCAGTGAGGGCGCTGCAATCCTTTTGTGCCCCTGGCCTGCTCAGGCCTCTCCGGAGGCTGCTCAGACAGTTGCCAGCAGTGGCTGGGGGAGGTTGGCCCACCAGGTGATGGAGAGGGAGCACCCCTGAGGAGATGACCCGGTGTCCTTGTACGTTTCCTAGTAGGGTGTGAGATCCCTTCAAATGCAGCGCAGAAATGGAATCCTGCTCCAAAGAGGTGTGCACTCGGCTGCATTCTATCCAAACCTGGTAATAGAAACCCATTGCCCCGGTGAGGAGACTCCTACAACGGCGGAGCACTTACCCATTCAACGAACACTTACTGTGCCCCACCTTATAGTAGGGATGGGCCCAGAAAAGGCTCGAGGTACCCATGCCTGCAAGCTCTGGAGAAACGGTGGGAGGGGAGCTCACCATTAGTCCATTTTCTTTTTTGCTGGTACCCAGCAGTGATGTCCAAACAGTCATGGCCAAATGGTGATAGTCCACAGTGATGCCCAAAACTGATGCCTATCAGTGATGCCCACACAACAGCCATAGTTACCCTTTCCCTTTCCCTATTTTTTCAATATGACAGGAGATGGCCCTGCGCTCCTTTGGCCTGTGTTTAAAAATAACACCTTGTGATATTTTGTCAAGCTTACATGCCCTTGAAGACAGGTTGGAATCAGAGAAAAACCTATAGCGTGGGATGCAGCCTATCTGTGATCTGAGTATTTGATGGTCCTGGACTTCTGAGTCACACCAGGTGCTTTAAATGGTGCTAACTCAATGTCCTGTGATGAGGGTTGATTCGTGGCCCTTGGTAGGTATATACAAGATTTATCCCTTATTCCTGTATGTGGCTCATTTGTTATTGTGCTATTACATGTAACAGACATTTATTGGGATTCTGTTATGAGCAGGATACTGAGCTGGAGGTTTAGAAGGACCTAATGGAGATTCGATACTTATCCCAGTGAGAGCAGAATGCCCGCAACCAAAGTGTCTGGGGCACTAGAGGTGAAAGTCAAGGGAAGGACTAGTCACTCGAGGAAGAGATCCTTGAGCCATCTGGGCTGCAGTGAGGGGGTGCCTTAGGCGAGTTGGTATTGGACTCAGCCTGGGTTCTCCTGAGAGCAGAGTTTGGGAAACCCCTTGTGGCAGCAGCCAACCTGAAAAGGGCACCCCGGGAACTGAGGTGAGTGAAAGCCCAGGGTGAATGCAGCTGGAAGGTGGAGAGGCTGGGCCAGGAGCACCGTGAGGCCAGCCAGCCCTGGAAACTCACGTGCCATCATGGGCCGGCGGACGGAGCCTTATGAAGTACATCTCAGGCCTGTCCTCTGGGCTCTGCCTCCAGCCCCCATAGGCCCTGGTGGGCCTACTTCCCACCGGCTACATTTGGGTCAGAGTTTGCTGACCTCATATGCATTGATGAACAGGCAAGGTGGCCAGACAATTCTTATATTTATATGAAATGACCCAAAAGGTAAATTGTACTGGGCCTATTTTACTTTTAGGAAACACACGGAATGTTACACATCTTCGTGTGTGTGTGCGCGTGCGTGTGTGTGTGTTTGTGTGTGTGTGTGTGTGTGTATGCTCTCGTACATGCACAAAAGATCATTGCAATAGAACCAGTTTTTATAATGTTTGGGAAATCAGTAATCTGCCCATCCTGGCTGTTGGTTTTCATGTTTGAGGATAACCTGACTGGCCACATGCAGTGGGGAGGGGGGTCACCTGGTTACCAAGTCAGTGGGTGCTCTGGGGGCTCAGAGGAAGCCCGTCCTCTGCCCAGGACAGGATCATGTAGCACAGGACACGAGCCTGACGGGCAGGTGTGCAGGTAGAAGGCCATTCTCTTCCCATAAATACCATCTGGGCCTCACCCCCACAGGTGCCTGCCACTCTGCATTCAGGGAGACAGTCTGGGTGCCACCCAAGCAGCCGCCTACCTGCTGCCCCAGTGGCAGGGAGGGATCTGCGCCGGGTAGACCTGGGGGGTCGGCAGAGGCTACGCTATTTGTGGGCACTAGTCTTGGGGTTTCCCGGGGAGCTCTGGTTATTTTACCGATAAATACTGCATTTCAGGAAGTTTTCAACACTTTTTTTTTTAAAGATTTTATTTATTTATTCATGAGAGACAGAGAGAGAGAGAGAGAGAGAGAGAGAGAGAGAGACAGGCAGAGACATAGGCAGAGGG
Source organism: Vulpes vulpes (assembly GCF_048418805.1). NCBI lineage: Eukaryota > Metazoa > Chordata > Mammalia > Carnivora > Canidae > Vulpes > Vulpes vulpes. The sequence goes on along the minus strand of NC_132794.1, from coordinate 113,106,903 downwards.
AGAAGCGGGCTCCATGCAGGGAGCCCGACGTAAGATTCGATCCCAGGACTCCAGGATCATGTCCCGAGGCAAAGGCAGATGCTCAACTGCTGAGCCACCAAGACATCCCAGTTTTCAACACTTTCATTGAAATATCAGGAAGGGAGACAGAACATGAAGACTCCTAACTCTGGGAAATGAACTAGGGGTGGAGGAAGGGGAGGAGGGCGGGGGTTGGGGGTGAATGGGTGACGGGCACTGAGGGGGACACTTGACGGGATAAGCATTGGGTGTTATTCTGTATGTTGGTAAATTGAACACCAATAAAAATTAATTTATTAAAAAAAAAAAAGAAAAATTAACTCGTGCAAGGAAGGAAGCCTGGCCAAGAGTAACAGTGAATACATTTGCAAGAAGAACACCTGGAGAAAGCAGAGTGCGAGTGCTCAGGCTATAGCAGTAGACCTCGTCGTTTGCTGCCCCAGCCCCACCCGCCTTCATTTCCCGTGGGAGGAGGGCGGTGACGGTGGCCCACACTCCAGGCTTTCTTTTCGGGTAAAATTGCCCCAGTATGTAAATAGCAAATCGAGTTTGCTGTTTTCCTTAAAATTTCAACCTAATCTTTCACCCCCAACTCTTGCTTGTCAAAATATTGCTTTAAAATCCAGCGTAGTGTCTAACAAAGCCATTGATTTTCTTTATTCAAAATCTGTTCACACACTAGAGAGAAAATATGAAAATACCATTCATTGTCCTCAAATAACGCACTCCTGTCAGTGAGCGTGAGGGAGGGATATGTGATTTCTCCCCAAAGGTGGCTTAGCTCTGGTTTTCCTATTTTTTTTTTTAAAGATGTTATTTATTTGTGAGAGACACACAAAGAGAGGCAGAAACACAGGCAGAGGGCAAAGTGGGCTCCCTGCAGGGAGCCCGACATGGGACTCGATCCCGGGACCCCAGGATCACACTTGAGCCAAAGGCTCAGTTTCTGAGCACCCCGCCCCCCCCAGGTGTCCCTAGCTCTGGTTTTAGAAGTGGCTTAGAATGTGTAATCGGAGCTTGCCACACAGCTGAAGCTCACCCAGTGGGTGGTGAGTGACTGATTACCGATCGCTTGCTCAAGGGACAAGAACATGAGCCTCGTGGGTGAACTGGCAATATTGTTCGTGCCACTGACTTCAGTTTTCTCCCTGGTTTTGTCCCTGGGACCGCTGGCAGACAGATGGGACTGTCAAGGTTTTCAACATTGTCTAAAGACAGAGAAAAAAAAGCTTTCCATTTATGGACGAGGAACAGGCCAGCCTATGAGAAAAGACGGCCGATACCTTTTCACTTCACTCACCCATCGAGCCAATAGTTAGTGAGCTGAGGACACCCCTTTCCATCCCGCAACCAGCGCTAGAGCCCAGCGCGCTGAGTGGCTTCAAGGCGACGGCATTCGGGGAGCTAACTTGCATCCCCTTCCTAACTGGGTTCAAAGGCACAGGATCCCACAATCAGCCATTCTCAGCCCTCTGTTTTGGCCTCGAACCTCAGCAGGTGGGAAGAGAGAGGAGGAGATCACACTGCATTGGTCCTACGTGGGACTGTGAATTGCACCCATGACGGTTTGGATGCACGTACAGCGAGCACAGTGCCTTTGAGGAGAGAGAAAACTTCAGCTCCCACCTGATGAGTGAGGCGCCCATAAATAAAAATGCCATCCCCCCCCAAAGGAAAAAAAATTATGAATTCAGAAATTCATAGTCATTTGGTTTTATTGTTGCCTAATGCTTTTTAGATCTGCGCGGGCCCTGCAGAAAATCAACTCTGAAACTCTGCATAATTAGGACATCTTTCATAGTCGTAAATGCTAATCCCATTGGAGAACAGATTAAGAATTCACAGGCATGAATTTCTGGCATCAGGTACCTGCAGTTCCTTTTCTTTTTGAATAATTCATTATTTAAATACTTCACCGCGCATCCTCTGCAGCCCTGCGTGTTGTATCGGGGGCAGGGGAGAAATAAGAGATTAATTTCCCATATATTTCAACGCTAAACACATTCAGGCCTCGTTGGTGTTGATTTGGTGTCGTTGGATGGCAATTGCTAACGATGTTACAGTTTTGGTCACCCTAGGGACCCATTTAGGGAAATTAAATAGAACTTCTGCAGGACATTAATAAGGTCAGAGAGCTAACTTTTATAGGTGACTGAGTTCTTTGGTTTAAGAAGAAAAAAAAATAAAACAGCAAAGGATTCGGAAAGGTGTTTTCCGTAGTGTGGGGATTATTTGTAGCAAATGGGGTTTCATTCAGTGCTTCCCCATTTTTGGCCATGAGCTTAATGATAAAATGTGGGGACAGAAGGTGAAATGTGACACCCTGCAGGTGACTTTTGTCCACCCACAGGTGCGTGTGTGTGTGTGTGTGTGTGTATGTAGCAGCACATCTCTAATCCTTCAAGACTCCGTGCCCTATCTTTTCTTATTACAAGGTCTGTATCAGGTCTTTTCTTGAGGTCTGCATCAGCGTGGTGCAAGTCTCCCTCGTGGAAAGCACTCCCGGGGAGGGGAATCCCTCCCTGGGTGCCTCAGTGGTTTGCACCTGCCTTTGACCCAGGGCGTGATCCTGGGGTCCTGGGATCGAGTCCCACATCAGGCTCCCTGCAGGGAGCCTGCTTCTCCCTCTGCCTGTGTCTCTGCCTCTCTCTCTCTCTCTCTCTCTCTCTCTCTGTGTCTCTCATGAATAAATAAATAAATAAAATCACACACAAAAAAGATGGAGGCGAAGAATTTGTAGTGTCTTAAAAAAAAAAAAGAAAAGCACTCCCGGGCTGTGAGGAGCTCCCTGTCCAGGCGTCTGTCCCTCTGCTGAGCAGTGAACTCCCCGTGAGAACAGTGTGAGTGTCGTCTGTGTGTCGCTGGTGCTGGCAATGCCTGGCACACACAAGTGCTTTGCATGTGCTCGTTTAATGAATGAATCAATTTTCAGAGACTCGGCCCAAACTCCGTTGGTTGCAAGTGACAGAAACTCAATTTGAATAGCTTCAGCCTAAGGGAGAAAGTGGTGTAAAGATCTAGAGTCTCGCTTGGAACCCACGGGCAGGAACCAGGGCTCCAGGGCCATCAGGATGCTCCCGGTTTCTGGCCTCTGCCTCTCTCAGTGGCCGTTGCCACCTCCCCCCACCACGCCCGGTGTGTGCCGTCTTGTGGCATCCGCCCCCTCGCTTGCTCTGTACCAGGACCCAGGATTCTCCAGGACGGACTGTGACTGGCTCCGTTCTGGCTGGGTGCACACCCCTGAGCGAGCCAACTGAGGTCAGCTGTCCTTATAAGACAGACCAGGGGCCCCTGGGGGGCTCAGTTGGTGAGGTGTCTGCCTTCGGCTCATGTCATGATCCTGGGGTCCTGGGCTCGAGTCCTGCATCGGGCTCCCTGCTCAGTGGGGAGTCTGCTTCTCCCTCTCCCTCTGCTGCTCCTCCTGTTTGTGCTCTTTCTCGCTCTTGCTCTCTCAAATAAATAAATAAAATCTTAGAAAAAAAAAAAAAGGCCAGCTCCCATGGGGTGGAGGTTGACGGGAGAGTTCACAGGACAGTGTTCAGTGTCCTGGGCCAATACAGGCCCACGCGATGGCATCACACAGTCCCATGCCACTCTCTTGTGGTGGTAGATGTGACTGGCTTTCTGTCTCTGGGTGAGAATTAGCTTGATGTGGGTTTGTGCCTGGTACTCCTCCTTCCTTTTTTTTTTTTTTTTTAAAGATTTTATTTATTTATTCATGAGAGACATGAGAGAAGCAGAGACACAGGCAGAGGGAGAAGCAGGCTCCATGCAGGGAGCCCCATGCAGGACTCAATCCTGGGACCCCAGGATCACGCCTTGGACTGAAAGCAGTTGCTTAACTGCTGAGCCACCCAGGCGTCCCAGTACTCCTCCTTCCACTGGGTGTTTTGTTTTTGTTGTATCTGACATTAAAAACTTGCATTTGAATAGGTTTAAAAAATATATACTTTACAAACGCGCTTGAGTGAATCAACCCCCCACCCTGTTCTGGGCAGCACTGCGTGTGGACGGAGCCCTGGAATTCAGGTCTCACAGTGTCCAGTTCAGTTCCTCTTTCCCCTGAACAGAGTTCCTGCCTTATTAAAATAACGCATCCAGGAGTTTACCACTCTGAGTGCTTGTCCTTTCTAGGCGACCGTGGCTGGTGATTGTCAAGCACGTGCCCAGTGCCAGGCTGGCCCAAGTGCTTTACGTGTTCCAGTTTTTTCCAGATCCGCAGAAGCCCAAAGGAGGAAGGTACTGGTGTTATCCTCTGAAACAGGTGGGGACGGTGAGGCAGAGGGTGATCTGCATTTCACCGAGGTTGTAGAGCCGTTGCTGTGAGTGCCCGAGGGAGCAGGGGCTTCTGGTTAGACTGGTGGCAGGGGTGGCCCTGATGAGAATGAGGAGCACTGGATCCAAGGCTGGACACGGGGTGTGAGCCCCCCCCAAGTCCCTCCTCAGTGGCTCAGGCAGGAGGAGGCCTCCATCTGCAGAGGGTCTGCTGCCTTTCCTGGGGAGGCCCCCCCTGGGCGGGGAGCTGCCCTCCGCTCTGTCCCCGTGCAACCTGGATCGACAGGCCCCACATGGAGCAGCCAGGGGCTTGGTGACAAAGGAATGGAAGGCTGATGGGAGAGGGCTTGTCTGTAATCACATGCTACTTTGGGGGTCCATCCCCCGGCTGTGCTCTTTCCTTCCCCCTGGGCCTCTGCTTCTTGCTCTGGGTGATGAGGGATTGGATCTGGCAGTGCTGAGGTTTCCTTCCAGGGCCGAGAATTCTGGAGACCTATGCAAGGTCACACTAGTGCTTTCTCTCGCAGCTGCAGAAGCTGGTGGAAGCCCAGATCTGCCTATGACCTTGGCAGAAGGAAGAGCGCCCTACAGCCTTTGATCTTTGGAGTCTCCACAGATCACCCTTCCCTTGCCTTCCCTTCCCTTCCCTTCCCTTCCCTTCCCTTCCCTTCCCTTCCCTTCCCTTCCCTTCCCTTCCCTTCCCTTCCCTTCCCTTCCCTTGTCTTCCCTTCCCTTCCCTTGCCTTGCCTTGCCTTGCCTTGCCTTGCTTTCCCTTCCCTTCCCTTCCCTTCCCTTCCCTTCCCTTCCCTTCCCTTCCCTTCCCTTCCCTTCCCTTCCCTTCCCTTCCCTTCCCTTGCCTTGCCTTCCCTTCCCTTCCCTTCCCTTGTCTTCCCTTGCCTTGCCTTGCCTTGCCTTGCCTTGCTTTCCCTTCCCTTCCCTTCCCTTCCCTTCCCTTCCCTTCCCTTGCCTTCCCTTGCCTTCCCTTGCCTTCCCTTGCCTTCCCTTGCCTTCCCTTCCCTTGTCTTCCCTTCCCTTCCCTTGTCTTCCCTTCCCTTGTCTTCCCTTGTCTTCCCTTCCCTTGCCTTGCCTTGCCTTGCCTTGCCTTGCCTTGCCTTGCCTTCCCTTCCCTTCCTTTCCCTTCCCTTGTCTTCCCTTCTCTTCCCTTCCCTTGCCTTGCCTTGCCTTGCCTTGTCCTGCCTTGCCCTGCCCTGCCCTGCCCTGCCCTGCCCTGCCTTGCCTTGCCTTGCCTTGCCTTGCCTTGCCTTGCCTTGCCTTGCCTTGCCTTGCCTTGCCTTGCCTTCCCTTCCCTTCCCTTCCCTTCCCTTCCCTTCCCTTCCCTTCCCTTCCCTCTTGCCCCTGCTGGATGGGGACAGATAGGCATCAGTAGGAGCTGGTTCAATGGTGACTGGATATAGGGAATAGTGTTCACGGCACCCAAAGAGCCAAGCAAATGCCCTCTTCCCTTTCTGTCCTTGTTTAATTTTACTTCTTTATTGCTTAAGTTTCTCTCCTGGCTGTCTTGATCAAAGAGCTTCCAAATTTCAGATGGCGCCCCATGGTGTAACTCACTGGGGAGCATCCAGCCTCGCTCTCAGGCTTGGATCTTGGTGTGTCGCCCTTCCCGTGGGAACCATGCTGCCATCAACTGGGTCCTGACAACTTCACTGACATCCTGGGGAGGACCATGGGGAGAATGGACAGTGTTCTGCTTAAGGGACAGTCAACCCTGCTTCATGGTGTGGATCACAGTGAATGACTATGGGTCTCATGTCTTAAGAGTCAAATGAGAACATCGGCCTAAATTTTCTCTGAGCTCTTTCCCTCTCCTTTGTTTTCGTTCTCAGCTTCAACATTCCCGTTGCCTCAAAAGGTGGGAGTTCAACATTTCCAGTCCAGGTCCTGGCCAGCCACCGCCTCTAGCAGGAGGGGGTCTGGTTCTGGGCCAGGGGAATGCATCTGGAGTCACTTGCTCATTTAGCCTCTCCCCACCCCCCCCCATCCCCCCATCCCGCCCTAGCCTTCGAGTGGGGCTGGAGGATTGTTCAGGGGGAATCTGTGCTGAAAGCTGAGAGGGAGTCGCCTGCAGAGGAGAGAGCTGTGTGAGGACTCGGAAGACGGCCGCTGTGCCTGTCATCAGCTCTCTCCTGGCCCAACCCTTGATCCAAGTCTGGTAATTTCCACCCTCTAAATTACTGGGTTAACAGAAATGGTACCAAAACGTGAAATGAAATGAGTAGGCGTACGTCATGCACCTGCATTTCCACACGATTCACAAGCCAGTGATTCTCAGCATCGTGCAAATCTCCACTACGTCACTGGTTAGACAGAGAACTGTGCCACGTAACTTGGGCAGAAGACACGCAACCACGCAACCAGGTATCAAGGCCTTGGAAATGATGCCCAGGTGACCGTGCGACACGCCTCTCTTTCCTCACTGTCTTACTCCCCTGCTGTCCCTGTGAGTTGGTGATTCCAGTTGTCCTCATGGGAGACCGGGGCTCAGGCTGGTGGCGGGACTTTGCCTGGCTCCGGCCCAGAGCCGTCACTACGCTGTCCCCGCCCGCCAGGGACACAGCGCTTCCTAACAGAGCGGGCTTTCCATCGCCTGCCTGCATCGTCGCTCCTCTGCGCCGGGCCCTCTTCCTCTCTTGAATGTGTTTCTTATCTGCCCGGGGCTGAGGTCACTCTCCGTGTCGGCAGGAGCCTGCGCTGGATCCTTTCCGACCCGGCGAGAAAAGGCAGGGATTGTGCAGAGGCAGCGGGGGTCGCCCGTGGCTCCTTTGCACGGCCCAGTCAAGAATCCGTCGGGATTCGAGGGGCCCGACCCGCAGGACACGTGGAACCTCGCTGCACCCGGCAGGGCTGGGGACAGCGGGAAAGAGAGGGGGGCCTTTGAAACCAGAGACGGCTTTGGGTGACCCGAGAACACAGGTAGAGGCGCCGGAGACGGAGGGACGGCAGGTGGCCAGCGTGCTTTGAAGGCACGTAGAGGTCACCCAGGAGCGTCCGGCCCCTTTGCGGCTGGGGCCCGGGCACCAGGACCGTCCCCGCTGGGGCCCTTCCCGAGGCTCTCCTGCCGCACCCAATACCTGGATCAGACAAAGAAAATCGTGTCTGCCAGGCTCCCCAGCTGAAGTCACAAGATTCCGAGTATCATGCGGCACCCTGGGATTCCTACAAACACCCATCAGGAGGGGTGCGCCGCCCGCCACTCGGGCACGGCCGGGCACCCGACTTTTCAGATAAGAGCATTCAGTACGGGCTTGAGAAACCATGTGATGGTCATGGATTTCGTGAAGAGTAACTGGTTCCCCGCCCAGAGAAGAGCCCAAGTCTGCATCATCCAGATGTACCAAGGCCTGGAGACGGCCGAGCGGGCGGCCAGCAGATATGAGGTACGGCTGGAGCTGGGGGGAGCGGTGGGCGCACCGCTGATGCGGAGAAGCTGGAGGCGCCCCTCGCCAGGTGGTGCAGGTGTTTTGACTGGTCTAATACATGAGTCGCCTTATTTGTACTCTTCCCCCGGCAAGCTGGGAAAAGGCGTTTCGCCTCTCCTTTCAGTGCTTGAGATACGGGAAGGGGGCGGGGGGCAGCATATCGCAGGAGTGTCCTTTACACATGACCCACGTCTGCATTTGCAAACACTTAGTAGGGACTAGCGAGCTCATTTGTATCCGCGTTTGGAAACCGCAGTATGTGTCTGCCAGTTAGAGAGCCCTTGCTCTGTTCGTTTGTAATCATCCGTCTTTAGAAACAAATTCCCATTTGTTTCCTGGCGCCTTATGTAGAAAAAGTATCTATGACTTGCCTTGCTGGAGTTAAAATTGCATGATTTAAGCCAGGCCCGGAAGCGTGGCCTTTTTGCTCCTTTGAGAGGGAGTCCTAATTTTTAAACAGAAGTGACTTTTTTTTTGGGGGGGGGGGGGTTGGGGGGGGAGGAGAAAAGGAGAATTTTGGAGTTTAGAATGTCAAAGTGAGATAAACACATCCCTCAGACATATTTGCATTCTGCAACTGGTGTGAGGCGCGAGCAGTTATCTTTCAGAGAGTAAACACGCATGAAATCCGACCCGCTCGTTACTGTACATGTAATAAATTATGGATGTCGTCGTCATTGACTCCTCTAGAGCTCACTTACCTATCTCTTTTCATAAAGGTAACAGGTAAATTATCAGTGTTTTTGAAATGGGAACCTTTCCCAATGTTGATGCCCGTTGTTAGGAGGGCCTTCGCCCTGAATGCTGGCAAAGACCCCACATCTTTTGTTCCCCACTCCGGGCTTCCTCATTTCAGGGCAATGCGAGAACCTGTTCTGCAGGGTTCAAGGCTGGCTTCTTCCAGTTGCAGCCCTGGGATTGTGAATTTCCATGTTCACAACAGAGAGATAGAGGCCTCAGAAATAATGGCGTTAATTAGATTCAGTAATAGTTGTTCATTAGTTCATTGTCCAATCAACCAGAGCAAAAGGTGTGCAATTAGAATATAATTGAAAGAAACCAGAGATATTATTATTCACAAGTAATTAATTGGATGGGGACAGAATTTTATCATTGTATAATTTTCGTTCAGGTTACTTTTCGATCCTCCAGAGAGAGAAAGACTTGTTGAATTATACCATCTTGCATTTTGCAGACGTGTTCTTGGCTCCAGTTTAAGCCTTAAGTGACAGAGAGCAGCTCTGGTGTCCTGTTTTTTTTTTTTTTTTTTTTTTTTTTATGAATGAAACTTCATTTCTCCCTATAGCGACACTCAAGGCGACAATGTGGAGAAGTGCATCTTTGCAGGAGATTGTGAAAAGCTTTAAGCGTGCTGACAGTCACAGCTGCTGCTTTGTGTCCCCCACACCTCCCACCCCCAATTACCAGTTACAGTCAACAAGTGGAGGTTGTATGCCTGCCACCTGGCAGTAACCTGGAGTCTTAATTCTTATGTGAAAATGAGTCTGAGGCCCTCCCATAGCCATCAGGCCCCCAGCTGGACAGACCTCACTGTGTCTGTGACTTGGGAAGTGGTCTAGGCAAGGCCCACTTTGCTCAGGGGCAGGTCAGGTTTGAAACCCAACATCGGATCCTTGCCTCCTTTCCCTTTTACTTCTGAGCTCTGCCCTTTTAGAGGCAAACATGTCAGAATTTAAAATATTCCATATCCATTGAGCTATTCATATTATTCCCACTGGGGCATGTCAGCGCTGTTTAAATTAGGAATTCCAGGAAGGAGTCAACTTCCTTGCTCAGTTTCCAAGCTGAACTGATGATAGAGCCCAATTAACAGTCTTGGGGCCCTGTTAGACTTGGCCCCAGTGACCGCTTCTCTCTCGCCAGCTCCAAGGCCATGGGTTAACCTGCCTGGGCTGTGACCACAAAGTACCTGACGGGGTGAGAAATGAACAGGGTCACTGAAACGAACGCTCACTGCACAGAGGTACTAGGTTAAAGAAACTAGCTGATTCTCCAGTAAAAGTGAGTTTTGGAAATTTTGTTTCTGTAAAAACCTTATGCATTTCAAGTCCCTCCCATGAGGACCTACAAATCCACTCCAGTTGACTTGAATGTCTAAAACTGGCATTTCTCTAAAACTGTTGTCTTTGTCCTGGGCTGTGTTAATGCCTGAAGAGGCTGCCTCTCATCTGAGATAAGCAGTGGCTCAGCTCAACTCTGTCCCAGGGGTGGCCCAGCCACACTCGTTCCCTTACTTAAACCGCCTTTTAATAGGAATGTACAGCTGACCTGTTTGTCTGAAATGTAAGTAGGATGGGAAATAGATGGTGGCGAGGGGTTTGCAACGCCTTGATCCCTGCCGATTCCAAAATGCTCCAAACTATTAAAAACACAGTGTGCTAAGGGCCTTTCTCTCCCTGCCTAGATATCTGGTAGACTTCAGACTTAAAAATAGCCAGAACCGAGTAATGGGACGGACCTGAGCTTGAGTTCTGGCCGCTGATCACACTGCAAACACGGCCACATCCCGAGAGTCCTTACAGAAGCAGAGCAGGGATGGTTTCCACTTGAGGGGAACCACGTGGAATTCAGAGATGCGCTTGCATCTCCTAGAGTGTGGATATGAGCTAGCATCTCCTAATTGATTGTTGAGAACTTTCTGCTTATAGGCACAGGCTGGGGCATGCAAGTCAAGTCTCATCCATCCGTCTTCTCTTGGGTGACAGTTTCTAATACATTTAATCATTAGATGAGCCAGAGAAAGTTTCTGTATGTGGTAATCGCCTTGTGGCTATGCTTTTTAAGATTTCCTAAAACTTCTATCATTTCTATCTCTCCTTCCTACTCATCCTTTTTTTTTTTTTTTTTGGATTTGGCAGTGATGCTCAATTCTGGCTGACTGTAAGAATCATGGCAAACTGTTATTTTAAAATTTTTTTTGACATGCAAAGATTGCACACATTTAAAGTATAAATTTTGATGAGTTTGGACATAGGCACACACCCATGACAGCCATCAATCACCACAATCAAGGTTCTAAATGTATCCATCACCTCTAAACATTTCCTGTTTTCTTGTGCATGTGACTTTTTTGGTTTTTTTTGTTGGTAAGGACGCTTAACATGAGATGTGTTCTCTAACTGTATTTTAAAGGGTGTTAGCTCCATGTTGTTAACTATAGGCACTCGTGTTGTACGGCAGAGCTCTGGACTCACTAATCTATCACGTAAGCTTTACACCCACTGAGCAACAGCTTCCCGTTTCCCCTTCCCCAGCCCCTGGCAACCACCATTCTATTTTCGGCTTCTAGGAGTTTGGTTTAGATGCCTCATATAAGTGGAATCATGTGGCATTTGTCCTTCTGTGATGGACTTATTTCCCTGAATGTAAAATCCTCTGGTTTCTCCCGTGTTGTCACAAGTGTAGGAATTTCTCAATTTTTAAGCCTGAATAATATTCCATCGCATATATATACTACATTAAAAAAATCTGTTCATCTGTTTGGGTTATTTCCTTATGGTGAACTTTTAACACTGACATATGCTCATCACCCAGCCAAGGCCATTGTGACCCAGGGCAGGTGTGTGGGGTTGTGTTGTATTCCTTTAAAGAGGATTGAACTTTGTTCCCGTGTGAGGTGAAATTACCTGCAAATGGTCTGATCTTGTGAGGCTGACTTTTCCCCACACTTTAATCTAGGGGATTCATCCTCAATAAGTGATGGTTTTGTCCCCAGGCGATATTTGGTAAAGCCTGGAGACACTTTGGTTGTCACAGCATGGGGAAGATGCTACTGGTACCTACTGAGGAGGGGCCAGGGATGCTGCTAGATATACTGCTGTGTCCAGGGCTGTCTTCCACCACCACCAACAAAGACCCACCTGACCTGACATGTTCACAGTGTGGAGGCTGAGAAGCCCTGATCTAGGGCTAACTGAGCCCCCACTGTCAAAGTACAACCCTTGGGAGGACCTACTTAATGCCCCGTGTGTGTGTGAGAACTTTCCACCAGGGCCAGTAGGAGCATGAACTGTTTCCAGCCCTGGGAAAGGTCCCAGAAGCATCTGACCTACTACTACTTTCTGGTAGTTCTTTTTCTGGTTTTATGCAGTTTTCTCTTAAGCATGCGAAAATCAGTATTCAGCCAGAGACTGGAGGGACCTGTTGCTGGTTGCTGGAGCAATCTTTCCCTGCAGTTTACTCCTCTTCAGAATTTAGCCCCAAATTCTAGCTAGCTCAGCTTCTTGGAGTCTTGATCTCTGCCTCCTTTGCTCAATGCTCCTCTCTTGAGCTTCCGCTTTGTGCTCTGCAACCTGGAAACTGTCTCTGGGTAGGGACAATTGTAGGGCTTCCTCCTGTCATGCCCCCTCCCTCCAGGATCATAGACCCCATTGCTTCATAGCTTTTGTCTTTCTGCTCCATCGTAGCTGGAAGTGGAAGCGCCCCCCTAGATAATTTTAATGTCCCACCAGGGTTGAGAGATGCCACTTTGGGCTTTGCTGAATGTCTTCTTAGGTTGGGGTGAGCCCTAGGTCATAGGAGGTAGAAGTACTCAGGTTTTAGGTGCTTGGACTTCAATATAACTTTATTTGGGGAATGAAGAAGTCAATGAGAGGAAACAGGAAGTAAAACAAACATTCCCTTTCTTAGTACAGTTACCAAATGGGGCAAAATGATGTGCCCATTTCCAAATCAAGCCAGAGAGATGTGGCCAGATCAGTCTTCACAGTCTCATGTTTCTTCCTAGGGTCTTGGCCTCCAGTGAGGCTTCTGCTAGATCGGCGGTGGCTCTGGCTGTGGTGTAGGCAGTGAGGTCTCCAAGGAAAGAGCACTGAGAAAAGGCCAATGGACAAAGGACAATAAATATTCCCATCACCTTTGCCGCCTCACTGGCAGGTCAGGAACCCCTGCCTCACCCTGGGCCCTGCTTCTGCCTGTGTGTGTACTTGGTGCTCCGATGGGAGCCTTGGCCACTCACCTCTCTGCTGACAGCAGCTGGTGGTCTTCATGCAGGTGCAGGAGGAGGCAAATCCAGGGGGCAAAGGATGAAACAATCACTTGTGGGGTCTCTGGGCTGCTCACTTGGCACATTCTTCCAGGCTCTCCCCACAGGTGTCAGTGGGAGGCTGGACATTAGAGGGCAAGGTTCTTAGCAGGTGCAGTGGGTTGGAGGGCTGAAATGAATTTTGTGGCATCAGCAGGCACCTCTGGTGGTTGAGGTCTCCAGAATAGCTGTGCTGTGAATGCTTTGTTAGAGGTGACACGTGACTCGATCTGGAACACTTGCAGTCTCTTGAGATCTATCTGACATTGCTGTGGTCAGTGTGCATCAGGACATTGGGCATGGGTCGGGGACTCGGTGTCCACATTTCAGCCAAACCAAGGGAGGGGTGATGGAAGGTGAACGGTGGCTGTGTGGCTAAGTGTGAGGGCACTGGCTTGAGCCTGGGGTCTTGCTAGATGAGTGACCTTGGGAAGCTTCTTGGCCGTTCTGAGGCCTAGTTTCCTCGCCTGTGTTCATGAGAACCATGACATCTACCTCCTAGGTTTGCCGCAGGGATGAAGGGAGACAATCTATACAAAAGGCTAAGCCTCAGGCCTGGCAGAGAGGCAGCATCTCATCAAGATGAGTTGTTGCTACTCACGTTCCAATATGGCCTTTCTCTAGTGTCCCCAACCCTGCTGCGAAGGCGTGGCCCCTGGGACCAGGCTGCTTGTAACCAGTGCTTAGAGGAGACTGCTCCGGGCATGCAGTCCTGTTTAAATTGGGGTGAACATCCCTACTCCTCCTTCCCCACGCTCAGAGTGCCAGGTGACAGGGACTTATAACCTTTGGTGCTCTTGGCTCAGGGTAATCCATTCTCCAAGCAACTCAGACATTAGTCAGCAAATTGGCCCTGAGCCGAATGCACAGTTTCCGCTCACAACCCACCTAATTCTGTGGTCAGCTGCCAGTTCCACCTTTGACAAGGGACTGCTGAGAATTGAGTTCATACACATCTGATTCCTGCCTGTGAAAGCTGGGGAGAAGGCAGGAAGTGTTAACAGAACGTGTTCCATGTGAGATGCACCCTCCCTTCGAAGAGCCACAGGGATATAAAGGAGTTCACCACCCCCAGGAAGGATGGAATGCCCCTCATGCTTTAGTGTACTCTAGAATCCTCAAGAGAACATTCAAGCAACGTAGACCTGGGACTCTGGGGAGGGTGGGATCCAGAAATTTCTGTTTTTTAACATGAAATCCAAATGATTTTTTTTAAGATTTAAAAAAAATTTATTTATTCATGAGACACACACACAGAGAGAGAGAGAGAGAGAGAGAGAGACAGGCAGAGGGAGAAGTAGGTTCCCCATGGGGAGACCGATGTAGGACTCAATCCCAGGACCCCAGGATCACGCCCTGAGCTGAAGGCAGATGCTCAACCACTGAGCCACTCAGGTGCCCCCTAATCCAGGTGATTTGGATGCAGGTCCAAATATGGAACTTCCAGGCTGATACTTTCCAACTGCACAAGCCAAGAAGGAGACAACAAAGAAGCCCAAGTGACTGGCCTGTGTTGAGAAAACTGGAGCCAAGGGGCCCAGGGCGGGGGAGGGGAGGCATGGTCAGAGAGGAGAGTGGCTGGGCCACCGTGTGCCAGGAGAACTGAGAGACAGAGATGGAACAAAAGGGGCTGTTGTTTGATCCCTCAATTGCCTCATTGATCCTCACCACAGCTGTGTGGGGCACATGAGCCCTATTTTTCCAAAGAGAAAGTTCTGTGAGGCCCAATCACTGATGCAGGCTGCATGGGGACACAGGGGCAGGAGGAGGAGGGTCTGCCTCAGTTATGTCTTGCTCTGAGGTTGTGCTTCTGGCATGGTGCTGAGGAGTGGGGAGATGGGGGAGCAGCACTTATCCTGACAGCAGTGACTAGGAACCCAGGGGTCTTTGGGGTTGACTATAGACAAAGCCAACTATGCCAGGATCTGGTGGTAAGAGATAATGATACCTTTGCTCTGACTTGCTCTCTCCCTCTGCTTCAGGAATCTTTCCTTCCCGCAGCTCTTTCACCAAGCACCTCCTCTTGGTCCTTAGGTCCCACATAGGTCCTCACTGACCTCAGTGTTGTCCCATGTTCTCTTCCCTCTCTGGTGGAGCAGATGGATTAAAGAGGAAATATTGGGCTGACTTAAAAGAAATTATCAAGGACCTACTCTGTGCTAGGAACTGTGCTGGTGCTGGGAACACAGAGGTCCAAAAGGCAGGGTTCCTGCCCCTGCTTATCATCTGTTGAAAAGGCAGCCATCCTAATGAGTGCCGAGTCAAGGTGTCTACACTGAGCTGTAGGCAAGGCTGGGAAGGAGACATTTGGGCATGTTCATCATGGAAGATGAAGGGAGAGTGAGAATATGGGGCCTGGGTGGAGAAGGAAAAGACACTTCAGGCAGAAGGAATGGCAGCTCCTGGGTAGTGGTACAGAAAGATCACGCGTAAGTAGAACCCTGTGGTCTCTAGAATTGCAGTTAGAATTTGCAGGGCACAGTTCCTGGGAGGAGGGAGCCAGAACAGCTGACAAGGAAAGAACAGTTGTTGGGAAGCTGTAAGATGAACAATTCTCAGGGCCCACTCAGGGCCATGGATTGTTTTAGTTTCTCACCATCCAGAGTAGAAAGACCTCACTGAGTAGAGGGTAAATTCAGTAGAGATTCTAGAAGGGTCATGCCTTGGATGGATGCCAAACTAGCCCTAGAGTAAAGGCTACCCTATATCCATCCTATAACAATTTTGGAAACAATTCTTGAAAGAATTTGGCTCCTCCACAAGTAGTTTAATTGCCTGCCAAAACTATGATCAATACTCTTTCATGGATTACAACAAAATTCAGCAAGCAATAATATAAAATTAAAAAGATCTAGCATCCAGACAAAGCTCACTAGACATTCAAGAAATAGGAAAGCATGATTCTGAACCAGGAGAAATCATGATTAATAGCAACAGATTTATCAATGACAGTGATGATGGAATTAAAAAGCAATGATTTTTTTTTTAAAAAGCTATTACAAGACTATTGTTTTCCCTTTAAATTCAAGAGTTTGAGGATCCCTGGGTGGCTCAGCGGTTTGGCGCCTGCCTTTGGCTCAGGGCGCGATCCTGGAGTCCTGGGATCAAGTCCTGCGTCGGGCTCCCTGCATGGAGCCTGCTTCTCCCTCTGCCTGTGTCTCTGCCTCTCTCTCTCTCTATGTCTATCATGAATAAATAAATAAAGTCTTTAAAAAAATAAATTCAAGGGTTTAAGAGAAGATACTACCACAATGGAGAAAGAAATAGTTGATATAAAAATGCACCAAATAGAACTTACAGAGAAGGAAAAGAAATGACACTACCTGAAATGGAAATTTTACTAGATGGGATTAATAGGAAATTGGATGCTGCAGAAGAGAAGGTCAGTTAAATTTCTAAACTGAAGACAGAGAAAAAGGAGAGGGAGGAGAGGGAGAGGAGGGGATGAGGGGAAGAGAGAGAGAGAGTCAGAGAAAGAAAACCTGAGTGACCTGTAGGACAACATTGATATCAAGAGATCCAACACACATATAATTAGAATCTCAAAGAGTAGAGCAGAAATGAGGGTAGAAAATGATTTGGAGAAATAATGGCTGAAAAGTTTCCAAATCTACCGGAACGTATGTCAATGCATTGCCTGTCAAGTACATGTATATAGTAGAGTCCAGATCATCAAGCTCAGCCCATCCTGTGTAAATAGTATATATTTCAGTGTCTCCCAGTGGTGGTCACAGGGTTGTCAATCAGAGTTCTCCTGTGCAAGGAATATGTTTGCTTCTTTGTGATCACGCTGCATAATTCACTGAGGCAGTTTGCTTATTTATTTATGGCTGAGATAATATCAATTTAGTGCAAGATTGTTTTTAGCTCCGATGGGCTATGAGAAAAGGGAAAAGCAATCTGGCAGATGCTATCTGTATGATTTTTCTATTCCTGCAAAACAAATGATCATGTAATTGGCTTAAAATGATACCTACTTATTATTTCACAATTTTGTAGGCTGGATATCCTGGTGTGGGTTAGCTGGCCCCTCTGCTAATGTCTCTCCAGGCTGAATCAAGATGTCAGATAAGGCTGTGATCTCACCTGAGGCTCAGGGGCCTCTTCCAACATCACTGGTTATTGTCAGAATTCAGTTCCTTGTGGTCGGAGGACAGAGTCTGCATTCTGTTGGTGGCTGTCAGCTGGCACTCTCCGCTCCTGGAAGCTGTCCTCAGGTCCCTGCCATGCGGTGCCAGCCATAGGCAGTTCACAACATGTTTGCTTGCTTATTCATGGCTAGAAGGACAATCTGCTGCTCTGAACATTTCTGAGTTCTTTTGGAGACACACCTGATTAGGTCAGACCCCCCCCCCCCCCCCCAGTATCATCTCCCTTTGATTCACTCAAAATCAACTGATTAGCAACCTTAATTATACAGGCAAAACCCTCTATCCATATCATATAACTTAATTGTGGAAGTGAGAGCCCGTTGTACTCACAGGCTCTGGGACGTGTGTACCAAGGGGTGGGAATCCTGGGAGCTGTTTTAACATTCTGCCTAAACTTTATTTCAAATTTTTGTATCTGGGCAGAAAAGGAAATAGAAGGAGGTATTGGAATTGAAGGCACATAGGTTTGGAGCCTCTGTCTAGGAGGTCCATGAGGGAAGGTGCCCTTAAGGTCTTCTGGCTTACCACTGTGCCCCCAACACCAGGTCACCTTCAAGAACATTGTGGCATGGGGCACCTGGCTGGCTCAGTTGGTTAAATGTCTGCCTTTGGCTCAGGCCATGATCTCAAGGTCCTGGGATCGAGCCCCACATCAGGTTCCCTGCTCAACAAGGAATCTGCTTCTCTCTCTACCTCTGCCCCCCCCTCTCAAATAAATAAAATCTTAAAAAAAAAACATTGTGGGACACATGTGAATAGATGCATTCATGGATGAATGGATAAACAAAAAAGTGCACAAAGTATGTTTGAAATGAAAATCTGGGGCCAGAGTAGGTGATGGTTGAAGACTGTGCATGCAAGGGATCTGCCTCTGACTCCATGCTCATGTTAGGCTCCCCATGGATCCACTCATTTGCAGTGATCGACAGATACACCTTGGCTTTAGGTAGCCCAAGTGAAGGTCCAAAATGGAGGTCCCTTGTTTCATTACCCTTTTCATTAATCAAATTCCAAATAGAGAAATTATTTAATTTTCTCTCTAGGTTCTAATTTATATCCCTTCTCCATCCAGAAAGGACTTCAAGACAGCTCTAAAAATAAGCATTCTTGGAAGACATCCAGAATTTAGGAATAATAATTTGTCAGAGAAACAAATAGGCTGAAGACAAATGGGGGAATTATTTTCTTAAAGTAGACAACAAATTGCTTGCCAATTTCTATTGAAGACAAGGAGCATCTTCCCAGCAGAGCAGCCCGAAGCTGGCGGTGAGTGGGTTAGCCCTAAGCGGCTACTCTCTGCTAGGGCTCAGATGCCTCCGATCCAGCCCTCTGGTCACAGAAAGTTCATGAAACCCATTATTTTAGCTGCACTCCTCGCCAATGAGTTCTGGATGCTGCTGGCTTCTCAACACTTGGTTCTGGGGTAGTAGCTACACTTTGCTAGTAGTGTTGGAGGACACCTGTTAGAGGCGGTGGTGAGCTGGGCCGCGTGTGCCAGAGGGATGGGGTCTCGGTTGATGGGTATGCAAGGAGGGGCCCAGGGGCATATGGGAGACACAATGTGCTCAGAGCTTTGTTGTTTGCTGCTCACCGTTGATGTGATATTCAGGAAAGAAGCTTTGTCATTCTTCCAGGAGGTGTGTGCCACCGTGCTAGCTGTCAGACACACAGGAAACAAAAATATGAAGACTTTCCATGACAGAGTTCCGCAATAAATGGCCACATCCTCAGTTTTGATTATGCAACACGTGGGGACCAGGGCAAAAGGGACATGTGCTCCTCATGTTAGAAAAGCAGGGAGAAATAGTTGTTCAAGGTACTAAAGTAGGTCTTTTTTCCTTCCTTTTATTGTCTCTCTTTGGGTTTGTCCTGTTGGTTTTTAATGGGTTCTTTAACATTGGTTTAAGCAAAGACAAATTTAGATTTTAAATTTTACCATGAATTTTGACGTTCATCTTTAAACTGCGTAATGCCATTTTAACACGAATATAAGAGCACTCGACTCATAGGTGGAATCACTGAAATGATGCAGCTTTTATTTGCACTGATGCTATACATGCATATATGTATCTCATTCTCACTGGAACAATGGAAACACTGCAAAAATCATCTCTAACTTTTATTTGACATAATATTCGACCAATGCTCTGTACCTTCAGTTTCCTGCTGGGTGAGGAAGGGCTAAGATACAAGGGAGCTACGGGGGTCCTCTCTCTCCCTCTCTCCTTCTCCTTCTGAGCTGTCATTTGCAGCATAAGCAGGTGGCCAACACTGGGACGTAACATGAGGAAGAAAGTCTGTGATAGGGTTGCTTGGTCACTCGTGTTTCCCAGAAATCTACTGCCTTCTTTCTGCATTTGAAGTAAGTCTGTCTCCAGGGGGAGCACAGGCCCCTTGGGGCTGTCAGCACTCGGCGTACTTGATCCTAGATGTGATTCGCTTACCTCATATTCTCTTTGAGTCTTGCTGAACTTCCACATGTGGTAGGCTCACCAGGTAGGTAGGTAGGCTTCCACCAGGTAGGCTCACCTCAGCGAGGGGCCGCTGAGGACCATCTGTGATGGGCAGCGAGGAAATCAGCAAACACACCTTGCCCCGTCCTCTGCTTACAGTACCCCCACTATCCTCTTGGGATTTCATTTACAAAGCACAAGTTCAAAGATAAAAATATTTTATAATTCAAGATGGTGACACAAAAGCACTGGCTGTAGAAGGAAGAAAAATGGATAAATTGGACTTGATCAGCATGAAAACCTTGCGTGCATCAGAGGACATTATTAGCACAGCACAAGGAAATCCCACCTACTACCTGGGTGAGCCTGGATGGAGTTATGCTGGGTGCAATAAGCCGGTTATGACCAGACAGATGTTGACGGACTCCACTTTGACGACGTACCTGGAGTAGTTAAATTCTCTGAGATGGGGAGTAGACTGGTGCCTTTCAGGGCTGTGGGGCGGTACATAGAATAGGAAACTCGTGTTTAACGGTACAGCGTTGCAGCCTGTGGGGCTGGAAAAGCTCTGGAGACAGATAGTGGTGATGACCGCGCGACATGATGAATGTACTTAATGTTACTTACTGAATTATGCGCTTAAAATGCTAAATTTTATGCTATGTATATTTTACCATAATTAAAAGAACTTCAAGATGGTGACATGAAACCCATATGTGGCCCTTCGCGGTACAGGCTTC
Source organism: Vulpes vulpes (assembly GCF_048418805.1). NCBI lineage: Eukaryota > Metazoa > Chordata > Mammalia > Carnivora > Canidae > Vulpes > Vulpes vulpes. Next base: position 113,086,782 of record NC_132794.1, on the reverse strand, counting down.
CGTGTCACTGCCTGGGTCTCATGCCTGTGAAGCTGGTCCTGTGCTAACTCGTGTTTGTAAGTGCGTAGGACGATTCTCTTTCACAACAGGAGGAGATCTCTGAGGTCAGGGTCCCTGTCTCATTTCTCTCACTAACCCTGTGTTGAATTGAAACTCCGAGCTAAAGTGGAGCTTGTTCACGATACATTTAAAAAATGCAGGCTTATGTACGATTTACATATATTAATATTCATACACTGTGTAAGTATACAGTTCATTTTGTTTTGACAAATGCATACAGTGGTGTAACCAGCACCAAATCACGATGTAGGGCATATCTACCACCCAGAAAGTTCCCTGGTGCCTTTCGTACCCAACACCTTCCCTCAGCTCTGCCCCTGGCAATTGCTGATCTGCTTTCTGCCACTTAACTTTTACCTGGTCTGGCATGTTTTTAACTGAAATCATGCAATATGCAGGTGTGTGTGTGTGTGTGTGTGTGTGTGTGTGTGTAATAAGTTTTCATTACAACTTCTGGCTTCTTAATTAAACAGATCAGGTTCTGTTGGGGTGGCAGAGAGGTGAGGGTCCCTGATTCTGGTACATGTAGATTTTTATTCTAAGTCCACACTTTCTTTCAATTCTGACTTTACATGAACTCTTACCTTCCCCAGGATCAGCTGCTTTATATACAAAATGGAGTTAATAAGAGTCCCTTCCCTTCACCCAGTGCATTTTCGGGGGTTGAATAAGGTGATGTACGAAAAGTGCTCAGGGCAGAGCTTGGCTCATAGCAATAGCTCAGTAATGCTTAACTGTTTATCATCCTATTACTGATACCATCATTAACAAGAATTCTAAGAATGGCATGTCCTTGTCTCTCAAATGGCAGCCATGGTACCTTCCTTCTCGTGTTGCCGTGGAGATTATTTAATGTCCGTTTAGCATTTTATATGGTGCCTAGCAATTGGTAAGCAATCTGTAGTGTAGCTGTTGATATTATTCCATTCTGAAGCCATCAAGGACCCTGTTTTGCTATTCCTCACTAAGTAAAAGTCATCACCTTCTCTAATTGTGAGAAGATGTGAAAGGGCTCCATTTAGATTGCTTTCTGCCAGTCTAGGTTAAAAAAAAAAAAAAAAGTTGCAAACAGCAGCCACCAGTGTGAAATAGTAAAGGCCTTTCTCCCATGGGCCCAGGGGATGAGTTCCATGTGAACAGGTGAGCCAAAGAACAGGAAATACCCTAGTCCTTTTTTTTTTTTTTTTTTGTCTCTATTCTTTTGAAAGAAGAAAAAATGACAGCAATTGAGTTAAAAGTTATACAGTTGAGTAGGCGACTGAATTGTCAGAACTTCCTGAGGTGTTCCGAGTCAGGGTAGCATCACTGTAGTGGATTCGGAAGTACTTGAAGCCGCTTGGGAGAGTAGACCGTGACAGGGAACAATCCCTGGGAAGAGAAGTTTCCACCTGGTACAAGAAATGGATTCAGCTTCTGGAATCATCAGCTCGCATTTTAAAGCAAGGAGAGAAGGTTGCAAATGATAGGAAACATAATAGAACATGTTGAAAGGAATACTTAAGGAATCAGGGGAAATCCACCTCTTTGATATACAAAATAGTTCAGCTAAATTTGATTTTGTAACTGGGTAATTAACATGCCCATGTTATGGCGTTATGTCCCCCCACCCCCTGCCCACGCCTGATGTTGGCATAGAAATCTCCAGCCAAGCTCTTCATCCTCATCATCACTGTTCTCATTTATCCGTGCAAACACACAGGGGCTGAAGTCACCCTGGCGGGAAAACGGAGGGTGAACTCTCCATGGACCACTTCTCGTTAGGCAGCCAGGGAGGCTGCTTCCCGGGAGTCTCACAAGAGGAGGGAGGATGAAAATAACGGATCCTCCTTCCATGCTGATTTGCCTTATTTTCAAACCAGAACCCCAGCAGACACCACTCTTGACGACACAAGTGAAGGAGAAGCAAGGAGAGACTGAGGCATCTTCCTGCAGATCCTAACAAGGGAACAATCCCCCCCCATTTGCAATCAGATAAGGGATATTATCTCCATAATAAAAGGCAATTGAGAATCTAAATGAAAAATCTAATGCTTTTCATGCTGATTTATTTTAGATTAGAAAAAGTTAAAGCAGATGTAAACATGGAGAGATGAAGCATGAAGAGGGAATCATGGCAGAGTGATAAATCTCAGTTTTGAGTTATTATAGGTGCAGGGTTGCATTAACCAGAAAATACACTGTTGATCCAAAAACTGCTCTGACATTAATTATTGTTGCAGAAGAGAATTCAGAAGATTGAATATAAACATGCAATGCTGGCAAAGATCAATCATGCATCCAGATTAGCCATGGAGAGTGTATTCCCGCCCCTGAAGAGAAGAGGCTGTGTTAACCCGTTGGCAGGCCATGCTGGAGCCCTCCCTGTGACGTGCTATCTGCCTTCTCCCCGGACCTTCAATATCCCCTGGGGAGAAGACACCGGATGCAGAAAAGAAATGGCCCTCTTTTTTTTTTGGACCCCAACAGTGTCTGCCATCATTGTAAAGAGAAGACTTGGCCAAAAATCCACCCTTGGTCTTTGGTCCTTGAGATATAAATAGACTTGTAATCTCTCCTCTGTTTTCTCTGTAGACCATGCACACGTCCAGGCAAGGCAGAGTGCAGAGGTACTAGAGGCAGGGATCTGCCTAGACTTAAGTTCCCAGCTGTTTGCTCTTCTCTCTCCTTTCTCTTCACTTGGTCCCTGTTTTACTTGCTCAATGCTTTACAAAGCCCTGACCACCGCTGAACACACACACTCATGCAGGGGCACACACACACATGTGCTAATATGGGGAATGCCGAGAGCACTGTGTTCTAGTTGGAGAGGATCCTGGCTCTGGCATTTAGTAGCTCTGTGACCTAGAGCAAATTCCTGAATCTCTCCCTGCCCCCGTGTCCATAACCACAAAATGCAGAGATACTGGCTGCCTTGTGGGAACTGGATGAGAGGATCTATGGAAAACTCAAACCCAGGGACTAGCAAGTTTATTAAACGTCTGTTGTACGAAGACCACAGTTCTCCATCCAGAGCTCTTGGGGCCAAATGTGATTCAACGATGATTTCTTAATTTTATTTCAGAAAGGTAACACTGCACAACATTTCTAGCAGGATCTAATCACCCTGTAATTAAGCTCACTGATGTTTTTGCAATAAAATGTATGAATATTCACACTAAATGGAATAAATTAATATTATAAATAGCCTTAGGTTAGTTCAGGGAAGGTCTGACTGTCAGATTAGTTTTCTACAAATTCACAGAAAAAAAAAACCCTCTTGGATTTCAGAGCTTTATGGATTTTAGAGTTGCAGGTATAGGATTATGGATCTATTGTAAGAACTCTGATATCTTGAAGGGAGAGTCGGTAAACAACAAAAACAACAAAAACAGTAGCATATTTGCTCATTAAGGTCCAGCCATTATGGCAGGACTTGGGAGGATCAAGTGGGAGAATGTGAGAGCTGCTTTGTAAAGCGTTTGTCTTCTGTAAATGGATGGTTCTAGTATTACTGTACCAGAGATGTTCAGATCTCGCTAGTGCTCAGCTTCCGGCTCTTGACAGAACTCACAGGATCATTTTGTTGTCAATGTTATCAGCATCCTAGCTGGTGCCAGGCTTGACCGTGGAGTTTCTGCTGGTAGTGGTGGACCCTATAAGATAGCAAGTGGTGAGAGGGTGTGGAAGGAATGCGAGCCTGGAGTCAGGAGGGCTGGTGCAGGTGTAAAAGCCCCATTTTCTTGCCCATGGGCCCTGATGTCTCTCCCACTCTCAGGACCTTTGTTTCTTTATGCAATCAGAACTGTATGTGTTCTGGCCACCTCTCAGGGACTTTGGGGAGTCAAAAGGAGGTAATGTGTATAAAAGAACTGTGCAAACTGGAACATTCCCTGTGATTCTGAGGTGTCATGATTCTTTGCATGTCCTTGATTCTAATCATAGTGTTCTGTTCTCAAGGACTGATCTTGATCCCGATTGCCTTGATTCCAACATGGGCTTCTTCACTTGCTTTACTAGGTCTTTGTGACTTTGAGAAAATTACTTAGCCTCTCTGTGCCTCAATTTCCACCTCTGTAAAATGGAAATAGTCAAGCTATTTCTCCCACAGAGTTGTTGTAGGATCCAGTGAGGTCACTATGTGCATGCAGTGAGGCCTCGGTGGTATCTCCTTGTGTCATCCCAAGCTTGATGCAGGCTGAGGAGCTTCTGGGAACAGAGCTGGAAAATGGGGTCTAAATCTAACCTCCACCATGTGGCTTAGGTCAGTTACTGTGGCCGTTCATTAAATAACATGGCCGTTCATTAAGAACTAATGGCTTCAGAGACCTAAGGGAGACAAAGTCTTGAAAGGGGTGAGACAGGAGCTACCTAATGATCACACAAGAAATAGCTCAGCACTGATAAGTGTCTCCCAGTGGAGACACTCCGAGGTCTTAACTAATAAGACCTTTAGCAATATCTTTTGTTTATTAGGGAACATGATCTGCGTGCAGAAAGAGTGCCATATATATTGAGTTTTGTATACTTTTTCCATTCTTTCTTTCCATAAAACTTTTTTTTTTTCCTCAGTGGAAATCACAGTAGACATCCACTGATATTATGTGGTATATCATCACACGCATGTGCTCATGTGCTATCACAGTCCTTTCACCCACTCCTGTCATTCAGTACATGCTTTCAAAGACAAATTAGGGACTCAGTGCTGTTATAGATGTTACAACCAAAGCAATGAATAAAGAATTTGCTGTGTGCAGCTCACATTCTAGGGGGAGGACATGGAAAACAGGTCACCAAATATATCACAGCCAGCAAACAAGGAACAGAAGGAAACTACCTCAAAAGCATAGAAGCTACATAATGAAAAACCCACTGTGAGCATCATACTTGCTGGTAAAAGACTGAGAGCTTTTCCTCTAAAATCAGGAACAAGACAAGGATGACTGCTTTCACCATTTCTGTTCAACACCATAGTGGAAGTCCCAGCCAGACCAGCTAGGCACAGAAAAGAAATAAAAGGCATCAGACCATAAAGAAAGAAGTAAAATCATCTCTATGTGTAGATGATATGATCTAATATGCAGAAAGCCCTAGAAGATCCCACAGAAATAGTGTTAGAACTAATAAACACATTTGGCAAAACAACAAGATGAAGAGGCAATAACACAAAAACCGGTTGCATTTCTCTACACTAATAGTGAACAATCTGAAAAGGAAATTATGAAAACAGTTCAATTTACAGTTGAAATAAAAAGAATGAAATACTTAGGAATTAACCAAGGGGGTAAAAGACATATACAATACAATAAAAGCTACAAACTGTTGCTGAAATAAATTAAGGAAGGCATAAACAACTGGAAACACATCCCATGTTCATGGATCAGGTAACTTAGTATTGTTAAGATATCGATACTACCTAAAATGATCTATAAGGTCAGTGCAATCCCTGTGAAAATCTCAATGACTTTTTTTCAGAAATAAGAAAACCCATTATAAAATCCATATATAATCCCAAGGGATCCAAAAAAAAAAAATCTCAAGGGATCCCAAATAGCCAAAACAATCCAGGAAAAGAACAAAGCTGACAGGTTCATTCTTCCTGACTTTAAAGCTTACTATAAAGCTATGGTAATCAAAACAGTGTGGTACTCGTGTAAAGACCAAAAATAGACCCATAAAATAGAATAAGCCTGCTCATAAATGGTCAAATGACTTTTGACAAGCCATTCAATAGGGGAAGGGCAGTCTGGTCAACAAATGGTGCTGAGAAGACTGGATATCCATATACAAAGGGATTCAGTTGGATCCTTGTCTAACATTCTCACGGATCCAAGACCAAATACTATGAAAAGACCTAGAGCAAAGAAGAAGAAGACCTAGAGCAAAAGCTTCATGACAGCTAATTTAGCAGTGACTCCTTGGATATGACACTAGAAGCACAGGCAACAAGAGAAAAAATAGACAAATTTGACCTCATGAAAAGTTTTTAAAATTATGCATACTGGTGAATCACTAAATTCTACTTCTGAAACTAATAATGCAATATATGTTAACTAAGTTAAATTTAAATAAAAACTAAAAAAATATGCATCAAAAGGCAATATCAATGGAGAGAAAGGCCAATGTACAGAAAGGAAGGAAATACTTGCAAATTGGTTTATCTGATAAGGAATTAATGACCAGAATATACAGAGAAACAAAACTTAAGAACAAATAAACAAGGTAGAGGACTTGAAGAAATATTTCTCCAAAGCAGATGTATAATAAGCCTATGGAAAGATGCTTCACATCATGAATAAGTAGGGGAATGCAAATCACACTGTAGTGAGATACATCTCATATCCATTAGGATAGTTATTATTAAAAAAAACATAAAATAACAAATGTTGGTGGGGATGTGGAAAAAGGGAAACATCTGTGCACTGCTGGTGGAAATGCAAAAATGGTAAAGCCTCTTAGGAAAACTGTGTGAAGGGTCCTCAAAAAATTAAAAAATAGAATTATTGGGGGGCACCATGGTGGCTCAGTTGGTTGAGAGCCTGACTCTTGATTTTTGGCGTAGGTCATTATTTCAGGGTCCTGACATGGAGCCTTGTGTTGGGCTCTGTGCTCAGTGTGGAGTCTGCTTGGGATTCTCTCTCTCTCTCTCTCTCCCTCTCCCCCTCCCCCTGCTCTCTTTCTTTCTGTCTCTCAAATAAATAGATAAATATTAAAAAAAATAGAATTCCTCTATGGTCCAGCAATTCTATGTCTGGGCATATACACCAAAGAACTGAAAGCAGGAGCTCAGAGAGATATTTGTACATGCATTTTGTGGCAATAACTATTCACACTAGCCAAAACGAGGAACAAGGGGAAGGGGAGAGAGTTGTTAATGGGTACAGGGTTTCAGTTCTACAAGATGAAAAGAATTACAGAGGAGAGTGGTGATGGCTTGCGCATCACTGTGGACGTGTCGAACGCCACTGAACTGTACGCTTGAAAAATGATCACGATGGTAAGTTTTACATTAAATATATTTTACTGTAATAAAAAAAGTTATAAAATGAATATACAGTGCAAGGTAGGCTTGGTAAAACACAGTTGCAAAGTGTCGCATGTTCCGAAGGCAGTGACGAAGTTTGGCGCATGGTCAGGACTCCAGGCACGGCTCTAATTCAATGTGTACACAGGCCTGAGCTATAACACACAAGTGAACATTACGTGCTAAATCTCCTTGTTCAAAAATCCCCAAAACTTCCCCATCACCTAGGAAATAATATCCACATTAGCATGTCATTGAAGCCTGCCCGTGGCATGCAGTCATGGGCTGTAGCTGTGGAGACTGTAGGTCGGACCATGAACATTGTTACGAAGTTAACGGATGCATCAACACTTGGCGCTGGCCTCCCGAGCTATTCCCCGGTGGTGGATATTTCAGAAACTTCTGATGTTTTGCCATGATGAACCACGCCACAAAAACATCTCTGTGAATAGAGCCTTTAAGTCCCTTTTGAATGACTCATGAGAGACACAGAGAGCGAGCCAGAGACACAGGCAGAGGGAGAAGCATGCTCCTTGCAGGGATCCCAACGTGGGACTCGATCCCGGGCATCCAGGATCACACCCTGGGCTGAAGGCAGATGCTTAACCACTGAGCCACCCAGGCGTCCCTCAACTTGGGATTTAAATCATTTCCTGTCCTACATCCGATGCTGCTGCACCTGTATTTCCTTCCTGAAAGTGTTCCACGGGTTACCTGGTATTCCCTGTGACGTGTCCGTTGTGAGAATTAATAGGTCATGTCGTGCATAGGCCGCAACGGAGGAGGGCTCGGAGCAGAGAAGCCCAGGGAGTGGCCAAACGTGATGTGTGACTCCCCAGATCTTAGCCCCACCCTGCTCTGGGTTCCCCCCACTTTTCTCTGTCCCCAGTTTGGTTGCCCAGATGCTGGGGATGAGAAGGGCCAGGGTGGGGACTGAACACTGTGAAGCCTGACTCAGCCTGGGTGGGACCAAGAAGTGAGCAGAGATGCACAATTGGGGGCCGGCATCGCCGCTTCCAATCATGCTGCGCTTACAGCAGAGGCCGGAAAAGTTACTCGTCAGCTTTAGGGGACAGTCGTGAGGAGGGATGGCGGGCACGGGGCAGACCCAGTGTGGACCCTGATTATAAATTCATAAATCCAAACCAAAAGTCTCACCTATAGCAAACCACTTGCGGAATAAACTCACAAAACCAACCTTTGCCTTTTGGCAGGGGAAGTCAGCGTCACAATCCTACTTGCAGACAGCAGAACGCTTTTGTATATATTAATCTTATTTTCATTGGGCCTTGAAGGCTGATTCCTGAAATTTGATTGCTTGTGGTTAATCAATTTATCAATAGTTATTGCATGTCCAATTTTAGCCCCACACCCATTCAACATCGTGATGGGATGGAAAAGAAATATTAGATGTGGTTCTTTTTGCTCTACTAGCAAAATCCATGTTAGCTGATTATGGTTTTTCTCCCTCTCCTCCTCCTCCTTGTGCATTTTGAAATCATCAGAAACCTACCCTTTATTCATTTGCGGAGTTAACGCAGGAGAAAATGGAAATAAGTCTTCATTAAAACCCAGAGTTCTTTCTTGGGAGATTGGAGAGATTCTAGGGACGTTTCTTGATTCTTTAGAAATAATAATGCGCATTATTGAAGATTATATATCTGGCAAATAAAAATATAAAACTGGGAAGGTTTCTGTTTATCTTCCAGATCCACAGTCGGCTCTTCTCGTCCCCCAAAGATCATTCCGCTTGGGAAAGAAACGAAGGTCTTTCACACGCAGGTAAAGAGCTGGGCTCTGACCGGGTGGCGTTCCCGCTCAAGCCTTTATTTACTATCTCTCTCCTTTATTTTTATTAATAATGAAATGTTCTTTGGAGCCTCATCTCCTTGCAACCCCAAGATGATAGCTCAGTGGCTCTGACAAGATTTGAAGCTGATTTGAATTTCTAAACACCCAGGCTTTTAGGTTGGCAGTCTCCGAGAAAAGCAAACAATGCAGAAGAAATATTGGTAGTGCATTCAGGACCCGAGATTACTGCAGATTGCAGGGGTCCAGGCCAGCGTGGTGCAGGTTCCTCCAGGAATGAGTAATGGGGGCGAATATGGAATATTCTCGCAACGGAGCAGGGACAGTTTAAGTATAGGCATGTATAAATCATTTGCAGTGAAGCTTCAATTCACAGCCCCTATACTGGAACAACACCAGGTGAGGTGGTTACAGTTCAGAACTTTTATTAAGTTTGTTAATATAAGTGGTGTGGAAATAAGCTTGTCCCCAACAACCCCCCCCCCCTCCCAGTCCCTGGGCCGTGAGAGAAGTCAGGTGGGTTTAGGTCACATTTTCTGATGGTGCTACACTAAGACTACAAGGTTAACAGAGCATTTCAATTCAGAGACTATAACTTCTGAATAATAACTTCTAAAAGCGTGTGTTCATGTAGCACATTTTCTTTTTAATCCTCATGTTAATTTTAATTTGTAAATGTGGCAGGTGAATTGGTATCTATGAAAACTATTTTATGCATATACGTGCGTGCATGCGTGTGATTATACACATACACATTTATAGCTTTTCTCTTCCTTAACCCTGACCCGTATCAAAGGTATCAGGGGCCTGAATTCTCCTCCGTAACCAACACAGTCAACTCAAGACAAATATATTATTTGAGTGAAGCTTTCCTAGTTAATCCTTCCTGGATTCCCAAAGCATGGTTTATAGCTTACTCTTTAATGGTGGCAGATATTTAGTTTGGATCCTTTAAAAACTGAGCCCAGAAATTGCTTGTGGTGAGAACATGAATCCACTGACAGGCGCTTCTAGTGGCATAAACGGCAGGCTCATGAGCACGTCTGGCCACCTGCTCCCCACAGGGGGCTTGGGGACGTTGAGGAGAATGCCGTGTTTTCCTCGGAGCGCTCAGAGGTAGTGGGGAGAACAGTCTGGCCCGGGTGACCTAGATGTAGACCCATCAGTCTGCTTTTTTTGTAGGACGAGCTTAGCTCAAAATGGGCCTAATCGGGCACTCCTACAGTGGATGCTGGCTCATGAGGTACTTAGCCGTTTAATGACTTAGAAACCTTGCACATGCTGGCCCAGAGGCCACAGGTTAATGGTCCAGGCTATACGGAATGTGCCCAAGCAAGCCTGGGCGAGGAGGAGATACAGCTACTCTGGCTCTCTCCCCCTCTCTCTCCCTCCCTTGTCCTTTCTTTCCTTTTAAATCTGTATTTTCCAAGTTCTAATTATGGAAGGATACTTTAGAGATAGTCTTAAACCTTGGGCATTCTTAAAGAAAGCAAGCAGCTATTAAAGAAAGAAATCATTCGTAAGGCTTCTTAAAGAGCGTAAGGCAGCTTTTATTCAGGGAGACCACTCCTCTGGGGTCTTCAAGGAGGAAAGAGAGTCCAAGCTCAACTGTGAATATAAGGAAATGTAGGAATTCACAGCCAAGGAGCAGGGTGGGGGTCAGTGGATGGAAATTTTCTAAGAGGTCAGAGGGCTAAATTGACTTGACGGGTGGGGGATGAGGGATTTGATCACATATCAAGGGTGGGGGATTTTTTCTAATGGAACCAGCAGGACTCTATAGGCCAAGGACAGAGCTCAAGGGTGAGGTCTTGGTACATCGACTTCTCAGAGAAGCCTGACTCTGGTTTGATCAAGGAGAGTCTTTGTCAGAGTCAGGACCTAAGTGGGCACCGTGCTCTCCTGGAAGGCCGACTCTCCCGGGGGCTGTCCAGGCTCCGTGTGTCTCCCCGAAGGGTCATTCCCGTCTCTTAAAGAGAAATGGCATCAACTCCTCTGCAATGGTGAGACAGGTGAGCTACTGCGGTGGAGAAGGGAAACCCCAGTGGAGAACTGGGCTCAACTTTGAATGCAGCCGGTGCAGCCAATGCAGCCAGAGCATCTGTAGCCAGCGGTGGGGTGGGGGCATCTGTAGTAGGGTGGGGGACGGGGTGCATACAACATTACCAAAAAAGAACTTGATTAGATGTCAAGGTAGGGGAGAGTCTTGTGAAACCGGCTCAGCAGCATTTTCTCTCTAAATCTGGGCTCAATGGGATTCTTTGCTAAAACTGGGCTTGGCAGGCCACCACCAGCAGGGCCAGGACAGGGGTCAGGATGAGCCACCAGGTTGCAGAAAGCACAGGAACGAAGGGGACTCCGTGGGCTCTGGCAGTGAGGACGTGGGCCTCGCCAAGAGCTACCATGACAGGGTTTGGTGTCTGTCAATTCACTTCCTCAGGCTCCATCGTGATTCGATCATCACAGGTCAGGAAGCAAGGTCAAATATTAGAAACGTGGCTTCTGAGCGTGTTATCTTGTGCGCACCTGGCTAGTAGGGCAATTCTTCCAGAAGGAGTCCACAGGCCTGGCAGAGGTCAGCTCATAGAATCTCAAGTTTGGGCAGGGCCCGAGGGTCATTTCGTCCAGTTTCGTCCAGTTTCCTCCTGCTGTCTGATGTCTGAAAACCTCCTCCTCCTTCCTGTGCAAAAGTGGGGAAGCCTCTCAGAGCAGGCTGATCACATAGCGCCCCACGGACAGGGGGCTCGCTCTCGGGAGGTAGCTTATGACGTGCTCACACAGCGGGAACTGTTAGAAATCCTTTAGATTGTATTGAGCCAAACTAAAATAAGTTACTTATTTGCTTTTAATCTGTTTTGAGGAGGCAAAGAGTCCTCATTAAATACTGAGTTGTTAGAATGCACGATCTGATGTATGTTCTAGAAAGACTCCTGTATCCTGTTCCAGGAAGGGGATGATGGGGGTTTCATCTAGGGCAGGAGTGACTCCAGTGCTTGAGTCACTGGAGCCCTGGGTAATGACCGAATTATTTGCAGTAAGAGGAAGTTTTTTTTTTTTTTTAAGGTTTTATTTATCTATTCATGAGAGACACAGAGAGAGAGGCAGAGACATAGGCAGAGGGGGAAGCAGGCTCCATGTGGGAGCCTGATGTGGGGACCTGATCTGGAGCCCCTAGGATCACACCCTGAGCCAAAGGCAGACGCTCAACCACTGAGCCACCCAGATGCCCCAGTAAGGGGGAGGCTTAAGATGTTTCTTGGGTAGACAGTGCTGCTGTTAGTGGGGTAGGGAATTCGGGTCCAGGACGTTCACAGAGTGTGTATGGGGGTGCTGGTTGGAGGATCCCGATTTTGTGGGGTTTGGACCCTGCACTTGTGAGAAGCCACCTGCCATAGATGCCTGGGATGCATTCAGCAGTTTGGTGTTGAGATGGAGAGACAGGTTAGGGTCGTAGATCTCAATCTGACCATCATTTACAGGCGGTGTATGAGAGGCCATGAAAACAACTGAGATTAATGCAAAGGAAAATATATGAGCTGGATGGAGAGGGGATGAGGCTGCAAAACCAAAGAAGCCCACTGTGTGGGGTGGTGGCTGGGGCGGGGAAGGACAGCACTGTCCTGGGAACCACAAACCTGGCATTAGGGTTTTCTTTTGCAATGTGATTGCACTAAAATGTGCAATTTAGTGCCAGGGTTGACTTTGCCCTCACTCAGCTCCTTGTCTCGGGAAAAGTCCACTTGCTCAGGTCTTTGCTCTCAGACAACAGTGATTTATGCCCCATCTCTACCAGCTGCTTTAGAACTGGGCGATGTGGGTGGTAAGCCTAGAAGCCAGATAGGGAGGGGCATATTTTCTGCAAACAGGGTTCAAGGGCTCATGCACGAACTTGCAAATGAAACATCGTCTCCAGATTTTCATTTTTGCTCCCTTCGCTTGTACGCTGCAACTATAGTCACTGCCTCGCTCATTGGGGATTCCAGGAGTGGGAAGGGTGGGGGGAGAGGGGGCTGATTTTTCATGGTAAAATCGTCCTATTGGCAAGACCTTTGAAATGCGGTTGGCCTGCGTAGAACCCCAGGTCACAATGAATAATAGGATCCAAACCCTAAGAGAGGGAAATAATGTAGGAAGGGTGACTGTTTCTGCCCAAACTCGTATCTGTTTCCAAAAGTCAGTGGAAGGTAGGAAGTCCCTTTGAAATTTCCGTTCTGTGTGTTATAAAAAGATTCCTTTTACCGTTTCCCCATCCCTGTGCTACCTGTCTGCAGACAAGACTGCTTCATCTGAGGATTTAGCAATAGTTAGGAGGGTCAGGTGCTTAGTTAAGCCATTTCTGGGGACATCAGTTATGGGAAATGTATGGAAAGGTAATTGATGAAGGATCACCTGGAATTTTTAATTGCTAATTCACTTGGCTTAGGAAGGAAGGTGGAACGGCATGAAATTTTCTCCCTCCTGATCAATTAAGCCCGACCTTTACAGCTGGCAGTTTTTAAAGGGTGGGTCTTTGATTGATGAGTGGGATGAAGTAATTATATTTCCCTTAAAACTTGAGGGTCATTGTTTCTCTCCTCCAGCTTTAGTAAGAGCAGTGATTTGCTGCCTTCCTAACCCGTACTTTTAGTTTCATCAGTGCCAAGTCAAACAGCTGTCCTGCCACAACACTGATCCTCCAAGGAAGGATTGGTCTGTTATCCCTTAAAAACTGCCCCAAGATGGGTATGGGTTTTTATTTCTTTTCTCTTGTGCAGTTTGTAATTGCAGGTTCCCTCTGAACAAGGTATAGCAAGGCCACCACAGTTACCTGTTTTCCCTGAAAAACCTGGTTTGTATTCAGGCTCTAATTGTTGCGGCGAAAGCACGTAGATTCATTCCTTTTTATAAAAAGGAGCCGTGTTGATCATGCCGTATCGCCATCTGCCTCCCTCTCCCAGACTCCTCCTTGCCCGTGAGGGGAAGGCACCTATGGGACAGCGTGTAAGAGTGGCTTTAACCAATGCAACTTCTCTGCTTAAAGATCACACCAGTCCTCGGAGGGCAAAGTATCGATTCCTTGGCACTGCATTTGGTGCCATCCCACATCTGACTCTACACTTGCTTGACCCTCTCCTTGCCCCTGGGGACTCTCCCGAAACTACCTTCTGTACATCTCGGTTGTGAAAATCCTTCCTTTTGTCAAATGCATTCCCTGATTCAATCAGCCCACCCTTGGCACTTCAGGGTTTCTGTGTTCCATGATTCTAGTCCACCCTGCATTTTCCTCTTTCCCTTGTAGACTTGTCTTTTTTTTTTTTTTCTTTTTTCTCTCCAAGACTATTGGCTTGGAGGGCAGGGACCTTGTCTCACTCATCTCTATGTTCCCCAGGTTAGGGACCAGTGCATAGAAGTTCACTGGATTGCAAAGGATTAGTTGCTTGAAGGAGCCATCTGGAGCCAATTCTACATCCAGGGATCTTACTTGACTCTCTCAGGCAAGGCCTCAGAGCAGGCTGGGAATTGGATTCCGTGACCGCAGTTGAGAGCCTGTCAGGGATAGCAGCTGCCTTTGGGGTTTTCTACGACTCTCTCGAGTGCTTTACCTGTCCTGTTACTCAGTTCCCTTTGCTAAGGGGACGGAGGCCTCCACTCAAGTGGCTCCTATGGAGCCTGCTTGCTGCTGGCTCTGCTCAGTGTCCCTCTCGCTCTGCAAGAGGAAAGGTGGGAAAAGGCAGCATAACTTCGCTGGCCACCCGAGAAGAAAGAACATTTATTCCTGCTTTCTGTGCCAGATGAAAGGGACACTTTTGGGTCTGTTGTGCCTGCTTGTGTAGAACATGACTGGAAAGAAAGTAGACCAAGTCACTTTGCTCTCTAATGGACAACTGTTATGCTCTTGTCCCTTCCTCAGTTCCACCTAGTGCCTGCCTGGGTCTTGGCCCTCCGTTTTGTCACAATCACCTATAAATAGTGTGATAAGCAACTTTTCCCCCTTGTATGAATTTCTGCATCTAGGTCATCTTTGCCCACCCCCTGTACATAATCTAATTTTAAAGATAATTGGTAAGAAGTATACCAAGCAAAGAGCTCAGCTGAAGATTCCCCAGTCTGTGGAGCTCTGTGGCAGAATGAAATGCATCCAGCCAGATGTAACTACCTCCCCTCAAAGGCTTGGAAGCTTAGTCATCGCCTCTTGTGTACAGAGGAACAAAAGGAGCTCATCTAGAAGTAAGGAAATCAGATGCTGGGGTAGACATGAGGTACTGGCAGTGTTCTGGGAGGGCCACTGTGTCCTTATTCTTGGAGGAATGAGGACTGCCCATCGTTTCCATTCATTTTCCCTGGAGCATATGAGCCCTTCCACCTTCACGTGGGTGTCCGGGCAGGCATCTTTGGGCACTAGTATTTTGACCTGAACAAAGGGATCAGGTCTGAGTGACAGGCATCCAGCATTGTTTTTGCTGGGAAGGGGCACCCACTGGTGAAGTGGCATTAAGAAGCCCAAGTCCGATGGCTGAGGCTGAGCAGCAATCCCCTTTCCAGCATGGAGACAAGATTTTACTGAAATCGCAGTGCAAGGGAATGGCTCTGCTCTAGCAATAGTTCCCAAGTGGAAGAGGGCACCGGAGTCCTCCAGGGAACCTAAAACAGAAACAACTCTCTAGAGTCCACCCAGACCTGTGGCATCAGAGACTATGGGAGCAGAGCCCAAGAAGCTGTCAGGAGCATCCCTTGTGAAAACCACCCCATGGGGCTTTTGGAATTTGCTGTGTTTTTAAGAAATATGCGTAATTATCATTCCTTCACCTCCAAGAGTTATTCAGCATAAAGGTCTCCTACAGAAGGCTGTTTGGATTGCCTCCTCTTCATCATTTGGTAACAAAAGGGTTCCCACTCCAGGATTACGGGGGTGGCCAGGCACAACACCTGACACCGGGTGGGGGAACTGCTAGCAGTTTATGAGTCACATACACCTCACAGTCCTGGGGAGGGGCACAGCACCTGCCACCTGTCACCTGCAGGGCCACACGAGAACTACCTTCAGGGACAAAGTGAACAAGTAGAAGCAGTGGAGGCAGGCTTTGTAAGGTCAAGAGGGTGGGGTGACCCTTGCCTCCTGTGGGAGGATGTAATAGGATTGTTTAAGTAATTCCAAGAGTTGGGAAGGAAATGAAGCTATGGCTCAAGGAAAAGCAGGAGCTGCTCCTCCCCTCACCCCCCATCTCCATGACAAGGAGGGTTATTTGACTGGGGGATCTTGTCTGTGGGAGCAGGGCTGGAAAGGGAGTTTGCAGTTTGGCCAGATGAAGCCTTCTTAGTTGCACCAGATGTCAAAACAGCACATGATATGGGGTCTTAATGGTGATCCTTACACAGTGAGGGCCTGACATGGAGAGTGAAGGTGTGGAGGCCTGGGCAGAATAACATAGTCTGGGATCTAGGGGGTTACATACCTGCTGGGGCAAGAGGGACAGAGAGAGAGATTGAGAAAGAGAGAGAGCTTGGACCCAGCTTCCAAGAGCATGGCGAGAGCCAGGTGTGGACACCAACGAGGCACGAGGGCAGTGTCAGGGACGTGCAGCTGGAGGACACAGTGTCCTCACGTGGAGGAAGTGCACCTTGGTGTCTGGGAATGTAGGGTGGGAGCCACGTGGAGAAAGAAACTGTGGCTGGATCTGACTCAGGTTAGGTCCTGCTCAGAGTGCTAAGGTCCCAGCATCAGGTCCAGGAATCGGGTGCAAGCCAGGAACTTGTTCCCCAGCAAGGCAGAAACCCAAGTTCTAGACTGAGGCCAAAATGGGCCCGAGAAGCAATGGAACCCTAATATCTCTCTGAGCTAAGACTGCTGTCCCCTCTCAGGAATGGCACCACCGTCCATGGGGCTGTCACACTGGAGGCCTAGGAGTCTTTCTGTCTCTCCCACACCCCCGGTGTCCAATCCATGACCGCGTCCCTCTGACTTACCTCCTGCTCATCTCTGAGACCCGTCCCTGCTGCCGTGTTGGCCTGGATACTGCAGTAGCCTGTGCTTTCTGCGTCTCGTCTCTGCTTACAGTCAGAATGAGCCGTGTGGGCCATGCCATTCCTCCTTTAGATTCCTTCCATGCCTTTCAGTTGCTCATAAAGGCAAAACTTACTATGGTGTGAGAGGCCCTGGGGGTGCCGGTCCCTGAGCTCCCTTTCTCCCTCCCTCTGGCTCTCCCACCCCATCCTCCATGGGCCTCCTGCTGTGAGGCCCCTGGACAAGCTGATCTCTTTGCCTGACCCACGCTGCCCTTTCCTTTCCCCCTAAGGACCCTTGACTACAGATCCTCAGCCATACATCCTAGGGAAGCATCCCTGATCTCAAGACCAGTCCCACTGCAGGCACTTGGAGTCCACCTTCCTCTTCTTTGCTGCACCTGTGACAATCGTGTTATGTTTCTTTGGGCTTGAGAAGCACCTGCCCCCCCCTTCCAGACTGTAAGCTGCAGGGGAGCTTGGATTTTCCCTGCCAGCCCCGGTACCAAGCTAGGTGTGCTGTAAACCACCTTTGGGGGGATGAGCCAGTTGGGTGGAGGAAGGAGCTAAGTCACCTGTGGAACCTGGAGAGCCATGGGGATGGGGAATCAGGCACATCACTGTGAGTTAACTTCAGAAGAACTTTAGGGTGACGCTGGGACACTGTGTGCACTTCCCTTTCCGCCCTGTCTTCTCCCTGAACGGCAAGACCCTCCCTTCCAGCCTCAGGCTTCTCAGTCTCCTTCCTGGGATTCCACCAATATCTCATGGTATTGCCTGCCCCAGAGCCACGAGCCCCAGGGCTTACATGTGATTCCTGGTGTGATTTCAGAGGCTTTAAGTTAAAGAGGCTCATGGGTTCCTACTTCCCTATGGTTTGTTTTATGTCCAGAGCCCCCGAGAGAAAAAACATTTCTAAACAATTGTCAAAGTCACATACTCCTTCCAAAGGTTGATGTCACTGGGGAAAGGCTCCCAATAAAAGGAATCCACCCCCCACCCCCCACCCCCGCCCAGCTCTGTGGGCCCTGCTGCCCCAAATGCTGCTTATTTTGGTGAAATATTGTTACTAGGGCGTGGAGAGGACAGACTTGGTTAAGAGCTGAAGCGTTCTATTTTCGAGCAGCTTTGTGCCCAGCTGGCCATCGAAAGAAAAGATTCTTTGAAAGAAAAAGTGTATAAGCAAAGGCAACGCAAATTGAAAGTGACACATGGAATTAAATGTACTTTTGAAGCTTACCGTGTTATTTAATATAATGGTCATGTTAGTGTCCGGCTTTCCAAGCTCGAGAGGAGAATTTCTCTGGCAGCTGTGCTGTAGCTGAGCCCAGGGGACCAGGACACTGAGCGAAGCGCCTCCCACACAGAGCGAGACCGTCTGCGCCCCTGGCCTAGTTTACGTGTTGGTGAGAACACCAGTGCTGGCCGTAAGATTGTTCTTGCAAAGCATCTTTAAATTTATTTAATTTTTAATTTTTGATTTTTTAAAAGATTTTATTTATTTGAGAGACACACAGAGAGAGGCAGAGACATAGGCAGAGGGAGAAGCAGCCTCCCTGCAGGGAGCCCGATGCAGGACTCGATCCCAGGACCCCGGGATCACACCCTGGACCAAAGGCAAATGCCACCGAGGTGCCCCGAAAAGCAGCCTTTTTTGAACAAATTACCTCCTGACTTGCTTCCTCCTCTCCTGCTTCCCGAGAGTGGTCTCTCTCTCTCTCTCTCTCTCTCTGGGTGTGGGCACAGGCTGCCAGCTTGCCCTCGGGGCCAGTGGAACCAGGCAGTGGGCAGGGTTGCCTGTGCCTGGAGCTCACAATCAGAGGTCATAACAGATAGAAAAAGAAAATTAGGGCCACCCCCCCTTTTCAGCTCCCAGGGGGGTGCAAAGACCTCTCGTGTCCTGGTAGAAACGGCCTGTGTGTGTTTGAGCAATCGGACAGGTAAGATCTGGCCTCTGCCTTCAAAGGTACCACCACTGTTCCGGAAAGAGCCTCAGCTGCGTGTCTCATGCATCCCCTGGGCACAGGAGGGGACCTTAGGTTTCCAAACCCTTCCGGAACATTCCCCCCCAGGCTGGCATTCGGAGGGAGCTCCCAAACCTTTCTATAGGAGCTTCAGCGGGGCGGTCCGTTCTTCCCAGCCTACCCCGACCACAGAGGCTGAGCTTCCCGAAAGCTGCTCGAGTTACTTGCAAGGGGAGCTCGTTCTTGAAATGGGATCCTGTGGGGAGCCGGTGTGGGAGACAGCCAGGGCGCCCGCGGGGGCTGGGGGGGCCCTGGCCCCGGTGAGTGGGGGTACGGGGAGCCCTGCAGGTGCAGGGGCCTCCTGGCCTCCATGGGGCGGGATCTGACAAGCACCCTGGGCAGCACCAGCACTGGCTGTGCACCCACCAGGTGATGTTCCCCTGGACGCGGGGACTTCCCGAGGCCGCCCGGAGCCCTGCAAGGGGGCTTGCCCTCGGGGCCGGTGCCTTTCCACCTGCGGGCAGTGCCTTTCCCCCCTCGGGCCTGCCCCGTGTGGATCTGGATCCCGTGCCCTCGGGCGCTGCGGCCGTGCTCCCGGCGCCTCAGAGCCCGAGCTGGTGCCCGCAGGTGGGCACTGGCCTGCAGGTGGGTACTGGCCCATAGGTGGGCGCCGGGAATGTGCCCTGGTTTCCACAGGCAGATGGGAAGCTGCGGGGTCTGTAACCGGGCCGTGCTTTCAAAATTCCCTCCCCTCTCCGGTATGAAATGGCTTTGGTTTAATGACCCCCAGCTCATCGTTCCCTTCGGATCCTCAGGCCGGCCCTGGCCCCCAGCTCCTTGCTCAGCTCCGAATGTGCGCCTTTCCCCGCAACGCCTTGCGGGCGCCCCAGTTTGCCTTGTTCTTTTTATGGGACTTAGGAGACGGTCTCTGGGGGGGACTACACACCGAGACTGTCAGCCTGCGGAGGGGGCCGAGCCTCGCTCCTGGGCAGCTCTGCAAATGGGCAGGGCTGGGGTTGGGGACGTCGATTCCAGAAAGCTGTGCCGCGTGATGGGGTTGGTGAACACGGGTTCCAAGCAAGGGGTGCCCAGGCATAAATTACGGTTGGCTCAGAGGACAATGGCCCTGGCTGGAGTCAGTGTTAGGGGGTGAAACTAGGAGGCCTTAGGCAATCCCAGCTCCTCCACTGTTCACTTTTCTTTTCTTTATTATTTTTGTAAAGATTTTATTTATTTATTCATGAGAGACACACACAAACACACAGAGGCAGAGACACAGGCAGAGGGAGAAGCAGGCCCCCTGCAGGACTCGATCCCAGGACCCTGAGATCATGACCTGAGCCAAAGGCTGATGCTCAACCACTGAGCCCCCCAGGTGCCCCAACGGTTCACTCTTCAATGTTGGTCAACTGAATTGAGCTCTGTGCAACTCAGTTTCACCATTTGTAAAGTGGGGATGGTAAGACCCTACGTTGCATCGCTGTTCTGAGGAGTAGTTATAATAGATAGAACCACTAATCCTGACCTTTTTTTTACAAAACATTAGTATGGCGAGAACACCTCAACATAAGATCTACTCGCGTGGCAACTTGGTAAGCCTACACTGGCTAGCCCAGTTATGGATACGGCGCTGTACAGGGATCTCTGGGGTACGCTGCCTAACTGAAATGTATGTCCGTTGGTTGATGATTCCCCATCTCCCCCTGCCTGCAGCCCCTGGCTGTTACCAGCCCAGTCTCTGATTCTAGCAATCTGACCATTTTACAAACCTCATGGAAGTAGAATCACACAGGGTTTATCTATCATCTATCTATCTATCTACCTTCCTTTCTTTCTTAAAAAATATTTTATTTATTTATTCATGAGAGAAACAGAGAGAGAGAGAGGCAGAGACACAGGCAGAGGGAGAAGCAGGCTCCCTGCAGGACTCGATCCCAGGACCCTGGGATCACGCCCTGAGCCAAAGGAAGATGCTCCACCCCTGAGCCACCCAGGTGCCCCGGGTTTGTCTGTCTGTGCCCGGCTTACTTCACTCAGCATCACATCCTCCAGGTCCATCCCTGTTGTTGCACAGGGTAGGATTTCCTTCCTTCCTACAGCTGGATAGTATTTTATTGTGTACATTGACCCCATTTTCTTTATCCAGTCACCCGCTGATGCATATCTGGGTGGTTGCCCCATCCCGGCTGCTGTGCGTAGTGCTACGGTGACCGTGGGGGTGCTACTATCACTTCGAGATCCTGATTTCAGTCCTTCCTTTCGAGTCCTTTTCAGTCCTAAATACCCAGAAGTGGGATTGCCAGATAACATGGTAGTTCTGATGTTTAATTTTTGGAAACCCCCTGCCCTCACCATTTTCTGTAGTGACCGCACAATTTTGAGTTCCCAGCAACAGGATACAAGGTTTCTAATTTCTCCACATCCTTACCAATATTTGTTACTTTTTTTTTTTTTTGATACTAGCCGACTTGACAGGTGGGAGGTGGTCTCTCTCATGCAGCTTTGATTTGCATTTCCCTGATGACAAGTGACCAATCTTCGTCATTGATATTTAAATCAGCATTGTGTGCTGTCAGTGCCCACTCCCCTTGCCAAAAATATGCTGATGCTTACAGGTCATGCTATTATTTTCTTTCTGGAACATTCTATGTGGGCTGCACGTGGGGAAAGGAAAGAGAAGGTGAGGTTGGGGGCTGCAAGGGGGTAAGGGTTGAGGAGAGCATGAGGATAGAAGGACAACCTGCCCCATGACCTGGGCTTCCTCCAGGCCTGCCACACTGGACACCGACTGCTCCCCATTTCTAGGTGACACATACAGTTGGTCACCGTGCTCAGCATGTCCCTTGGCCTGCCTTCTTTTTTATTCCCACAGCTTTATCCCAGACCAGGGGTGCTCTTCTCCCAGCTTATCACAGAGCCTCATGCCCATACCTCCCTTGGCCAGGAGCCCTGCAATGGCCAACTTTGTCCCTGTCCTTGGCCGCTGTGGAAGGCCATCCCCAGGATGGACCAGGCTCCACCCTTGGCCTGTGCTTCTAAGCACTTCAGCAGGTGTCTTCAGACTTCTCTGCCCTGTGTGCGGCTCCATCTCAGGCAGACACCACCACACCTTACCTAGAGAGTCTCCTGGCAGTTTGTGGAATGTCCTACATCTTCTCTTCTAAAACATACCCTGTCCATCAGCAAAATTCCTCATGGGTCCTCATGGATCTCTGGGCAATTATTGGGGAGCTGATGGGAAATGCCTACAGAGCCTGGATGCTGTACCCTCCTGGGCAGTTTTTATCATGTGGCTGGTGGTGGGAGAAGCAACATCAGGAAGTTGGCAGCAGGTCCTGGAGTCAGACCAGGCTCCATGTAGTTCCAGAAATGCCATTTCATCAGAGGATCTAAAGGGAGAAAAGGGATGAACACCAGCGATGGGGGTCAGATGTCCACTGCCACAGTAATGCCCAAACCCACACTGTCTCCAAGACTTAGTGGCTCATAGAATCATGAGCATTTCTTTGGCTCTTAAAGTGCACGTTGGAATTTTGGCTCCTGGTTCTTTGTCTTTGTCTTTGGTCTTGTCTGCCTGCTTGTGTGCTGGGGGTCAGCTGGGCGTCAGGAGGGTGTCAGTTGGAATGACAGCTCCACTCACACAGGCCACTTGGGAATGCTCCCAAGGTGAAGGCACGGGGCAAGAGCAGAAACAGAAGTGCAGAAATCTATCTTCAAGCCAATGCAAGCCAAATGATGAAACTCAGAACCTAGAGGTCAGAACTAGCCCTCACCTCCTAAAAGGGTGGGGGATGGAGGGTGCAGAGAATTGGAACTCTTAATCCCATCCATCTACCAACTCTATACACCTGGCAATCTGCTGGGCAGGCCCAGGGCATGTGCTATATATATATGGTTATTAACAACCACTCCATGAAGAAAGTACATTTATGCCCATTTGATAGATAAGAACATTGAGATTCAAAGAAGTCCAGTTACCTATGGGGTTGCCGAACTGTTCACCCCTAAGATGGGGTTCTATTCTGAGTTTTGTGATGGGAGTTAATACACTGGGGACATTAAATATATACCAAGTGCATCTATGCCTGGCACTTGGTGAATGCATGATAGATGCTGGCTGCCCACAGGCCTGGATCACATGTGTCCAGAGACCACACATGTCACATGTGCCTGGCACAGGGTCTGGGACCCAATAAGTAGCTGTTCAATGGATGCATGACGATACACAGAGTCTTGGAAATAAAATACCTCCTGGTCAGACAGATCTGGGTCTATCAGTCACTGATTACCTGTGGGACCTCCAGTTTGCGAGTCCAGGAGACATGGTGTCTCTTTAAGTTTGCCCTCGAACTTTTCCAATCCCATCTCTTCCATATGAATTTTTGTCAGTTTATGTGCCTTGGGATTCTGCTCCTTACAGTCTTCGGCGATTCCAGCTCTGTTGGGGTACCTGAAGCCACAGAAACAAGGACGGTGTCTGGTCCTCCATAGGTACCTGGTCCATCCGCTCTTGCCCCTAAGCAGTGGCATTGTCCTTGGCCTGCAGAGGAAGCTCCACCTCGTGGCTCCTTCATGGTTTCATAGTCTTGCTTGTGTCTTCTATATCTACTCCTTGGGTCTTGGTATTTACGCTGCCTGTCTTCCATTTCAACCATTCACTATTCAAATCCCTGCCATCAAGGAATTCAAAGATCTCAAAGACCTGGAAGGTAGTGACTGAGTAAGTCAGGATGGCAGCTCCCCCCTCTACTGAGCACTGACTATGTGCCAGGAACTGTTGCAGGCACTGGCTGTGCACCTCCATCCCCCACCCTTTTGGAAGGTGAGGGCTAGTTCTGACCTCTAGGTTCTGAGTTTCATCATTGGGCTTGCATTGGCTTGAAGATAGATTTCTGCACTTCTGATGTCACCGTGACATCACAGGAACTGGCCTTCCTAGAATTTATAGGCTAGAGGCTCAGGATGGACAAAAATCAAGTAAACAGACAAGTAAGCAAAATTAGTATAACAAGGAGATGGGAGAGGAAAACAGATGGGCGCCTGCCTCAGGTCAGGAAGGTTGAAGAGGAGTCTGCTGTCCAGGGGGCCAAGGCAGGGGCTGTTTCAGGCCGAGGCAGCAGGCTGTGCAAAGTTCCTGAGGGAGGGAGAGAGGGAGGGAGGGAGGGAGGGAGGGAGGGAGGGAGGGAGGGAGGAGCCTGGCACGTCCAGGAAGGGCAAAGGAAAGCTGGTGCGGCTTGATCTTGGTGAGGAAGTGGGAGGTGGAAGGAGAAGTGGTTGGAGAGGTGATCAGAATGATGAACCTGGAGGGCCGCGCCAGCAGCACAAGGGTTGAGCCTTACCAATCCTCATTCATTTTGGGCCTTACCAATCCCGATTCATTCTTCTTTGTGAAGAGGCCACACATACACGTCGGGGCAGAGTCAGGGGTTGTGAGGCCTGCGGCCTGGCCTCAACGGGCAAACTTGTCTGGGAAACAGGGCACAGGCTGGCAGGTACAGAACTGCCAGGGCCCCTGCAGGACACGTGCAAGTGTGTCCACAAGGGCCAGGAGCCTGAGGCTTCTTCCACTTGACCTGGGGCCCAGTGATGGCATGGGTAGGGGGGCAGGCGGGGTTGCAGGGGGTCCAGGCCCATAGCAGCTGTCCAGAGAAGGGGGCCTGTGATGATGGGTGGTGACCTCAGGGCACTGGATGGGGTCACACGGATGTTGAAAGTAGAGTCTCAAGATTTTGCTCAAGGGTTGGGGGTGCATGGCAGGGGATGGCAGAATTGCAGGTGTGGTCACCCAGCACCCCCTTTAATCCTGTCACTACTTCTAGGACAGGCTGATGATCCCCCCTAAGTCCAGAAGTGGGGGAATAGGCCCTGGGAGGTTGAGGAGCCCCCTGTGCATTTCAGGACTGCTCAGGATCGGTCAGATGTGAACGCTGGTCAGCACGAGGGAGCCCGCTGCCACTGCGTGCTTGAGCAGGCTGCAGAGCTGGTGAGGTCACTCTCGGGGTTGCCAAGCATACAGGGGGCCCTTCGGATGGATGCGAGCAAAGGCTTTGCCTTCCTTCTTTTCTTTGCTTTCCACCTGCCGACTCACCATCCCGACCCCAGGGGCCCTCTGCTGCTTGGAGCCCTGCTGGGCCACCTCCTCTGAGGCAGTCCCCTCTCCCTACTCGGCTTCCCCTCCCCAATCAGCTCAGTCCAGGGCGACCACACTGGGGCCACGCTGGGACCTCTGCATCCCAGCGTCTTAGACTCTGCACACAGTGAGCATCATGTCAAGTTTTGTCGAACGAAGGTTTTTGACACAAAGGCAGAGTAGTGAGCTGGTTCTCCAGGGACTTAAGCTCACTGGCCCATGTTCTTGTTATGAAAATGGGGACAGTGATAGTCCCTACATCATGGGGTCGTGAGGATTAAACCTGGTCATGTTGGCACCCACCGTGCCTTGTATAAAGTGCGCACATGGGTGATGACTACTTTTATTATCTATATTTGAAGAGGCAAGAAAGGAGCAACTGTCATACAGCTAATGTAAGATAGAATTCGGAGTAATATTTGCAAGTTAAAAGAGAGGTGGGTGAATGCAAAAGGAAAGCTCTCAATCTTTGGGGTCTGAGACACCCCCCCCCCCACTCACCTCTCCTTACAGCTGGCATTCATCAAACCCCACACTGCCCGGCCCCATCCCTGGACAGAGCTTTGCAGTGTTGGTGGCTCCTGTCTTTACTGAATACAAAGTATGTGGATTTACTAATGGGGAAGGAGGTCATACCCACACAGAATACAAAGCATGCATAGCCCTATTATTTATAAGCCCATTTTTCTACAAATGGCTCCTCATCCCTTGTGAGCATCGGTTTTTCTGATAAGTTTAACTAAAATTTTAAGTATGTGGAATGTAAGATTACTTTGAAAACTTTCCCCCTTTCAAGCCATGGCATAAAGAATAGATCCCTTCAGATGTCTGCATCTGTTGGGCAGCTGGAAGCTGCATCTCCTGCTCTTGCTGTTAACACCTGCCATTTGTCTCCGTGCAGGCTTTTCTTGATAATTGAGATGTGTTGTGCACAGAGCAGGGGTCTTATTTGAGGATGCCGAAGATGGTCTCCGGCCAGATGTTTCCCGTTCATTAGAATGTGTCCATCAGACATCTTTGCCGGAGGGCGTCTGCCTCTGCCGTCCTATTAGCTAGGATAAGCTGGGCTTCTCGTTCCCTCACCCAAAAGACGAAATTAGCATTTAAGAAGCTGTCGTCATAAAAGTTTTCACCCTTCACAATTAATGCAAGAAGAGGTCAATGATGGTAAATTAATGCTGCAGAAATCAGCCTTCATCATTCATGAGCGGTTAGGGCCCTAAATGCCACCTCGGAAGGCTGCCTCTGCCTTCCAATCTCAATGAGGATGTAACTATATGGAACACTGGCCTGTGTTTGGAATCTTAATTTCTGTATTGGCGGTGTCGCAGAGAGGGCTGTCTAGACCCCAGCTCCTTCCACAAGGGCCCCCCACTGGTCTCTTCAGAGGCCAGGTAAATGGTAAATGGTGGATACTGCTACTTCTACAGTTGGGGGTGGCCCATGGAAGGAGCTCGGTGTTTGTAAGGAAAGTCCTCCCTAATGAACTGGGATCTCCAGTTGCACTCCCGCTTGTGAGGACAGTGGAGAGTGAGGGGTGGGAAGGTGAGCCTGGTGTCGGAGAAGCTGCAGGGACCAGGTGAAGGACAGGAAGGTGATGTTTCATGGCCAGAGAGTCACCCAATATAGGAGTGGTGACTGCCAAGGATTCAGAACTGTCCACTTGGCAAATGAGTCCCAAATTACTTATTATTGAATGATTTTCAATGCTGAGAGGCAGGAGCCGATGAAACTCATCTTGAAGGCTGACCTCTCAATGCCAATGGAACTCATCTTGAAGGCTGACTTCTAGCAAGATCGGCACCCCGCCCGTTGGCTCAATGTTCCCAGTGACGGTTGAAACTCAAGCCAAGGGCTCGCTGTGAGTGCTGGGATTCTCCACAAATAAGGAACACTAGTGAACTAGGGACAAACAAAGCATCCAGTCCCCCAGCACCGTTCCTTCCTTTCCCCCATCCCTCCCCCCTTCCTTCCTTCCTATTTCCTTCCTTCCATCTTTTCTTCCTTCCATCCATCCACCCAACATCTAATAGGCACCAACTTTGAGAAAGGCCTGCAAATGCACACATAAATAACACATAGGCCTTGGCATTTTGAATTTACTGTAACAGATGGACATTTGGAGACCCCAAGAATGTGAAAGCGGAAGAGATCTTTTAGGGACCTCCTTGCCTTATTTGACCAATGAGAAAACTGAGCAGAGGAGAGGTGAGTGACCCGCTCAGACTGGACTGGGGTCCAGGCTTTATACCTGCCAGCGAAGGGAGTTTTCATGCAGCACACCGAGGGCCCCGTCATTATGATGAGAGCAAAAAACCTGTGCTTTACAGATTGGGTAAAATTCCATGCATTTTTCTGAGAGACAATGGCTACTTTTGACAAGGAGAACAAGCAGCCCCCCTATTCAGAGAAAACTGGCCCAGCATGCTCAGAAAGAAAGCAGATATATTCCTGTTGACATGAAACCATGCTCTGCCGAGCAGCTGGAATGCGAGCTTTCTCTTTGCTGGGGGTTCCGAGAGAAATGAAAGTGTGTGACCTTGGCCTCTTAGACTTCCCCCTTCTTACCCGTAATGGCCAGACACAGGAATGATTTTTTTTCTAGTGCTGGATCTCCCTCTACCCCAGGCCTCGCCATCACCATCATCTTCTTCTTCTTCCTCCCCTGCCTTCCCCCTCCTCCTCCTTCTTCTTTAACTTCGGAGCAGCCAAAATTCTGGATTTTCAGTCTGGCTTCAGGACTGGAGCCATGAACCACATAGAGATAAGAAAGAGGCTGGTTTCCTTGCAGGTTTGCTTTAGGTGGCACTCCCAGTGAATCCGATGCCATTGGGGTGCCATTCCACCGCCATGGACCATGGTGAGGTTTTCCTAATCAACCACGAGGGATAGTAACATGGGATGAGACCTTAGAAATTAAAATAACTGGTTTATCTCCATTATTAAAAAAACAAAATCATGGCTCTTACATGGCCCACCTGGTTTCACTGAGCTTTATTTCAGTTTAGCAAGATGGCCTTTGTTGCGGCAGCCGAGATAGCTGCTGTATGGGGATGTCCTCGTGGACAGCCAGAGAAAAGTTTGGAAGTGTTGACAGCCCCAAGGACAATTACACTTTCACTTAGAAATCAAGGTTACATACTCCTGCTGAAGCGGTTTTAAAGTCAGCCCCGTTTCTGTAATTGCCAGCACCGGCCTACCTGGGAAGCCTGCAGCAGGGGCACCAGTATAGCTCAGTTTATCGATCCCTGTGATTCAGTGTTTCTGCTCAAGGCATATTTTAGCGCTTTTAACACATCAGCACAATAGTTCAAGGATCAATCATTATTTCTTCCTGCTGATCCATTTTAATTGTGATATCAAAGATGCAATAATCCTTCCTTAAGTTGGAAGAACATATCTAAAGCCAGGATAAGGTTTTATTATTACAGTAATGAGCCTAACACATGTGAAGCAAGGCAGGAGGCCCAGCAGTTCCTGAACTGACCCCAAGCATCCACACCCCTGAGCTTACCTGAAGCTGCTGCACTCAGCAATGTAGTCAGCCAGGTGACCTCTTTCCCTCCTTGCTCAGTAGGATTGCTGTGGGTTCTTAGAGGCAGGTGGTCTCAGCGGGATTTTTCCTGGGTTGGGGGGATAGAGCAGGGTGGAATGGACAGGGAGGTTGAGGTAATGGTCCACTTTCCATGATAATCTGTCTTTACAATAGAGGAGAGAGTGAGTTGTACACCACTAGGAGAAGGAAGTCTGAGGTGTTTTCACACTTTGAGAAGTAATCCAGCATCCCGTGGAAAGTCCCCAATCTCAAAACCATCCACTGTCGGAATTAAAGATTGCAGTAAAAATTCTGGTGAACAATGTAAAGAAATTAAGTGATTGAATTTCAGTCCTCAAGTTAGTGTCCACATTGCCCACTCTTACTTCATTTTGAGTCCTTGATACCTTCAGAGAAACTAAAGTGTTGCACCAAAGAGTTCAACCTACTGAGAAAGGGTATGAACTGGCTCGGTCCAATCCTGCTTCCCCGCCACCCCCTCCATGTTCCGGCCCTCTGAATTTCTCTTCTTCCTCAGAATATATTGGAACCAGTCAGATGTGAGATGGGGGACAGAAGAGACACAGCCTAAAAGATAACTGTATTCTTGGTCAAGTTTCCCAAATGATGCTCCATTGGTTACCATTTAAATAGGATGCCAAATACTTGCTGTATTTTATAAAAACATCACTCGGTCAAGTCCACTTGGGATATACTGGGTTTTAGGGTGAGCTGATTTCTTTAGTGAGGACTCTTAGAGCCAAGGGCATGTCTGTGCAAGTTCTGGAAACCCGCTTGACCTTTGCATAGTGAGCATCTTGCAGGACAAGTGTCATATGGAACATACATTAGGAAGTGCTGCTCTAGCCCCTGAGATGTTACTGAATGCCTGTTCTAGAAGGCTGGGCCCTGAGGCCCCATGGGAAAGGATAGACTGGTGTCTGCTTAGGTATAATCTCTTTATTTCCAAAAAGGGAGAGTGTGTGAAAATTCTAGGGTCTCACTGGGCACCTCCTCAGAACCTCTGCAGGTCTCTGCATTAGCATCGTCGTTGGACCACCGAACTTGATGCATCTGTCACTTGTGATTGAACAAGAAACAATTGCCAGCTCCCTGAGGGAAAGGCAGAGTGGGTATTTGCCCATCTTTGGCTGCCCATGGTCCCTTTCTGTTTCCTACCAGCATGCCAAGTTCTTTGTAGGGATATTTATTCCCACTGTGCTCAGCCTTGTTGGAAGTAAATATGGATGCCTGTTCCCCACTGTGGAAGCTCAAGTGGTCCTCAGGCCAATTTCCTGCCAGATTTCCTTTTCCTACTCTATAGTTTCAGCATAAATCCTAAAGGTGATCCACCAGATGGATCCTCTTTCTTAAAACTTTGGGGCTGGAATGAGAACCATAAGGAGAAAAGAAACCATCACAGATGACATGGCTCAAAGTTCTTACCTCAACTGTGTGTCTGGCTATAAGACCATTCCTGACTCTCTCTTTGTTTAGTTCCCAGGAGTTCACATAGTTCCTGCCAGGGTCCCTGTTCTCATCCTTCTTGGCAATTCTGACCAATGCCATTGGTTTAAGTTAGCCAGAGGCAGTTCCTGCTGGGAACTCTGAATAGGAAACAAAAAGGGACCTGGTTTTATGATCTTGTAGTTATCCTCCAGTCCCTGCGCCAGCGAAACACCTATTAAGAATAGACGAGTGAAGTTCCTCAACTCTTTGTATTATGGGGGCAGACCTAAAAGTGCAGTGATGGAGTTATTCATTCAACAAATATTTATTAGATAAATGTTGTGTTTTAGAAACCATTTTAGGGGCTGGTACTATAGCTATGAGCAGTCAAAGACCTTGCCACATGAAGCTCTCATCCTACTTTGGGGGGACAGTCAACGAAGAAAGATATGGATTGCCAGGTGGTGATGTGCTCTGCAAAGAACTATAAAGTGCAGGAGATGGGTAGAGAAGAATGGAGGTGCACTGCCTTGTGTAGATGGTCAGAGGAGACTTCTGGGGAAAAAGGGATGTTTGAGCCATACAAAGGAAGGAAGGAAGTGAGGTATGAGAGATTTGGGGAAGGACAAAATCCTGAGTCTGGGACATGTGTAGAGTGTTTGAGAACAGTACAGAGGCCAGTCAGGAACTGATGAATGAGGGTATAGTGGGGGATGGTGCCACAGATTGGGGTGGGGGGATGAAGCCATGGTAACTCAAGTTAAAGTGAGGAGCCCAGGAGAGGTTTTGAGTAGGGGAAGGCATGCCCTGAGTTGGGTTTGAAAAGTATTACTCTCAGGTCTGCAGTGACATCCAGCTGTGAGCTTATCCAAGAGCCATTAGAGCTGCTGGTCAGGCAGGGATTGGGCCTGAGGCCTTGGGCTGTGCTGTTTGCTCTCACTTCTGCATCTCCCATGGAGGACAATTGCATGGTGCATTTTGAAATCAAATTATGTTGTTAATATTTCATGTGAGCCTTTCCAATATTGCTACTTAATTTGTGGCAATGATAAGTATGTATGAAAATATGTGCTTGCACATGTAAATTAAATAATTTTATGTCAAGTAGCTATCTGAAGAGCTGTTGAGGTTTCTTTGCATAATGGGAGTGTGTGCACCTTTCTAACCAGAGCATGGTTGGCACTGTTGGAGGCAGAGACCATAGCTGCATGCCAGGGCACTCTGGCCACCTCTAGGAAAATCCTCCCTTGTCATTCAGGCTTCTGGGGAGATGGGGACTGCTGGGTGGTGGCAGACCAGGGTGCTGAAATAATTGAAAAGGACTTCTTTGTGCAGGGTTTGTCAGCCTCGGTAATACTGACATTGGGGCAGATAATTCTCTGTGGTGGGGGCCACCCTGGCACTGTAGGATGGTAGTTGCATCCTTGTCTTCTGCCTGCCAGGTGCCAGCAGCACCTCTTCCCTCATTATGAAAACTAAAAGTGTTCCTAGACATTGACAGCTATCCCCTAGAGGGAAGAAGTCCCCAGTTGAGAACCACTGTTATAGAGTGTTCAGACTTAAAAACAACATTAACAGAAAGAGAAAGATAGATTTTTTTTCTTTGTCACAAGGAAGAGCTAGCCAAGCCCACCAATGGGAAGAGGTGATAAAGAGTGGACAGAAGAGTCTGGCTCTACTTTCTAAGCCTGATGAAATTATTCATCAATGGAGATAGAGAAGGTTGATATCCATGGAGTTTATTTTGATTATTTTTAAAAAAGATTTTACGTATTTATTCATGAGAGATACAGAGAGAGGCAGAGACACAAGTAGAGGGAGAAGCAGGCTCCCTGCAGGGAGCCCGATGTAGGACTCGATCCCGGAACTCCAGGATCACGCCCTGGGCTGAAGGCAGGCGCTCAACTGCTGAGCTACCCAGGTGACCCTATTTCAATTATTTTGTTCATTCAACAATAAATCTGATTGCTACTATGTCCCAGAGACTATGTAGATACAAGGGTGAAGTGGGAGTGAGTATAAGAATGAACCAGACACAATTCTACAGATTCTAATACAGATGCAAAGTGATATCAGAGGGGAAAATTTGGGGCTTCTAGGAGGAAATAGGGAGAAACACCTAATGAGCCCATGGGACAGAGACGGGGAGGATGTTTGCTAAACTGGGTGTATGAAGGAATAGAGTATAAGCCAATTAGGGGATGAAGATGGGACAGAGTGGAAGAAATGGTGGAGAACATGTTTAAGGCCAAGAAGCCAGAGAGTAGTTCATTTAGAGGACTGTAGGTAGTTCAGTATCGCTAAAATGCAAAATAATTGTAGAGTATAAGTAGATGGGTCTTGATGAGTTAAGGCGAAGGGACAGAATTCTGTCTAGATTTTCCAATTTTTACTACATTAATTGTATGGAGGAATTTTTATTAATAGCAAGAATGAGTGAAATGGTCTCGGGAAAGTCAATCCATAAGATGCCATACTGAAATAAGAAAACTGGGGATTCTTATTCATGACAGATGCCACTAAAAATAAATACACCATATGTCATCATTATCATAATAAACAATCAACATTTATTAATTCCTTCCATGCACAAAGCACAGATGGCAACAATAGATAGGGGAGACTACTTGAAACAAATATGACTTCATTCACTCAGCAAATATTGATTGAGCACATGCTGGGTGCCTGCAGTGTGCCAACCACTGAACATACAGAGATAAATTCCACACCATCCCTGACCCAAAGGAGTACAAGGTTTAAACAAAAGACAGCTACCATATTTGTCATCTAGAGATGTGTCACGCAAATTGAAAAGGAAAATATTAAGACCTCACTGGATCAATGCAGAAAGGACAAAAAAAGGAGGTGGCACTAAAAAATAATGTAGAAAAAAATTCAACCCCATTAAAATGTAAATTAATTCACAATGTGTATATTGAAACTAAACATCGCCCATGGTCACATAAGGTAGTAACACCCACTGGGAAGAAATCTCTCAATACAAAGAAAACAACCATATACTTGAAGATGTTCATTGCAGTATTATCTATTCTAAGAAAAATCAGGAGTGACTGAAAAGCTTGATAGTAGAAAAAAGACCATGTGAATAAGTTGTAGAAATGCAAAACATGCTAAGCATTTTCTATCCCTCCTGAGGATTGTTCCACAAGAGGGTCAGAAGGAGCCTCATCCATTATGGGCACTCAATAAATATTAAGCATAATACCTAGTCAAATTAAAAAACAGTGACTAATTAAGCACATGAAATAAATACCAGGCAGGGATGCATTAAATTTATAATTGTTGTTTGTGACAATATGGATGGACCTTGAAAGCATATGCTACGTGAAATAGACGGAGAGAGACTGTGTGATCTTACTTATATGTGGGATAAAACAATAACAGCCAAACTCATAGGAGATGAGATCAGACTTGTAAGTACTGAAGGTGGTAGTGGGGGTTTGGGGGTGGAGGAATTGGAGGAAGGAGGTCAAAAGGTACAAAATTCCGCTTACAAGATAGGGAAGTCCTAGCGATGTAATGTACAGGATGACTATGGCTAACCTGGCTAGGTGATGTGTAGGGATGTTGATAAGAGAGTAGATTCTAAGATCTCTCATCACATGGAAAAAAATTTTTTTTCTTTTCTTCCTTCTTTTCTTTTTGTTGTATCTATATGAGAAGACGGATGTCTGCTGAACCTGTTGTGGTAATCATTTCATAGTATATGTGAGTCAAGCCATCATACGGTATGCCTTATACTTACATAGTGATGGATGCCATTTATTTCTTGATAAAACTGGAAAGAATTTGTAACTGTTGAGTTTGTTGGGGATGTAGATTATTCCCCTCCTTCCATTTACTGGAATTTATAAAATATTTATATGGCCTTTATTAGTTTAAAACCAAAGAAAATTAAAACAAATGAGTAAGAGGGAATCTTTCTAGTGTTTCTTTTCCCTATAGCCAGTCAAAAGACTTTGGATTTGCTGAATTTTTCTTCCCTCTGTCCTCTCCATCCTCCAGGGAGGGTCTTCTATCTTTTCTGACTTCTGTAATGGATAATAAGAGAGGAGCCTGATATGGGGAGGAGTAAGGTGCTCAAGAAATACAAATAATGTTGTTGAATTATTTTAAGATTCCTTTAGTTTCAGTGGACTCTGTTCTTTCGATCAAGACACTGTCCTGGGGATGAATCACATGGGTGACAATTTTATAACATGAGTTTATTTATTTATTTTTATTAGTTGAAGCAGTAAAGCTGAAGTAATCAAGACAGCTTAGAAGTGGTAACAGAACAGAATACGGAGCCCAGATGTAAGCTCACAGTCACCTGATGAGTGACAAAGGGGCCACAGCAATGAGGTGAGGAAGAACTCATTCTGAAACAGTTGGAAATATACAAATTCAGTCTCAGGTGGATTGTAAAGTGTTTTACCTAAATGTAAAAGGCAAAACAAGTAGGTTTTATTTTAAATTTTTTGAAAGATTTATTTATTTGATAGAGAGTATGTGTGCATGGGAGGAGGAGCAGAGGGAGAAAGACAAGCAGACTGTGTGCTGATCACAGAGCCAGATGTGGGGCTTGATCCAGAACCCTGAGATCATGACCTGAGCTAAATCAAGAGACTGAACCACCCAGGTGCCCCAAAACAAGTAGGCTTTAGTAGATAACATGAAAAAATATTTTTAGGATTATGAGATAGGTAAGACATAAAATGCTAACTATAAGACTATAAAGGATTGCTCCACTGAATTATTTTAAAGTTAAATTAAAATTGAGGCTTGCTGCTCATCAAAAGACACCGTGTAAGGCAGTAAAGAGGCAAACCACAGAGTGGCGGAAGATTGACAGATTGACAGTGTGATAGATTGACAGATTGATAGATCCATCTAACAAAGGATTTGTATCCAGTATCAACTATATAAAGAATTTCTATAAGTTCAATAAGGAAAAACAACACAATTTTTTAAAGGGGCCAAAGAACTAAAAGATTCTTCAAAGAAGAGGATATCCAATGGGCAAAAAAATGTATGGAAAGGCTCTCGACATCATTAGTCATCAGGGAAATGCAAATTAAAAGTGCAGTGGGATATTACCCACCAGCATGGCTTAATGAAGTAGACACAACCAAGTGTTGGTGAGGACTTGGAGCAGCAGGAACGCTCATGCATTGCTCATGCATGCAGGAGCATGAACTGGCCCCGTGACTTTGGAAAACTCTTGAGTTGTCAGTACTCAGGCTGAACATACCCAAACCCTATGGCTAAGTAATTCAACCCTCATGTATATTCCCAACAGGAATGCGTGCCTCTGTGTCCTGGAAGACGTGTATAAGAGCATATACATGACAGCGTGATTTGTAACAGGCACTCGCAGGAAACAACCTAATGGTCCATCAAGAGTAAAATGGATAAATCTGTTGTAGAAATTAAAGGAACAAACTGCCACCACACACTGCAGGAGGCTGTGCAATGTTGAGCAAAAGAAACCAAATGCAAGGGATTATATACTGTATGCTTTCATTTGCATATAGTTTAAAACAGACAAAATGAATCTCTGGTTCTGACTGAAGTCAGAATGATTAACTTGGGGGCGGATGAGGAGGCAAGGCATAAAGGAGGCTCGTACTTTTAAACAATCAGAATGGTGATTCTGCAGATGTGTTCATTTTGCAAAACTTACCGAGCTATCCATTTGTGATTTATTCCTTGTTTGTATGTGGATGTCATACTCCAATAAAAAGAAATTGAAATTGTTTGACTTTATAGGAGGAAAGACTGTGGTGCTTGATTCTTGTCTTTAAGGAAATACAGAGTTGTATTTAAAATAAGGCCAGGGAAGTCTAGCTTCTATCCAGGTAAGTGGAAAATCAAACAAGTAAAAGTAAAAGAGAGTCTGGCTGGGCAAGAAGAAGGACTTGCTGAGAATAAGGTTGTTCAAATACAATCGTGGTTTGTGGGCAGATGGGAAGCCTTTGTCCTAGAGTCTTCAAGAAGAAAACAAATGGTGTCCCAGCGCCAAGGAGATTCCATGTCAAGGTCATGAACAAAGCTAGATAAAATAACTATTTCTTTGATTCTAAGATGCACGTTATGTCCTATTTTGACATTTCTGAGCTCTAGGGGCATCATAGCACCTAGAGTCCGTAGCACTTGGCAGTTAATGGCAGTGTCTGTCTTTCTTAGCTCCGGAAAATAATGGTACATCAATAGAAGATTATAAGATTGAAAGGCACCTTCAATTTGATGAAATATGGTAATTAAACCCCTTCCAGCTTTAAGACTCCCTTGTGAGCCTCACAGCGAGGGAGGCTTATTCCCTTAGGAAAGCATTTTCTATTGCTCCGGAGGGTTGTTCCACAAGAGGGTCAGAAGAGGCCTCATCCATTATGGGCACTCAATAAATATTAAGCATCAGCCATGGCCCACAGCCAACTCTGAATAAAAATTGGCATACGTTAACATTTATTGCTCATGGATTTTGTGACTGACGATCTTCTCTCTCTCTCTCTGTATAATCTACGTTTGTAATGGCAAACCCCAAGGTGAACAGAGGGAGAGCCCATGGGAGTTGATGCCTTCCTCTGCAGAGACAGAGAGTGGGTTGAGGGAGATCAGCTTGGAAGATAGGTGCCCAGGACACAGGCAAAGACAAAGATCTTGATATCAGAGCTCACTGTCCTAGCAAAGGTCTCAGAAGCCATTCGTGAAAACGAAGTGCAGTGTTGGGGAATGCTTCTCTGGCACAGAATGAATCTAGGGACTTGTGTATCAGTATGTGTCCATACCCAAAGACTGGATGTTCATGATATATACACCTGCTAAGAAGCCTGGCTCTGAGCTGGAGGGGTATAAGAACCCAAGCCATGCCGGCCGAAGAATCCAAGCCAGTCATTGTGGGTAGAAGGCACGGCATCTCGCTGTAGGTACCTAGATTGGTGGTGAGGTCTTGCTGCAATGCTTGTTCTTGCCAGTCAGCAAGCAGAACATTCTTTTCACTGGCACCCTGGGGAAAGGAATGGAGATCTTATATCCCTCCC
Source organism: Vulpes vulpes (assembly GCF_048418805.1). Taxonomy (NCBI): domain Eukaryota; kingdom Metazoa; phylum Chordata; class Mammalia; order Carnivora; family Canidae; genus Vulpes; species Vulpes vulpes. Next base: position 113,049,812 of record NC_132794.1, on the reverse strand, counting down.
TGGTTGGAGATCCAATTGGAAGGAATGCCCCAAGTGTTCTTATTTGGTGTGGGTTGCAGATGTATAGAGCGATTTGGGAAAGTTAAAGAGGGGGCAGCTCCAAGGAAATTAGCCTAGCATACATTGAGGAATTTGTGCTATTTGATTGCACACTGGTTTTTTTTTTTTTTTTTTTTTTTTTTTTTTTACTTTCTCCCTCTTCAGGCTATCAGAAACAGGAGAAAGTTTCAATGGGGAGGAATTAAATCAGCTGCATTTTCTCACAGCGAATGATACCTGACAGATTAGAAGAATCGCCATCAGGGATTTTAGTCTCCCATTGTTTTTCAAGTTTGATGAAATAGCTCTGCTTAGGAAAGGGAGATGCAGCACATCAGTGTTGCAGGCCTTACTTTGCTGGGGCATGAAGGTCACTGGATCAAGAAGGGGAGACTTGCTGTTATTTTTCTTCCTGCCTGAGATTCGGTTAGGAGGAGACAACAAAGAACAAAGATCAAAGGTTTTGTTCTTCAAGTGGCATGAATTGCCCCCAGCTTGGCTTTAGCTGTGAATGGCCATTAATTAAGGAGATAGATTGTACAGACACAAAGACAAGGCTCAGATACCTAAGAGCCCTGCCCTGCCCTCCAGAGTTAAGTTAGTAGACAAAGAGCCACCATCTTGCTGCCCAAGGGATTGCTAGAAGTTGCCAGAGGATGCACACTACAGGACCGCCTTTCTGCCTTTGCCACAACTGCAATACCTTCCTGCATCTTAAAATCCTCCCAAGGCCTCGCTCACCATTCACCTCCTACCCAAACAGATGCCGACTGCATGCAAGACTGGTAGATTCCATGGGATGAGTGCGATCATATTGGAATGATTACTTGGTGTGTGTCTCCCCCACTTCCTATCCCTATGCTCATCCAAGACCTTCAGGTGAGCCCTGAAAACCTTTCCCCTAGGACAGCTAGATAGGAGTCACCTACAACTTGTTGCAAGAGGGTTGTTGTAAAAATAGAAGCATAGATGGGGGCAAAGGCTTGTTTATTCAGTTCAGTAGCCATTGGTTTAAGTGTGAGTCAGATAGATTTGAGTGTGCATTTGCAGAGCTAGTTTATTCCACTCCCAGATTAGATAAAGGAGTCACAGGCTTGGAAGGAGGGCACACTCAGACAGGAACACAAAAATCAAGAGACTAGCAGCTTCTGGCAGACCATGAGCGTCAGCAGGGGTGGTGGTGGTGGAAGGGCTGTGTATCAACTGTCCAGCAGAAATGTACTCATTTGTGCCTTGAGACACAGCTCAGTGCCACATCCAGCCATCCCAGAGGACAACCTCTGTCCAACGGTCTGGGACACTTAGACGTCCCCTATCACAGATGTCAGTTACAGTAGTAGTGCCCTGATGTGAGGTCCCCAGCACATGGCCAAGTTGGAATTAGATGCAGGGTTTATGGAATTTCAGGAAGTCGTAACTGTGAGGTATACGTTGAGCCTGACTCCATTTGGACCTTCCTCTGACTCTCTATTCTTGTGATGTTTTCTCCCTCTCTTATGATAAATATTACAGTGATCTGGGCAGAGACTCTATCTCTCCCAGTGGGGTAGAGATCATATGCTACTAATCTTTGGATCTTCATAATGCCTTATACATCATAGGTACTGTAAAAAAAAGATATTTGCGGAAAACTGAAAGAAATCTTAAGGAGATTTGGTTAGAGAATAAAATATAAGGAAATTAAAAATATGAGTCAACTCAGATCTCTGTATTTAAGATTTCATATTTTGTGGTCTTGCTTCAAGTGCATCTTCTTTCACAGATAATGGTTGCTGAAGTCTTACTATGAAATATTACTAATAAGTATAGTAACTTGGATTTTATACTATTTCATTCTTCTTTGTTATATTCAACAGAAGACATAACCTTTGCTGGTTTATGGCACTCATGTCATCTGGGGTAGTTTGTTATGGATTGCTGTAGAAATGGCCCCCAGTGAATTGTGCCTCCCTGTAGCCACCCCCTTGTGTTGCTTCTCCCATCTGACTGTGGGCTGGACCCACGCGACTTGCTTTGGCCGAGCGGACATTAGCAGCTGTAATACAAGCAGAAACTTGAAGAGCTCTTGGGAAGTGGGGCTCACCCCCTCTAGCTTCTGGGAAACTTTGTGCCTCTATGTGAAGCTCCAGCTAGGCTTCTAGAGGAGAAAGCTTGTGGAGAGAGCCCCAGGATCCCAGCTGGGAACCCACACATGCCAGTGAGACTCTTCTAGATCCTTGGGCTTCTGCCAAACCAGCTGAGATCAGAAGCATCCTGTCAATATACAAAATCAGGAGAAATAATAAGTGCGTCATTGTTTCAGGACACTGCGTTTTATAGCATTTTGTGGTGCTGTAAGTGCCACCTGATACATGATTGAGCCCAATAGTTGGCATTGAAAAAAGAGTATTTCTGCTGTTCTATTTCACAGATGATTTCAGATACTATCAAAGCGTATAAACATATTAAATAGAAGTTAATGCCTCGTCTCCTTCTGCTTCTGCATTACACCTTCTAGAGGAATAATGGCCTGCAGGGTCACTGAGCAATGCTCCTCCCCTACTGACCTCAAGTGTGAACCTTTGCTGATGTTAGAAGGCTGAGCTGAGGATAGGAAACCATGGAGGAGTATCAGCCTGGGACCCCCTGAAGAATGGGACACCTGGTCTTCTGTCCAAATCCCCAGTGCCCCGTGTGCACCCCCACATGATAACCTCGATTCCAATAGGGGTAGGACAGGGGTTGTCTGGAGTTGATACCTTTGTTTCGGGATAGAGCAGAAGATGTTACAAGGTTCCATGGGACATCCGTGCCTTTCTCTAACCCTGAATCCACTCAGCAAAGACAAGCTATGCCTATCCTTGCCCTTGTCATATTCTCAGAGGTGCTTGCCACATTTTGTGAATGTTTTTATTTCCTTTATGGTGACCAGACACCTCAATCCCCATCCCACCCCCAATGAATTTAAGTAAGCCATTTAATTTCTGTGGCCTTTTCTGTAAAGTGGGGATAAAAAGATGTTACCTCCTCTAATGTGGACAGGTAGAGCCATGGCAGCTCAGTGCATGACCTCTATAGTCTCACAGCTTTCTGTCTCTTAAAGACTTTAGGTTGTACCCACTCTTGAACCTACCTCATAGCTACATTGACTTTACCTGCTACCTTGTGGCTGCTTTGGGGCCCACAACACAAAGAGACGTGCAATGGGATCACAAGACCTGCCCATATATAATGTGGAACATACGCTTTTAAGGAAGGAGATTAGCACCAGTTTCAGGGGAGCCCACGGTCTCCTGACTGCCTTTCAAGGAGCACGGGGCTAGGCTTCTGATTTGCATTTATTGAACAAGTGGTGGATGTCAGGCCGTCACAGTGGGTGGCTTCTCATGGGGTACCACATACTCTGTTCAGGTGTAAGACATTGAAAACCTTGGCTCATGTATAAATAGAGGCTCATATCCAGAGAGAGAGAGTTCCCCAGAAATCCTTTTAGTCTTCACTTGAAGGTCACATAGTTGTGAATTTGATTTATCTTGATTGGGAAGTTCCCGGTTGATTCTTTAAAACAAGAACTGGCAAGAGTTAGTTTGTCTATAGTGATTCAAATGGAGAGAAGAGCTCTGTGAAGAACTTGACTTTTAAATTGCCTTATATCATTTTTTGGAACTGAATTAATAATTGTGAACTTTTGTATAAGTGGATTGAAATGTTCATCTGTAGCTTTGGTCCTTGGACGTCATTGAACTTGTGGCAAAGTGCAGTATTATGACTTGAGAGAGAAGGCTAGTGCCCATTGATATATACAAATAGTGAGGAGTATTTGCCTGCCTTCAAAGGAATAATGAATATACTCTTTGAATACTAACAATTATAAAGATGTGTGAAATCCCGTATTTGGTATGCCCCACCAGATTCCAGTCTCCAGAATTCAAGGCTGACTCTGCTTTAGTATGTAACACACCATTGCTGCTTCGAGGGCAAGTTTTTCTCCTAGGAACCACTTGGTTAACATTTTTAACATGCTGGAAGCTGACAAAGTGTTAATTGACTGCTAATTATTAATAGCACATATGCAGGAAATCCTTTGTTTTAGAAATGCATGAGTGTTGGTAATCCTTTACAGAAGAGTTTTCAGAGAGAGATCATTTTAGATGTTAAATATTTCTCATCTAAGACTTCGAGGTTTGGGTAGCTGGACCCTGAGGAATGAAAAGAATAGCTTGAAATTTTGAACTGATTGGAAAACATGATAGTCCACCTGTAAGGTCTCAAGGTCTAAATTTCTGTGTCCATACATCAAAATGTAGACCCATCTCCCTTTTTTTCTAGTATCACTAAGAATTCTGAGCTGCTTCGGTTGACTGGCAAAATGGGAATGTGTGTCGTGGGGTCTGGAGACAAAGCCACCCCGGTGAACATTTTTCACAGGGTGGGGATGTGTAGTGTCTTTTGTCTTTCCTCTTTGGTGCTATCCAATAGAACTTCCTACAGTGATGGAAATGTGCTGTATCTGCACTGTCCAATACAGCTATTGAGCACTTGAAATGTGATCAGTGTGACTGAGCAACTGAATGTTTAATTTCATTTCATTTTAATTAATTTAAATTTGAATAGCCACATATGGTTAGTGGTTACCGTATTGGACAGGACAGCTCTAGAGCCTGCAGAATTCATGCCATTGTGGAATTTGTCTGGACTCGGAATGTGCTACTTGAGGCCACATCTACTTAGTGCCCTTGGAGCCTGGATAGGACTCCAGAAATTGTGAGGTGCTGGGGAAGCAATTCTAGAACAGTCCCTTAAACATGATCATTTCCGTGAGGGGTCCAGAATGCTGATTGAAGCCACATTTAACAAAATCCCATCTCGGGGAAGTGTTTAAGAATAAGTCTAGAGCTATCATTAAAGAAAAAGTACAGATAATAATACGTATTGACAAGGGTGCGGAATAATTGGAAGCCTCATACGTTGCTGGTGGGAACATAAAATGGTGCAGTTGCTTTAGAAAACAGTCTAGCACTTTTTCAAAAGGTGAGACATAGAGTTACCATATGACCTAGGAATCCTACCCAAGAAAAACGGAAACCTATGTCCACATAAAACTTGTACACTATTCATAGCAGCATCATTCGTAATAGCCAAAATGTTGGAACAACCCAAATGTCTGTTAATTGATGAATGGATCAATAAAATGTGGTGTATCCATACAGTGGAATATTACCTGGCAATAAAAAGAACCAAGTACCAATGCACACTGTAGCATGGGTGCATCTTGAAAATATGCTAAGTGAAAGAAGCCATTACAAAGGACCACATACCATATGATTCCATTTATATGAAATGTCCAGGTATAGGAGTGGTTGCCTAGGGCTGGAGGGTGAAAGGAAAATACAGAGAGACTGCCAATGGGTATGGAGTTTGTTCTGGAAATGACGAAGTCCTAGTATGGTTGAACAACTCTGTGACTACACTAAAAGCAATTGTGCACTTAAATGAGTGGATTGTACGTGAATGTACGTGAATGACATCTTAAGTTGTTACACTTAAAAATATCAGAAACGAAATTAAATGCAAATGGGAACAAACAAAGAAAAACAGAACCAGTATAGAGACTCCCACCCCTCCTCCAGACCCAAGTGTGTGTGTGTGTGTGTGTGTGTCTGTGTGTGTGTGTGTGGGGGGTGGGCATGTGGAGTACTTGGGGAGATTTCCAGATGGGGCTTCGTTTGAGCTCTCCTCTCTGCTAACTTGTTCTGTGTCTGGTTTTCATTTATTAACTGTGGGGGTGGGTAGAGGTCTGATTATAGCTATGGATTAAAATAGTGACTAGGAGAGGCAATGAATTCCTAATCTAAAGTGTTTTGAAGCATTTGATTAAATATGTGGACAAAATGAAAAGGAAAATTCATTTCTCATTCATTCATCCAGCAAATATTTAGCAAGTGCATACTATGTGTCTGGGACTCTTCTCAACCCTGGAGACTGACTATCAGTGAACAGCACAGAGGAGATCTCTGCCCTCTCTGAGGGCCATCCAAGCTCAAGGTACTAGGCTGGACCCATGTGAGTTCACTGGTCAGGACCCTGGAAGGAGACTGAGAGTGCACTCCCATTTGGGTAATTTTAGGAGAGTTTTAAAAGGGACCATTTATGACATGTGGACAGGGGATGGTGTAGAACGCTGGGACTTGTGTCAGCCCCTTATACCTTCTGGAGGTGTTGAGGTGAGGTCATCTATATACAGATGGCAGAGAGTGGAGGGCTGGCCAGAGAGAGAGGAATACCTACAGGAACTGAACTCAGCCTATAAATAGCCCACAAGGAGGAGCCGGGGCGGGGGGGGGGGGTCAATACCCCACCTTTTCTCCTTTCTACATCCCACCTGTGGTCCCTTTTGGATGAACCCAACTGGCAGCTGGAGGTGAGGGAACCCTGGCAGCACAGTCCATGCAAGTCAGCCTGCCAGGGTACAGCACAGATAGAGAAGGGTGGAGTGGACCTGCAGAGGTGGACAGATGATGTCCGGTACAGGGGGACACAAGGTTGAGAAGGTTGCACTGAAGGTTATGCTCTTCATCATATCATGGAATATGAGGTTTGAGAAATGAAATTCAGGAGCTATATTGCTTCCCCAGTTCCAGCGGGTTCATCATGGAAATGCAGGGATGTTATCCGGCATTTGTACAAATAACCCCAAATAAACACCTCAACCCAAACAGCTACATCACGGAAATTTTTGAAGCCAATTCAGTTAAGAGTTGCGCAAACCTTAGTTCTGCTTCCATCCATACCCTCACTCCCAGGTTCTAAAAGGACCTTATGCTGCTAATCTGCATCCTGACATTAGAGCCCCTCAAAGTTCTTGGAAGTAAATTCTACAGCAGGTGGAATGCCCAGGCCTCTTTGCCTGGCAGTAGGTTAGCTGATTTTACTTGCCAAGAAAATCGATCTTGGACAGCCCACTCCAGAATAACCTTCAGAAATGACACGGATGACCCTGGGTTAGCTTCATGTTGCTCAAAGAGAAAGGGAGATGAGAGAGTCACAGGTCACTACCAACATGAGGGAGCCCACAGCCTCTGGTAAGAGCCAGTCTGCCCACTGATGTCGCGGTAATGAGCTGTACTTGTTTTCTTCCCCAAGTGTTTCAAAACCCAAAATCATTTATCATACTGATTATAACCTACAAGAGTGACATTATTCATTTTTTTTAATATCATTTCATGTCTCAAAGGACATTCTTTTAATCATAACATCAATACAATCCCTGATGAGCGTTCTCCTGTCTTGAGAGTTGCTTTATGTACCGCAGGCGGAACTCTCAGGAATCCGGGGGTCCCTCTGGGCTCAGTATTCCCAGACTCTAACCTGAAACTGCATTGCCTCCGAAGAGCTACTCTGTAGTCTGAGCTGTGTCTTCCACTTAATTTTAAAGCTACTAATTTAGGTCTCAATAGTGGCCATCCTCTACTTCAATTTATAGATGGGATTTTAAAATTAAAGATCGTGTGTAGTTAAAGTCTTAAAAATATAGACTACAATTGAATTTTATTTTTTTTTTATTATTTTAAGTTTTCCTTTGTATTGTCTTGTAGCTCTGTCTCACAAGGAGCCACATTTTCTGGGTTTCTGGTTGTTTCTCCCTTCTTGGGTTGTTGGGTTCCTAATCCCAGGCCCTAGTAACTTTTGGCTCTGGGTCCAGAGGCAGCAATGTCACACCTGGCAGGATGCTCAGCAGGCTCCATCTCTAAGGGTTGGTGTTGTCAAGTCACCTGCAGGACCCCAGGAGACCTGGGAGCCTACCTTCCTCCTTGGCCACAAAGGTTAGGGTAGAGTGCTCTTTAGGGCTGGGGGGCTGGGGGATACAGCCCATCTTTCCCTTCTGGATGTCCATCCCAGGGCCACTTACACAGGCTGCTCCCACCAGGGTCCCAGGGATCACCAAGGAGCAGCTGTTCTGCAGGAACATTGGGACCTTTCCAGGGTCTTCTGCAATCATCCTGCAGAGGGAACCGAGTCTCAGCTTGTACCCTGCAGGGCTGGCCCTGCCAATCACCCCAGACCCCAAGGCTGTGCCTTTCAGCAGAGGGCACTGGGCCTGCTTCAGAGTTGGAGGGTGAGAGGGCTGGAGTCAGAGAAATGCCTTCCTGCCTCCGCATCTCTGGTTTGGCACATCAAGGTGCATGCTCCTTTGAGGGCGTTTGCAGTCATCCATATTCATGACTTGTTGGCCCAAATTCTGCCTCTACTGAGAATAAATATGAAGCCATTTTCCAGAATGAAGAGTTTTTCTCCCCCATGACTTGGTTATAAGGTTAAAAATGGCCATTAAGTGATTAGCGTAACTGAAGCCATGGAGCAACATTCATTTGAAAGTCGAGTTCCCTTTAATGTGTGCAATCCATTTTATTATAAAATGTCCTTTACAGCCAGTTTTGCCTTTTTTCTGAGCTTTCCTGGTGTGGCACCAGATCAAAAGGGTACGCTGGAGTGAAATGTCTACATTTTATGCAGAGGCTACGTGACCAAATCCCAAGATCCATTAATGGAAAAATATGCATACCTCTTGTGCCCTATTATGAAAATGTGCCTTATCTTACCTGATTAAACTGTCAGCTCTTATTAAAATGGATTCATGTAGCTAAAGAAACTCAAGCTTGGTGGAACTTGCAGAGAAGTGTAGATAAATTGTTACCTCAGCAAAATCTGTGTCTATTATCAGAACTTCGGCCTTCCTGACCATTAGGATGTTGAGCCGTGTGGCCAAAACCAATGGTCTCACTCTGTGGCTTCTGTGGAAAACAAAAAACTAAAGCCCTAAATGAACTTTGCTAGTAGTCTGGGGAAAGGGGAAGCGAGCACATCTGCGTTGGCATTTCTATGTTTTATAGATTATCTTTCTTGTCTTGGATAGTAGAGATGAGGTTCTCACTGAAGACTGGAGACTTTTTGTTCATGCAATTTTCTCTCTTTTAAACAAGGGCATAGATACAGATTTTTTTTTCTCCCCCTTCAACTAAAGATCAAATCTGAGAAAGGAAATAAAGGATCAAGAGCCAAACAGTCAGGCAAAAATATTGGATAAATGACTTGAAGGCTTCTTTTTTTTTTTCCCTGTGAAAACGTGGCACAGGAAGACTCCTGGGTGACATAGAAGGTTCGCATTTTCCCTCGTGGTGCAGTTTTACTTAGATATCAAGGGATGGTGAGGCCCAAGGTCAGAAGCCAGATGGCTTCTCTGAATCTCCATTTCTGGAAGGAGCCTGGGCTGGCTTCAGGAGGGGTGGAAATGAAAACATGAGCGAACTGAGTCGTCGAGAGCCATGTTCAGGGGAAATGAACACAAGCATTTCTTTCAAGCTTATCCAATCTAATTTTATCTCGGTCTTTGTACTCGCCTGCCCTTGACGACCCTGTCTCTTCCCCCACTTTGAATCCAGAGGCGAGGGTGGCCGTGAAGCAGCCTCTGATGCCAGGCTTCCGTGGATGGCCTCCTGCCTTTCCCCACCTCCCACCGCTTCTGGTTCTCTTTCGCATCCACCAGAAGCTCCCCCCAAATCCCAAAAATGTGTGGAATCAACCACGCTTCTGTGACTGCCTTTCAGGGCTGGAAGCAGTAGAAGATGTTTTTCATAGATAAAATGCAGGTGGGCACCATCTAGGAATAATTGCCAGGGGCTGTTGCCAGCACTTCGAATGCACTCAGCCTGCACGCTAACCTGGAGGTGGGTGTAACTATGGGCCCCTTTTACACGTACGGAAAACTGAGGCATAGAGGGCCTAAGCAGCTCATCTAAGGTCACACAGCAGGTAGGGGCCGCTGGGGGTCAAGCCCTGGGATATTGTCTTATTCAAACGACGACATGTGACATGTGACACTGCTGACACCCTGACTTCCACCTCCAGGCTGACTTCTACCTCCAGGCTGGAGCGCTCCTCTGTTTCTCCAGCGCGATCCATGTTAAACCCGATCCCCTCCCCTGGAACCTGCCATCCCCTTCCTAGCGTCTCTTCTGTCCCCTCACGGTGACCCTGTCCTGGGCTTGCTACTCTGAGTGCTGTGTCACTCATATCACCCATTGTTTGTTATTCTGAATTTTGGGAACTCCCATTGGCAAGGCACTGTCTTTCAACGAGGGGGTAAATGGACATGACTGTGTTTTCTCAAGTCCAAGGTCCACTGATGGTAAGATGCACCACTAGTTTACGTGTGGCTAAGAAAGACCCAAAAAGGAAACCCCAAACCTGTCAACTTCACTATGACACACCATCCTTTTTAAGACACATCCTGACTTCGGAGAGGTTCAGTTGCTTCCAGCAGTTTGGGCAAATTCACTTACACATAGCATCCCTAGCCCTTGTGGTGGTAGCCCCTGACAGGCCAGGAAAGCAGTGATGGGTGCAGCCCTACCTATAAGGGGCTGTGTGCTCCGAGGACCCAGTGGTGAGCCCGAGGAAGCATGTAGGAGCGAGAGCTCTGCAGCCAGACCCCCCCTCCACACACCCAACCCAGTCAGTAAGATCCAGGTGAGCCACCTCATGGCCAATTGGGCCTTGGGGTCTTGCCCTTGCTCTGCCTCCTGGTGTGGGTGTGGGATGAGATATTCTGAGGAAAGCACAGGGCTAGGAGCAGAGCAGCTGCTCACTATTAATTTTCATTAGTGTTGTATGATTGTGCCCACAGCTCTTTGCTCCCCAAGGTGGGTGCTTGGGGTGAAGGGAAGAGTTTCCCAGCAGGTGCCTCCAGCACCCTCATTATAGCTCAAAACCCGGGAAACACTGATTTGTATCATAGCTAATACCTTTGCCAGAGATGTGATTCATCACAAGGGCTCATCCTGAAATGTGAGCAGACATTTGGGGGACATTTTTCCTGGGGCGAGGTCTGTGGGCCTCATTCAGGAGAACACATCTGGTGTCGCGTTTAGGAGGCGACTGGCTGTGGAGAGGACATTTGCGTAGCAATGTGAATAATAGTGTTTAGCAATGCGTTTTCCTTATGTGGGGTGTGTGCTGGTGTCTATTTGCCTCATAGGCTACTTTGAGGCATTTGGAGTTGAGACTAAGGGACACATGAAGGAGAGGTCGGTGTGAGAAAGTGGTTTTCCTGTTCCCCGAAAGCTCCCTGAGGCCAACCAAGCTCCCTGCGTGGTGAGTGAGGTGCCTTGGCATCATCAGATGTCCTTGTGGTTCCTTGGGAGGGCAGCTCGCTGGTTATTCCGGATTCCTAAAGAACATCATAGAAGCCTTGGAGCATGGAACTTTATTCGGCCTCTGAATTCTAGGGCATAACTAGAAAAGTCATTCTGTTTTATTAAAATTAAAAAAAATAGGGATCCCTGGGTGGCGCAGTGGTTTGGCGCCTGCCTTTGGCCCCAGGGCGCGATCCTAGAGACCCGGGATCGAATCCCACATCAGGCTCCTGGTGCATGGAGCCTGCTTCTCCCTCTGCCTGTGTCTCTGCCTCTCTCTCTCTCTCTCTCTCTCTGACCATCATAAATAAATAAAAATTAAAAAAAAAATAAAATTAAAAAAAATAGTCATTTAAATCACATGGTGCATACATGCACCAAAATGGCAAGAAACTGGAAAACCCAGTTGTTTGAGGTCAGGCATCATATATGATGCTTTGGTGAAGAGATGGAGATAAACATAACACATCCCCTGTCTTATATTGTGTTTAAACACAGACACGGGGGACACCTGGGTGGTTGGCTCAGGTCATGATCCGGGTCCTGGGATCGAGTCCTACATTGGGTTCCCTGCAGGGAGCCTGCTTCTCCCTCTGCCTGTGTCTCTGCCTCTCTCTGTGTGTCTCTCATGAATCAATAAATAAAATCTTAAAAACACACACACACACACACACACACAGATATGCACAGTCTCTCTTATAGAGTGTAGCTGGGCCTGCGGTACATCTTGTGAATTTTCTGGTTTGAACAGAAAGGAGGATCTAGGTGTCTTTTTTTTTTCTTCTTGGTTTGAAATTCAGTGAGTGAGATGCATTTTCCCCCTTTGGGGTGAGGGGGTGTTTCTGGTCTGTCCTAATGCTTCCTGAGTCTCGCACATGGTTGGCTTTGCTTTGGTTGCTGTGACTTCACCCGTGAGCTTCCCGCTGCATCTGCCTGTTGTTCCCTGAGTACATCTTCCCCACACACACAGCACGGGCTTCTGTCCACGCTAGGGCTCAGTGGGTGTTTTCGTCTGATGGCCACAAGAGGAGATAGCAATGTTGCCCTTGGGACTTTCCACGGCATCTCCTCCATGACATCAGCCCCCTGGGGACACAGAGTACCTGCCAAGCGCAGGACGCCTAGGCTCAGCATGCCGGCTGCGGTGAGCTGGCCACCTGCTGTCCCTCTCAGGCCCCAAGGAAAGCCATCCACCTGGACACACACCCCCACGCACCGTGGCTCCCGTTAGCTGAGCGCTCTCTGTGCTTTAATCTGTATAATTTGGCTGCAGTGGCCAATGAGACAATTCTTAGGGGAAATGATTAGGCAGTTACATCTTGGAACTTTAAAAATATCTCATCTACAAAGTGGTGAAAAGAGAGTGCTATTCTCTTCCTCCTCCTGTGTCTCACATCCATCCCAGAGCTTTGTGCTGAGAAGGAAAACAAGCACATAATGCTTTCCTGGATGGAAAAAGCAAGCAAGTGTTGCCCTCCCAAACCGCGTTCTCTGGCTCGTCCTTTTAAAGGAGTATGAGTGTTTGTTGCTTAATGAAAGAAAAAAAGAAAAGCGCTTTAATGAATATTAACAATTGGAAAGGGGGCAGCTTAGCGCCGCCTTCGGCCCAGGACATGATCCTGGAGACCCGGGATTGAGTCCCACGTCGGGCTCCCTGCATGGAGCCTGCTTCTCCCTCTGCCTCTCTCTCCTCTCTGTGTTTCTCATGAATAAATAAATAAAACCTTAAAAAAATTTTTTTTAAAAAAGCAATTGGAAGGGGATTAATTCCAAATCCCTTATTACTGTTTTTTTAAACTCACTTCTAACTGTGCATGCAGCTATCAGTAGAGCACTTAAAGCCCTGCAAAGCAGAGGGGACAGCCGGGAGGTGGTGCTTTTCCCTGGCATCTCAAAGTTGTGTCCGTGGGTGCTGTCCAGCCTCCGTCTCCCGGTCTTTCCCCAGGCTTCCTGCCGTTCACCCCCCGGCTCCGGGAGCTGCTTTGGGCCGGGCCTTTCGGACGGTGGAGCTCCACCGGGGCATCCCATCTCCGTAGAGCACCGAGATCTGCTCCCCGTGGAGGGGAGAGTTTACCAGAACGAGCAGACATTGGGCAAGTGTGAACCACGCTCAAGCAGAGGCCCACTGACCCCAACAGAAACGTCCTCATGCTTCTAAGTCGTTGTCAGCAAAACAGCAACCTCAAGTTTGTTGGCAGGTGCGCGTGGACACTTATTTTGGAGATAGAGCAAAACGGAACCATAGACCAGCACAGCCTGCAAATCCTTCATCACTGATTTAGAAGGAGGAGAGAGAGAGAAGAAGGGGAGGGGGAAGGAGGGAACGAAGGGGACAAGCAAGGAAGGGTGGAGGAAGAGAGGCAGGGGGCGGGCAGGGGTGTGAGAAGCATCAGGCTCCCGTTTTCATCCCTGCTCCGCACCCCAGGGCCAGCGCTGGGACTGCTCCCTGGTAAACTCATTAGTTTCGCTCAGTTTTGACACCTGCTTCAATCAGTTCAGAAATGCCACCGCTGAATAAGCCCATCCGTGAGCTGGTAACTGCTTCCTTCCAAAAGACCAGCTCACATGCCAACTGCAAAGGAAAGCGCGGCCTGACACAGTAGCTTAATTACAGGTCTGGCGGAGGAGGACAGGCAAGCGTGTACCAAGCCAGGAGAGTGCAGGCAAGGGGCGGGAAGTCGTGCAGGGGTGATGGATGTTTAAATCATAACCTGTTGGCCGGCATAGCTGGAGGACAAGGTGGGCTCTGTGCTGAGTACCTGCTTCCAGTGGACTTGGGTTCGAAGATATGAATTCCCCTATGGTCAGATTACAGGATGTGCAGGAGAGGAGGATGTCACGAGGATGTTTGCTGTTTCTTTCTTCTCTCTTCCAAGAAAAGCACACCCAGGTGTAATGATTCACCTGGGCTTATGGCAAAGTGCGCAGAAGGGTCAAAGGCCAGCTGGGCTGGACCTGTCATCTCAGTGCAGGAGCCACTGGGGAAGGGGCAGGAGTGAACGGTGCTCAGTGTCTGGTGTGCGGGTCTAGCTTTGCCACCGGTCGGTGACGATGCATGAAGACCACAAGCAAGTCCTTGGAGAGCTCTAAGCCACGTTGTCCTATCCTTCCTGTGCTTCCGATCTGCTTCTCAGAGCCACCGTGCAGAGCAATGCTGTGAAATATGGATGCTCATGGGGCGCCTCCCAGGTCTTTCATGACACCGAGGGAGGAGCGGAGAAAGGTGGTCTGGGGGGATTCGTGGTGGCATAAAGAGCGCTGTTCCAACCCAACCTGGAGGGGTGGGTCGTTCGTGCTGTAGTGTTCCTTGTCATATTCCGACGTTTGTGCCAATGACTCAGGTGACACAGGCAGTCGCTGATGAGGTTTGCAAGGAATGGCTTATGTGCTGGGTGACGACTCCAAAATGAAGAGCAGACACTAAAAAAGATGGGATTTATTTAATAGTGATCAGTACAGCCGTTCCTCTGAACTCAGCCATTAAGTTCTGTTGGTATATTCTCCTAGAACTCCCTTGAATGCACCCCCCCCCCCATATTGTCACCACGTAAGCCCAGCTGTGGTCATCAGGCATCTCCCCCCACCGGTCTCTCCTCCTCTACTCCTGCCCCTTTCCAGTTCATTCCTTCCTGGCAGCCAGCTGTCTTTTAAAAATGCAAATCTGATCAAGCTAGTCAGCTGCATCCCTTTTCCTGCCCTTAGAACAAATCCAGGTAATTAGCACGCTTCCCAAGGCCGTGTGGCATCTGGCGCCAGCCTCCTCCCAGCTTCCTGGCTGTTCTCTGCCTCACTGCCCCAGCACCACGATGCCTCGGGCACACCGGGTCCTCTCGCCTCAGCTCCTGAGCACTCTGGTCCTGCCACCTCGAACACCCATCCACTCCTCTTCCTTTCTGAGTAATATTCTATTGCATGAGTGGCCCCCTGCTGTGATTAATGCCGTTATAAACACTTGGATACTACAAGCCGTTGTGTGGACATATGTTTTCATTTGCAGGGGGTGGGTGGGTGGTGGTAAATCCCTAGGATTGGAATTGCTGGGTTGTGTCGTCAACCTTTGTAGTTTATCCTAATGAGAAATTACATTTTTTTTCCAAAGTAAAGTATAACACGTCACATTCCCCCCAGCAATGCACGGAATCTCAGTGGAAGAGCCCAATCTATCAATCAATGTGGAGCAGAGGTCAGCTTCGTGGGTATCAATTAGAATTTTTTTTGTCCACTTTGTGAAATGCAGCCTGATATTCTAATGAAGGAAGTTCAGTGCATGTAAGTTCAGATTTCTCCACACCCTCATCAACACTTGATATTTTCAGTATTTTTAGGTTAAAGCCATTTTTTTTTTTTTTTTTTTTGGTAGGTGTCTGGGGATATCTCATTGTGGTTTCAGTGTGCATTTCCCTGGCGACTGAAGATGCTGAAAGGTCCATGTGCTTTTTTGTCATTTTTCTATCTTTATTTATGAGGAGTTTAAAATTGAGTTGTCTTCTTATTTAGTTGTAAAAGTTCTTTTTTATTTTTAAAGATTTTATTTGTTTATTCATGAGAGGCACACAGAGAGAGGCAGAGAGAAAAGTAGTCTCCCTGGAGGGAGCCTGATGCAGGACTCGATCCCAGGACCCCAGGATCATGCCTTGCACCAAAGGCAGATGCTCAACCACTGAGCCACCCAGGTGTCCCTAAAAGTTCTTTTTAAAAAATATTTATTTATTTGAGAGAGAGAGCGAGCACAGTGGGAGAAGGAGCAGAAGGGGAGGGAGCAGGAGAGAATCTCAAGTAAACTCCCCACTGAACACGGAGCCCAATGTGGGGCTGATCTCATGACCTTGAGATCATGACCTGAGCCAAAATCTAGAGTCAGAGGCTTAAGCAACTGAGCCACGCACTCACCCTGTTATAAAAGTTCTTTATATAATGTGGGTATAAGACTTGCCAGATATAAGTAATATAAGTATTTTCTTCCAATCCCTGGCTTGCCTTTCCATTTTCTTAATGGTGTTTTTCAGAGGACAGATTTTAATTTTGATGAAGTCCACTTGCCATTTTTTTTCTTTTATGGTCAGTATTTTGGGAGTTCTAAGAAATATTTGCTACTCCAAGGCATGAAGATTTTCTCTTATGTTTTATTCTGTAAGTTTTATAGTTTTAGCTTTTATATTCAGGTATATAACCCATTTCAAATTAATTTTTGTGTAAGGTGTGAACTAAGGGTTGAAGCTCATTTTTGTTTTTGTTTTTTTTCTAAATGGATAGTCCGGTAGGTTATTTTCTAAATGGTATCATCTGGTGAGCTTGAGGATTCCCAGTGCTTAAGGTTTGGAGCCGTGATGGGATATGCGTCCGTGAGCAGCTAGGTCTGGGGGATTTTGGATTGCCTGCCGATCCCAACCATGGCCCGTCCACCTTTACCCCTGCCTCATGGGTCTTCTGCATAGGGATTCATTTGAACAAAGTGCTTCACACCTACCAGTGTCGGAGGTCTATCTATTCCCTAAGTTATAAGGTGGGGAAGCTGGGCCCGGGAAAGGTTGTGGTGTGCCCAGGTGAGTCTGTGCCAGAACGGGAGCTGGAGGCTCAGTCTCCCCTCGACCTGCACTGCACCTCCTCCTGCCCCACCTCCATGCTGCCTCTGGCTGAGAGCTGCTGGAGATTCCACAAAATCCCTTATTTGCAGTTTGCCTTTTCAGCATTTTAAACATTGAAAACGGGCAACCCGTAAAGCTAAATAATTTAGCTCCTCTTTTTCTGATGCTGTCACTTGCGGGGGAGATAAAAGATGGGTTTGTCAGGAGGGGTGGCAGCCATCCAAAGGCTATGCAAGCACATTCTGAATCTCAGTGGAAGAGCCCAATCTATCAATCAATGTGGAGCAGAGGTCAGCTTCGTGGGTATCAATTAGAATTTTTTTTGTCCACTTTGTGAAATGCAGCCTGACATTCTAATGATCCGCTTGGGTTTCCAAAGACTCTGTATTCTTGCAACCTAACTAATCACCATAAGTGCAGGTGGAGGCACAATAAGGCCTGAATTCCATAGTTCAAGCACAAGGCCAGAGAATTCCGGGAGCCCTTAATGAGGGCTTTTAGATGGCAGATGAGAACATGGTACATTCTCTGTGCAACCCACTCTGACCCAGATCATCTCCCTCCCACCACCGAGCCCACCATTGTCCCGGCGTCCGTGATGGCCGTGTTGTTACATCTCTGCCTCATTCCGGCTCACGAGCATCTGGGACAGCAGGTCACTTTTTCTTCCTGAACTCGTTTTTGCTCTAGGCTTCACAGACACTCTGTCACCGGCAGCCCTTTTCTTTCTCTGCTTTCCTTGAAGGCTCCTTCCCCTTATTCAGACTCAACTTCTTGGCGTGCCCCAGGGCCCCATTCTCTCATCTACCCACTTCATCTCTCCAGGCGACATCATCTTGCCCCGTAGCTGGGACACCATCTGGGACTCGATGACAGCGGCTCTTGTTCATGGCCTCAGTCTGAACCTTCTCCCATGTCCCATCCCTGCCTAAAGGACCACCCGCTTGCATCTCCTCTTGATGGCACCTCTGTTGATTTTCCCTCCAAATCTTGCCCCCACAACCCTGTCCCTCCCCAGTCTGATCTCAACAGTGAAACCATCTTCCACCAAGTCGCTTAGGCCTTCCTTCAAGGGATATAGTGGATCCTTCTTTCTTGCCGCATCCCACCTTGAATGGGTCTCTAAGTCCTGCCAAACTGGCCTTCAAAAATAGAATTTGGAAGCCACCACTTCATACCATACCTTGGCAAACTATGTCATTTCTTCCCTTGGCTACTGGGATAGTTTCCCCGTGGGACTGCCTCGTGCCTCTGTAGCAGCCAGCGGCCACTTTCTAAGCAAACCTGGTCTGTGTCTCCTCTGCCACCTGAGAGCTCTCCAGAGTCTTCCTATTTCACTTAGAATACAGCACAGGCCCTTGGCCATGCTGTGAAGCTCCTGCCTACCTGGTGGGGCCTCTTTTCACCTCTCTGTTCACTACTCCCTGCCCTGTGGGTCTATTTTCTATCTCTTGAACATGATGAGCTCTTCTTGTCCCAGGACCTTTGCTCTGGGTGACCTTCCTCCCTGGAATGCTCTTACTCTGAACCTGCCTTGGTTGTCTCCATCCTCCAGCTGCTCACAGAGGACTTCCCCACCTGCCATGCTCTGTCATTCTCTCCATCGCACCCATCTCGGCACCTGATTTTACCCATGTATGTGTTTGTTTATTGTCTCCTCCCGGGTGAATGTCACTGTCTAGAAGGTGCTGTGTCTGTGTCTCATTCACCTCATGTACTAGCATCGAGAATGGTAGCCAGCACTGACGAGGTGTTGACATGTGCTGACTGCTATAAAATAGTCAGCAATCTGCTCTCAGGCCTCATCTTCCCAACTCCCTCCCTAGATGTGATTGTTGCTCACATTTTCCTGCATTTCCTTATATATACACACCTGTATCTGTATTGGACACACACAAACACACACACACAATTTGTGTGTTTTGGCTTATTTTATTGTTTTTAATGTAAATGAGATCTTTCCATCCATACTGTTCTGTCCTGTCTCACTTACCACCTAAGAAGAGGCCTAGAGGAAATATATCTGCTTCAGCACGGAGAGACCTACCTCACTCTTGATAACATTGGCCTGGTCTTCCCCAGTTAGGTTACTACCCAACTATCAGGGATGTGCAGGTTGTTTCTGCTCCTGTGGTTCTAGAACTTCACCAGCACGTCCTTCCTGGGGTTGGTGCTGCTTTTCGGTGCTTATTTTGTCTTTCCCTGTGGAAGCTCCTTCATAGAGCTCCTCCCTGAGGTCTTTCCTGCCCTCCCCATGCAGAATCAAGGTGGTCAGTATCTTGCTCAGAATGCCAAGGATGCTATTAATGGAACATGATTATTATAACACCCCCTGTGCCAACGCAGTGTTTGAAAACAAGAAAGGATTTTTTGGGGGGGTGACTCAGCTGGTTATGTGTCTGCCTTCTGCTCCAGTCCTGATCCTGGGGATCGAGTCCCACATTGGGCTCTCTGCTCGGTGGGGAGTCTGCTTGTTCCTCTGCCCTTCACCTGACTTGTGCGTGCACTCTCTCTCTTTTTCTCTCTCAAATAAATAAACACTTAAAAACAAAAAATGAAAAAGGATGTTTTTAATCCTACAGAGTAGCAGAGGACATAATGTATGGTAGGAAATATGTAATTTAAAAATGACATACATCTTAGAAAACACCATATTCCTGATGATTTGGAGCTACCCTTACCCTGTGATTTCTTCTGTCCCTTCTGATGTCTGTGGATACGAAGCATGTAGCTCCTGTCTTGTTGTCACTTGCTCCTCCCTGGAAATCCTTTTGGCAACTCATTTCCTACGTGGACTGAGGAGTGGGGGATGTAATTCGCACCTCACTTTCACAATTCGCTGGGGCCTCCATAGTTTCAGCTTGACTGCTTTTCAGAGATCTGTGAAATGGTTGGGGCTTAAAAATCCCCCACATTCTAATGGCTCCAAAATGTGAAAAGAAAAAGCATAATACAAAATAGCACATTGTGTCAACTGATTAACCACATCTCCACTCCACTCTTAAGGTTCTGAGGGACCATTTTCTTATGTTTCCTAGGATGTGACTTAGAGAGGCCTTAAGATGCCCTGGATCCCATCCATGCTCCAAAACTCTAATTATCCAATAAAGGATAAAGGTGGCCAGGGACAGTGAGGCCACCCTGATGTCGCTGCTGCAGTCACTGGGCTATGACATCCCAGAAGTCACCGATGGGCAGCTTCCATCATCCGTAGGCGTGGACCCTCCCAGATAACCCTTCCTCTGCTGTTAGAGGGATGAGAGTGTAGAGGGGATGATGATGGAATCACTTTTACATCAGCCCCTTTGTTCTGATGCTACTGAAGCCTGGTTCCCTCTTTGTTGGCCTGGAAGAGGCTGTGTGGTGTCCCTTCCTGCTAGCCTCTGAGATCTCCTGCCCCTCGCACCTTTGTCCAGAATCCAATTCCCGAGGCTTGGGGGCGGGAGGTGAGGTCATGGGACGTGGCCCAGGAGCAGAATCTGCGATGGCAGGCAAAGCAATTGAAGAGCCTTCTCGCTGAGCCAGTGTTTTGATCTCTGCCTTGTGATTTACCGTCTCCCCACTTTCATCCTGGAGCTCAGTCTCCAGAGTCACCCTCCACAGCTGACACTTCCTCCTCTTGACTTTTGGGGATTAGGCGACCCAATTAAGAGACCGGACTCTAGGCATTTTCTGAGCAGCTTCTGAAATTTAAGCCCTGCAGGAAAGAAATAGATGCAAATGGTCCTTTGGAAGATGCCAGGTCGCAATTACCAACCTGGTTTGTTCATCTGCTATTTTGTAAACAAAGTAAGAGGCAAAGCAAGGCCTCTCCTGGCAGCTTTGCAAATGCTGGATTTCCTCGCCGAGAAGCATCGCGATGGCTCAGAGCACCTTCGGGCTGCTTTCCTCTCGCCTGGCCTCTCCCGGTGGTGCCTTGCAGGGCCGCCCCAGCCCCCCTCCACCAAGGCTCTCTTTTGCTTAATGAAAGCGAAGGTCTCCTGGGCCCGCAGCTCTGGAGGGATGCTAAGGGTTCTGGTTTCTAGATGCATCCTCACATCTCTTTCTCCGTGATCCGGTTTCCCGTGGCTCTGGCTCATCACGCCTGGATATTGCTCCAGGAAGGTGGCTTCTGCTGTAAATATTATATAGCAGAGCCGTCCCTGAGACAGTGGAGGCCAAATGTAAGAAGATGTGCTGAAGGCAAAGGTCTGGAATTAGGGCCCGGAGAGCGCTTACACCCGGAATTTACCATTTGTATTTGAGAGGCTGGAAAAAAAAAAAAAAGTAAGTTCCTTCAGTTTTTGGGACAGAGTGAAATTGCTTGTCTGCTCAATAATCTTCAGTGATTCCCTATTGCTCGCAGCAATAGGGTCTCGAGCTTTAAAAAGCATCAGAATTACCTGGGGGCTTTCTCTCTCTCTCTCTCTTTCTTTCTTTCTTTCAAGATTTTATTCATTTATTTGAGAGAGAGAGACAGAGACAGAGATAGTGAGAAAGAGCAGGAGCAGGGAGGAGGGGGAGAAGCAGCTTCCCCACTGAGCAGGGAGCCCAGCGAGGGGACTTGATCCCAGGACCCTGGGATCATGACCTGAGCTGAAGGCAGTCGCTTCACCGACTGAGCCCGCCAGGCGCCCCTACCTGGGGGCTTTCTTAAAACTCAGAAAGCCGGGCCCCATGGCAGGGGTGTCTGGAGGCAGGAGGAGGTCACTTGAGAATTGGCATTTTTACCTAGTTCCTGGGTAACGGCGGTGAAGCTGAAGCTGAAGCTGTGATCTTGGGACCCTGCTTGGAGAACTACAGCTGATAGCACAAAGGCCAAGGGCCTTAGCTGGCACTGGCCTCTCTCGCTCTCCCTTATCTGGCCCTAAAATGTTTTTTCGAATGGTCTCCAACTCATAAATCCTTTATTTCAGCCAAATAGAATGCTCCCTAGTCTTCGTACTTGCCCTGTGCCTGCTGCTCCTGACCATTCCTCCCTGCTTCCCTTCCTCCTTCCCTTTCTTGCTCCCTCTTCCTGTCTTTGACCTTTTTTCTTCTTCCCTTTTTCCCTACTTCCCTCTCTCTCTACCTCCCTCTCTCCTTCCCTTCCTCCCTCCCTTCCTTCCTTCCTTCCTTCCTTCCTTCCTTCCTTCCTTCCTTCCCTGCAATGCTCGAATCCCACTTTCAAGATCGAAACATTACTTCAATGCCTATCTTTGTCCTGACCAGCTGGAGACGAGCACCCCAGAAAGGATCCTGACTCCAGTCTGGTGCTCCTCCATCTGTCCTTCATCCTCTGTTCTGCTGGGAAAAGCCTCTCCCACGTAGAAACTCAATACCATGTGTGCTCCTCTGCTTAGACTCCTCCAGGGGCTACATTGGCCACAGGCAAAGTTTGTCATCCTAGGACATGTGTGTGATATGTGTGTGCACCTGTACAGGATAGAAGGGATCAGGGACATCTTGTTAGGCCCACCAAGGGAACTTCCGAAACACACAAATGTCATACGGTGTCTCTCAGGGATTGAGGTGAATGGTCATGAGGACTGTGAAAAATTCTAGAAAAGAAGGAAGACAATTCTAAAATTCAACAATAAAATAAAATTCTGGGGTTCTAAAAAGTACTAATACTCCCCTCGACCACCTTCTCTGGGTTCTAGGACTGTCAGCTACTCCCGAGTCAGCTGGATTCTGAGAAGGGGCAGCGGGGTTCTCTTATACTATTAACCACAGGGAGAGGGACACAACGTAGGGCAAGCACAAGCGATGAGGGTCTCCTGCAGGCGAGCAGGTCATGGCCGCAGCGGGCACATGGCTCCCTTCAGGCTCCTGGGCCTCACCCAGCAGATGGGGACGTTCACTAGGTGTGGTGCATGGATCTCCAGGGTGGCTGCTGTTGTTGCTGGGGTGGGTGGTGCTGGTGCTGGTGGTGCTGGTGGTGGGTTGTCTTCTCTTCCAGGTCAGAGCACTGAGTGTTTATCCAGGTTGGTTTATCATTTGCACTAGCCTGTGGGGCACCGGGGAGAAGCACAGCTGCACTGTCCTTCCTGAGAGCGTCGTGGGCCAGCCCTGCCGGCTGCCACAGCTGGAAGAGCCACGGGCGCGGCTGTAGGTGGCTGGGGCGAGTCGGGGTGCAGAGCCACTTCAGGGCTCTGTCCTTCCAGGTCTAGCCCTCTGACAGGACACGGCTCCTTGCAACCGTTGAGGGAGACTGGCCGTTCTGCTCTGGTCTGAGCAGAATGATGCCAAGAAACGATGATTTAAAAGAACAGAACTGATAATGCTCAGCCTCATAAATATGAAACAGAATTAAATGTAAGAATCTAAATTTGAGGCTTTTAAGCCTGAAAGGTAAAGTGGGATAAGGGATCTTTTAAACAACCCAGGATCTGTTTTCGATATGAAATCGCAAATAGAAGGAGATGACTTTGAGGTGCAGAGATTTTTGTATTAGAATTCATAATGATTTTTGCCTCTCTAAATGTTTCAGAGATAAAAGGAAATTACCTTGAGATTTAATATACAACTCTTGAGGTTTCGACTAAAAAACATCACTCCTTAAGCTAAAAGGCTTGTACGTGTGGCGCTTCCATACTTGGGCAAAGTAGCCTATTGTGCCCGCCTCCAGGGCAGTGTTTCCCAGGTAGGGGTGATTCTGTCCCCAGGGCCTATGTGGCAATGATGTGTGGAGACATCTTTGGATTTCATGACTGGGGGTGGGGTCCAAGTGGGTAGAGGCTACTGAATACCCTACAATGCCAGGGACAGCCCCCACAACTGAGGGTTATCCAGCCCTAAATGTCAGCTGTGTCAACCACGGTTGGGAAACCCTCCTGTAGGATGACGTTGAGCTGTTGGAGGAAAGAGTCTCTTGATCTGTGATTTTGTGACATCACCACCTCTTTCTCAGAGTGACGTGAGGTACATATTTTCAAGTTTTAAGTAATCTAGTCCACCTTTTAATTCAAGACCTTAGGCTCACTTCTTGAGGTCATGGGGGGTGGGTAGCATGGGATACTCCTGGTTAGGCCATTTTTATGATGTTTAGAAAATAGTCGAGAAATATGGTCACGCCAAGAAAATGAAGAGAACAAAATCAGAAGATACCCGCCTCCTCATTCATTTCCATAGTAAGTTGATATATATGTGCCCTCACCTCTCAGGTATGAATTGAGGGGCTTTGTCTCACTTTTAACTATGGAAATGATCTGGAATCTGGAGATAGCAGCCCCCTCTTGCTCTTCTACAGCAGATCCTTTTCACAGTGAACGCTGGTGTTGTGTGCCAGGTTGCCGAGGTGTACATCCACACCCCCTTGTTTCACACACCATCTATGCAGCCTTAATAAGTGTCCTTATGATGTAGTTTAGGAATGTAGTGAGGTTTGGTGGGGTGAGGTCTGGAGCCCACGGGCAAGAAAGAATTCTTGAGATGTCTTTGGTGCAAAATGGTTGTTTTATTAAAGCCAGGGATGGAACCCTTGGGCAGAAAGAGCCACAGTGGGGTTGTGAGGAGCAATGGACTATATACTCTGGGGTTGGGGGAGGTAAGGAAAGAGGGAGGTGTCCCAAAGGACTTTCACAGGCTAAAGAAGACCCTTAAGATACTGGAGGCCTTGCTATTATTATGCTAAGGTGGTTTTTTCCCTCTAGCAAAGCATTAACATTAAGATAGTTGGAAGTTTCCTGGAAGAATGTCACACAGATCTCACCCAGGAGTGGTGGTGAGGGGTTGTGGGGTGTCAGCTTGTGCTTTGTTCTCAGTCTTCTGCTCCCTCATCGCTTAGATTTCATCAGAATTGTTGAAAAGGATAAAGAAAAGCAAAAGCCATTAATCCAGGGAAGCAGAAGAAGGAAGGCAATTTGCCTGCTTTGAATCAGAGGTGTAGGAGCTACCGAGGAGATGGGAGTAGGGAGGAAGAAGCTCTAGCCTTTAAAAGCATCCTTGGCACACACTCGCATCTACCTGGGGAATTGGCCAGCATTTTTAGTTGCAGACCACAGAGTCCCCTGTTGCTAGTTCAAGGGACTTATTAAGGGACATCTCTGGAGGGGCCCTGGCAGTAGGCTTACTCCAGGGACTTCCCGAGCCATTGAAGAAAAACCTGGGAAAGGAGAGATGTAGCTGAGCCAGGATTATCCTGCCCTTACCACAGCCAGGAAGCTGCTTGGTCCCCAGGCTCTCTCCAGGGATCCCACTGTCCCTGCTACAACCAGAAGTTGGCACTACAGCGGCCAACCCCAGACTGACATTGCCCTAGGAGACTGGGATGCTGCTCTTGTGTCCCAGGAAGAAGCCCACCATCTGCAGTGGTTTCTGAACCAAGGTCCTGCCGGGGAGCCTCTGCTTGGTGGGCCTCTGAGTCACATGCCGGCATCCTAGAAGCAAAGTATGCTGGAAAATGTAGTTCAGTCTGTTTCTGCATTAAGATTCTATGCTACGAATGTAGGATTCACAAGGTGGGGAATTTTCAAAATTGGAAGGGGTTTATCATATTTCATGCGGCCACATGTGACAGCCGTCCACAAATCCAATGCCAATGTGAGCTGCTGTTCATTTTAAACTCTGGCCATCAGGTTTGTGCCCATGAAGAGGATGATCAAACCATCCTATGAAACAACCGAGGGCAAAATCTGCCTGTAAGGAGGGAGAAGAGAGGAAATATGAATGACATGATGCAGAGAGAGCCCCAGGACCACCTACGGGGTAACATGGGGCAATCAGAAGGCTCTGTGGCAAGACAGGCTGGCATGAGACTCCACACCACAGGACAGTCCTCTAACATGGCTCTTCTGGCAATCCCAACTCAAGGATGTGCTCCTAGGAAAATGGCCAGTGGGTCTGTCTGTCTGTTCTTCCCTGGAGCACTTCTGCTGGTCAAATGCACTCTGGGGCTGGAATTGTCACCATCATAAGGCTTTTTCCTTTCAATTCCTTTGAGTTCTTTAGAACAAAGGACGCTGCATGAGTATTCCTGCTGGTCTTATTTTGCTGAAGGAGCCAAGTGAGGCAGAGGAGGGAGAAAGTTGACCTCATACAGTCCTAGCTAAGTAGCAGTAGAAGGTGCAGTGTGTATTCCTGGCGTTTTCACTCTGCAATGCAACTAGTCTAAGTGGGTTGTTTCTCAGCCAAGCTGTGAGTGAGTTCTTTGGCTGGACACCTAGTAGTTTTGCCTTTTTAGTCTAAATTAATGCCTCCTGTAACAATTGTAAGTGTCAGTCATGACTGTTGGAGAAATAGGATGGAGAATATGGGAGAAAAAAGACAATGTAGCTAGCCCCTTGTGGATGGGACAGAGGGAGGTTGGAAATCTGTCCAGAAACACTCACGGGCACACACACACACATGCACTCACACACACTTCTTGTTTATACCATGGGCAAGTAGAGGATTAGCATCTTGTTTTAGTGGCCTTTTTCTTTTCCTTCCTTCCTTCCTCCCTCCCTCCGTCCCTCCGTCCCTCCCTCTTTCCACTCCCTTCTTTCTTTCCTTTTTTTTTTTTACTGCAGTGAGAGAAACCAACTCGAGTGAGCCTTTGGAAAAATGGGTTTATTAGAAAAGACATAGCTCTTAGTATCTAAAGAAAAATTGCAAATCTAGGTCTTGGGAAGAGAGTTAGGGCATCCTGGGACTCCAGCTGTTAAGAATTCAGGTAGGTATTTGCTTTAATGCATTTCTCCCCCTTCCTCTTACTTGGTAGCTTTTACATCAGATTTAATGGATGCTGGCCAGCAGATGGATCTACCCCTAGGAAATCTGCCATGGTCCAGGAGAGACACGTCGAATAGCACTGAGACCCACAGGCTTATGTTTGTGGGTAAAGATCATTCCCTGGTAGAATCATGGGTACAGGAGCCAGGCACCCAGGTTTGATTCTCACTGGCTTCATATGGGAGATCTGTGATAGTAAGCAAACTGTCTAACCACTTAGCTTCCCCATCTATAAAATGGAGCTAATGATAACCCTACATTATGGGGTTGTCCTGAGGACAACGATGTGTTCACACATGCAAATACCTGTGACTATATCTTCTGTATGAGTGCTTGGCAAGAATTGACTCTTTCCCCCATTACTTCAGCAACATATATTTATATGTGAAATATTTTGCAATAAAATGGTGGCAGATTTCAGTAAGACCACTCCTGGAAAACTTCACTTCTGTTGTTTTTGTCATTTGTAACTATGAATAATATACATGCTCAGTTTTTTACAAGTTTCAAGCAGTCTTTGCTTTGAACAGAGTTCAGTGAAATTTGCTTAGTGTAAAATTGCATCATGAAATATAAAATTTTGAAACCCTTTCAGAATGAAATCTCACTGAAACACCTGTATGCAAGTGGTTGATAAGTGTGACCTGGTGGCACTGTCTCCTTAGAGAAAAGAATATGGGGTATGATGTTACTATCTGGGCAGCCAGCAATAAACACCTGCCCACAAGAGCAGAACTGACTCTTTTTAAAAAGCTTTTCATTGATGTGTATTACCTATACATAAAAATGCACATACCATAATTAAGCATACAGTTCCATGAATTTTCACAAAATGAATACATCTATGTAACCAGGACTCAGATCAATATGTAGAACCTGACAGGCCTCCCAGAAGCTCCCTTGTGTCTCCTTTCTGGAATCAACAGACTGACCAGATGGTTGGCCTGTTTTGTGCTTTGTGCCAAAAGTACATACTTTTCACGTCTGGCCTCTTTCACATATTGTGTTTGTGAGATTCATTCATATTATTGCATGTCGCGGTTCACTTATTCTCATGGCTGAGTGGAATTTCTTTGTGCAAATGTACAATTTGTGTATTCTATTGTTGCCGGGAATTTGAAAAAAATTCCAGTTTGGAGTTATAATGGGCATTCTTATACATGTCTTTGGTTAAACATATATAAGGATTTCTGTTGAGCAACAGCCAGGAATGAACTGGGAGTTCACAGGGCATGCCAAACAACTTTAAAAAGCAATTTTACTAATACACTTTACTAGCATCACTGTATGAGATTTCCAGTGGCTCTACAGTCTCTCCAACATATGGCATTTTGCAGTTGTTTTATGTTAGCCATTCTGACGGGTGTCTAATGGTTTTGATTAGCTTTTCCTTGATGATTAATGAAGTTGAGCACATTTCCCTTTGCTTATTAGTCATTAGTAAATTCACTTTTGTCAAAAGTCTGCTTAAGTCCTTTGCCCATTTTAAATTGGGCCGATTGTCTTTTTCTTACTAACTTATAGGAATTTTTTACATACACTTGGCATGAATTCTTTGTTGGATGTATATGTTATAAATACCTTTTCCCACTCTGTGGATTGTATTTTCACTGTCTTACTGATGTCTTTTCATGAACAGTTCTTCATTTAATATGCCTCAATTCATTAATGTTTTATGCGCTACAAATGCATTATAAATAATGTAGTTATTTTTTGTTTGTGACAATTTATTTTTGCCTACTCTGATGTTACGAAGATGTTATTGTCTATGTTTTCTCCTAGAAGCTCTATTTATTTATTTTTACCTTTCACATTAAGATCCTGATCATCTGGAATTGATTATTGTGTGCAGTGTGACATAAGGGTCCAGATACATTTGCCCCACCTCCTTGGATATCCATTCGATCTGGTCCCTTCTATTGAAAGACCATCCTTTCCCCCACTACATTATGTATCACATTTGTCGTAAATCAGATGATGGTCAGTTTCCAGACTATTCATCTCCACTGGTTTACCCACTCTTTTTTTAGTATCACACATCTTAATTTTTTTGACTGTATGATGAGTCTTTATGTCTGATAGTGTAAATTTTCCAGCTTTGTCCTTCAAGATTACCTGGAATTTCCATGTGAATTTTAGAATCAGTATGTCAGTTTTTACAAAAAAAAAAAATTGCTGGAGTTTTGCTAGAATATTAATGGGATTGTGATGAATTTATGGTTCCATTTGGGGAGAATAGACATCTTTACAATATAGGGTCTTCTAGTCCATGAACATAGTATATCTCTTCATTTATTAATGTCTACTCTATTTCAATAATATTTAAATGTTTTTTAGCCCAGAGGTCTTGCACAGATTTTTTTTTATATTTATTCCTAGGTTTTAAAAAGTTATAAATGAAATAATTAAAAATTTTTGTTTTCTTTTCTTTGTTGATAGTAAATAGAAATACAATTGAATTTTGTATACTGCTTTCTCACACTCAGACACCTTACTAGTTTCACTTATTAATTCTAATAGCTTTAAAAATTCTTTTGGGTTTCTAATACATAATCATGTTATCTCTAAATAATTAGAGTTTTCTTTTTTCTTTCTAATCCTTCTGCATTTTATTTCTATTTCTTGACTTACTTTACAGAGTTGGGCCTCTAGTACCATGTTGAATAAAGGTGGTTGTAGGAGGTACATTTATTCATTCTGATCCTCAGAGGGAAAGCTTCTACTATTTTACCATCAAGAATGAAATCTGCAGGGCACCTGGGTGGCTTAGTCAGTTAAGCATGTGACTCTTGATTTCTTGATTTTGGCTCAGGTCATGATCTCAGGGTTGTGAGATCAAGCCCCATGTGAGGCTCTGTGCTGGATGTGGGGCTTGCTTAAGATTCTCTCTCTCCCTGTCACTCTGTTTCTTTCCCCCACCTGCTGCTCATGCGTGCTCACTCACTCTCTTAAAAAAAAAAGAGAGAGAATGAAATTTGCTCTGGATTTTTTTACACCACTTGTCACATTATTTTTACATCTTCAATATGTTTGTATTATTTTTCTCTTTTTTTTCCTTTGCTAATGCTGTATATTATGTAGATTGATTTATTAGATGTTAAACCACACTTGCATTCCTGCAACAGACCTCACTTGATCTTGATGTATCATTCTCTTTATATATCACTGGCTTTGATTTGCTAATATTTTGCCTAAGATTTTTACATTTATGTTCAAAAGAAAGACTGTTCTCTAATTTTCCTGTCTTGTAATATTCTTTTCAGGCTGTCATAGTTTGTATTTCTTTTTTTATACTGAGGTTAAACATATTTCCATATGTCTAAGAGCTATTTCTATTTTTTTCCGTGTGAACTACCCATTTGTGTCCTTTGTCCATTTTTCTCTTTCGTTTTGATCTCTGTCTTATTGATTGTAGGGGCTCACTTTGCATTAACGAAATTAATCTTTTGCCTAACAGATGAATGTTCAATATCTTTCTGCCAGTTTGTCATTTATCTTTTGACTTTGTTTGTAGTAAAAGTTTTTGTCACTATACAGCAGAGCATTCTAATTTTCCATATAGTCCAAGTTTTCAGTTTTTCATGATTTTTGGATTTGGGGGTCTAGTTTTGAAGGGTGTTCTTATACAGATCATTAAAGTATTCTTCTTTTCATATTTGTAAGGCTTTATTTCTTACTGTTGAAGTCTTCAATTACTAGCACTTGAATGGAACAAGGAACATAATGCATTTTTGCTAAAACAAAGTGAACTATAGTATACTTGAAGAAATTAAAAAAATTAGTTCTCCCAGAGCAGGACGGAGCCCATTTTCTTCAAGACTATCCTCATGCACTCTCCTTCCATTGGGTAGAATTTGAACAAATCTTTCAAAATCACCATTTTTTAAGAGTTAGAAAGGCAATGTTTTTAAGTATCCTTCTTCTGTTAATGAGGTATATTTCTGAGCTGAGACGTTGACCAAAAAGGCCAGATCAGGGCCCTCCTCACAAGGACAATTGAGGTTGTCCTGTCACCATCTCAAGCTCTTCCTCTGAGGGTTCCAGGTGCTGGCTCTCCACCCAGAAGCACACAGTCCTGACTATTTGTGCTGGGTGCCCCCTTGCCTTTGTAAATAGAAGCTTGAAGTCTTCTTATTTATGGCTGGGGTCCAAAGTCCCTCACCTTCACCCCTCTAGCGATGTTCCTTTTAAGTCCCTGGTAGTGAACGGTCTTGTGTAGCGTGGCAGGTGGAGGGTCAATCCAGGTGCCAGCTCCTGCCATCCTTGGTCCCCTTGCTCATCTCTGTCCCAGGGGGCAGCTTCTGTCCTTCTCCTTCTAAGCCAGGAAGAGAAATGGATACTTCGTTTGCATGGTTTGAATAGAATGCTAATGATGTGAGGGAAAGCATGTTCATTATTCAGTGTTGCCTCCTGCCTGGGCCTCCTCCCAGGCCCCACAGGTGATTGCTTCTCCCCACTGCCCACAGTCTCTGCTGCAGGAGCTGCAGGGCCAGCCTGGTCCTGGGTGCCTTGGGCCCCAGGGCTCCTGGCCAGCACCCCCGGCTCTTCTGAGACAGCCCTCCCACTGGTGAGTCTCCTCTGCCCCCTTGGTTTGCAATGAGGCTGTGGGAGTCCCTGTCAGGGTGAAATGAAGGATTTCTGTCTCTGAAAAGTGATCACTCACCCTTGCTTCTAAAAGAAGTCTCAATGTCCCCAGAAGGACATTGCAGGTCCAGAGCCCGGTGCATTGCGCTCACTGGCTGCATCTTCGAATAGCCTTTACATTTCTGATCCCGACTTCTTTAAAGGGACTGGAGCCAAACCCAACATTTATTTCCCTGACAATCTCCTGCAGGCAAGCACATCTATTTTGATGGAAGTAGATAAAGCTGTGGGATAAGGATGGGTTTGTGTGGAGGGAAGGGAAGGGGCATGGCATTGGAAATGCAGTCTGTAGAGTCACTGCAGGGGATGCTGTGGGAAGATGTTTCTGGGGTCTTGATGAAGATTCTGTTATGGCTCAAATTGTCTTACTTTTATTTATTTTTATTTTTTAAAAAGGCTTATTTGTTTATTTTAGAGAGAGAGCGAGCACGAGTGAGAGGGGCAGGGAGTGGGAGAGAGAATCCCAAGCAGACTCCCCACTCCGCACAGAGCCCAACACGGGGCTCAATCTCACAACCCTGAGATCACAACCTGAGCCAAAGCCAAGAGTCAGCCGCTTAACCCACTGCACCCCCTCCCCAGGTGCCCCACTTTCCTTTCCTTTTAAATGAGATCATGTTAGTTTAAAAGACAGAAATGGGAAGTGTGGAGAACAGACTGGGGTCCAGTGGAATGAAACTTGAAGGATGTGTGGGGACATCCCTGAAGAGCATGGGAGGGAGACAGTAATATGGATTCACGTCCCATAGGAACGGGGTGTTCTTGTTTGGTTTCTTATTTCTTTTCAGTACGATGCCTTTGGTGCAACCATAAGAGATAGCACCCTTGAGAATGATTTTACAACAGCTCACAAAACCCTTCCCGGATTTCCATTAGATAAATCTCAGGAATATCAGTGCATACTTCCAAGTTTTCAGAAATTCAGTAAGAATCCTATATAGTCTCTAAATTTTCCTAATTAAGTTTTAAAGTAACTCCTTTTATTGCCTAAAAATCATTGAGCCTTACATTATAGTACCATGAAATAAAACTGTGCTAACTGGGTAATAATATATTAACTTCCGGGGGTCCATTTCAGTGCATCCGATTTCTGAATCTTAAAGAACATGCGGGCAGTGTGGGAAGTTCCAGGAGGAGAGGAAGGCGGTGCAGATAGTTCTCGGTGCTATTGAAAATGCACATAACTCTCCCCTGATTGACACAAACCTTAATGAAGTCCCTGCCCTAAGGAGTTTCTGAGTCTGCAGGCATAAAGTATGCTGTGCCCAGGAATTAAAAGAAGGGAGATAATGCAGCATAAACCAGGGTCTGCAATAAAGCAGAATATGATTAGTGCCGAGCTCGGCATGCAGGGTAACACCAATACTTACAGAGAGCTTTTGCTTTATTTAATTTTTAAAGAAATATTTCTTTTAGATGCACGCCATTGCCTCTGGTTCACAAGGACTACAGCGTATCACTGAGTACAGCCACCATGCGAGGGGGTGCTGGGTCACCACCTCAAAAGAAGCATCACTTTCTTTTTGTTGGTTTCTTGCCTTTTTTTGTTGTTGTTGTTTTTCTTTTAAAGCCTGATGGTGGCACCTCTCTGTTTTCTCAGTGGTTCAGAAATGCTTCAGGAGCTTTGGGGCTCCTTCTCAAGTTGGATTTCATGTGCCAAGAGTTGATTTGTCTGGGGACAATGACATTCTGTCCATTGCAATGTTGTTTGGGTGACGTGTTTCTGACTCTCAGCTGTTGGGACGGGTTGGCCACAGACACCCACCAGGTTGTGCTCAGACGTAAGACTCCACACCTCCAGTAAACTCCCCCTGCTTGCATTCTCTCAAGACACCTTCTTCTCTCGCTCACTCTGCCCTCTACGCCTAATTTTTCATTTTCATGCCTCTTCCCAAAACTTGTTACCAGGGCACATACTTGGCTCATACCCCTCTGTCTTGGTCTGGCTGGTGCATGATTATCTGCAGGTCGGTTTGCTTCAGGCTGTGGAGTGTTCAGAGGAAGGACCCATGTCTCCGTCCTCTCAGTACTGGGCACAAAGTCTGGTGTGCATCGGGGGGTGGTGGGCTTCCCCCGCTCCGAGGAACAGAGACCAGTGCAGGTTCCTTCATGGAAAGACAGTTTATTATAAGAATTCGTGTTACAATAATGCAGTAACTGGGCCCCAGGAAGAGCAGCTTCTCTCTGCAGCCAGTGCAGGACTGAGAACAGTTCTCTCGTTCCTCCCGAACCCTGACATTCCTCGACCTGCTCTTCCCTGTGGCTGCCCTTTCGCTTCTGCTCCCCCAGGACTACAGTTTCTCTCCTAGACCACCACCCAGTTTTCTCTTCCCTCTCTGCAAGCCTGACTAGAGGGAGGTGCCTGCCACTGTCTTGGCCAGGCATCCTTTCCCCGGCTGCCAGTACCCCCAGCACCACTTATACCCTACAACTCAGCACCCACCCCAGCCTTCCGCCCACCAGCGGGCTGCAGTCTCCCCTCTTCTACCGTCCTGTGCTCGCCCCTCCAACTTGCCCCCAGACAGCATGCCTCATGTTGCCTGGGAAATGGACACTGTGAGCTGCAAAATCTGTCTTCCCCACTCTGGGTCCCCCAATACCCACTGCCCTTTTCTATCTTTTACCTGTTTCTATGGGCAGAACTCCAAGACTCCTGTCCCCTTGGACACATACCCTATAAGATCCCCACACGCGTGGGCCAAGACTGTGAACGGGATGGACTATAACTCCCACGATGAGGATACTGGTCGGTCAAATTCAAGTTAATCAAAAGGAAGATTGCCTAGATGGGCCTGACCTAATCAGGTGAACCCTTAAAATGGTCAGGCCCTTCCTGAAGTTAGAGATGCTCTAAGATGAGGAAGAGTCTTTGTGTGGACTTCGAAGATGAAGGAGCATTGTGGTGAAGACCCAAGAGCAGCCCTCAGGAGCTGAGAGCAAGCCCCAGCCAACGGTGACCTCAGTCCTACAACCACATGGGACTGATAACCTTTCTCTTCCTTTCTCTTCCAACCTGAATGAGCGTGGAAGAGCATGTCAGGCTCAGGAGAGAACACAGCCCTGGCTGACAGTGTGGTTTTGGCCTTGACAGACCTTGAACGGAGAGTCCAGTTGAGTTCTGCCCAACTTCCAACCTAGATAACCGTGAGGTAACCTGCTATCATTCTAAGGGCTAAGTTTGTGTTTGTTTGTCCCACAGCAACAGAGATCGAGCACGTTCTCTCTAGGGCTGTGGCAGTTTGCCCATCTCTGATCTATGGCCTAAGCCTCCCCTTTGCTTTGCTCTCACCCCCTCTTGTCAAGAGCGTCTTTCCTGACATCATGCAGTAGCTCGGATGCCACTCATCTCTCCTGGGCTGTCTCCATCGGCATACAGACATGTCCCATTTAACAAAATAGTCTTTCTCGACCACACAGCTCTCCCAAGATTCACCCCAGTGCTCTGCTTCCCCTTGGGCAAAAATACACATGGCACGCTTGCCCCCAGCCCCACTCCTCCAGACGCCTGCTGCTGTCTGGTGTTTGCTCTTGGCAGGGTCAGCCGTGCACCGCTCTCCTCATACTACCTGACCTCCTAGCAATGGATAACAGCCACGCCTCCCTCTTCTTTTAGCTGAAAAACATCACTTTCTCCTGGCTGGTTTCCCTCATTTCACTGGCCAGAACTTTTGGGTCTGCTCTACTGGTCAACCTCCTTTACCCAACCCGGCCCTCACTCTGCTCGCCTCCATCATCTCTCACGCTGCCACGGCTCTGATGTCTGCCCTATGCCGAGACTTCCAGCTATGCCTCCCTGCCAGGCTCTCCACTGGGCTGCACTTGCTGGCAGGCAGTTGCCCGCTGGATGCCCCTAGGTTGGGTAACACACGTCTCAGGCTGCATGTGTCCCAGTAGGGATGCCCCCCTCCAGTAGGTCATCCCTCCCTCCTCCCTTCCCATGCTCCCTCGTGCTCTTCCCCCTCGCTGTGCCCACCAAGTCCTTCCCGCCTTCCCACTGGCCCTTCAGAGAGGCCAGCCCCGTTCTTGCCCAGCCAGGCTGCGCTGTGTCCTTTGCTTCAGCCCCTTGGGATTTCCATCATAGAGCTCTCTGAAACTTAAAAGTAATTCTTACATATTCCCCTGTTCTTTTCTTTTCTTTTCTTTTTTTCCATCCTCGCCTTCTGAAGGGCATGGAGTCACTCCAATTTCTTCACACTTCTATCATAGCGCTGAGCACGATGCCTGACACATCGGGGCCCTCAATTAATATTAGTTGAATTAAAAAAGTCATGAACAACATCAATTGTTGGCTTGCTATCTTTCAAGCACAGATATTCCATTTGATCTGCTCAGTAAGCCCATCACGTAGGTATTATGATCATGAATATTTAAAAGGGAAAGAAACCAGACCGGAATGGGTGAAATAATCTCCCAGAGGTCACGCTTGTGTGAATGCCGGAGCCGGCGTCAGGACTTGAAGGCAGACGTTCCGGCTCTGGGCTGCCTCTCAGTCCTCCATCTGGGCTGGGAGGCTTGTCCACACACAGGCCATCAAGGGGAATTAGTGAGGACTACTGAGTAGTTGAAGTGGTAGGGAGGTATGGACCGGTGATATTTATTTGCACCAGCACCAGCACCCCCATCACGCCCATAACAGTGCACATGTTAGGTGCTTCTGCTTGCACGATGAGGCTGTTGTCTGCAACGCTGGATTTGCTCAGTTTCAAACAACAGAGGAGCTGCTGGGACCAGCGTCTGGAGCTTTTAGGGAGGAATGTGGCCACAGGGCCACATCAAAGGCTGCCAGGACTCTGCTTCCCCTCCAGAATGGAGAGTGCTTGCACGGGGATGGCTCCTTTCTCATCCCTTTGTTTTCTGTTTCCAATTTGTTCAAATGACAAGGAGCTTTGAAGTACCTTAAACCAGCCCAGTGCAGGGTCTGGGAGCACGGAGTGGTGAGAAGTTTCCCGTTTCACTGGAAACATGCCAATTTTCCAGATGCTAATACAGAAAGACGCTTTTTTTTTTTTTTTTTTTAAAGCAGAGCTTGGGGCTCCTACAAGGGCCCTGTTTTTAGGGAGGGTGACAGTAAATTGATTCATTTACTTAGTTTGAAAGATGTGTACATCTTTCATATGTGTGAATGCGTGTGAATATGAATATACATACATATATATATATATATATATATATATATATATATATATTTTAAACCTTGGATCTAGAGTCTTATTCCAAAATTTATAATCGAGTCAACACAAAGATGTTTTCACTTCAATATTGAACTGGATGACTTGGGGCGGGTGAGGGCAAGTGAAGGCCACTTAGCAGTCATGCCACACATGAGTGGGAGGCAGAGAAAAGGAAGAACAAAGCCAATCTGTGTGCCAGAGTGGATGGGGGACAAGACTGGCCCTTCGTACGTGAGATGGGGGAGGTTGCTATGGTTTCCACCAGCCTGTGGACTTCTCCAGGCTGTGAAAGGCAGGCCCTTTCTTTCCGAGCGCATGTGGAAGGCCTTTGAAGCAGAGTTGAGGGTGAGGGGTGGTTGGTAGTATACGCCTGGATTTGGTGGCTTTCTGTGTGAGACCCTCCTGCCGGTGGGCCCTGCCCATCACCTCGTTCCTTAGCAGGAAGTTCTGTGGTTGAGGTCAGGGATGCGGGCTCTGCTTCCGTCTCGTGTCCAGCTCTGGCTCTTTCTGCCTGTGGGGCGTTGGCAGAGTCACTTAGGCCGTGTGCAGTGGCAGGACTAAGCCCGTCCCTAACTCACTGGGGGCCTCGGAGACGAGATGCAATGACATTTTCAATACTCTCGGCCTAGGCCTGCCCCTTGGCAAGTGCTTGGTGGGGGTGGCCATCGGGGGTCACCATTCTTTTCCTACTTCTTAACTTTGTTTGTTGCTGACATGTTCCGAGACCTCGGGAGTCTCCCTTTTCCGTACCCACTAAGCAAGGGCGAGGGATCCAGTTAGTCCACACGGCCTGAGCGCCGGCCAAGGAGGCAGGCACTGGTGGGCACCTGGGACACAAGCCCCGATGGGACGCAGGCCACCTGCTGCTGGGATTAGCCTGTGCCCCTCTGAGAGCCAGGCTGCTTGCACATTGACAGATTTTAGGCTTGATTGTTGGCTTGTGTTTGGGATGGAAGGAGGAGAAGGGTGCCCGTGGAGGGATTTGTCCCCGCTCCTGCCTTGGTGAGGCCACCCTTGCTGCCCAGCTGGCCTTGGCCTCTAGGACCCATGTCTGGTCACCACCTCTGGACTACCTTCCTGTGCTCACCACAGTCTGGTCAGGTTTTCAACCTTGTTACTCAGGCATGTTTACAAAGGCCAAACTATACATAAATGCTCTGTTTGGAAAGGAATGTCCCGGGACACCTGGGTGGCTCAGCGGTTGAGCGTCTCCCTTTGGCTCAGGGCAAGACCCGGGGTCCTGGGATCGAGTCCTGCATTGGATTCCTCGCAGGGAGCCTGCTTTTCCCTCTGCCTGTGTCTCTGCCTCTCTCTGTGTGTCTCTC
Source organism: Vulpes vulpes (assembly GCF_048418805.1). Classification (NCBI taxonomy): domain Eukaryota; kingdom Metazoa; phylum Chordata; class Mammalia; order Carnivora; family Canidae; genus Vulpes; species Vulpes vulpes. Next base: position 113,012,205 of record NC_132794.1, on the reverse strand, counting down.
ACGAATAAATACATAAAATCTTTAAAAAGAAAGAAAGGACTGTCCCTGCTGACACTTGATACGTTTCCAGATCTCTTCTGCGCGTGGAGCTCTGCAGAGCCTGGCGATGCAGACCCTGGCCCCCACGGTCCCTGGAGCAGATGGCTGCCAGTCCAAACCAGGGTTGTCCCCCAGCATGAGTTTGCCTTGTCTGGAGATGGTTTTGGTGGTTACAGCTGGGATGCATGGGGGCCTCTACTGGTGTCCAGTGAGTGGAAGCCGGGGATGATGCTGAGCACCCCACACTGTGCAGGTGTGGGGGGCCACAGAGAATGCTCTGGCCCAGAGCTCAGCAATGCCGAGGCTGAGAAAGCCCGTTCTGAGCACTCCTGCTCCTAGCTCCCACTCTCTGGCCCCTGTGCTGGATGGTGCGTCACTTGATGGCAGGGACTGTATCCGGCTGGTCCTAAGTGATGTCAGTGCAATGAGTAATAATAGGATGTGTCTCAGTGGGTTCGCTGCTGCAGCCAACTTCTCTGGTCTGTGGACCAAATAGTGTCACTGGAGGCAAATGAGGAAGGACTTGGTTCAGCAGGACGCCCTGGGCTGAGTGCACAGGTTGCTGGGCTGTGCAGGCTCCCCTCACCACAGTCCCCTCCACCACACCTGTCAACGTGCCCTGGCCTCGGGGCCACATGCTGGCCACAGGGCTGCACAGAAGCGGTCGCATATACTCCTCCCCGCCGTCCTCCAAGGAAGAGCCCATGATCGTCGGCCTCTTACAGATGAGGAAATGGGCTCGGGAGGTCAGAACCCTCCTGTCCGCCGTTGGACACCTGGTGAGCGCGGGAGCCCTGTGTTTGGCCATTTATGGCTCCTGGTAAGAACCCTGTTGCAGCCATAAAGCCAAGGCGGGACTCTGCTTGCCCTGCCCTGGATCCATTTGCCGGTTCATTCGGAGTGAGCGCTGGGGCCTCGGCGTCCGCTCTATCATGTGGCAGGTGGTGGATGTGAGGGTTCGCGCCAGACGCGCTGTTTGGCCACATGCAACCACGCTGCTGGCTGAGCTCCCTGCAGGGTACGCAGCAGGGCCCCGACAGGTCCCGTGGCCTGCTGTCAGTCTCCGAGCAGCCCCCGAGAGGGAGGAGGGGTCACCGTGAGTCGTAGTACTGGCCGCTTTGGTGGCGCAAGTGCTCCTGCCACACCTGGCTTCAGAACATCAACGCGAGGCCAGTGACCACAGTCAGGAGGAGGTGCAGGTGCTTGTGTCTGGCCAGCGTGGGAGCCGGCTCCAGCACACCCCCGCGAGGGGCCGTGAGGAGGGGCCTGAGTCCGGAAAATGCGGCCTCACGTTGGCAGATGGCATAACGTGCGTTTGGTAGATCACAAAGGGAGGGATGCTCCTGGTGGTTTTCCGGCCCTGGCTGGGGGGCTCCGGCACCTTCGTTCCCTGGGTGGTACTGACACTCAGGCGGGTTGCAGGGCTCCCTGACGCAGCCTCTAGGCATATTGGCTCTAACCACGCAACTGATGCTTATTAAAACCAAAGGTGGCTTCTGAATCTAAAGTAGGCGCCCCCTGCCCCCACCCCCCACCACCATCCCAGCTCCAGGGGAAGGATGGGAAGAACCACACACAGTTCTGCAGATTGCTTTGTGCCCATTTGACAGGTGGGGCGATCTGCCTATCAGCGAGGTTGCTTGGTCTTCCACGGTGGTGCAGGGAGCAGGTAACGGAGCCAGGATCCCCATCTGCTGTGTCTCGGGCTGTTCGGTCTCATGCAGAGACCAAAAGTGTTCTGTTTAGAAGACTGTCTCCCGTGGCTCCAATCCCGGGCTAACCCCTTTGATCCTTCTGGAAGGAGAATGCAGGGAGTGTCAGTTAAAGTTGTCCATCCTGGGAGATTCACTGTGGCTGTGCTGGGGGAGGAGAGGGCGGATGCCCCTCCAAGCCCTGGGGGTCCAGGAAGCCTGGCCGCAACAAGGCACACGGGGTGGGGGTGCAGGGGGGAGCCTCCTCCCTGGAGCCAGCTGGGCCAGCTCTGGGCAGCAGTAGCGGGAATCCTGCAGCTTTTTTGGGGCAACCCCCTGTTGTGCTCAGATAGAGGGGAGAGGAGCCAGCCAGCACCCCTGGGTTGGGGGGGGGCAGTCAGGGATTCATGTTTCCTCCCAGGCCCGAGGTCTTTCAGGACTGATCCTGATTGCAAGGACCTTCCCGGGGCACAGCTTTTACCCTCCTAATTCGGCTCTCAGTGGGGGTCTCCTTCTACTTAACTTCCAAATTTACACCTCCCCGGGCTCCCTGGCATCCTATCTGGAGGTGTTGATGGGTGCTTAGCGGAGCCAGGAGGTGCTGGCTCCCCGCATCTCGCTGGCATCTCCCTCTCCCCCTCCACTCCGCAGGCTGCCAGGCAATGTTTCTCCGAGAGTGTCCTTGCTTACTTCGCGGCCACGGGGCCAAGAGGTGACATTTGTCGGTCACAGGAGCCTCACCGTCCTGCAGACACCGCAGAACAGAGCGGGAACGTTTGCTTTCGTGGTTTTTGGCCGGACCCCCCGCAGGCCCCGGCCCGCACCTGGATCCCAGAGCAGGTCGGTCGCCTGCAGGTTGCCCAGGCGCTCCCACACTTGCCACAGGGTCCTGCTGGGCTGGCCGCTCGCCGCTGTGCAGGGTCATCGCCGTGCACCACCTGCTAAGGTATTGGAGCCTCACGCATGTTTGAATGAAATACAGCGAATTTTCATCAGGATTCCATGAGGAGAAGCAGGCGGTGCTGCCATTAAGATTAATTAGAGGGTGAGACCCACACTTTGGAACCGGCGACAGGCTATGAATTATACTCCTAGGGCACTTTTCATATTCTTTCTTCCACATCTCCCAGGTTTTTTTTTTTTTTTTTCTTTTTTTTCTGGCAGTTCTGGTATCTTTGAAGACACACTGTTGACTCATTTTTTTCATCCACTCTGGACGGGTCTTTGAGGGCAAAGACCAGTACATCATGCTCATGTCCGAAGTTATCTGCAGGCGTTTCCTTTTACTCCAGAGGGCTTGAGGGATACACTTTCTGTGCAGGCTTTGTGGGACCTGCAGATGATGTTCTAGAAAATCATACTGCGTGGGTCTGTAAGCTCTCTGAGCTAAGAATTTTTTTTCTTTTACATTCTTAAATGGTTGAAAAAAAAAGACAAATGTTTTGTGACATGTGAAAATCACATGACATTCACATTTCAGTGTCCGTAAAGTTCTTGTGGGCCACACGGCAAGACCCCGTTGTCTCCACATTGTCCACGGCCCCGTCTGTGCTGCAGTGGCAGACTTGAATAGTTGCACCAGGGACTGCGTGGCTTGCAAAACGTTCGATATTTACTCTCTGGCCCTTTGCAGAAATCATTTGTTGGCCCTGTTTCGGATGAGCATTTGCCAAGGTGGGCATGGCCTTGGTCTCTGAGCTGTCACCAAAGACATGCTGTGTTGGTGTCTTATTCCATGACAGGCTATATTTTTGGTAAGACTTTGGGTGTCTGGTGTCACTAAAGGCCGTTGCGAGTCAGAGCCAAATGTGGTAACAGGGTCTCACCCCAAAGGGAAGGCCACGTGACTATATCCACTGAGGCAAAGTTGAGAGGCCTCCATCCGTGCATTTGAGCGGTGGCGGCTTATTATTTGCCATTTATCACTGCGCCTTGAATGCTCAGCAAAGTGAAAAATAGTTTGCCAATGAACTAAAGTGGAAAATTAATTTTGGTTTTCCTCTGGTTGTAAGTAAATGCAAAAAATTAAAAATGAAGGCTTTCCTCGCTGGCACGTTTTCATCTTAGGCTGAGTCCTACCCACTTTGGTCTGGGGGCCCCTTGCTTATTTCATTCTGAAAGTAATTCGTGCTGGCTGCTGAGAACTGTCCAGTGAGAAAGGAAAAATTCTCTTTCCTGTGTGGCCTTGCTCAAAGATTGTTGAAGGAAACAAATGGAGTGGTTGCATAGAAATACAGCATTTCTTGCTAAGAGCAAATATTATAAAGTTAACCTTCAGATGACCCGACATCACATAAGCTGCTGTCATGAGAAGACACAAAAAGAGCCAAGAACTTTAACAATTCCTCAAGGTTCTCATTTCCCATGGTTTATCAAGTATGGATAACAGAATGAGGTATTTCTCCTGAAACCGTTGGGAGTCTAATTTCAGTAAAATTCCCACTACATATTTTGAGTATGACCATGAGCTGTTAATAAACTCTGAGAAAAATCTTCCTGACTTGCTAACTCAAGGAAATCAACTCTGGTTTATGCTGTCATATTAAATATCCTGACTTTGCCAGTTGGTATCATAGGTAAGGCTTCTTGGTTGGTTGGCTGGTTGGTTGGTTGGTTGGTTTCTTAAGCCAACAGGTTGGTGCTTGGGCACAGAAGAGATTCACTTCCCTTGGTACCCACCTTCTGACCAGTCCCATTAGCCCTGACTCAGCACGACAGTTATGAAACGGCCAGCTCTGGGTAGAAGGCCGAAGGAGAGGATGGAGGGTTTAGGGATTGTGGAGGGGACCTGCAGCTATGCCAGGCTGGGTGCCTTTTCCTTGCTGCCCTCAGTTCTGCTCCTGTGGCAATCCTAAACTGCATGGTAAGAGGCACGATGCAGGCACAAGACATTCCCTCGTTGAGTTGTGACAGGATAGTGGTGGCCATTGGCAGAGGGTTATAAACTCTCCATATCAAAGCTCACCATATGGGGCCTGTTGATATAGGGACAAAGCCTCATGTGGATTCCAACACTTTAGCATAGCTGCTCATGTTAATGGAGCATCAGGACATGTTGAAAATCACTTTAAAGAATTCAAGGAAGCAAATAAGAGTGATTTTTCTTTTTTAAGATTTTGTTTATTTATTCATGAGAGAGAGAGAGAGATACAGAGACAGACACAGGCAGAGGGAGAAGCAGGTTCCCTGCAGGGAGCCCGACATGGGACTCGATCCGGGTCTCCAGGATCACGCCCTGGGCTGAAGGTGGTGCTAAACCGCTGAGCCACCTGGGCTGCCCAAGAGTGATTTTTTAAAACATTTAACAACTGTCGGGCACAGGCCCTGACCTCTAAGAATCAATGTGGTTAGAGACCAGGCCCAGGTGTACCAGAGAGTATGGGCCAAATATCAGTGGCATAAATCATTTTTAGAAACATTTCTCAGTAAGTTACCAAATAGAAGTATTTTGGGTTCAAAAAGATGAATTTCAGTTATGTGGAAAGTTTATTTTTTTCAGGATGCCACATGTCCCAGCAATTCAGGGTCTCTGCAGGCACCTGGCCCTCACGCACCCCCAGGTGTGGGCTGAGCTGGATCTTGTGGATTCAAGGTGTGTGGCACAGTGCTGGGGGGGCCGGCTCTGTGTGAGTGCAGACCAGTGTGAGTGTGTTGTGCGAGAGGCAACGGGAAGATGCTGAGGGTCATGGAGTGAGAGACCCACCTGGGATGGGGTAGGGGCTTTGAAAAGGTGGCCTGAGGTGGCCCAGAGTGCTCATAGCCAGCACTGGCTGGTCAGGGAAAGGTGAGGAGCAAGCACAAGCAGGAGAGTCCACAGGGAGAGTAGGAGGCTGTGCAGCCCGTCTGCAGAGTTTCAGCAGCTCCTCGTGGTGGACGGGAGGAGGCTGGCCAGATGGGCAAAGATCGCGTTACAAGGAGTCTCCTACGTCACGCTTCAGCGTTTGGATTTCATCCCCAAGACGATGAGAAGTCGCTGAAGGATGTTTACGGTGGAGGGGATGGTTTGATAAGTTCAGGTTTCTGTTTTAGAAAGGTAAGGCTTCTGGCAATGAAACTGGAGGCAGGAGCCCAGTGATGAAGCTGGTAGAGTAACACAAGCATGAGATGATGAAAACCTGACCTGGGATAGTATCAGGTGGGGATTCATGACGGTGGATTGAACCAGGGCAGAGCAAGGAGAAGGCTGGGCGGACACATGGCCTCAGCCCAGTGACGGGGATGGGCTCCCGATGTGAAGAAGGGTGGGGTAAGTGAGGCATCCGGGGGTGCGAGCAGGAGCAGCGCCCAGGCCTGGCCATTGGCTGGGGGCGGAGGCTGGCTCTAGGTTCCAGCATCGTCGTCCCCGGAGAGAGAACTTAGAAGAAGGAGAGTTGGGAGGAGTCCTGTGGATGCTGCCTCCTTTCATCAAACTGCATTCTCTTCCCATGGTAAAAGTCATGCCTGTCTGATGCAGGAAACTCAGAAAGAGAAAACCCAAAGCCAGGGGAGCTGAAAGAGGTTGCCCATTCATAGGACACCAGTAGCGAGAAGAAGCCATTTGGAACTACATGTGTTAGCATTGATGAATCTCAAAATGCTGAGCAAAAAATCAAGTTCTGGGGGCGCCTGGGCGGGGGGGCTCAGTCAATGAAGCATCTGCCTTTGGCTCAGGTCGGGATCTCAGGGTCCTGGGATTGAGCCTCGTGTCGGGCTCCCTGCTCAGAGGACAGTCTGCTTCTCCTTCTCCCTCTGCTCCTCCCCCCTGCTCTTTCTCTGTCTCTGATAAATAGATAAAAAGTCCTGCCCTGACATAAACAGTATAAAATATTGTCAACATACATTTGACAGCATTCAAAACAATACCACGCTTTGCTAAAGGAATCATACACTTCTACGAATACAAATCACAGCAAAGATGTGCACTGAATTCAGGGCAATGTTCATCTGAGAAGGGGGTGTAAAAAAAAAAAAGAAGGGGGTGTAACTGGAGAAAGATATAATTAGGGAAAAGATGTCGACTGTTTTGATAACACTTATTTCTTCAGCAGTAATGTGTCCCTGTACAGTGTTACTCATTTTTACTTCTATGTGCCTGAAATATGTCATAGTTTTTCAAAGTCATCAAAAACCCATCACCCCAGACCATCATTTTAACATATCCCTAGGAACAACCCTGCACTGGGTAAGCTTTCTTACCCAGAGCCTTCACAGAGATGCCCAGGCCCTACAGCCCTGCCTGCCCACCTCAAGGTCAGGGCTTCTGGCTTGCACCCCGGTACCTTGTCTGGGGTCACCGTTGGTGGTGCACCAATGTATCCGTGGTGTTTGGCCCTCCTGGCTTCTGCAGGATCTCTCACGCTCTTCTTTTTAGAGATCACAAGACGGAAGAAATAAGGTGTCTGAGTTGCCACTCCTGATTTAGAATCCACAATCCATGATTCAGCCCACTGAGAATGACCCTGGGCACCGACCACCTTGTTCCTGCCCAGGTCGAGGAAACACACGGCCCGAGGACCCAGTCCCGCTGCTAACAGTATGCTGCTCGGGTGTTGTGCTCAGCTGGTGTTCCGTAGACTGGCTCCTAAATTGGATTTCATTTTCAGGACCAGGGTGAAATGAAGAAATAATTTCACATACTGTACATTTATTGAAATCATATCAAAATAAGCAATGAAGGAAAATTTCTCTTGGTAATATAATTTCAAGGATCATTTGATGAGTGTACAGCTAGGAAAACATCGAGGTGTGATAACCACGAGGAGGAACCGTCTGCGCGCTATTTTGAGCGTAAAAGAAGAAGATGGGGGGTCACCTGGTTGCCTCTGCTGAGTCCTTGCAAAGTCTCTCCTTCCTGTCCCTGCTTCCTCCGCTTTAGCATGTCCGTGCTACCTGCTGGCGATTTTTTTTTTTTTTTTTTGCAATCTTCCAGATCACAAGTCAAGTATCATTTCTTTATCATGATAGGGGACCCGAGATTATGATTATTGTCATTTTGGCCCATGCATGGCTTTGGCTAAGGGCCAGGCAACCAGCTGGTTTCGATCACATCAGAAAGCAAAGATTCATTTGTGATCCGATGCAGGCTGAGCCAGACATTTTTCACCAATTTGGGCTCACCTGAGGATGACTCACTTCACCAATTTACAGGCATTCACCAAAATTGTGTAATTTCACAGAAGTTTTATGGCAGGTTAAAATGTGAAATTGACTCAGGCATAGACAGAGTGATATCTTTGTGAAATGTAATCATTTCTCTCTGTTGCCAAGAGGGAGCGGCTTCTGAAGTGAGCTGACGGCCCGAGTAGAGACGCCTGTCGGCCTGCCTCCCCGGGCCCCTCGGTGTGGCGCGGATTTCGCTTACGTTGACCCAAGTGTGAATTTGCAGGGTCCGATTAGCTTATTTTCAACAGCTTTTTCAAAAAGCTAAGGTGTCAATTAGCTAAGGTGTCAATCTCCTCCAGTTCCGTTTCCGCGAAGCTGGAGCTTGGGTCTGGCTGTATTTTATGTTTATTTACCACCCTCCACCTCCTCTCCCCCAAAGCTTGGTCCATTTATCCCGTTACGCATTCAAGGTTAATGCAAAGTCTGGGGTGTGAATTAGTGGGAAATGAAAGGCTGATGAGCCAGGTGGGACCAGCTGTGTCCCCCACCCCCCAAAACTTCCTCCTCTAATGTCTGGTCCTAAGGCGGAGTGCTCTGATAAATGTACAGAGGACAGTCCCAGGAGAGGTGGCTTCTTTTGTGCGGGCCACAATCAGACTGTCCTCCCCAGTGAAAGGGAAATTCAGAGGGAGATTTCCCAGCATGGTAAGGCCCCTGGCAGGGCGAGCACTGTGAGCCCAGAGCTGCTGGCCTTCCCAGGTTATCAGACCCCGATAATCAGCGTCCTCCGCTTGCTGCCTTCCCCGCCCTCCTGGCTGCCTGATTGTGCCGCACATCTTGCGGAGTCTCCGAGCTAGGTGCAATCAGCAGGAGTAGTCGTCTGAAATAAAGGTGTCTTTGGCTTTCATGCACGTTTTGTGAGACAAAAGGGATAATGAAAGTAGTTCAAAGACTGCGAGGTTAAAGCGAATAAGGGACCGAATTGCCCCTGCAGTGTTTCTGAAGAGAACCGGCAGCCGGGGACCGGCTCGGGAAGGAATCCCTCATTAGGATGGTCAATTTAACAGTAATTTCATGTCAGTGAATTTTTTGAGTGATTACTGTGGATCTCGCACCGTACCTCGTGGATTGGTATGATCGTGTTTAAGGGGAGGTCACGTGCAGATGTTAGGTGTGCAGCTTGGTGCATTTTTTTAATTTTTAAAAAATTTTTTAGTTTTTTGAATTTTTTCTTTTTTTCCTTTTTATTTTTTAGCTTGGTGCGTTTTTTTACACGCATGTCTGCTCCTCTAACTACCACTTGCATCGAGATAGAACATGTCCAGTAAGTCAGAGGGCACCTTCCCGTCCCCTCTGCATCCAGACCTACCACCTCCATAACCCACCTGGCCGAGGTAACCACTATTCTGACTTCTGCTGCAACAGATTACTTTTGCCCGTTGAACTCGACGGAAATGGAGTCAGGCATCCTCTCCACTGGAATCTGGCTTCTCTGCTTGACGCTATGCCTGAGATTCATCTGTGGCCGAGAGCGTTTCGATGTCTTAGTATGGCTCTTTTTTAATAGTTACACGGTGTTCTATTGTATGCACAGACCACATTTATTCATCTGTTCTATTGTTGGTAGACATTTGGGTTGTTTCCAGTGTTTGGACAGACTAACCTGCCACAAACATTCTCATTTGTGCTTCTGGTGGACATTTTTGTCCATTTCTTTTTGATAGATACCTAGAAGTGGAACGGCTGTGTCACAGGGTCAGCATTGGATTTTATTCATTTGTTTAGCTTTGTAGATAACATCCACCAGTTTTCCAAAGTGTCTGTAAGTGTATTACTATTATATTAGTAATATATGCAGATTGTGGTCACTCGGCATCCTTTTTCGCACTTGGTATGGTCAAATATTTAAATTTTAGCTTTTCAGCAATGTTTTCATAATTTAATTATTCTGGTGACTAAGGATGCTGAATAGGTACCTGTTCATATGCTTTCTGGACACTTGACATCCTCTGCTTTGAAGTACTTCTTCAAGTTCTTTGCCCAATTTTGAACATTGTGTTTTCTATCTTTTTCTTATTGATTTGTTGGAGCTCTTTATATATCCAGGACAAAAATATGGATCTATAGATATCTTTTCTCCATCCGTGGCTTGATTTTTCATTCTCTTAATAGTGTCTTTTGATAAAGACATTCTTGATTTTTCTGAAGTCTAGTATATCCATCTTTTAAAAAATTTTTATACTATTTTGGGGTACCTTTTCATTTTCTTTTTTTTGTACCTTTTTAAAGAAAATTTTGCCTGCCCCAAAGTCATGAAGGTATTCTCTTCTGCTTTCTTCTGGAAGCATTATAGTTTGACCTTTCTTTTTTAGGGTTATAATTTATCTGGAATTGATTTGTGTTCATTGTGTGAGGCAGGAGTAAAGATTTACTTGTCTCCCCCCCCCAAACAGGTGTCCATTTGGCCAGAGTCATTTTTTTTAAAGATGTTATTTATTTATTTGACAGAGAGAGGAAGAGAGCACGAGTGGAGAGAGTAGCAGCAGGTAGAGGGAGAGGGAGAAGCAGACTCCTGCTGAGCAGGAGATTGAGCTCTGGCTCAATCCCAGGACCTTGAGATCATGACATGAGCTGAAGGCAGACACTTAACTGACTGAGTTGCTCAGTGCCCCATTGGCCAGGGACATTTATTGAAAATATTTTTTTCCTATTACATTGCAGTGATATACTGTTTCGGTTGTTCTCTGTAACTTAATTCTTATAATAACCCCCAAATACATCTACTGATTTTATCCCCACCACACATATGAAAAACTGGAGACTCAGAGAGATTAGATAACTCATTCTGGCCATACAGCAAGAACCTAAGGCTTAGAACTTCACTCTCTGCCTTTGCAGACACATGCTGTTCCTGAATTTTTTTTTTTTTTCATGCTGGGTAAATGGTCTAACAAAGTGGACAGGGAACACTACATAATCAGACTGCAGGGTGAGTGGATTGCATCACATCTCTGATGAGTGTCCTTTACACCAGTGTCTCTTGGCAGGGCTCAGTCCAGACTCAGGTCAAAGCAGACCTGGTGATTTCTCAGTATTGGAGAAGTGAACACTGGTGCATCCTAAAGAAGAATCTGGATATTTTACCCTTCCACAGAGACACAGATAGAGGACCACTTGTCCAGTCTTCCCCTAATTGCCCAGAAGACTTCCCTGATGGAGCATGCCCAGTTCCACTTAAATCGTGTGTCTTTGGGTTTTGTGGAGGAAGGATCTGGATTCACATAGAGATGTCACAATGGAGGCTTCTGTCCCGGGACTGGCCTTAACAAAGACAAAGGCAGACTTCGAAGATTTACCATCAGTACCTGGGGCACTTGGGAGTAATAAAGTGAACCCATCGTTCAACAAATATATTTTTGAGTATGCTTTGTGGTTCCAGGCACTGGCAGTGAACAAAAGAGACGGGGACCCTTATTCCCAGGGAGCTTACATTTCAGATAAGGATATTATGATAAAGTTGTTTCAGGCTGACATACTGGGAGCTTTTTCATTTAAAGATCAGTTGAACTCCAGCAAATTCCTTCCCTCCTCTGCCAAGCTTCTCCACTCCCACAGGCGTTTGAGAACCAGTACTTCCAGACCGTAACCATAGGCAGTCTCCCCAATTCCTTACCTATTTTCTAGTAATTTCCACTTCATCTCCAAAGATTGAAAAACGCAAGGACCACTTGATGTACCTTGGAAAGGCAGTGGGTCCTAATTGGTTCTAGTGGGTGAATTCAATTGTAGGCATTACTGTTTGTGCTTCTACCACCGACCAAGTGACACACAGCTGTCCTCATCGTCATTCTGAAGACCTTTTCAAAACTGCCTTCAGCAAGAGTACAAGTCTCTCCTTATCAATAAGGAAATCAGTGTTGGACTTAATCCTGTAAATCACTGGTTTCTCTTCTCCTGGGCCTTTTTCCTGTGGATATTATATCAAATCATCTCAAATGCAGCCTGTGGCCTAAGACACAAATTTGGACAAATTGTGCCTGCTGCAGGCATCTTACACTCCCTTGGATCTGCTGAGATACAACAGGTTGCATTTAAAGGTTGCATAAACCTTTAACAAAAGGTTTCCATTCTTTTATTGATCTTCAGTTTTTCTGCCACATATTTTTTGCCCAGGTCCCCCTTATAATACTTTATTCCATGGATTCAGTCCAGCATGCATTTATAAGGTATTTACCAGTGACAGACTATGATGTGTCCTGAGGTTAAAATGAATGAATAGGACCCAGTACTTTGCACAAGGAGTTTACAACCTACTTTTGGAGGAACCCTTATACCATCATCTATTGCACCAAGCAAAATGGAATAAACCCACATAGAGGTGCTGGTGGCAGTAGAAGCATTTACTAGTTATTAAGCATTTATTATGCACTAGGCACCCCATTTGCATGTTGCAAATGTTCTCTTTAACTTCAGGGCAACCCTTCAAAGTAGATTTAATTATCCCTCTTTTACAGAATTGAGGCTTGGAGGGGATGAATGACACACTCAAGGTTTTGCAGCTGGCATATGAAGATCAAAGACTTAAATCCAGGACCACCTGGCTGCAAGGCTGGCTCTGCCCTCCCCTCCCGCCCTCTTCTCCAAGAGGGAGAAAACAGAGGAGGACCAGATGAATTCTAATTTAGAGAAAGGCAGTGACATTGGAGATGTTTTTAATCAAAGTTTTTCATTTGGAAATAATTGAAGGTTCACATGCAGTTTTAAGAAGTAATACAGACATGCCATGTACCTTTTACCCTATTTTCCCCTAATGGTAACATCTTAACAAAACTATAATGCCGGGGGTGCCTGGGTAGCTCAGTTGGTTAAGCCTTGGACCCTTAATCTCTGCTCAGCTCATGATCTGAGGGTCTCCATCTCAGGGTTGTGAGTTCAGGCCTCCTTAAAAAAATAAAGTAAAAAAAATAAAACAAAACTATAGTGCAATATCACAACTAGTATACTGACACGATACAAGTCAAAACAGAACATTTGCACCCCATAAGGAACCCTCCTGTTGACTTTTTTATAGTTCTACCCACTTCCCTCTTGCTCCTCCCTCTCCTTAATCCCTGACAAGCATTTACCTGTTCTTCATTTCTAACATCTTGTCATGCCAAGAATGTTATATAAATGAAATCAAACAGCATGCAGCCTTTGGGATTGGCTTTTGCACTCAGCATAATTAATTCTTCAGAGACTCATTCAGGCTGTTCCATGTATAAATAGTTCATTCCTTTTTAATGCTGAATAATATCCCATGATATAGATGTACCATGGTTTGCTTAACTAGTTGCTCACTGAAGAACACATGGATTTTTCCCAGTTTTTGGCTATTATAAATAAAGCTGTTGGAAACATTCATGTATGGTTTTTTTTGTGTGTGCACACAAGTCTTCATTTTTCTGGGAAGAGTGCCCAGGAGTGTAATAGTATGTTGTATGGTAGTTGCATGTTTAGCTTTTCAAAAGACTGTCAAACTGTTTTCCAGAGTGACTGTACCATTTCTCATTCTTGCCAGCAACATATGAGTGATGCAGTATTTCTGCTTCCTTGCCAGCATTTGGTGTTGTCACTATATTTTATTTTAGCCATTCTGATAGATATATAGTGATGTCTCATTGTGGTTTTAATTTGCATTTCCTTAACAGATAATGATGTGGAGCATCTTTTTGCATGCTTATTTGCCATCTGTATATGCTCATTGGTGAAATGTATCTCCCTGCCTTTTGACCTTTATCTAATTGGATGGTTTGTTTTTCTTACTACTGAGTTTTGACAGTTTTTTTTTTAATGTATTCTAGCCATTTGTTGGATATGTGGTTCACAGATATTTTCTCAAATATTTGCAAATATATCCCTTTTCATCCTTTAAACAAGGTATTCACCATGCAAAATATCTTGATTTTGAGGAGGTCCAGTTTTTCAGTTTTCCTTTAGTGGTTCATTCTTAGTTCAAGTCTGAGAACTCTTTGCCTAGTCCCAGATCCTACAGATAGTCTAGTACTTTGTTTTTCCTAAAGTATTTATAGTTCTATATTTTCCATTTATTTCATACCCTATTTTGAGCTAATTTTTTTTATAAGCTGTGAGATTTAGTTCAAGGATAATGTTTCAACCTTTAAGTGTCCAATTGCTTCAGCACCATTTGTTTCAAAAGATACCTTTCCTTACTCAGAAAACTATAGAACACTCATGAAAGAAATTGAGGAAGACACAAAGAAATGGAAAAATGTTCCATGCTCATGGACTGGAAGAACAAATATTGTAAAAATGTCTATGCTACCCAAAGCAATCTACATATTCAAGGCAGTTCCTATCAAAATACCATCAACATTTTTTACAGAGCTAGAACAAACTATACCAAGATTTGTATGGAACCAGAAAAGACCCTGAATAGCCAGAGGAATGTTGAAAAAGAAAACCAAAACTAGTGGCATCACAATTCTGGACTTCAAGCTCTATTACAAAGCTGTGATCATCAAGACAGTATGGTACTCACACAAAAAAGGACGCATAGATCAATGGAACAGAATAGAGAACTCAGACATGGACCCTCAACTCTGTGGTCAACTCATCTTCAACAAAGCAAGAAAGAATATCCAGTGGGAAAAAAACAGTCTCTTCAACAAATGGTGTTGGGAAAACTGGACAGCCACATGCACAAAAATGAAACTGGACCATTTTCTGTTATTTCTCTTTTTTTTAAGATTTTATTTATTTATTCATGAAAGACACAGGAAGAGAGAGTCAGAGACATAGGCAGAGGGAGAAGCAGGCTTCATGCAGGGAGCCCGATGTGGGACTCGATCCTGGGACTCCAGGATCTGAAGGCAGGTGCTCAATTGCTGAGCCATCCATGCATCCCAAAACTGAGACATTTTCTTACACCATATAGAAAAATAAATTCAAGGGATCCCTGGGTGGCGCAGCAGTTTGGCGCCTGCCTTTGGCCCAGAGCGCGATCCTGGAGACCCAGGATCGAATCCCATGTCGGGCTCCCGATGCATGGAGCCTGCTTCTCCCTCTGCCTTTATCTCTGCCTTGTCTCTGCCTCTCTCAATATATATGACTATCATAAATAAATAATAAAAAAAAAGAAAAATAAATTCAAAATGGATGAAGGAACTAAATATGAGGAGAAATGTAAATCCTAGAGGAGAACACAGGCTGCAACCTCTGTGACTTAGGCTGCAGCAACACCTTGCTAGACACATCTCCAAAGGCAAGGGAAACAAAGGCAAAAATGAACTATTGGGACTTCATCAAGATAAAAAGCTTTTGCACAGCAAAGGAAACAGTCGACAAAGCCAAAGGACAACCACCAGAATAGGAGAAGATATTTGCAAATGACATATCGGGTGAAGGACTAGTATCCAAAATCTATAAAGAATTTATCAAACTCAACACCCAAAGAACAAGTAATCCAATCAAGAAATGGACAGAAGACATGAACAGACATTTCTCCGAAGAAGACATACAAATGACCAACAGACACACGAAGAAGTGTTCAACATCACCCGGCATCAGGAAAATACAAATCAAACCACAATGAGATACCACCTCACACCAGTGAGAATGGCTAAAATTAACAAGTCAGGAAATGACAGATGTTGGTGAGGATGTGGAGAAAGGGAAACCCTTGTACGCTGTTGGTGGGAATGAACGCTGGTACAGCCACTCTGGAAAACTGTGGAGGTTCCTCAGAAAGTTGAAAATAGAGCTACCCTGTAACCCAGAAATTGCATTACTTGGGATTTGCCCCAAAGATACAAATGCAGTGAACCAAAGGAACACCTGCACCCCAATGTTTATAGCAGCAACGTCTACATTAGCCAAACAATGAAAAGAGCCCAGCTGTCCATTGAGAGGTGAATGGATAAAGAACATGTGATGTATATGTGTGTATACACACACACACACACACACACACACTCACACACATAGGAATACTACTCAGCCTCCAAAAATGAAATCTTGTCATTTGCAATGACATGAATGGAACTAGAGAATATTATGCTAAGCGAAATAAGTCAATCAGGGAAAGACCATTATATGATCTCGCTCATATGTGGAATTTAAGAAACAAAACAGAGGGACATAAGAGAAGAGTGGAAAAAATAAAGTAAGACAAAATCAGATGGGAGACAAACCATAAGAAACTCTTAAAAATCATAGGAAACAAACAGAGGGTTGCTGGAGGGGAGGGAAATGGGGGGACAGGGACAGGGTCACTGGCGATGGGCATTAAGGAGGGCCGTGATGTAATGAGCACTAGGTGTTATATAAGACTGATGAATCCCTGACCTCTATCTTTGAAACCAGTAATACATTATATGTTAATTTATTGAATTTAAATGAAAAAAAGATATCTTTCCTCCACTGAATTGCTTTTGTACCTTCATCAAAATCAGTTGGACATATTTGTGTGAGTGCCTTTCTGAGCTCATCATTCTGTTCCATTTATATAGGTGTCCAACAATCTGCCAGTGCCACATGGTCTTGATTACCGAAGGTAAATAGTGAATCTTAAAATTGGGTAGATTGGTTTCTCCCAGTTTATTCTCCTTTAAAAAAATTGTTTTAGCTACTCTAAGTCCTTTATATTTCCATATAAATTGTCTATATTGATAAAAAAAATCTTGCTGGGATTTTGATAGAAATCATGTTAAACCTACAAATCCATTTAGGGAGAACTGATGTCTTTACTATGTTGACTCTTTCAATCCATGAACATGGGATGTCTCTCTACTTATATCTTCTTTGATTCCTTTTGTTAATGTTGTATCATTTTCAACACACATGTCCTACGCATGTTCTGTTAGATTCACACCTAGTACTATATTTTTTATTTCTTTTTATAGTGCATGGTATTATGACTGAGCTTTTGATACCCATGCATTCACTGTTACTATATATAAATGCAATTTATTTTTATATGTTTATGTTGTCTCTGGCAGCCTTATTGAACTTACAAGTTTTAAGAACTTTTTTGTAGACACTTGGGGGATATTCTATGTAGACAAACATGTCATATATAAATAAAGACCATTTTCTTTTTCTTTCCAGTCTGGTTTTGTAGTAGGGCAATACTAGCTTTATAAGATAAACTGAGAATTATTCCTTTTTCTGGACAGAATTGTGTAGAATTGATGTTAATTTTTTTTAAAGTATCGTAGAATTCTCAAGTGAAGCCATTGGGCCTGGCTATTTGGAGGGAACAGAGCTTTTAATTATAAATTCAATTTTCTTGATTGCTATCAGGCTAGTTAAATTATGTATTTCATATTGGGTGAGTTGTGGTAGTTTGTGTTTTCAGGGAATTGGTCCATTTAATCTCAGTTGTCAGATTTATGTGTAGAGTTATTCGTAGTATTATTATTTTTTTAAATAAATTTATTTTTTATTGGTGTTCAATTTGCCAATATACAGAATAACACCCAGTGCTCATCCCGTCAAGTGCCCACCTCAGTGCCCGCCACCCAGTCACACCCACTCCCCGGCCCACCTCCCATTCCACCACCCCTAGTTCGCTTCCCAGAGTTAGGAGTCTTTCATGTACTGTCTCCCTTTCTGATATTTCCCACTTATTTTTTCTCCTTTCCCCTTATTATTTTTTGAATGTCTGTAAGTTCTGTAGTGATATCTTTCTATTTCATTCCTGTTATTAGTAATCGATTTCTTCTCTTTTTTTCTTATTTGTCAGTTTTATTTATACCAGCACTGTTCTATTGATTTTCTCTATTGTTTTTCTGTTTTTGATTTCATTGATTTCTGTTTTACCTTTATCATTCCATCCTTCTGCCACCTTTGGGATTACTTTGCTCTCCTTTTCCTAGCTGTTTGAGGTGGGAGCTTAGGTTGTTAATTTGAAACTGCCCCTCTTTTCTATTGTTTGCACTTAGTGCTATAAATGCACTGCTGTAGCTGTGTCTCACAAATGTTGATGTGCTGTATTTTTATTTTCATTCAGTTCACTTTTTTATTTCCTTTGAGATGTCCTCTTTGACTCATTGATTATTTAGAAGTATGTTGCTTAGTTTCCAAGTGTTTGGAGATTTTCCTGTTATATTCCTGTTATTGATTTCTAGTCTGCTTCCACTGTAGTCAGAAAACACACTCTGTAGGATTTCAACTCTTTCAAGTTTGTTGATGTTTGTTTTATGGCTCAGGAAATGGTGTATTCTGGTATATGTTCTATGGCTACTTGGAAATAATGTGTATTCTGCTGTAGTTGGGTGCAGTAGTTTTATTTTTTTAATACTTTATTTATTTATTTGTGAGAGACAGAGAGAGGCAGAGACACAGGCAGAGGGAGAAGCAGGCTCCCCATGGGGAGTCCAATGCAGGTCTTGATCCCAGGACCCAGGGATCATGACCTGAACCAAAGGCAGACATACAACCACTGAGCTACCCAGGTGCCCTTCTTCAGTGTTTTAAAAATGTTGATTAGATCTTGTTGGTTGGCGGTGGCGTCCGTCAGTTCTTCTGTCTGCTTGCTGGTTTTGTGACCATTTCTTCTATCAACAGTTGAGAGAGGGGTGTTAAAATTCTCTAAGTATAATTTCAGATTTGTCTGCTAATCCTCTCAGTTCTATCAGCTTTTGCTTCACATGTTCGCAGCTCTGTTGTGCGAGACATGCACAGTTATGATTCCCATGTCGCCTTGGTAGATTGATTTTTTTTATCATTATGCATTGTTCCTCTCTTACTTTGGTAATTTTCTTTGCTCTAAGGTCTACTTTGTCTGATATTATTACAGCTACTCCTGCTTTCCTTGGATTAATGTTTCCATTCTTTTACTTCCGACCTGCCTATATTGCAATATTTAAAGTGAGTTTTTGGTGGATAGCAAATGATCGGGTCATAGTTTATAAGCCACTCCACAAACGTTTGTCTTTTATTTTGTGTATTGAGACCACCTGCATTTAATGTAACTATACATAAGTTAGGGCTTAAGTCAACCTTTTCTTTTGTATTCTGCTTTTTCTGTTTTATTCATTTCTCTGTTCTCTATTTTCATGTCCTTCCTTCCTGTGGGTTATTGGACATTTCTTACAACTTCATTATCATTTAGCTATAATGTTTCCCAGTATGTCCCTGTATAGCTTTTTTTAATGGTTACTCTAGGGATGAGGTATTGGATATAAAACTCATCACATTACATACATATATACATGATATATATACACATAATATAAATATATATCATGTATGTACTATCATGTGTGTACCTCATCATGTATATATGCTATTTATATAAGCATACATGAGATATATTTCTATATATATGATCTGTATGCATGACTTATATGACGACATATATTTATGTACTTACATATATATACATCTCATGTGTGTATATAATGCAAATGCACAGATTAAAAGATGAAAGTTAGTGCATTAGATTCCAAAACATGACCCAGCCATTTGCTATCCACATGAAACTCACTTTAAATACAGCCATCTAGGCAGCTTGAAAGTAAAAGGATGGAAAGAGATATATCACACAAACATCAATCAAAGGAAAGCAGGAAGAGCTATATTAAGTAGCTATCTATATAAAATCACAGTCCCCTGTCATCATTTTGCCAGTTCAAGCGACATACAGAAACTTTACCTCCCTGTATATCCTTTTATCCTCCTGCATTTATAATACAATGGTTTAAAATAGTTCCTCTATGTACATTTAAAACCACATCATGTGATTTTTGCCTCAACTGTTAAACATACCTCACAAAACTCAAGAGGGGAAGAAAACCTATTGTATTTCTCCATACTTTTGCTCACTGTGTTCTTTCTTCCTTCCTGGTGTTCCAGTTTCTTTCCTTTATCTTTTCCTTTCTATTTAGAGAGAACTACCTTTACCATTCTCTTAGGGTAAGCCTGCTGGCCACAGATTTTCTTTGTTTTTTTCTTTTTCCTATTTGGCGTCCTCTTCACTTCTGAATGATACTTTCCTGAGGTATAGGATTCTAGGTTGAAAGTTCTGTTGTTGTTGTTGTTGTTTAAGCATTTGAGAGATATTGTGTTACTTCCCTCTGGCCTCCATGGTTTCAGGAATTCCAGTAGATGTATTTGCCAGAGGGAGAAAAGAGAGAGAGAGAGTGCTATTTAAATATTGTGAGAAATTTCTGCCTCTAGGTTCCTTAGCCACCTTGGGATCATGGGCAATGGAGAGAATTCAGCATGAAACAGTCATAGCATATTGATAAGAGTAAGTGAATACTTTTAAAGGGTTCTTTATCAGTGACCAAAAAGAGGGAAACATTGATGTCATTCGTTTGGCCAGGTATACAGGTCATGATGCCTTCCTTTACATAATACCAGGTAAGGCACAGGAATTAATTAAGATCATAGAGACACCGTAACCAAGAGGAGTTAGGGTATTGGAAAACTAACCATAGCTTGTGCATTTTGTACCCAAATGGTGGTTTATGGGAGATTTATATTCTGCTTAATGTCATCTCAGCTCCCATGGTCCCTGGAGAGTGGGGCCCTGGCTCTGGATGGGAGAGATCAGAGGAGGGCAGGGTGTGATTAAGTGGATGAAGGCAGCTGTGTAGTCACAGTCTCCGTGATGTGACAGGAGGGTAGAGGTGGAGGTGTATTATGTCCCACCTCAGCTAGGCTATGAGTCACTTCCAGACACAGGATAACAGGCACCACGTCTTTTAAATAATGGGTTGACATTTATCTCTTCTAGAAATGACTGTAGCGTTTAGAAGTCATTTTGCCCTCGCCAGATATGGGAGATCTAGCCTAGAAATTGTCTTCAAAATCCATCATCCTGCCAGTGCTGATCAGGAAGGAGGGAGAGATACTGAAATCACCAGATAATCAAAGGTCCTCCACTCTTCTGGCTGTGCATGCAGTGGGATCAATAGGGCAAGGCAGGGGCATTCCACCATCTGGGAAAGAATGGGTTTCAGAGTAGCTCTCCCCGGCCGTGCTTCATGCGATTTATTCACTCCTCTCCGTTAGGAAAAATCAATTCTTCTCTAGCATTGCCTGGTGGCTCTGTACTTTCCCTTCCCTGATTCCATCATTCTCTGTACATTCATTTAAGATAATCTCTCTAACAGCTCCACTGACAAAGGGGAGGTGCCAAGTGTCACAAATTCTGTTGACTTCTTAAGTGGAAATGAAAATAAACCTCAGTGTGCTTTCTTGGTGAAGATGCGTCTTGTGATTTATTTTTGTTAAGTGAGGTGTATGTGAAGCACAGCACAGAGTGACAGGTGTTATTTGAAATGATGACCCCCCAGCAGGGGGGCACATACAGAGAGGCGATTGGGGCTGAGTCCTGAAGGCAGATGAGTGACAAGCTGCGGATGGGAAACTGACTCACATCCAACGATGGGCTTTGCTGGACCCGAAGAACACAGCAGATTGTTTTCCTATGACATCCACAGCTGTGGTCTGTGACAACCTTTGCACGCACAGTTTCAAACCTACAAGGGCAAGTGTGTGTCCCATGGAGCCACCAACTGGGACCATTGGGCCAGGTCCATCCCGCAGATTTGGAGGGACCCAACAGTGCTTCTTGTTTACCCTTCATATTAAAAAAAATTGGCAGATTTTAAATAAAAATTCAGGCATAGAGTTTCTCTTGAAGAATGGGGTCGGGCAACCCCAGTCCTGTGCCTGCATCAGCTGAAGTCAGGGGTACTCGGCCTCAAGCGGAGGCTCTCGGGTTAGCCCAGGCCCGCCCAGCCTGCTTTGTGCCTCGGTGGCACCTGCTGGCTTCTGGTGGCATGTCCTCTCGGGATGCTGACGGGGCAGGGGGCTGGGGGAGGAGACCACGCTGAGGCTCGAGTCAGCAACTCACTCAGTCCTGCAGGGGAAAGTCAAAGTGACACCAGCTCTTGGAGCATCCTCTAACACTTTTATTTGAGAAGGGATTCTCTTGAAAGTAATAGCACTGCTAATGAAAATTGATTTTTCTTTCCAACAGTTTATTTTCCAGAGAACAAACACAGGGAATTCTTAAACACATGTGCTGATGGTTGATAGCACAGGCCTGGAGGAATGAAGTCCTCCAGGGAAAAGCATGTTAGTATTGGTCTTAGGAGCCTTTGGTGGTTCTGTCTCAGGAAATGGGTTTATGGCCAACTTCCAAATGGGCCGAGAGGTGGTGGGAAGAGCCCCTAGGGGTGGTCAGCTTGTCCTTAGTGCCCTGCTCTGTTCCCCCGTGTACCTGTGCCCACAGCTGCCAGAGATCCTCATCACACCACATTCTGTGAAATTGTCTGTGAATTATCTACCTCGCCTTCCAGAAGGTCAACCCCTCGGCTGCCTAATAACATCTCACATCCACTGCATGCTGAAGATGTGCCAGCTATAGTGCCAGGCACTTTATCTGAATTAACTCAGCATGTCTTCTCGGTGACCCTTGGAGACAGGTGTGTGTAGCATCCCCATTTTTCAGATGAAAGAACCAAAATGCGTGGACACTTCATTATTCACCAATGGCCAGAGCTGGCAAGTTTGAATATTCACAAATTTGTTGAAGTGTGTCTAAGCAGTGTAGCACTTGAATGATTTAATTTTTATTACAACTACTTTATGGACGTACATATTATACATTATAGTGTAAATTATATGTTTGTACATTTTTATTGCTATACAGACTTGTTTACACAGATCACATATAGGTAATTTATGGGCGATTTAAGGGATGTTCAAGGGCAATTTGAGACCAAATGGTCCTTCGGTTTTTTTCTTTGAGGCTCTCAACAAAACCAACCACACCCATTTGCTGGATTTTCTGTGTCATTTTTTAAACAACTAAGCACCAGTGAACATACCCATCTACCTCAGGGCGTGTGTGGAATTGAATTTCATAAGCGAAATTGAGGAGTCACAAGGTACAAACGTTTTAAATTTTGATAGATATTGCCAAATTTCCTCCCCCAAAATGCTGTGCCGGTTGATGCTTGAGCCAAAAGTATAGAGAGAACCCGCTTTCCCACACCCGGACACTGGATTGTTACAGATGTGTGTACGTGTGTGTGTATGATCGTGTTCACCAAACTAAGAAAAAGGGAAGGTATTTTGTTTTTTATTGAAGTGAAACGTGACAAAAAATTTAGCCATTTTATTACGATTTTATTTACTTATTTGAGAGAGAGCATGGGCGAGGGGAGGGGCGGAGGCAGAGGGAGAAGCAGACTCCCCACTGAGCAGGGAGCCCGACCAGGGGCTCATTGTGGGACCCCGGAATCATGCCCTGAGCCGAAGGCAGACGCTTAACCTACTGAGCTCCCCAAGCGCCCCCAAATTTAACCATTTTAAAGTGTACATTGCAGTGGCATTTGTACATTCACGATGTTATGCAACCAGAGCCTCTATCCAGTTCCAAATCATCTCATCTCACCGAGTGAAGACCCTGCGCCCCTTACTTCCTTCCTATTCATGCCTCCCCCCAGTTCCTAGCAACTGCTAATTTGCTTTCACATTTGGGGATTTTCCTATTCTGGACGTTTCCCATAAAGGGAATCATATCATATGGGATCCTTTGTGTCTGGTTTCTTTTACCTAGCATGATGTTTTTGAGGTTCATCCATGTTGTAGCTTCTGTTGATGCTTCGCTTCTTTTTACAGCTGAATATTTTCCAGTGTGTGTATGTGCGTATATACATTGTCCCTTGTACAACGTACAGCCGTTCATTTATGGACTCACCTCTTGATGGACATTTCGGTTGTTTCTGCCTTTTGACTATAGTGAATTCGTATTGACACAAACGCTTGTGTACAAGTATTTGAGGACCTGTTTTCAATACTTTTGTATAGATACATGTATACATCTACATATATATGATAATATGATCCTATGGTGATTAGGTTTAACTTTCGGGGGAGCCACCAAACTGGTTTCCACAGTGGCCATACCAGTTTACATCCCCACCAGCCATGTTTGAAAGTGTCTATTTCTTCCCATCCTCACCAGTACTTGTTACTTTCCGGGGGGTTTGTGGTATGTGTGTCTTGTTTTGTTTTGTTTTCGGTTTAATTATAGCCATCCTGGATATAAAGTGGGGTCTTATTATGGTTTTGATTTACATTTCCCTCATGACTCATACTGTTGAGCCTCTTTCCATGTGCTTGTTGGCCATGGCATAAATTCTTTGGAGAAGTGTCTATGCCAATTCTTGGGCCATTTTAATACTGGGTTGTCTTTTAGTTGTTAGGCTGTAGAGTTCTTTATATATGCAGGATTCTGGATCTTACCAGATAAACGCTCTGCAAACATGTCGTTCCATTCTGTATATTGTCTTTTCACTTTCTTAATAATATCCTTTAATGCATAAAGTATTATTTTATTTAAATGTTGTTTTAATGTATATTTCTCAATTGCTAAAGAGCTTCAGAATCTTTTTTTAAATTTTATTTATTTATTTATTTATTTATTTATTTATTTATTTATTTATGAGAGAGAGAGTGAGAGAGAGAGAGGTAGAGACACAGGCAGAGGGAGAAGCAGGCTCCATGCAGGGAGCCCGACATGGGACTCGATTCTGGGTCCCCAGAATCATGCCCTGGGCTGAAGGTGGCACTAAACTGCTGAGCCCCCCGGGCTGCCCCAGAATCTTTTTTAATTGAATATTATCCCATTGTATTTTCTGTGAAATCCATGTTCAAATCATTTACTTACTTTTAAAAAGTATGTTCTAATATAGGCATAGAAGTTAACTTTGTATCCTACGTATTTTTCCTTTTAATGTTTTCTTCCAGTCTGTTGCTTGTCATTTAATTTTGTATGTAACAACATTTGTCATATTAGAGTTACTTATTATCTTATACTTTAATTGTTAATCTTTTATGGCCTCTCCATATGTTGTCTTTAAGAAGACTTCCAATGTTATAAAAAATATTATTTTATTTTTTTTTAATTTCAAATGTTTATGTTTACACTTTAAATCCATTTTAAATTTTGTTTTGTGGATGGCTTAAATATGGGCCCTAGGATTATTTTATCCTTAAATGGATTACCAATACCAATCCTGTTCCCTTTGATTGGTAGCATCTTATAGATAGTAAATCCCCCAGTGTGCATGGGTGTCTTACTCTCTGTTTTATTTCATTGATCCAACCAGCTTTTCCTTAACCAGGACCAACCACACTGTTTGAATTGTATGTTTCGCTATGTATTACGGCAATATCGCACTCTTCATGTGTATTATCAAAACTGATCTGAGTATTCTTATGTATTCTCTCTTCCACATACATTTATAAATCACATTTTCAATTTTTTAATTTTATTTTTTGTTTATTGTCCGTTTTTAAAATTAAATTTGGAATATATAAATTAATCTGGGGGAGCATTGACTTTACAATTTTGACTTCTTCATCCAGAAATGTGGCATGCTTTCCCATCCACTTAGCCTTTCTTTTATTTCCTCTAGTATAACTTTATGATCTTCTCGACATAGGCGTAGCATAGTTCTTGTTAGATGTTGTCCTGGATGGTGTATAATTTTCTTGCCATTGTTAATTTTTTTTCTGATGATGATTTGCAATTGGTTACTGCTGTTCTTTGTGAAAGTCATTGATTCTTGGGAGCAGGTCTTTTTTTGGTTTCTTTTGGATTTTGGAGGGGGAGTAGTTTTTGATTGTGCTTTAACCATGCAGCTCTGCCAGTGGTTTCTAATCATTTACCGCTCAGACCCTAGGGTTCCCAGGTAGACAATCACATCGTCTGAAGTCATGATGGTTTTGTCTCTTCCAGGCCAACTTATTTCTTCCCTCCTTTTCTCTCTGTGATCTTGCGAATGTATGCTTTCTTCCCAGCAGCCAAGGTTTCCTTGTTTGGCACTTCACGTTTTATCACAAGAATTCTCATTATTTTTTAAAATTGCAAAGAACCAAGAAGTCATACGATGTGTTTAATAAGTGCATGCTGGGATTTTTAATTTATAAGCTTTTTCCAAATATCATGGCTTATAAATTTTGTCCATTTTGTTTATTTTTTAAAATATTTTATTTATTTATTTGAGTGAGAGAGAGAAAGTGAGCACAAGCAAGGCAGAGAGGGAGGGGAAAAGGAGGGACGGGCAGAGGGAGAGGGGGAGGGAGAAACAGGTTCTGCCCTGAGCAGGGAGCCCTACGTGGAGCTCAATCCCAGGACCCTGGGAGCATGACCTGAGCTGAAGGCAGATACTTAACTGACCAAGCCACCCAGGAGTCCCCAAATTTTGCCCATTTTATAAAAATCACTTAAAAAAGCTTTATATTTCTTTTGTTTCATTATAGCGTGTTAGTCAGATTTTACTATTTGATCATTTCACATATGCGATATTTATGGAATGAATTTATTTCTACAGCGTTTGGCTGAAGATCTGTGTGACTGGAAGAATTACTAAAAAGCATTTTTTTTTTTATGTGATCTGATCCTTTAAATAATGTAGTAAATGGAGGTGGCTTCTTTGATGGGGAACCTTCGCCAAGTTCAAATGCTACTGCACAGATTCCCATTAACAATAAAGATACCCCCCCCTTCCCACCATGGATTTAGTTTTCTGAGCGTGGTGACCTTGTTTGTGATACCAATTCACCTTCATTTGCTGGGGGTGATTTTAGCCTCTCTTGGTTGTGGAGCAGAGCCCTCCTGTGGGTTTTTACTCTATTCATGGAAGTTTGCTTTCCCTGTCAAACGCATGAATCCAAATGAGAATAGGATCCTTGAGTGTTGCAAATTGTGAAAAACACTTCCTAAGTGCCCCACTCTGCCCCCGTGGTGGGACGGTCCCCCTGCACTGCCTTGCCCAGAGCTGGGACAGCAGGGGCCCCTCCAGATTCTTTCTCCCCCGACCCTACAGACACAGCCGTTTAATAAACTTCAAAGCTAACTTTGCTCCGGGCTCAGCTTGCTGGAGCAGGAATCTCTTGCCTGTCGGCCAAGACCAGCTCCTGGCTTGAGCTCAGCTGGCAATATGCCTCCCATTGACATGTTAAATATTTCATAACGCCTTGGCTTTGTGGGGTTTCCCTGCCCTGGTTAGCAGTTAGCTCTGCTGTTAGTTACTTGGGGGGGGGACCCCTGGCCGCCAGGTGAGGGAAGCCTCATCTAGAATGAGCAGAGGGAGACCAGCAAGGGGGTGAAGAGCGTGGGCTTCTGAGGCACCTGACTTCACCCTGAATTCCAAATCCTGTGCTTGGGAGCTGTGGGATGTCAGACAAGGTACCCCATTTCCCTAAGCCCCGGGCTTCCCTGTGTGCTAAGCGGGGTGAATCCTACACGGGGAGCCGTGGGGGCTCAGTGAGAGAGGGGGTGACACCTGTAGCAGCCTGTGGCACTGTGGGGAATGGCAGTATTGGTTTTCTGGGCCGCCCAAACAAATGACCCCACATCGGGTGGCTTAGACAGCAAAAATATTGCTTCTCAGGTCTGGAGGCCCCCAGTTAGATTTAAAATGAACCAAGGGAAACAGTGTCATCTCCAACAGGAATGGTAAAAAAAATGAAGCATGCGAAATTCAACCTAAAATTTCACTAAGGCTTAGGTTATCCCTTGCCTGAAGTCCAAAGTCAAGGTGTCCTTGGCAGGGTTCCTTCTGAGTCTGTTCCGTCCGTCCTTCTAGCCCTCGCTTCTGGGGGTTGCTGGCTGTCTCTGACAGTCCTCAGCTTCTTTGAGCACCACCCTGCTCCCTGCCATCATCTGTACCTGACCTTCCCTCTGTGAGTGTATCTGTGTCCAAACTCACCCTTTTTATAAGGACAACCATCGTATTGGATCAGGGCCCACCCTAATGACCTCGTGTCAGCCTCATTACCTTAGGACTTCAACATCCGAGTTTGGGAGAGAGACAACTGAACCCATGACGGTATTCAATAAATACCTTTGATTTCAAAATTTTCGGTAGCACATTGAAACCCAGACAATTACCTCCAGACCGCAGGTTCTCTGGGGACCATTGCAATTTCTTGAGCATCCAGAGAACTCTTTAGACAGAAGAAAGTAAATTCTGTTGAGCTGAGTTGTGGGAGAACTTAAGTGGGGAGGAATTTGAGGATCTTCCTCTCGGAGGGGAACAAGCCAGGAAGCTCAGACATGGCACCTTTTGGCTCCCTCTGTGTCACTGTATGGGAAAGCCCCCGGGTAGGATAGAGAGGGTGCTCCCCTGTGAAGCACTTTGCTTTGGCAGCTACAGGCAATAGCTGTGTCTCTTAAAAATGTTCCGTTTTCACAAGAGCCAGGTAACCGGCAGGAGTTTTGGGGGGCTGGGTTGCTAGGCAACAGCTTTCTCCTTTTCTGGGGGAAGCCATGAAGCATCTCATTCCGCTTGTCCAGACGTCTCTTCTTTGGTGAAGGCTGCATTTAGAGACTCGATGACATTTTAGAACTTTTTGGGGGATGGTGGTAAAGGGGGTGCGGATGTATATATGTAATCAGTTAACAAAATCAAAACACAAAGCCCTCCTATTGGAAATGACATGGTTGACATTTCCTTTGCTGCTTTTTGGCTCTTTTGCTTATTGAATTGTATACGAGTATCAGGGTTGTTTGACTATTGGTGCTCAGCAGAAGTGGAAGTTAAGGATCAATGGGCTGCCAAGTTTAGGTGTGATAGCAAGCCTCGCTCCTTCTTTACTTTCAAATTTCAAGTGCTAGTGATAAAAAAGCAATTACCTGTTATCTTTTGTTGGGAAAAAAGATAAGCACCAAACCCACTTACATTTCTCTTTATTTTTACGCCCCTGTGTTTGTTTAATCTTGGGTGTTTGTATTCCAGCTTCTGAGGACTTGGCAGGGTAATGGTTGACTTGCCAAATCCAGCCCTTGGAAGCTTTGTTTCAGGGGAAACACAAAGCTGGTGATCAAGGACCCTGAGCGTCCTTACCTGGCCAGACTTCTTGCTGTGGGATTTTCAGGGCTGCTTTTGAATGGCAGACATTTTTATCAGACACAGGCAGGGCTCTGGAAGAGTTCAAGGGCATTGTCATCTGTAAGAACACAAATATGGCTTTATGCATCGTGTTGTGGTGGACGGTCTCAGCATGGAGAGCCCGGGTGGAAACCATTTCTTTGGGGCCAGCATGCAGCTCGGTGGGCAAGCTTTGGCTTGGTGTCCAGCAGGACTGTGTTTACATCCTTGCCACACTCAGGAGATGGGAGCAGTCTTCACTCTTTCCTGATCTTGGGTGGAATCAGCACTAGGGCCACGAGAGGGTCTTTGGTGTGTTTGCCAAAGCATGCTTACTGAACACTGCCTCAAAGTGCCACCACCCTAGCCGCCCCCCTGCCAAGTTCAAATTGTATCAAGCCCTCTTTCCCATCCACAGATGGAGGTGGTTCTGGGTCCTACAGTCTGGGACTTCTTGTCCCAGACTGAAGACCTGGTTCCCCTGTCAGTGCCCACTTCTTCCCAGAGCAGCACCACTGAAGAGGCCCCTTCCAGAACCCACATCATGCAAAGGGTGGACTTCTGTCCTAACCGTGTCCCTCCTGTGCCCCAGGTAGCTCTTCAGGGGCTGTACCTTTTGTTCTACACCAATAGGAAAAAGAGTAGGCTCAAGATTCTGCTCCATCTGGAGGATCAATGGACTGCAGTGATAGCTCAGATTGCCCTTGGAGAAGAAGAACAACTGGCAGGGATTATAATGCCCACACCTAATGTGGGTGTGAGCCGGTGTGCCCTGGAGGTTCAAGGACAGCTATGCTGCACGCAGGTGTTGTTATGGCTCATCGTTTTCCATGCCATGGTCCCTAACACAGAGATTCATAAGGGAAAGGCTTGATTGAGGAAGCAGAGACCAGAGAGCACTTGTGTGTTGCGTGCAAGGAAAAAAAAAGGCCATATTTCCACCACTTTTAGTTTTAATGGGAAGATCCAAGACACATGAAAGGGAAATGAAAAAATATTATCTATAGAATCAGAATCCCTGCTGCTGTGGGCTTCAACTATAAATATTTTTCTCACTGTTTCCTTTACATCCATGGATTTCAAACAATGCACTTGATTTGTAGGGGTCTGTAGAGCACAACTTCATGTTTTGCAACCTGGTAGCGGGAATCTATTAAGAGTATCATGATATATTTGGAGATTTGTTTAAAAATCTTCCAGGCCTGAAATGAAAATACATAGCTCTTCCTGTGAGTGTGACCTCAGATGCTGCGAGCAAGCCATCTGGGCATCAGCTCCTTCTCAACAAGGTGGAAGTGGCTGGTTTCTGCTCCGAGGGGAAGCACAGAGCTGATGGGGGTGACTGTCACCCCACAGAGACTTGCCAAGGGAAACAACCCTGTGCAGAGTCCGCTGGGGTGTCGAAAGACAGTGCCATGTTTCATGGTGTGCGTGCCAGGTGAACGGGAGCCTGCTGAGAACTTCCAGATGCACCCGATATGCCTTATTTCTGTGACTTTATTGAGGGAGGAGAAAAGCAGAACTGGAAAACAGCAGCAACAAAAAACTTAGAGTTCATTCTAGGGATTTTGATAATTCTTAGAAAAATTAAGGTTGTGTGGACCCTGTGGCATCACCATCTCTTCTACCCCCAGGGAGTGAGCAAGAGATGCAGTACAGCTATCTCTGTAGACATCATAAAAAAGCTGGATATGTCTCTTGGATCTTGGTTTATGACACCAGCAATATCCTACGAAAGAAGGGGCCATGTATCCCAAACACTGCAAAAGCCTTTGTTTGGTAGGACAGCTTCCAGCCAGATGCAGAGGACTGGGAGACTGGGAGAGCAAAATGTCCCGTTACGACTGTAAGAGCAAGTACAGTGGGGGATGGCAAATGCGACACCAAAGGAAAATGAAATGTCAGGGAGCAGAAGCTTGGAAATTCCCCAGCGACAAAACCAGAGTAGTTTGGACACTGAAGGGAGGAGCTCGGAGGCCTGCATGGGAAGCCTAGATTATCAGGTACCAAACAGAGCTGGGTCTTGCACAAGCAGGTATCTTGGCATCTCACTTGGATGGTAGGGGGTTTGGTGGGACAGGACTTGCACCCTGGATGTATAATGGACAGTCCTTCCCCAGGGAAGCTGATCTCATGGGGGCAAGGAGGACAGACACTCTGAGCAGGAGGGGGCACCTGAGGCAGGTAGCTCTAAGTAAGGGTGTGGAGAGCGAGAAATCGATGCCTCCTGCTCTCAAAGCATCATTGCATTTTCCTTCTCCCTCTTCTTTATTTGCAGATACATCTTGGGGGCGCTGGTCTAATCCAGTCCCAGTTCTTATGGGGATGCTGGCCTCTCAG
Organism: Vulpes vulpes; assembly: GCF_048418805.1. Taxonomy (NCBI): domain Eukaryota; kingdom Metazoa; phylum Chordata; class Mammalia; order Carnivora; family Canidae; genus Vulpes; species Vulpes vulpes. Next base: position 112,981,148 of record NC_132794.1, on the reverse strand, counting down.
GAAAGGTGCCAGTGGACACACTGAACTGGGCCCACCCCGGGAGAACCAGCACGTGTAATTCAGCCTGGTTGAGCAAACTTTTAATTCGCTCTTATACTAATTGGAAGCTGCCATTCCTCAGTTTCTGCCGTGTGCCAGGCACATGTGCTAGGGGCTCTCCCTGCAGTAAGCAATTCCCTGAAGTGAGTGGGGTGCTTCCTCTCGTGTCACAGATGGGAAACGGGCTGTGAGAACTTAGCTTTGCTAAAGTCAAAGTTGGTGTCAGGTCCTCCAATGTCTGAGTTCACTTCTCATTGCTCTATCTCCCCAAGCTCCAGGGCAATGGGGGTGCCAAGGTGTAGGCTCCTAGCCCTGCGAGGTCCGTTCCACCTGGGGAGGCAACTGCTGACCATTGTAATACATTGGGGAGAGGTGCCCTGGAAACACAGAAAAGCAACTGGTTGTTTCTTCTGGGGGCAAAAGCTTCCAGAGGGAAATAGTTTGAACTGGGCCTTAAGTGATAAGACAAGAGTTCCCCTGAGTTGAAAGAGATTTACTCCAAAATGGCCCTATTGGGAATCCTACTGGGTTTCTATGAATGGGGTTTAGCAGCAAAAAAAAGCAAGCTTTTTTTTTTTTTTTTAAAGAATGCTTGCTTTGTGCTCACTCTGCATATGAGTCCTGACTCCACTTACTGGGGATTGATCTGGGGTGACCCAACTTTGATGGAGCCCAGTAGAGTCTCCCTGCCCAAGGTCTGAGAGTTCCTGGGGCCAAGGGAAAGTGCTGAGGCATGGGACAAAGATATAGTTGTGATGTTAGCCACTGGGAGGTGAGGGGGGTGGGGGGTGGGCTGAGGGAGGGGGGTTTCTCAGAGCCCAGACTCTGTGGCTTCTTGGAAGGGAATATCTGCTGTCACTAGTAGCACCTGCCCTTCCAGTGGTGACAACCAGAAACGTTTCCAGACACAGCCAAGCATCCCTTGGGAGGCAGATTACCCCATCCCTTGGGAGGCAGATTACCCCTGAGAACCATTGGTCCATCTTCATGAGGGACATTGACCTATAATCCTTCTTTCTCTCTCTCTATATATATGTATTTTGGTAATGGCTTTGTCAGGTATTCCTAGTAGTCTTGATAGGTTGTGCTGCTGTCTCTAACTTCTCAAGAGTCTTGTAGTTGGCATTATTTTTTGTTTTCCTTAAAGTTCATCTTTCCCATATATGCCTACAGGCTGCTTGAGCTAAGACTTGGTTTTCTCCCATCTTATTCTATTCCTTATTTGCAGTGAAGCCATATGTGCCTAGAGTTTTCCTTATAAAAAGGTTTTTAATAATGACTGAATTCCTTTATTAGCTCTAGGACTCTTAAGATTTTCTACTTTATCTTGTGTCAGTTTTGGTAAGTCGTGTTTTTCTTAAGCAATTTGTACATCTTTTCTATGTTGTTGAATTTATTCCTATAAAATGTATTCAGAATATTTCCTCACTATCCTTTTCATGCCTGTAGTCATAACACTTCTTCCATTCCTGACAGTGGCTACTTGTATGTGTTTTTAATGTTTCTCTTGATTGATTTTGTTGTTTTTCCCTCAGAAAACCCAATTTTGGTTTTGTTAATGTTTTTCCATTTTTTCCTGTTGTTTCACTAATTTCTGCTCTTATTTTGATTTGTTTTTTGTCACCCATGTTGATCTGTGCACCTGTAGTTTATTTATTTTCACTGCTGGAGTATTGAATATCTCACTATTTATAAGTTCTATCAAAGTACATTTTGGTTGTTTTCAGGTTTTTACCAATAAAAGCAATGACTCTATGGACAGTCTTGTAAATTCTGGTGTTGATTAGCAGGTTTCTTTTACATACACGCTGATTTATCCTAAAATGTGTTTTTTAAAATATTTTAATACATCTGAAATCAGAATGTGTCTTAAAATTAGTGATACCTTAGAGCATAATTGGAAGCTTTTTTTCCTTCTTGGTGATACAGAAAATGGTACATCTTATAATTGGTGGAGTGTTAGATTTTGATGAAATACTGTAAATGAGAGCTAAATTGCTCATCTTCACCTTCACCAGGTTACTTTCTGGTTGTATCAGCTGATGCTCACAAGCCATACATGAGAGTCACAGCTGCCCCTTGTCTTTATCAATAACTAGTATTGTTATTTTTTACCAGTTGGGTAGCTATGAAATGGTCTCTTATTATGATTTTATTTTCATTTCTCTATTTACTAATAAGGTTATTTTCCCCAATATCATATCTATATATCTATATCTCTCTTTTCAGTTGCTTAGTGGACATTCTATTCCAAGAATTGTTGTGTTCTGTCTTTGCCTATATTTTCATTGAGTTGCTAGTCTTTCTCAAATTAATTTATAGAAGTTTTTAAAAATAACTTTTATTTAAATTCAATTAGTTAACATGCAATGTATCATTAGTTTCAGATATAGAAGTTTTTTTTATTGGTTTTGATACTCTGTTTTGTGGGTTACAAATATCTTTTTCTAATTTGTAGCTTGCTTTCTCTTTTTATTACACCATTAATAGTCAGTAATTCTTAAAAATACTCAAATTAATCAAACTTTTATTTAGTAGTGTTTGCTTTGGGAACATTTTAAACTTATAATTTCTTACCCAAGATCATAGAGATCTTAACTATTTTATCTCTTTATAGTCCTAGAGCTTAACCTTTCAGATTAAAGTTTTTAGATTATCTGGAGCAGATTTGTGGGTGTGGTAAGGAGTAGGGAACAAATTTTGGTTTTTAAAGTAATGACAACGAATTGTCCCAGCATCATCTATTATGGCTTATGTTTATCCACACTACCTCATTACTTTTCACATTACATATATGGGAAAGTCTCTTTCTGGGTTTCTTATTCTTTTCCACTAGTTGTTTTTTTTTGTTTATTCCTATAGCAATGCACTGACATTTTCTCTACACTTTTAAAGCAAATTTTGATATCTGATAGGGCAAATTCCTCTTCCCTGACTATTTGTGTGTCTGACTTTCTCCAAAAAACCAGCCTATTGATATTCCTGTTCTCCTAGGTTTGACATATTCTCTCTCACACATAAAGAGACTGTGGTCATCTGGACATTCCAGAAAATCCCACAGTAAGCTGGGTATCAACAACTAGGTTATGGTAAAGGCCTCCCATCCTAGGTGGTGGAAATGTTCTCTTAGAAGGATTGAGAGTCTAACCTGCGGGATGGGGTTGGAATAGATCAACCCATTTTGCAGATGATGAAATAAAAAAAAAGGCAAGCAACTTGTTCGGTTCACATGCCTAGTCCATGGTGAATCTGGTCTTGAGTGCAGGTCAGTTTTGTGTGTTTCCACTGACTTCCCGACAGAGCAGTGTTGCTTGTGTTTCCTGCACCCTCGTTTGCTCAGGAAAGTTTTGCTCCCCATGCCCAGAGGAGCTCTCAAGTGTTACCCTTCGGTTTCAGATTCAGGGCCATTTGCCTCCACCCCACCTGTTTTTCCAGGATCAAAAGCCGCTCTGCTTGCTCTTTCTACCCAAGGATGTCTCTCATTTTCTTTTTTAGTCTATTTTTTTAAAAAAATTATCTGTTCTGAAGCTTCTAAAACTCCCTTCAGTTGGTGTGTTATCCCTCTCTTTGCTCAGACACCTGGAAGTGCTAAATCTTGGTATTCTCTCCTTTATTCATATTCCAAAGACCAGTGGACGGACTGCTGGGTGTCTTCTTAGGCATTTCTCCTTCATATCTCTCTGCAAGTATAGAGGAAGAAAAGGCCTTTCTGGGGAGCCGGCAGGAGAGCCGTAATTACTGAAACTAATGCTTCATCTCTCTCTAAAGTTCAAGTTCATTAGGGAAACTTTATCTTGTCATTCTAGTTTCTGGTTTCTGATGAGCTGGTACTTATTTTGCAATCAAGAGTAAAAATGTTGAATTATAATAATAACTAGAATCATTAACTTTTGCTAAAATGTTAAGCTGCATATAAGCTCCACACAGGCAGAGATTTTCTGTCTGTTTTGCTCATTGCTGTGACTTCAGGGCCTACACTGGCCCATGGTTGATGCTATATATGAATATATATATATATATGCACTGAATAAAGAAGTGAATTGTATTGGGTGCTTCCTATATGCCAAGCCACGTGCAAAGGGTTTGCAATGTGTCTTCTCTTACTTCTCATGACAGTACAGTGAAATAAACATTATGATCCCTGTTTTACAGGTGGGGAAACTGAGGCAGAGAGCATTAGATGACTTGTCTAAGTCACAAACTTTTTTGTTATTTATTTTTATTGGAGCACAATTAATATAGAGTGCTATATTAGATTCAGGTATATATAATGATTTAACATTTCTTTTTAAAAAATTTTTATTTAAATTCCAGTTAACATACAATATAATATTAGTTTCAGGTGATTCAACATTTGTATACATTACTCAGTGCTCATCACGATAAGTATACTCTTATTCCCCTTTATCTATTTCACCCCCACCCATGCTCCCACTTCCTCTCTGGTAACCACTTATTTTCTATATTTAAGAGTCTAGGGGTTTTTTGTTTCTATCTCAAAGTCACAAATTTTTTATGTGTCCAAGGTAACTCAAGCTCTTATCTGTAGAATGCCAAAGAAATTTTCTTAGCCTCCATGTAGTGATGTCACTCTCGCTGAAGGTACATCGATGTGAAATGCTGTCTGATGGGAGTCTGTGAATCACTGTTGTTCACTCATTTATGTGGGTGACAGAAAAGGAGGCATCCTTGAGCATCTTTCTCCTAGAGTTGCTATAAAAATATTTAAAAATAGACATTTCTTCAAAAAAGATATGCAAGCAGCCAACTATCCTATGAAAAGGCATAAAACATTTTAGTCATTAGGAAAAGGAAAGTCAACAGTACAAGGAGATGGTACTGCACCCCCACTGGGATGGCTCTAGTCAAAGAAATGGAGAAGAGCAAGTGTTGGCAAAGATGAGGAAAAAGTGGAACCCTCGAACATTGCTAGTGGGAATTTAAAATGGTGCAGGGACTTCAGAAACCAGTTTGACATTTCCCCAAGAAGTTAAACATGGAGTTGCCCTAGGACCCAGCAATTCTGCTCCTAAGTATACAACCACGAGATGGAAAACCTATGTCCACATAAAACCTTGTACACAGAAGTTCAGCATCAGTCATTAAAACCCAAAGTGAAAACAATTCAGATGCCCATCAGCTGATGAACAGATGCACAGAATGTGGTGTATCCGTGCCATGGGATAGTATTCAGCCGTAGAAAGGAATGAGAGCCTCACACATACTATTGCAGGGATGAACCCTAGAAATATGATGTTCAGTGAAAGAAGCCAAACTGGAAGGCTACATGTCATATGATTCCATTTATAGGCAATATCCAGAATAAGCAAATTCAGAGAAAGAAGATCAGTGGTTGCCAGAGACTGGGGTAAAGGGGTGATGGGGAACAGCAGGGAGGGGGCTTCTTGGGAGGGTGATGAGACTGTCCTGGAATCAGACAGTGGTGATGGTTGCCCAACTTTGTCAATATACAAACCCATCAAATTGTACGCTGTAAAGGGTAAACTTTATGGTACGTGAGTTACAGCTCAATAAAGCTGTATGAACAGAAGTCAGCTGCACGGAGGGAAGGTCAGCCCAGGGGGTGGGGGGCGTAGAAGATAGCGTGAGGGAGAGTGGGAGATCAGGACTGTCTCCCAGGAGTGAGCCCGCCCCCGCTACTCCTGAGCTGGAGCTGCTCCGGCCAGCCCTGCCCCTCCCTAGCCTCCGTGTCCTGTCTTTGCAGAGTGGCCCGTGTAGACGAGCCCATCACCTGCGATGCTTAGGTGCCTCCACATTTAAAGGGGGTGGTTTTCCTGGCTCTTGCCTGCGTTCGGGGTCTGTTAGAGCAGGAGAGACTAGTAGGAAATGCAGAGCCCTGGATCTTCGTTCCAGTAAACAAGCAACAAAGAAGGAAAACCCACACCCCTCAAAACCCGAAGCCTGGTGATGTGCAGAGCAAGCTCCCCAGCCGGCGAGGGGAGCACTGTGTAGGGAGCCCCCTGGGCAGACCCCCGGGCATGGGGCCGAGCATGTGTGAGCATCTCCCAGCCTGGGGGTTTCCTGCGGTGCGGGGCTTGCGGATCTGGGTCAGCCCCCCCTCGGGGTGCTGCTCGAGGCTCTTACACGAGAGCTTTGCTGCGGGGCGCCCTGGGGTGCTACACCACCCTGGTGTGGCCAGCGCAGGGGGCAGCCTGCGTTCCTCCGGCCCCGCCTGGCCCCGCAGCCAGCCTGGGTCCTCCCGGCTTTGTCCCGGCAGCAAGCAGAGGAGACCCACCTGACATCTGAAAATATCCCCGCAGCTGGTTTCCATAAGGGACCGAGCTGCCAGGTTCTCGGGGCTCCCTGGACGGCGTGGCTCTGCAGCTGGACTGCGCTCCGGGTTCTCCGCCGGAGGTGTCCAGATGCGGCCCGCTTCTTCCCTGCATGTTGGCTGCCATCCAGGCCTGGGCTCAAAGCAGATGACCCCCTGGCCCGTCCTGCAGGGGGTGGCCTCGGTGGCAGGGGCCTGGGTCTCACTGGGGGCGCCGGGCCCGGCGGGTCCCTGTTGTCCACCCCAGGGTCCCAGGTTTCTGCTGCCACCTGGGAAGGGCGAACGGCCCCTCTGGAATCCAACCACTCTGTGACTTTCGATGCGAGGTAATAGTGACTCTTGTTCGGCGAGCTTGATGCTCCTTGAAGAAGAGAGCGTGTAACGATGTGTGTTCCTCCCAGTGAAGGAAGCAGGCCCCGAGTGGGGAGCTGTGTTCCCACGTGCACACCCCTCAAATGTCCCTGACACCTTGCAGCTGGCCGTCTCGGGACAGGGCCATGTAGCAGAACGACACGGTGTCCCTGAGGCCACACGGGCCCCTGCCACCCCACATGTCACAGACGGGAAGCTGAGCCTGGATGATGGGCTGACCTGCTCAGGGTCCCAGTCGAGTGGCCAGGTGGGACAGGAGCCCAGTGTCCTTGCTGCCCGCCGGGACTCTGCCCGCCGTAGCACGCTGTGTCCCTTTTAAAGCCAAAGAAATGAGGGAACACTGCTTGCTTTCAACCTCTTCCACTGTTCCTTGGTGCTGCTCGGACCCAGGCCCCTCGTGTGGGTGAGCCGACACCTTCCCTGGGAGCCCAGCACAACCCCTGCCCCACCGCCCAGCCCTGGTTCTCTCTGACCCGGGCTGCCCCCCTGTCCCCACTCATGGAGTCTTTTTTGAGAGGGGAGGTGTGTTCTCTCTCCTTCACATTGGAGCCCACATCGAAGGTACCTGGGTTACATGACAGAGGCCACCTGTGCTTTCTTGCTTACCCTCTGTCAAGGATATAAAACAAGATGACCCCCTACCTGTCCCGTCTGCCCTGCCCCATGCATGTACAAAGCCGGGAAATGATCATTTTTCAAGGACACTTTTAAGAGGACTACTAAAGTGATCTCTCCATGTGTCCATCTCTTTGTCCTGCCTCCCCCTCAAAAAAGAACCCTAGAGTTTGCCAAGCAAATGTTAGGTAATAAGACCAATAGGAAATCAGAAAAAAGGTAGAAGGTAACCCGCAGGAAGAATTCAAAGCAGGAACTCAAAGAGATATTTGTACGGCCGTGTCCACGGCAGCTTTATTCACAGTGACCGCGGGGTGCAAGCAACCTGAATGCCCGGCGACGCGTGAACGGAGAGACAAAATGTGCTCTCTACAAACAGTGGAATATTACTCAGCCTTGAAGAGGAAGGAAATGCGGACGCCGGTCGCAGCGCGCAGGAACTCTGAGGACACGCTCCGTGAAACAAGCCAGGCACAAAAGGACAAACACTGCATGATTCCACTTATGTTAGGTTTCTAGAATAGTTTCTAGAATAGTCAAATATATAGAGACACAGAGTAGGAGGGTGGATTCCAGGGCCTGAGGGGCGGGTGGGGAATGAGGGGTGAGCTTTTAGGGGTGCGGGGTTTCAGCTTACAAGATGAGAGAGTTCTGGAGCATGACAGTGGGGACGTACCGAATGCCCCTGAACTGGACACCTACAAATGGTTAAGATGGTTACTTTGTGCTGCGTGTATTTTACCACAATTGAAGGTAAAAAAGCGATAGTCCATAGGAGAAAATGATCAAGTCTGCATTGCACTGAAAGAGGCCTAGTTTTGGGGTCTCCTTCCCCCATTAGGCTCTGAGCTTTTCAAAGACGGGGACTCCTGTGTGCTATTCATCTTTGTTACCCCAGCACCTAACTTAGGTGCTCAAAGACGTTGGGTTCTCATTTACACGTTTGTGGCACCGAGCTCGTGGTGTGAGTACGTGAGTACTCACCCGACATGAGCGGGTGTCAGGGCTCGTAGACTGGTGCACACGCACAATCACAGTCAGTGCACAGCCCTTGCGCTGTCCCCAGGGAGCCAACCCAGGACACTGGGGGCCGGACATGCGGTGCCTTAGGCTCCAGGCATCTCAGAAACCAGCTACAAAATGGCTACAAAATGGGTGGATAGACTTAAAACATCTTTATTACCTCAATTTTCTGAGATTAAAAATTTTGTGTAAAACTGTGGCTGATAATACCTTCCATTTTCTCCAGGGCCCACTGTATGCCAGGCACTGTGCTGAGCCCATGAAAACCTTTATTTACCTCATTTCACAGTTCCCGGCCTTACAGTGCCTCTCTGTCCGAGGAGCAAACCCAGGCTTGGAGGGTGTGCATCTTGTCCAAGATGATAGCATAAGAGTGTGGTAGGGCCGGTGTCACCTTGGCCCTGCCACCAAAATCCAGGCACTTTCTCAATCTGCCCAGTTTCTACCTTTGCTACAGGTACAGTGATCAGTAGTATTGCAAAGTCCCAGCTGGAGGCCTCCTGGATGGGTGACCCTTGCACGTCACTTAAATGAGGTTCAGCTTCCTTACCTGTAAAATGGGGGTAATAATAGCGCCCTCCTCATAAGGCCAGTTTGAGCATTAAAGAAGATCACACTGAATCCAACATCGATTGTCTTGCAGAGATGGAAAGAGAAATTTTAGCCATTAAGTTGTATTAGTGACGTTGACCAGACTCAAAGCACTTTGGGATTATCCAGGGAAGTTTCTATCAGTTTGGTGTTTATGGAAAGACTCACGCAGGTGCTGTCCATTTATGTAATGACCCCCCCCCAATGTCTTATCCCACTTTCCTCACAAAACATCGTATTTCATTTGAAAGGCAATGAGTTATGCAATTTATCATGCCTCCCTTTGGCCTTGGCTGTGGCAAATTCGCCCTTAGGTTGTGATTCATCTGTGCCAGTGTCATCTTTTAGACCAGACGTTATGGGTCAGCAATTTCTCCAGCTCATCGCTTGCCTCTTTTATCATGGGTTTACCTTTAACAACAACAAAAAAATCCTTGTTGCTAATTATAAGCTACCTCAGATGTAGTCAGTTGGGTATGAATTATAAAACAATGTTTGTTATAATTTAGTGTCAAAGGTGTTTTATTAAGTTGCACGAAAACTGATTGTTCTCAAAATAGCTTGCATGATAAAGACTGTCATGTTGCCCAATATTCTAGGTGACCCGGTTTGCAGAATTTGGTAACATGTTAAAAGCAGATTAAACAAATTAACATTGTGGTGTTTTCCTGAGTGTATGGTCACACTCAGGGAACTTTTAAACAGTAAAAAATGCTGCCTGGCAAGAGAACCAGTGTCATCCAAGCCAGGTGAAACATAAAGGAGTGAGAAGTTGGTGAGGAAGAGGAGAAGTTGGTGTCTGAATGTAGGCACTAGAGAGAACAGCTCCTTGACTCGTATCTCAGTGCTCTGCAGAAAACTTATAAATAATGGTCGTGCCAACTCTTCTCACTTGTCAGAGAACCTCAGATAGAAACATCACGATGATGGTTGTCGCCAATGAGAAATGGAGCCAAGGTGGACTCCCTCCCCCTCCCCCTGGTTGCCCCGTAAACATTCTGGTGACTTCATCACAGATAGAACCCTCAGAGGCTCTTCCGCCCAGGGTGGACCGTGGCAGCCTGACTCATTCCAAGAGTAGCTACAGATGTAAAGTGTGCCTGATATTTCTTTTTTTCTTTTCTTTCTTATTTGTATTTTTATATTTTTTAGCCAGAAACATCCTTGTCATTAACAGACCTCTGAAACTGAGTCAAATGTCTTTGAAACGCCAGTGGAATATGATAAAACTGTCCGAGGAAGGTATGTTGTGATTTTTTTTTTTTTTTGCCCCTCACAGATGTAACTGTTATCAAAATATAAAATCATTTGTTCATTCAGTCAACAGTGAGTGTCCTCATTTGGCCAGGTGGCTGGACTAGGCACTGGAGGAAGGAGATGAATAGCATGTCCCCTAAAGACCTCGGTCCAATGGGGGAGACAGCCTCTTGAATGGGTGGTTACAGCACGGTGTAGTAAGTAAGGATGGACGGTAGTGACAGCCTGTTGGGGGCACAGGGACAGGTTGAACTGTGTTCCCCCCAAAGATAATGTTGGAGTGAGTCCTAACCTCCTAACACCCATGAACATGGCCTAATTTGGAAATAGAGTCCTTGCAGATACAACAAGATGAGGTCAGACAGGATTAGGGTTGGTCTTAAAACCCAGTGGCTGGTGCCCTTGTAAAGGGAGGGATTTGCAGACGCTGAGACCCGTGTGATTGTGGACACAGACCTGAGCGTTCTGTTGCTATGAGCTAAGAAACACTAAGGATGCCCGGCCACCAGCAGCGGCGAGCAAGAGACAAGGGAGGATTCTCCCCCTTGGCCCTGCCGGCACCTTGATTTCAGATTTCTGGCTTCCAGAACTGTGACACAATACATTCCTATGGCCACCTCATCGGTGATCATTAGCTACGGCAGCCCTAGGAAGTGAATGCAGGCACCAGCACAGACCAGAGGGGAATGCAGCATGGGGTGGGGGGGGTGTCAGGTGGAGGGGGCAGCCCAAGAAGCCCTTCTCGGAGGAGATGCTCCAGAGTTGGATCCAAGGTGAGCAGTGAGCTGGCCAGGAGGATTGGAAAGGTGGCACCTGAGATCAAAGAGGGATGGAAGCCACCGTGTCTGGGAAGGAGTGGCAGGCTTGTTTTAAGGAATTTTAGCCTCCTTTCCAGGAGCCCCAGGAGTCTGGGCACATGAGCTCAGGTTTTTATGTGTATATTTCCCAGGCTCTGTTTGGGGGTCAGGGCAGGGAGGGTAAGGGGGGGGGAATCCTTTCATTAGATTTTCCAAAGGAGCCACAAGGTCACAAATTGGTGACGTCAAGGGGATTTGGGGGAACCAGACAGGAGACGAGGCTGTGGGGTCACCAGCTTGACTGTGACCTTGACGAGACCAGGCAATGCAGGCGAGATGAAACAGATGAGATAGAGCAGAGCCTATTTCATAAGAGGAAACAGGTCTTGGCTTTCCGCTGGACATAGGAGGTGAGATGAGAGAAAGGAGGTGTGTGTAGAAGGGAACACCTCGATTTCTATTGTGGGTGATAAGAGGATGGGGGCCACTCACCAAAATAATGGATGCAGGGTTGGCCGGGGGAGAAGAGGCAGAGGAGGCCAGTGGTGGCAGCAACTTGGGACATGTTGGCTGCTTCCCTTTCAAGCTAGCCGAGCTTGAGGCTGGTTCTAGCTGGTACTCAAGGACGAGATCCGGGTCCTTCCTTGCCATTGGTTTATAAAGCAAGCAAAGGCCACGGTGCGTCTTGAGGTTTGGCATGAGAGCCCAAGGGGGAGTCAAGGGGGAGTCAAGGAGAGAACCCACAAAGGAAAGGACACCGTAGCCTGGAGGGAGGAAGACAGATGACCTGTCCTTCCAGAAGTCAAAGACGGAAAGAACTTCCAGAGGCATTGGGTAGCCAACAAGGTCAAATCCCACAGAAGTGACTAGCTGAATTGAAATTGGATAAGTGATTCCGAGAAACGCCTATTTTAAAATATTTTCTGAAGGTATTGTCAAAGCATCGTGAGAGCTCTGAGTAAACCATGTGAGGGGCATTTGTGGTCCGAGAAGCGGGCATGTGGATGTGAACGGTAGAGGAGTGCCAACCGTGTGCTCACCCCGCTGGCTGAAGGTTGGGTGCGCCTCATGTGCGCACCACTTTGATGGTGCCATTTGCAGGCACGAAGGTGCTTGCCTGCTGGTTTCGTGGTGATGACTCAAGCATTGTTGGGTGCTGTGTGGGAACTGTAGGCCATTCCTTGCTCCTACCCTGTGCTTCACCCAATGTGCTACTTGCCATTCTCCAAATACGCCGGATTCTTCTGCTTTTATGCTTTAAGCCATTCCCACTTTGCTCTTTCACCTCTGCTTGGGCTGTGCCACCTTCTCTCCATCCTGCTTCCATATTTGTCTACATTCACCCCATCCTACAGGGCCGTTTCCGATGTCCCCCTCCCAAACCCTACCAGGGTCCCTTGGCTGGCAGGGCTCTCTCTGTGGCAGAGCCGTGGGCAAGAGAGGGGCTCACTGGGGGCCTTAACACCCTGGGCGCCACATAAATTCCTGCTCTGGATTCCATGGCTGAAGCACACTTTCCCCAGAGAGGAAATCTGGATTCCAGGAGTGTCCGGCTCAAGGCCTCATGAGCAACGGGTTGCTTGTGGCCTCTGGGAAGGGGCCTAAAGTTGGGGATGGGTGGCTTTGGGTGAGTGGTGCAGGCTGATGAAGACAGAAGCGTATATATAATCCTTCCAACCGTCTTGGAAGAGAAGACCTCTTCAGACATGCCCGTGTGCTGACACACTCTCTGGGGCCAGAGGCCCAGAGCGCTGGGCACCAAACACGGCTGATCCATAAACCAGCAATGAATTGTTGGCCAACTGGACTGACTTTTAAATTCATTTCAGAATGAAAGTCAGCATGCTGGCATTCTTGATGCCTTCATTGTAATTGAAGTCATTGGTTAAAATCCATTTAGATCCCCTAGATATGGCTTTCTAAAAGCCAGGGGGGTGGTGGTTTTGCATCAGAAAGCATGTGGTTTCCTCCCGGGACCTCAAAGTCATCATTTGTGGAAGAGCTGGTTGGCCTAAGACCAGCAGTGTTCTTGGACCTGAGCTGCATCGAATGTTCCGTAGGGCTTGCTAAAACATTGATGGCTAAGCCCCACCTGAGTTTTATTCAGTAGATCTGCAGGTCAGCAGGTGGGGCCTGAGAAGGTGCCCTTCTAACAAGTTCACCTATGATGAATTGTGATCTAGGAGCCCCAATTTGAAAGCCCTCCTTCTTAACCAGCACAGTGTGGTAGGGCCCCATTGGGTTTGCAAGGAGCAGAGCCTGGGACTGAGGGCAGGTGCGAGAGGGTGCTGTCCAGGTAGGACTGTGAGAGAGCTAAGGAGCCCTGATGGGGTCTCAGGTACAGCCTGGCTGTGGGTTACACTCAGGGCATAAACAACAAAGCTTCCCTGGCTTTTGTACCCATTTTGTGCCCCATCCTGGGCTGTGAGCCAATATAGAGAAAGGCGCAGCCTCCATAGAGGACCGTTCTCAGAGAAGAGTGAAGCTGTGAGTCTCTGACAGCTGCCCTCCCAACAGAGACAGCTCCAGGTTCTAATTTCTTAGAGGGGGGAGCAGAAATGATGGGGTTATGTAAACTACACAGAGTGACACAACTTAGAATTTGGCCCCAGGTTGCTGGATTTCTGTGATGACACATAGCTGGTTGGTGTATGTCCTGCAGGTGCTCAGGGCCTGCCCACCTACTGCCAGTTTTTTTGTGTGTTTGTGTGTTTTAACCAGGACAATTTCTTGATGCAGAGTAGACTTCACCTGCGCCTGTGAGAGATCCAGGCCAGACCAGCTCCCACTGTGGAGAGAAGGAGCCAACTGGTCTGGACCCCTCCTGTCCTTGTTCTGAGAGCAAGACCAAGTCCAGGTGCAGTCCATTCTGGTTAATGTGTTTTCTGTACTGGAGATGTGAACCCTTTTCCCATGGAACTGGTGGATCCCAGCTAGTAGAAAAGCCAAAACTATTACCCTTGTTCTCGCTAACCTGCCCCAAGCATTCCCCCCAGCTTGGCCTTACTCAGAGATGCCAGGGCAGGTCACCCGATGGTGGGGACCTTTACCGGTGGCAACAGTTATGTGGTCAAGTGGAAGGCATGGGGTGAGGGCGGGGTTGTGTCATCACCACATGCTGGGCACTCTGCTCAGGTCTTGATATTCATCATCTCATTATTTCTTGTAGCCACTCTAGGAGACGGGTCTTGCTTCCTCTGACACATGGGAAAATAAGACTCTGAAAATTTAAGTAACTTACCCAAAATTACTTAAATTGACTGAGTGGTTAGTGGCAAAATGGATTTGAATCGGGGTCTTTCTTTCCCCAATACCATGCTTTAACCCACTCTGGTAACTCACCTCCTCATGTCCTTTGAGGTCATTATATCAGGCATCCTCATGTGTGGCTCCAGTCCTACTTCATTTTCACACAAAACTAGGTTCATGGCTCTCAGTTACAAGTTTACTGGTTTTATGAATTCTCACACATATTAAAAATTTTCTTTTAATGCTGCAATCATGTGGCTCATAAGTTTTTGTTTCCTTTCTTTCAATAAACAGCCCATTGTAAGTGTCTTCCCTTGTTTGCTATACAGACTCTCGATTTGTTGTTTTAAAGGTCCTACATTTCATCCAACACATCTACCTCAGTCTCCCCAACTAGTCTTCTTTTTTTTAAGATTTTATTTATTCATGACAGACAGAGAGAGAGAGAGAGAGAGAGAGAGAGAGAGAGAGAGGCAGAGACACAGGCAGAGGGAGAAGCAGGCTCCATGCAGGGAGCCTGATGTGGGACTTGATCCCAAGACTCCAGGATCAGGCCCTGGGCTGAAGGTCGTGCTTGCTGAGCCACCGGGGCTGCCCCCAACTAGTCTTTGATAGGCACAACAGGGGTGCCCCCAAATATGTCCACGTCCTCATCCCCAGAAGTGGTGGTCATATTACCCTTTGTGGCAAAAGGGATTTTGCAGGTATGGTTGAGAACCATGGGGCAGGACATCTATCCTGGATTATCTGTGGGCCCAGTCTAATCACAAGGGTAAGAGGGAGGTGGGAGGGCCAGAGAGAGGGGGAGAAGTGATGGTGGGAGCACAATGTGAGTGATGTGGAGCCAGGAGCCAAGGAAAGCCGGTGGGCAGGCAAGGAAACAGATTCTCCCTAGAGCCTCCCGAAGGAGTGCAGCCCCTGGATACTGAGACTTTAGCCCTGTGAGACTCATTCCCAATGGATGTCTGAGCTCCATAACCATAAGGTAACAGGCCTCACAGCTGGCGATCACTGATGCAGCAGCTACAGGCCACGAACACACAGCCACTGCTTGTCTGGCCCAGCGCTGTCCCTCCTCTCCACCGAGGGTGATGAAACTTCCCTTTAGCTGATGTTTATCACATATCCTTGGGTTCTGGGCATTGTGTTGAGGGCTAATTAGTTAGGCCACTTACTCTTTCCCAGTACCTCTATCAAGTAGGCTCCATTGTCACCTCCAACTTCATAGCAAGGAGCCACGGGATGCTGAGTGACTTGCCCAAAGCCACACCAGTAGCTAGAGACTCTGGGACTGTGTGGTCTGACTCTAGCGACCATCTGGGGCACAGGATGGGAGGTGGTGCTGCCTTGGTCATGCTCGCAAACAGTCCTCACCAGTGTGGTTTATCAAGTATTAACCCCAGATGCCATCCTGGCCCATGTACTTTACATACACTAGCCTCGGGGCATCCATAACGAGGCTGGGCAAGAGGTGTTCTTCTCTGCATTTTGTGGCTGCAGAAACTCTGAGAGGATGAGTAGCTCCCCTACTGCCCATGAGCTTGGGGCTGGGCTGGGCTAGGCTGCAGCTCTGGGCCTCGCTGGCCCCCAGGTCTTTGCTGACTTTAGAGTTCTTTACACGATGCTGTCTTACTAGAGCCAGGAGATTTCCATCTTCATCAGCTTTATTGTCAGCTCATCATGACGCATCGACTCTGCACAGAAATCCATGAGATCTTTCAGGTCTTATATTTGCGCTTCATGGAAAGTAATCTGTGCACATCATCTTGGATGACTATCTCTGTCACTCAATAACAGGCAGAGATGGAGGCACAACCACACGTCTGGGACAGAGCTGATGGGGGCCTCATCACCCAAGGACGAGGTGGGACATGAGCGGGCTTTGGGTGGGCTGGTAGAGTGGCCCCTGAAATTCCCGCAAGTCATGTCCTGACCCCTTTGCAAATCTGCCAAGCATAAAAATACTATAAGGTATCATTTGCTCCATAAAATGCTTTGTATTATTTTTAAATGATTTAAAACGAGTTGTTTGAATTATATGTAAATATATATGTAATAAGCCCTTCTCATGAGTTGATGAAGATAGGAGTCTAACTTAGAAAGCTACTTCTGAAGTCTCTTTTTTCTTATCACCAGCACCAGCTGTTGGGGAATCACTCTGTATAGGCTCTGGAAAAATCACTTTCCCCAGAATATCTGCACCGTGGAGGCAGCACTGTTACCTGGGCTGCAGAGATTGGGCCACACAGACTCTCCTCTCTACCCCACCTTCCTGTGTTTACATACGTTCCTACGTTAGCAACAGGTGATCATAATGCTGTTGGGTTGCGGATTCCATCCAGGGCTCTATGAGGCACGCAGGCCAGGTTTGGTGGATCAGGAGATTCCAACCTGTCCATTGTTATCAAGTTCGTGGGTGGTGGGGCCAGAACTGGAATCCAGGTTCACAATTCGCCGCCAGTGTGTGCACTTGGATCTGATGATATCCCAGGCCATCAGGGTGGCAGGTGTCTCTGTGGAGGGCTGCCCATGGTGTCTCACGTGTCCTTGCAGTATTATCACAGAATTATCCTCAGCCATTCGAAAGCAGCTTCGATGTCTGCGTCTGCGCCAATCATGGCTCCTTCAAGCGCTGTTGTGTTAAGACATTGGATGAAAGTTGGTCATAATGTTTCAGCCTTTCTTAACTCGAGTGGTGCTGGGAACCTCTTAGATGTGGTTTTCTCTCCTGCTGGGTATAAACTCAGGATGAGGGAGACTGTGAGCATTCCGAACTTGTTCAATTATTACTAAATCCAGGAACATAAACGACTGCTGGGTGGAAGAAGGAATCTTGCAGCCTAATTGTAAACTAAATAATAATAAAACCATAGAGCCTACGTAAAGGGGGTGGAATGAATGAGGGCAATGTACAAGGTTTTAACATGGGTCAAAATATACCGGCTTCACCCTTGACTGGTAATAATACCTGACTAGGTGATGTGAAACTTCCTAGTAGAGTCATAGAGTCCATCTCATCCTTTCATATACTAAAAGGTAGCAATATTATCTCCTTTTGCCTAGGATTACGGGACAACCGGTACACTACAAATGATCGAATCACCCTTAAAAATCTTCAGTCTGATGTTACAGAGAAGAAATCTGACTTCACCGAGGTAACATGTTTCTAACTTCTAGGGTAGTCAGCAAAATGCAGCCAACTATAAAACATGATCACTGGCCTCCTTATGTTGTGTTTGCATTTTATTTTGTTTAGTCAAAACTGAATTAAGGCAGCAGAAAATCTAACCATCAATGGCTAAGACTTGTTAGGTTGAAGTACATGCTGTATAATTATTCTTTTATAATCCTCACCAACAATTTGTAAATTTGCAGTATCATAGGAGAGGATGGTGATTGAATCTCCATTTTAAACCAAAATTAATCTGCTGGAGAGAGACAGGATGATGCCATGCAGCACTTGGAAGGTGGAGAAGAGATAATTGGAAATCTAACAAGCTAGTATACATTGTTATAACGGCAGAAAATGTCAGTTGTCTGAAATAGGGAGAAAATTAGAGGTCATATTTATAAAATGAAATGTTTCTGATTCTAGAGAACAAAGACTCTGTACATGGTGGTTAATACCGCCAGTGTCTCTCATACCAGGTTCTGGCTAATTGACTGACTCATTCCATCCTTCCCACAGTCCCTGGAAGGAGATATTATTATTATACCTATTTTGTAGGTGAAAAAAGTAAAGCTCCAGTACCTCTAGTACTTGACTTGCCCTGAATCCCCCAGCTGTCCGGCTCCAGAGCTTCTGTTCTCATCTTGCTTGAAAGGCTGGCATCAGGGAAGGCTCATTCTAGTTATGTGGACTTTCCAGCCAGAAGGAACCGTCCAAGGCATTAGCTTACAAGACCACTGTTGTCTTTCACAAATGATAATCTGCCACCGACTTTTGTAATTCTAAGAGATTGTGGGATTATAAGAATTGATGTCTCATGACAGATTCAAGCGGCAAGGGTATCTGTAAAAAAATTGTTTCCCCCAAAAAATACTTGTCTTAGGTATTATTCTTTGATTTAGCTCTGCATTTAACGAAGTTCGACATTTCCCTCAGAGACCCCAGGATTGAACTCCCACATGACAGAGAAAGGATTCTATTCTGGGTATGAGGTCTAGTTGTCGATACTTAAAGCCCCCCCCCCCAACCCTGTTTTGGAAGATTTTATTTATTTAGTCATGAGAGACCCAGAGAAAGAGGCAGAGACATAGGCAGAGGGAGAAGCAGGCTCCCAGCGGGGTGCCCGATGTAGGACTCAATCCCAGGCCCTTGGGATCATGACCTGAGCTGAAGGCAGATGCTCAACCACTGAACCATCCATTTAGGCACCCCAATACTTGAAGCCTTTTCTATAGGGAAGCACTGAGCTCACTGTCTAAAGATGTAAAGATGCTGGGCTATCACTAATTTGTTCCTGGGGAGCAGGAGCAGGAACCTCAGGTTGCAGGGAGGGAAAAGAACAAGTACAATGGATCATGGAGAACCATCCCTGGAAGCAGGTTCCCAGTTAAGAAGGGCAGGATAATGATGAAGTTGATTGCTTCTCTTTTTAAGAAGGATACAAGCTGAAGGTCTTTCCCACCTGCTTTTGACACTGAGCTGGCAAATTCCAGCATTTTCCTGTTGATGTTAAAATTAGTTTGGTTATTACTGATAAGGATCTTTGCAGCCATGCAGCTGGGTCTCCATAACACACACACACACACACACACACACACACACACACACACACACAGTCATTATCTATGATTGAATTAAATAACTCCCAGAAATCACACCTTCTAAACATCTGCTTTGGAGTGATCTGGACCATCAGCTTTGATCTTATCAGTAGTGTGACTTTCAAATTTCCCTCCTAACTTTGAGCTTTTAAAGCTTGTCCCTGTGTGTTTGTTATAAGGATGCTGTAAGATGATGAAACACTCCAAACGGATGCCCTTCCTTTGTAACTGCCATAAATCTCCGCCTCTCCGCCGGAGCCTGCACAAGATTGATCACTTTTCCTTTCAAAATTCGTCGAAGCTGTAGAAATGATATGCAGGCACTTCTTCAACCAAGTGATTATTTAAAAGGAATGAAATATGGAACAAGGTTTTCTTCTTTGAAAAAACAACGTTTAAATTTTCCTGATCACAAAAGTACTGGCAGCTCCATGTAGACACTTAGGAAAATATAGAAATATATAAGTAAGAAAATATTGATATATATTTCATTCCCTTATTTTTCCCATGCAATTTTTTTTTACATAAGACTAGAATGCACATCAACTTTTATGGCTCTCTTTTATTACATAAGATTCCATCACAAGCAATTTCCCATGACATGTAAATTCTTTGTAATCTTTATTTTTAATTTCTATACAATGCAGTTGTGCCTGCCCTGATTTACTTACCTGACCCCCTTTTAAAAGACATTTGGATTCTTTCAAGCTTTTCACTGTTATATGTTACACTGCAAAGAGTCCTTTCATTTTTTGTAAGTGCATAGAAGGACAAAAGTTTTAGGACAGAGATGGAGAAAAGCTACAATTCTTCCATTTGTCTTAAACTGGTCTTTCTCCACTGCTACATACCAGAGTGAACTCACATTTGAAAACACTCTTACATGCATGATGAAATGCCACTAGGTTGACAGATTGCTTAGTGGTGATAATTCTGGATCAAATAAAAAGGAGTAAACATGCTTGCAGCTAGCACGGAGGTGGCTGTAGGGAGTATCCGTGCAGACATGGGGCTGAAGAATCCATCTGGCAAACATAGTTGTAGGCTGCAGAGCAGCCATGAAAATGGCAAGAATTGTCAAGTGGAGAAAAATATAGATTTCAAAGCCACAGGTTGGATTAGATGCTTATCCTTTGGAGAAATAAATTGCAACAGGAATGGAAGCATCCTCATCCCAGTGGCTCAGGATCTGATTTCTCTGACCATCCGCCGCTTATCTCTTTCTTCCTTCAATTTATGAAATGGTGCCTTTATAGTAATATGCCTTACGGCATAAATATAAAGTTAAAAACAGTCAATAAAATGCATAAAACTAGGAAAGCAGTTACCAGCCCTACAAAATCATGTTTGAAACATTTAAAAGAAATCAATATCTTAAAGCAGCATTTACGAGAAAGAAAATACACACAGACGAATGTGGTACGAGGATGGTCAGGAAATGGGTGATTTATTGCCCAGGCAAGACATGAAATCCAACTATTCATTTGACCTTTCCCTGACCTTGAATGTTCTACTCTAAATGCAAGATTATTTTCTTCCCAAATCAAATCTTACATCAGTTAATCTTATTTTAGATAAAAGATACTTTTTTTTTTTTTTCCCAAAGCCATGTTCAGTGAACCCAATATAAAGAACAGACGGAGTGGCACCTTGAAATAGCTTCATTGGGAAAGATATTTGATGTGAACGGTGGGATCGCTTTTCTAAAAAGTGGCCCTGTTTTAAAAGCAGTGGGCCAAGTTTGGAACATCAAATAGCTCCCCTGTCTCATCTCTTTCTTGGTTTCCCAGCCCCGGAAGAAGAGCTGGACACAAAGTGATGTATTGTATTGTCAGTCATGGACTATGTCTCCCCCCACTCCGAATGCATGTGTGGAAGTCCTAATGCCCAGAATGACAGAGTGTGATTGTGTTTGGAGACAGAATCTTTAAAGAGGTAATTGAGGTTAAATGAGGTCCGCAAGGTGGGCCTTATCCAATACGACCGACACCCTTACAACAGGAGGATGTTGGGACATAGTCACACACTGAGGGAAGACAATGTGAAGACATGGGGAGAAGACTCAGAAGGAACCCACCATGCCGCCTCCTTGCTCTCCGACTTCCAGCCTCCAGAATTGTGACAAAATAAAATTTCTGGTTTTAAGCCACCCAGACTATGGTGCTGTGTTATGGCTGCCGGATTTTTAAGAGGTTGGACCTTATCTTTAATGATTTAATGGAGCTTAATGAGAAAATAGGATCTGCTAAATAGAACTTCCCATACAAGAGTAGGATGTGAATTGACGAGCAAAGAGGAAAGTGTTTCCTTTTTAGTTTCTCTCAGTTGTCGGTTGGGGCTTTTGTCAAAGCTGGATGAGAACACCTCAAGAAAACATAGTAAAACTTAACCAATAATCCCGGTCCTGACAACCGCAATCCCTGCTTGGTGTTCTCTCCCATTTGTTAACTCTGTGGGGTCAAGAAGTTTCCTCAGTTTCCTGTTGAAGTAGCTCAATAGATATGTCTGATGAGTTCATGAAAAAAATGGGTTGATCATGACTCTATGTTATAACGACAGAATTTACGTCTAGAAAGCTTTCATTCATTCTATATTCACATTACAACATTTCAAAGTATTGGGTATGTGATAGGTTATTTCCACTTATGTAATTCAAATAAACACAGATGCATTCATTATAAGTACCCCCCTCACTCATCCGGAGGTTTGAATCCATCAGATGTCCTCTGATTTCTGCTAAGTCACAGAAAATGTCACACCCTGCGGTTACATATCATGTTCATATTTTGAGAGGTAGTTTCACATCCTTCATTGTTTTTGATCTCCGAAACTTCCTATAAGCAGAGAAGGCAACTAGACTTTTCTTGGGAACTGGATTTCTGTCAGCATCTCTCCCTCAGGAGCAGTGTCACCTTGACATACCAGGCGACTCCCTAGCTTCAGAATTACATTCAAATTCATGCCATTCGTTATTGTTCTTCCTTCATCTATTTGCATTTGATGGACTCAAAGTCACAGTTACACCTGCCAGGCCCAAGGTAATGAGGTGGTGGGCAATTCTTCATCCTATCCTTCTGGGCCTTTAGGACCTCCTATAGTGGTACCCGAAACCCCCAATGTAGCCCCAGGGTGTCCCCCCACCGTGTGCTCAGGATGGACCCAAGAAGGTCTGAATCCTGGCCTGGCATTTCTTCTACCCTATCTGTGAGAAGAATCACCTGGCAGCTGGTTAAAAACATGGCTTCTTGGCCATATCCCCAGAGATCCTGATTTACCCTTCACCTAGAGAGCCGGAGGGAAGAGCCCAGAAGTCAACATTTTTAACCCCCACCCCAATGCTAGGTGTTTTTTTACGCCAGTGGTCCCTGGCCCAAACGTTGGGAAACATTGTTATGGAGTATAAAATAAGACCAACACAGCCCACTTTCCAAGATGACTATTGGCTTTTTCTTTCAGAGACCTGTGTCAAAGGAATTCCTACCAGGTACGATTAAGCACCTGGTAGGGTGGTCAGGCAATTAATTTCAGAAGTAAAATTAACTAAGGAGGGACTGTGTGCCAATCAAACTGCCTGGGGTTGGTGCCAGACGCACTTCACTTTTCTCGTATGTAAACTACAGTCATGGAAAGTGCCTTCTCGAAAGGAGAGACAGGAGCCTCAGAAGCCTCAGGTGCTGCTTCTCAACATCACCTGCCCACTGGAATCACATTGGAAATTAAAAGCACTGATGCCTGGGCCCCACCCCCAGGGATTCTGAGGCAGCTGGGGGCCTCCCAGGTTGTTATGTATCATGAGAAGCGCTGAAGAGGAGACCCCACCTTGAAGGAGGTTTCAAGCAGAGCCTGGCTCTCGTGAGCCACCTGGAAAAAGGTAGCCAGTGCTATTTAGGTTTTTAAAAAGATGAAGTGAGTTTTAAGACGATTGTTTCTTCTTCACCTGTCTCTTGTTATCTTTTGAATTTGCAACTTCCCATGTATCTTTAAAATCTGAGTATGTGTCAGGTGATGGGGACTATGGTGAAAAACAGGGGCGGGGGGGGGGGGTGAGGAAAAACTGAGTAGCTGACCAGGTGGTAACAGTAAGATCAATGAGCCTCAGGTGCTAAGATCCCGTGTGCCAGGCCTCCTGTCCAAAGTCCAGGTGGAGAAAAGCATTACATTAGGGGCCTAAGTGTTGATCCTGCCCTGAAGAAAATTTTGTGCTTTCTTATCACATCTAAGGGAACGAGAACAATTTTCTCGTTCCCATCAAGCACAAGCCCTTCCCCTCCTTGAAAAGACCAGCCGTTGTTGGCGTTTTTCAAAGTGTATTCCCTGGATCACCTGCATCAGAATCACGGGGATGTTGGTTAAAATGCATATTGCTGGGGCCCCACCCAGAGACCTACAGAATCAGAAGCTCTAGAGCCTGGGGAACCTGCAGTGCTTAGCATTCCAGGCCCCTTACAGCTTGAGAATTGCTGCTTACTTGCAGAGCACCAATTAAGCCTCCGGACTCCTCGAGAAGGCATCGCTTCCGGTGGGAATCGAGTGGTTACCGTATGCAGGTTCAGGCAAGGATCCCTTTTAAGCACGGAGAATACGGAGCATCGGAAAGGAGGCCTCCGACCCCGGCCCCGCGAGCCTGCACTACGCACTCGCCCACGTAGCTTTCTGCAGTGTTCTCCACGCACACATGAAAAACAAAACCAGGGCAGAAGAGATCCTTCCTCCTGCTATTGACCTGGTTAGATGCTTTATTAAAAAATCTCAGCACATTGTTTTGGACACACTAGCAGTTTACTGTTAGGACACAGCTCTGCTGATAAGGAAGCGTGGCACACCTTGCTCCCGCTACTGGACAGAGGTTGTGCCTGTGCCCCTGAGCCCTGCGGTGCAGAGCAACCACACTGTCTCTTCCAACGCCCCTCCGCCCCCTTTCTGATTAGTGATTCCCGTGGTCTCTGTGTTAGTCTAGGTTAAGTCCAGCTTGGGTGTTTAATTGCCTTTGTTCGGCTGTCTGGGATTTGACCCCCACCATGGCAAGCATGGGGAGCCAAGGTAGAGGATTGTGGTGGGGACACAGGCAGAGTGGGGGGGGAGGGCTAACTCATCTCCCACGTGAACCTGCGGCCCCAGGTCCCAGCCCTGCTCCAGAATTCCATCCTCCCTCCCCCATGAGGCTGTGAACTTGTATTCAGGTGTTCCCGGGCCTAGTGGAGAGGATTATTAAAATTTGATGATCCCCATCCACCCGAACATCATTAAATAAACTAACAATAGACACCCAGCAGAGAAAACCAATTCCCCCGTCGGGGAGAATGATTTCAGAATGTTTAACCGTTTCACAGATGGGTCTGGGTTTCCCACCCTCCGGAGCCCTGGAGGAGGCGTCAGGTGTGGGGCAGGAGGCCTTAGAGGAGAACAGGCTTCAGGACGTCCTCTCGGCCCTTGGAGGAGCGTTTACTGCCTGCATGACAATGGGCTGCGTGAATAATTGCCATCTTTTTCCATTTGCAGGAGACTCTGGCATCGCAAAACACAAAAATGATTTCATCCATAGTCATTTCACAGCTGATTGATGAGAATAAATCAAAGGCAACCCGGGCTGCGCTGCAGGTGCCCTGCGCTCCCGCCCCGCGCGCGCATCCACAGGCCTCCGTGGGCCTCCCTCCCGGGGAGCCCGGGCCCCCAAGGGGCTTCGCATCCATCACCATCACAGCCCGGCGCGTGGGCCCCCCAGCCAGCAGCCTGGCGTGGGAGGCCCAGGGCGCTCTGCTCGCGGAGCCCTGTGCACCCGCCGCGCCCCGTGGGCACCAGGGACCGTGCACCTGCGCGGAGCTCTCCAGAACCTGCTCTGTGATGCGCCTGAAGGTGCCCGAGACGCAGCCCCGGCTGTGCGAGGCCCACGGGTACTGGGTCACCAACCTGGAGGACGACCCGGAGGACGCCTTTCCTCCCGGTGCCCCACAGGCGGGGAAGGGGCCGCTGGTGTTCAGCTCCTGCGTGCACCTCAGGGTGTCCCAGCAGTGCCCCAGCTCCGGCGGCTACCTAGACGGGGCCCTCCCCGGCCCGGCTCAGCAGCCTCAACGTGCAAGCCCCAAAATGCACAGGTCGGTCCTGTCGCTCCACCTGAGCTGCAGTTCCCACAGATTGACGCCAGATGGAGCAGATGGCCCAGCTAACGGGGCGCCCCTCTGCAGCGCCTTGAAGCAGGAGCTCACCCAGGGGAGCCCGGACCTGCCAGGCCGCCGCTGGAACCCAGGTTTGCAAGAAAGTTTCTTGAAGGAAAACCCAGCGTTGGAGCAGGTGCATCTGGGGCCCTCCGCCTGTCCTTGCAGTGGCTCACGTCGGGTGGAAGATCGAGCATTCTCGGACGTGGGAGTTAACCAGGTCACTGTAAGCAAAGGGAGAGAGGACTGTCGCCCAGGGCGTGGTGCCAGCCAGCTGGCCATTCACATTCCCGGCTGGAGTTACACGGCAGGTGAGTGGCGCTGCCGTCCTGGGGAGGTGGGGCTGCCAAGTCCAGATCCCTGGCTGTCAGCTCATCCGTGCAAGTCCCCCGCCAAGGTGGGCGGCCACTTTCCTCTCCGTGACTTATTTCAAGGGGCAGTTCTCTGGAGCCTCGATCTATCTGCTCTGCTCTAAGGTGACCACGGGTAATTCAGTGTTCAAGTCTGCCTTAGATTTTCACAGATACTTTTATAGATTCTGGGAGTCCTTCCCTCTTGTTTCCAACAATAGCTCCAGACCCTGTAGCGTAGTGAGCAGGAAAGGCTAGCCCCCTGGTGAAATTATTTTAGGGCCACATCGCTGGAAAACAGCAGAGAGCAAAGTGCTGTCCACGCCTAGAGGTTTTGTGTCTCTGGGCTGAACATCTGCATATCTGGAAGGGTCCACAGTCCTGCTCCTCTTTACCTTTCAATCCGACAGTTGGTATTTATGGATTGCTCATAGAGATACAGTCCATAACTGTGCGTGCGCGTGGGGCAGTGTAGGTGTGTGCATGGGGGAGATTAGTACTTATGGGACATTTCTTTAAAAAGTTGGGGACTTTCCCTGTCAAAGAGCAAAAGCAGGAATTTTCTGGGGCAACTCAGCTAGAATTTGTTGCTCGGTCTGCCACTGCCAGAGCAAGGCAGATTTCCCAATGTCAGCAGCCCTGGCTGACCCCTTTACCTTTCTCAAGAGATGAGGAAGGGGCAAACAGGCCTTCGCCAGACACGAGATTTCTTTCTCTGTAGAAAACTTCCAATTATCAGTTTTACTTTCAGCGAGACAGACTCTAATTTATGAATTAGTGACTTTCCACTCGGGGAAAATATTTAAAGATAATAGTAGTAAAACTGGAAATGCAGCATACGTACAATAATTTTATGGTATAATTTTTGTCCATTAAGGCTTTATTAATTAATAAAAATGGCTGTAAAACATTTTAAGCTATAATGTGCATAGAAATGGTAAATGATGTAATTAATTTTAACAAGCGTGTGTATATTGAATGCGCAGAGATTTTTAAGGCAATTTGACGTGGCTTTCAGGTTGATTAGACCATCGAAATGCTTCTGAGTCTTACAGACTTACTGCAAAAAGGAAGATGTAAGCCCTGATCAATGTTACAAAGATGGGCCTCAGTATCTTAAGAAATCACCCAAGTCAGGGGATCCCTGGGTGGCTCAGCGGTTTAGTGCCTGCCTTTGGCCCAGGGCGCGATCCTGGAGTCCCGGGATCGAGTCCTGTGTCAGGCTCCCGGCATGGAGCCTGCTTCTCCCTCCTCCTGTGTGTCTGCCCCCCCTCCTCTCTCTAAATAAATAAATAAATAAATAATAAATCAATCAATCAATCTTTGGGAAAAAAAAAGAAATCGCCCGAGTCAACCGTCTCCTCTTCCTGGTCCATGAAGATTTCGGAAACATACAACCTACATTGTTGTATGTCAGGCCCCCCACCCCCACTGAAGCACGTCCTTGTCTTTATGTTGTGTCTCATGATGTGAAATAATCTTTTGGATTTATGGCATGTTCCTCAAAGACTCTTTAAAAATCCCTAGAGCCAGGTCCCAAACATTGGTTTCATGGGAAAGGAGCATGGGCAGAGAAAATCCCCCACCCCAACTTATTTTGGTTTTGGTGCAGAGAAGATATTTGATTTTGACTTTGTAGAATGACTGCTCGTGTAACTGATGTTCTTAGGCAAAGAGTATGAGTCACTTCCCATGGGCCGATTTCCCTCAGAATATACTCCAGATCCCAAGGATTCCATGTGGGTGGCTCTGAATCATGTGGCCTCATTCTACCATTTGAGGAGATATATTCACAGAGGCCGGGACACCTTTATGAAAGTTGCTGGTCTATTATTTTCTTGCGCAGTGAATGTAGACAGGCCACCCCAACTCTCCGAGCCTTTCTTCATCTGAGTAGCTAGATAAGGGGTGTGTTTGGTGTTCTCGAAGATTCCCTCTAGTTTGGAAAAATTAAACAAAACTTCTCTATTTGCCACAGGTGACATCTGTGAGGGAGAGTGTCCATGTGACTCTGGGTCCCTCAGTCATCAAGCTCTAATTCACAGAAGCTTGAGCTCACCATTTTGGGCACATGCGTCAGATGGGTACATAGACAGTCACTCACACAACCCTCCCTAGACTTTCCTACTTTCTCACTCAGAAAGTCATTTGCAAGGGGATGTATTTGTTCCCAGGTGACAAGAACGCGCTGCTTGTCCATGCTACTGAATTCTTGCCTGAGGTTTATAAGCACCACCCATGGGCTTTAACTACCACAGCCTGTCCTGGGCTAATCTACACAGAACTCCGACGGTGGGCTTGCTGACCTTCGGTCTTGACAGAGCTTTCTGGCCTTATGGCAAGTGCTTTCTGACAGGGACAGTGCTCATTAAAACTCCGAGGAGCTGTTTGTGTTTGCTGTCTGGAACGGGGATCTCGTCGGAGGCATTCTTGACAACCTCCTGTGGCTACACAAGCTATTAGCGGTCTTCGTATTTCATAGTTACTGAATCTGATTCTTTTTATCTGAAGGATCCCCAGATCCTGTGCGAGCGGCATCCTCTCCAGCCGCCTTGCTGACATTCAGCCACAAGGGAGGTGCAGTCTGGAAGATTCTACAAACAGGCGAGGCCGTTTCAGTTCTGGTCATTAGGTCCCCAGACAGGAAGTCCTATACACTGTGTTCTAGAATGAGTCTCCGGGGTGCACATGCAGAAAGGTTACTAAGATTAGGGAAAATGGGAGACTTTCACACATTTGGTGCAGTAGAGATAGGTCATGTCTACGGGGGCATCGCATTCCTTGTGTCATTCCTTGTGTCTCCACTGTCGGTATGCCTCCCGCCGGCCCCCGCAGGATGGGCATTGTACAGCTCCCTGCTCTGCTCTAAGGAAGGGTTTCATGGTCTTCAGCACTCATCCTACCAAGGACCGTAGCATATACCATGCAGGTTCTAGATGCCAGGTCCTGACTGACATCGGTTGTGTCCATTTCTTGGAATCCTTCAGACCATTCTGTAGAGATGGTGTCGTTATCCCTATTTTGCAGCTAAGACAAAGGAGGCTTGAAGATGAAATGATTTGCCCGAGTCCACATGGCCATTAAGTGTCGGAGCTGAGAACAGTCCTGTGCTTGGCTCTGACTGTACTCTCTCAATGACAGCCCTAAGCAGAGCAGCTTGCTGGGTGGAGACTCAGTGGTGGGCCCCATCTCCACTATCACCACGATGGGAATATTTGAAGACCACTCACGGACATAGGGAGTAATAGTAGAGTTTGGTGGCCAGAATCTATTAGGAGAGTGAGTTACCCAGTTAATTTCTAATTAAGTTACTAAGCTACATCATTTGGTACAGGTGGAACTTATTGGCTCAGAAATCCTTCCCAGCCTGAAATCCCATTCTCTGTGCTGTCCTATGGGATGTACAGTATTGATATGAATAGTTCTCTTTGCTGGGTGTTGCATGCCTGAAACAGTATTGACTTTGGTACGTTACTTCTTGCCAGGTTCATTTTGCATCTGTGGGCTAGATCTGAAGCTTTCTCCTGTTTCCAAGATATCCATTGAAGTTCACTAGATGCTTTTGGAGAAGAGACTTATGAATGTACTTTTTTTTTGCCCCAAGCATTGAAGTTCTGTGGCAGACTCTGTGTCTCAGTATGCCCAGCTGGTGCTCAGGCTGCTGGTGGCCTTGGTCTGAGAAGTCCCTGGTGGAGTTTAGCATCACTGGTGATCAAAGGTGTGAATGGTTGGAGAGGATTCACCTGAGAGGAATGACTGGATCCCTGCTGCATCATGAAAGGTCTACTGTGACTACCAGTGTTCTGATGCTATGATCTAACACATGGGTAGCAAGTGAGGTTTATGTCACGAAGAAAGCACTTTCATCACTAAGGGAAAATGTTAGACCATATGCATACGTGTCAAGCCTACCAGAGAAATCTGCATTGGGTTCTGCTCCTTTAGTCCCATGAGAACTTCTTATTAGGAGCCAGAAAACATTTGCGGAGCTCTTATTTTACAAATACGATTTTCCTTTAATGATCTAGAACTGGGGTCTACAATCTTTCATTGTAAAGGGCCAGATGGTTTCCATAGTGACTACTCAACTCAAGCAGCCACAGACAATGCATAAGTAAGTGAGCATGGACATGTTCTAATAAAGCTTTATTTACAAAAACAGGCAGTGGCCCGATTTGGCCTACTGGCTGAAATTTGCTAACTCCGAACCATTCATCCTCCAAAACAAATTTTACTCTGCCAGTCTTGCATGTTGGCTTCTCTGGAAACCCAGCTCTGAGCTGGAGGTTAACGGGCATTTATTAGGGAGTGGTCTTGGCATCTGTGGGTGGGAAGGGAAAAAAGTAGGAATGGGCAGAGGGAGAAGTCGCTCTGTGATGCGGTCATAATGAAGGCCTGTGGGAACTCTGAATTTGGGATGGCCCATCAGAGTTATTCTGAATTGAGACAAGGGGGGCCTTTACCTGCCGCCCCCCCCCACCCCCCGGGAAGAGGCTGTGACCGTGAGTGAGGCAGCTCTTTGTGCCAGATGCTTGCCATGGTCCTGGTGGACTCTCAGCAGCTGGGGAATCATTCCTTCTTTCCTGAGGGGGATTGAGGGCATCACAGTGTACATCATAGCTGGCCACGCTGCCCTTTAATCTACCTTTCTCGTCTGTGACCTCATACTTCTCTAAAACACCTCAAGGATCTTGCATGGCTGGATCTGGGACAGTGAGGTGGGGGCATGCGCGTGGACCTTAGCACCTGAACAAAGAGGATAGTGGAGAATTTGCTCCCCACCCTTGATGTTTGTTCATTCATTCAGTAAATGCGTGCTGGACGTTGTCCTGGTGCAGGAGCAGCGACTTGGACCAGGTGGTGTGGTGGGTGTGCTGAAAGGTGACCAGACGCTGACTGTTTGGAAGGAAAAGCCAGCAGGGTTGAGGATGATCAGGTGTGCTGGTGGTGCCACAGCGACCGGATGTGCCTGTGGGGCATCTCCTGGGGCTGCCTTGACCAACTGGATGGGGAGTTGTCTCCCAGGGGCTGGCCCACATTTAGACCATGATCACTGTTGAGGACCAGGTGAACAATCTGCCTGTGTCTTCTTACGTTTTGTGGAGCTACACAAGAAGAATCGAGTGGAATGAGTTCTTGTGTTTTGTTTTATTGTCAACAGTAAACCAAGCCAGTGGGTGTTAGAATCAGCTGGCAAAGGGACCGCTAAACTGGGACCCCTGGTATCTAGCAGGAGCTGGAGTGCAGGGGTTAGCAAACTGCAGCCCAGGGGGCCGAACCCACCCGTTTCTGGAAATCAGGTTCCCTTGGGACACAGCCATGCTGTTCCACATGCTGTTCTGTGGCTGCTTCCTCACTAGACAGCAGAGTTGACTAGTTGGGACAGAGGCCGAGTGACCCACGAAGCCCATAGTATTTGCTCTCTGGGCTTTCACTGGAAAAGCATGCCACCTCCTGCTCAGAGGCGGGCTCTCTGGGTGACTTTAGGCAGGTCCTTTTCCTACAAAGTCTCCCATTGTCCCACCTGTGGAATGAGGGGGGGGGGTCATCTCTGTAGGTTAACTCCCAGAATGTAGGAAAGATGCTCAGAGTCCAAGGGAAGAGCTCTCTCGTCCTTGACCTCCAGCGCCCTGCATACTCTGGGTTCGCCCCAACCTTTCCCAACCAGTACCCTCCCGGCTTTCTCTGACTCTTTTTTCTCCCGCTCCAGAGATGCAGTGTCACTAAGGTTTAATGTTGGCACGTGCCGTCCTGCCTCTTTGTACGTCAGCAGCAGGATCAGGCACTTCTGTGCCACCTGCCATTGCCACTAAGTGGTTTAGGCATGTGTCCAGCCCCGGCACCTCCTGCTAGTGCCAGA
The DNA here is from genome assembly GCF_048418805.1 of Vulpes vulpes. Classification (NCBI taxonomy): domain Eukaryota; kingdom Metazoa; phylum Chordata; class Mammalia; order Carnivora; family Canidae; genus Vulpes; species Vulpes vulpes. The sequence continues at coordinate 112,949,781 of NC_132794.1, read as the reverse complement.
CCAGTGTCCCATCTAGACAACCCTCCCTCAGTCACATGACATTTATTGTGTCAGGCACTGGGTGAGGCTCTGGTTCCATAACACTGAAACAAAACTTAGATATGGTCTCCCTGGCATGCGGGTTATGGTCCAGGGGGAAGACAGACATCCAACTGACACCCCAAAATAAGTGTGATTGTAGATCATGGTCAATGCTCTAGGGGGTAGTGACGACTGTAAGAAAGTTTGACAAGGCAGGCTTAATTTAGAAGATGGGACGTTAGCAGGAACTTTCTGAGGAGGAGCCTTTTAAAAATTGATTCTTGAATCGTAAGTAGAAGGGCCATAGTGTCCCAAAGCTTTGAGTTGTGACACTTTGGAGTTGCTGAGAAGGTTTGTGCACCTCCCACATAGTAAGTGGGGCCATGTGAGCCCGGGCCACAGTCCTAGGTGGGGTTAGGGGCTTAGAGACCAGAAAAAGGATTTAAAATTTTACCCTAAGTGCAGCAAGATGGTGTGATGCAATTTATGCTTTAATAAGATCATCTTCTCAGAGAGGGTGAGAGATGGAAGCAGGTGAGGCCATAGCTGTGGTGCACCTGAGAGCCATCCTGGGGGCTGCAGAGGTGGGAGAAGTCTGATGGTGGAGCTCGCAGGCCTTGAGGACCGCTGAGCTCAGGAAGAAGCCAGAGGAGGTGGAACCCGGATTTCTGGCTTAAGCATTCAGAGAAGGTGGTGGTGTTTTTGTGTATGGACTAGTTCTTAGAGCAGTTTTAGGTTCACGGCAAATTTGAGAGAAAGGTGCAGAGATTTGCCACAAATCCCACGTCCCACACATGCAGCAACCTCCCCTACTGTCAACCTCCCCACTGAGTGGTAGGTTTGTCACAGTCAATGAACCTACATTGATCTACTACAATCACACAAAGTCTGTCGTTTACTGTAGGTGCTCTCCTGGGGCTGTGCCTGCTGTGGGTTGAAACACACGGGAATGTGACCCGTATCCACCGCTGTAGTAGCCTAAGGAATAGTTTCACTGCCCTAAAAATCCTCTGTGCTCTATTCATCTCTCCCTCCCACTAACCCCTGGCAACCACTGACCATTTTACTGTCTCTGTATTTCACCATTTCTGGAAAGTTCAATAGTTGGAATCCTACAGTACGTCGTCTTTCTAGGTTGGTTCCTTTCACTTAGCAATATGCATTTAAGATTCCTCTATGACTTTTTGGGACTTGATAGCTCAATTTTTTAAATTTATTTATTTATTTATTTATTTATTTATTTATAACACTGAATAATATTCCATCGTCTGGATGGAGCACAGTTTCTCCGCTCACCTGCTGAAGGACATCTTGGTTCCTTCTAAGTGTTGAATAAAGCTGCTGTAAACATCTGTGCGCAGGTTTTTCTGTGGACATAAGTTTTCAACTGCTTTGGGGAGATACCAAGGAGTGTGACTGCTAGATCGCATGGCCAGAGGATGTTTAGTTTTTGTTGGTCTGTTTGTTTAGTTTTGCAGAAAGCTTTCCCAGAGCGTGTTTAGTTCTGTAAGAAGCTGCCAAACTGTCTTCCAAAGTAGCTGTACCATTTTGCCTTCCCGCCAGCCAACGCGTGAGGGCTTCTGTTGCTCCTCATGCTCACTAGCATGTGGTGTGGTCAGCCTTCTGGATTGTGGCCATCCTAATGGGTGTGTAGCGGTGTCTCACTTTTGTTTCAGTTTGCAATTCCCTGATGACATACGACATGGAGCATCTTTCCGTGGAGCGTGTTTCTGCTTACTTGCCATCTGCGTATCTCCTTTGGTGAGGTGTCTGCTAAGGTCTTGGCCCATGTTTTACTGGAATTGTTTGTTTTCTTCTTGTTGAGCTTTAAGAGTTGTTTGTGTATTATGGATAACAGGGGAGAAGGTTTTTATCCACACGGGGAAGATGCAAGGAGGAGCAGGGACAACCCTGAGTGCCACGGGGTCAGGATACATTTGAAGTGTCAGTGGAACCTTCTGGTGCAGTGGGCAAGCTGGAGGTTGGGAGCTTTGGAGAACGTTCTAGGCTACAGGTGTGGTTGGGAAGCTTCTTCCTAGAGTTGGTGTTTTATGCTGCAGAATTGTTTGAGAAGGCCCAGGGAAAGAGAGGGACAGGGACTGTACAGGGTTGGGTTGCAAATATTTGGGGCCTGGAAGGAGCAGCATTTCCATCGGGTGGTAGTGCTATGAGTTCCCCAGCTTTTCCATATTGGGGTCTTAGTGTTGTCGGGCACTGGGCCAGGTACTTCACCATTTTCATCACTTTACTGCTCCCTAAAAGGCCATGAGGTGGGAACGTTGCTTACCTTCAGGTTCCAGGTAAACAGATTTGCACAGAGGCACCTGCTCACTGTGGAGGGAGGGGCAGGCTTCACACTCACGCATCGGGCTGTGTTCCGCAGCCTCTGATGGCACATCCCAGGCCACCGTGGTCACCTTTGTGCTCAGTTCTGTTTGCTTCTATTCTTGGTAATGGTCGCCTCAGCTCCTGGACCCCAGGCTCAGAAGCCTGGGTCATCTTTGAACCCCTTCCCAGTCCCTTGCTGCTATGTTTGGTCACTGACAAAGCCGAAAGTCTCCCACAGCCGTCCCTAGGCCTCTGTGTCCACCCCCAGCACCCTCATCCATGCCTTTTTTATTGCCTTCATGAACTTCCATGCCCAGATGGATTTATTTTCCTGATATAAAACTAATACGTTACAGGCAACTGAGAATAATAAAAAAGCAGAATAAAAAGCTTAATAATCATTGTTAATACTTTGGTGTATTTGTTCCAAGGTTTTTTACGCATGTATGTTTTTTTCTTTTAAATAGTTGAGATCCTGCTACGTATGTGATTTTCCTCTGGGTCTCTGCCACTCAGCCCTAGGTCATAAATATTTCCTGATATTAACAGTACTTTACAGAGAACATTTTATTGACTGAAATGGTGAGTTTTATGGACATATCATAGTTTATTTAACTATTTCTTCATTCTTGGCCCTTAAAGTTGTTACTCATTTTTCACTTTTTGGAATAATATTAATGCGAACACTGGGTGTGTAAGGCTTTGCTAGATTACATCCTTTTGGAAAAAATCCTTTAACTGGCAGATCTAGATCAGAGAGTATCAACCTTTTAAGGTTCTTGGGGCACAGTGCCAGATTCAACTGCAGGAGAAGCCTAGGTGGAAGCTTCTTTTCTCAGTTGTGAAGGCCCTTTCTGTATACGTGCTTGGCCAAGATTAGGGACCAATCTGCTAAGTTCTGCAAATTCCAAGATGAAAACTCCAGCCTTGTGGTTTGAGCTGGCATTTCTGTGATTGCTGGTGAGCATTCCTTGCTCCTGCTTCTCACCTCGACCTTGGCTGTGGCTGTCCCCTTGGCCCCGCCCCTCATACCTTTCTTCTTTAGGCCTCAGAAACTTTCTTCTAGGCCTAGACATGTAGGGCCAGATCACTCTCTGTTGTAAGTGCTGTCTGTACACTGTGGGGGGTTAACAGCACCCCTGGCCTCTGCCCACTTGGTGCCAATAGCCCTCCCTCCCAGTTGTGACCAAATCAATTATCTCCAGACATGCCTGGTTGGGGGCACAACAAAATCCCCCATGGCTGAGGACTGTTGGCCCTGTACTCTATGCCCAGACCTCCTTACAGCCCACGGTGATGACAGACCAGCCTGCTCAGCAGTCCTTGTTGCTCACCAGACTGAGACACAGCCTCAGCACTTGGTCCAGCCATTTCTCTTAAGTACCCAACTCTCAGGACTTTTATGGCCTATTAGTATGATATATTTGCTATATTTTGAAGACCGTTTTCTTCTTCTAGATTGCATGGAGCTTGAGGTCAGGATCCAGGTCTGAGTCTTGGCATTGACCTCTCCACAGCCAGCAGAGAGCTACAGAGCACAGAGCCCTTGCTCAGGACTTGTGTGCTGGTTGGAGGACAGGCCATTTTGATGACCCAACAAAGCCTTGCTGATGTCAGGGTCCCTTAAAAGCCAGCTGTCTTGTCTTTCCTCAAACCACCTCTCCCTGTGGACATATCTAAAACCTCTCTGGCCAAGAACGGGTGGGGAGCCATGTAAGATTCATTGTCCAGAGGTAGGTTGCAAAAAAGTGAAGTGAAAACTATGGCATTCCCACTTGGTTTTAAAATTTAGCAGGAAAAAATTTCCAACTGTTGTTTCCCTCTAAGAACTCAGTAAGTATTACCATGGAACAAGTTCTCTATTATCCTTTAGATGGTCTGATTTAATGTTAAAAGAGAAAACCTAGGGACAGTGTTGCAAAAACATTATGAAGGGTGTGTTGTGTGTGTGTTCACTTAGGTCTTGGTAAATCTGGATGAGATTGTATTGTTTTCCCCAATAATCTCGACTATGATGTTCAGATCATCTCCCAGCGTCTATATGATCTCTCAAAGTTGTTCATGTCAGCTACCTCCACTGTCTTTATGGGGGGAAAAAGGCTTTCCCCCCCACTTTTTCCCCGATGCATTCCCTTAGTTGTACGACTGGCTTGTGTCCTCACGTTGTTTAGGAAATGGTCATTGAGAGACCTGGTTTCAAGGGCTGTGGCCGGCTGACCACAGAATAAATGGTCTGATCTTCTAAATTGGGCAACTGCAGAGCTGCCATTTAAACCTGCCTGGGAAACGGTGATCGTCAGGGGAACGTGACCGTCAGAAGACCGTGGGTGTGGGGACGAGATTCATCTGAGTTTCAGTTCAGGCTCTGCTAGCTGCTGACCTTGTGCATGAGGACTGAGCACAGTGGGTGTGCGGTGGGAATAATTATCTTTAGACCCAGTGCCACCTGACTTGTCTGTGGGAAATTCATGTAGACGGGATCTTGGAAGAAGGAATGGGTCTAACAGTGAATTCTGTAAGGAAAAGTGGTCCAGGAATGGGTGACCCTGAAGAAAAGGGAAGAAAAATGTGTGAAATAGGTGGTGGTGTGTTTAAGTCCTCTGGCTTCGTGAGCTCTCCTATTTTCCCCATTATCTTAAAGCAGAAGCAGCTCAGGTCTTTCCAAAAAATATGTAACTTTATTTTCCGTGCTCCCCACTAGCTTTGGGGGAAGGAGAGATGAGGATGGTAGGACCAGCCTGGAAAGTCGTCTTAAACCATGCTGCCCCAATAGCTTGTTGCTAAATGCACCAATTGTTCTCCATTTGTTACACGGGATCATTTATTTCCTGGATTAGGTCAGAGCCCGGGAGGGCATCCCTGTGGATGAACCACCACAGTTCGCATGGGGACATTCTGGCCGCCACCTGTGGCTTGGGAGCTAGCACCAGAGTGTGGAAAACATGTTCTCAACCAGGGGCGGGTGTCAGGCACACCAGGGACTTTTTCAAAAGGTCCACACTGGACTCTGTGCTGGAATCCAGTGTCTCTCCAGTAAAGAGCTCTTAAGGATGTAGGGGATGGAAAATAATTTTCCCTCCACCCTCCTAAGTGTTCTCTGGGGTCCCTATAAAAAAAAAACAGATTAACCAGAGAAAAGCAGATCCGTTTATTGACGTGTGTACATGGGCAAGGGCATGCGTGGGAAATCTGACTCTGAACAGCGGCCTAGAGTCCAGCTTATGTAGATCTTCAACAAGAACGATGGTTCTGGGAAGAAATGACAGGACAAAAGAAAGCAGCGTCAGGCTTCCGAGGTCAGCAAGGCGGGGAGGATCCCAGATAAAGGCTGGAGCTCGTTATGTCCCTTCTGCTGGTGCTGTCTCCTGGCTGATGCGTCTGCAGTTGTCTCTGATGATGAACTTCTGTCCTTCCTGCTGGAGAGGGGAGGAGGGACACCTCTGTAAATTTATGCTGTGCTTTTAGTCAAATAGGGAAATGGGGAGAGGGCAGAGAGCATTTCTTCTCCTGGCTTTTTCTCAGCTGCTCTCAGCTCCTGCAAAGTGACATATTTTGGGGAAGCATATGCCACTACCCTTCAGGGACAGTTCTGTCTGGAGGACAGCATGTCCCTTCCACTGTGTGCATCATGATCCTCTGCTTTCCGGGGATGATGGTCAAACTCTTCAAGGTTTGGGGGTCCTGAAGTGCAGTTGCACAGGACAGAGGTTCCCTCTGTAGGAGCCTTTGTCAGGCCACACACAGTGAGAACCTGCTCCCCTAAATGCCTACCCTTCCCCACTCCCATTCTTGTGCTAAATGCCCTGTAGGAACTCAGAGTAAAACTCAGAGTCTGGGTGAGGACTATATAAACTGGCCTCCTAGGTGGCGGTTTTCTATAGACTCAGAAGTTGGCGACAAAAGCTAGAGAAGTCCAGGTTGTTTTGATTAGTTGTTTTGAAAAGTTGAAACATTTGGGTACAAGGACCGCATCATTTTGATCTTCTGTGGGACCACCTCGGTCTTCACTGTGCTTTCGTTGTGCACGAGCCTACGTTAAGTGAGGGGATCACTCCTATTACACAATGTCATTTCTGGGGGTGCCCCACAAGGAGTGACACCTCCACACTCCCTGATCCTAGAGCTGTGTGTTTTCTGAGCGACTCTTCCCTCTCAGGACATTTGGTCTGTGCAGCCCCTGATGTTTCTCCTTCCACGTTACCAGAAAATCCAGGCAACTTCGAGACCTGTCTCTTGTAAACAGGCAGGGTTTTAGGGCGATGTTTGGTGTTTGGGCTTGGTCTTATCTTTCCCACGTACTGATATCTAAGTTGGCTGGAATGAAGGGAAAAAGTGTATAGTTTTACTTAAAATCTGCTCCCTCTTTGGACAGGAGACTAAATTGAGGGTCTAGGCGTGCATTTCAAGGTTGGTATATATTCAGCAGATGAGGAGCTCTGGTGTGTTAAGGTAGGGCCTTATCCATTTTTGCATAAATGTGGATTATATTGAGGTGATTTGGCTCAGATGGCCCGTGTAGATGGTGAAACTGACCTTGAGTTCCAGTGGCATCCTGTCCTGCACCCCATAAAGCAAGACCAGTTCACAAGTGATCACAAAGGAGCTGTGAAGAGTGGGGCGTGGGACCCCACCCGCAGAGTCTGGGACTGGTGGTCCTTAAAGCATGTTGAATGTCCCAGGGTCGCTTGTCTAGACATCAGGGAGAAGTTGGTGTGGGAAAGCCCATCCTCATGGTCTCAGCCCCAAGCCCTCCTTGGCTCTTGGCATCATGGGAACTCTGTGGTTTCTCCCCAGCATCCATTTAAATGCTTAGAAAAGGCTGTAAATGTAATGTTTCTCTTTCATTCCTTCTGCTGTTTTAATGTTTTCTTTTCCTCTTGTTAAAAAATATATACTCATTATAAAAGTTAAAATGTAGACAAGCCAAGAGAGGGAAATGAAAAGCAACCAGAGCCCTACTACCCACGGTAACACCCCTGCGGATATTTTCGTAGATCTTCCTGAACAGATGACTTGGAGGCAGCAAACATGTTTTCTTTATTCTGTCCTTCCAGTCCTTTCTTAACAGAAAAGGCGTCATGTAAAGCATCATTCTAGGAGGCTACTCATCCTCAGCAGTGGACTGTGAAGCTCATTTTCATGTCCTACAATATTCCCGCTAACCTTGTAATAAGCGACCCAGGCTTTCATTGCATGGATTTACCTGGGGGTTTTGTTGTTGTGGTTTGTTTGAAAAACCTTCTTATAGAATAGATTGTTTTCGTTTTTTACATTTTTGTAACCAATGTGTTGACAAGTGTCCTTCTACAGAAATCTGTATGGGCATTTCATATGATTTCCTTAACTCGGATTCCTAAGGATTTCTGGGTCAAAGCATAGGCAGAGTTTGAAGGCTTTTAGATCTAGGTTTCCAAAAGATTTTCTGCAACAAGTATCTGAAGTTACGCTATCGGTACATAAACACCAGCTTCCCTGAAGATGCACAAACGTTCAGTGTTGGCATCACAGCAATTTCCATGCCATTTTGATGAATGAAAAATGATATTTATGATATATGAATGCAAATTTTTTCATGTTGAGCTTTTCCCCTGTGGTAGATCTATATTTCTGCTCTTGTAAATTGCCTGTGTATTTTCTTTGTCTGCTTCAGTCTTTCTTTTTTTTTCTTTTGGATTTGTTTTTATGTCAAAATCTCCTTTTTGTATTTCTTTAATGTTGGGCATCGTAAGTTTTTGAACTTTGAGTTTTGAAATGATTTAAGTTGACAGAAGAGTTTCAAAGGTGGTACGGAGAGTTCCTGGATATCTCCTACATCGAGCTTCTCCCTGTGTCTTACAGAATCGCAGCACTTTTCTCCATGACAGTTCCTCCACCCCAGCACTACTGGCATTTTGGATGGGGGGGGTCTTCACTGGGGGGCTGTCCTCTGTGTTGCAGGGCTTAGCAGCATCCCTGGCCTTGACCCCAAGACACTGGTAGCAGAGTCTCCATTCATCTCAGCCGTACAAGCAAAAATGTCTCTGCACATTGCCACATGTTCCCCGGGGAGCAAAATCACCCACAGCTGAGACCCCCTGACCTAAACTAGGCGATCAGTATTGCCACAGTGCTTTTAACTAAACTCCAGACTTCATTGCGATTTCACCGGTTTTTCCACAAATGTCCTTTTTCTATTCCAGGATCGCGTCCAGGGCACCACATTGCATTTAGTCACCATGCCTGTTTAATTTTTGACAGTCAGTAATTTTTATTATTTTCCTAAGCTCATTCTCCAGCTCCTTTGTGTAAATCTGTAATCCCTCTGGATGTACGTCCTCAGGTGGCAGTAGCTTGGCGTCTCTTTTCCCTGAATGGTTCGACCATTGTTTGTGGACGATTGATGAGATAACCCATTATTTCTCTACTGGCTGGAAATGCCAATCCTGTATCGAATTAATGTTTATATGAGGATTTCCTGGCTCGTATTTCCAGTTTCCTTCTAGAAATTTCCATGCTTTTAAATATTACGTGACTCACAGGAGCTGCTTGTGACCATGTAGGCATTTGAGGGATGGGGCATCTTTCAAATACTCCTAAATGTGACATCCTGTTGGCATCTGATGTGTCTCGTCACTGCGGGACTCAGGTGGGGAGAGGCTCTGGCTGCCATCATACTTCATCAAATTTTAATTTTATATTAAAAAAAACCCTCTCATTTCAATCCCACACTCTGTTGTTTGCTTTTCATCAGCTCTACGGAGGTTTAACTTGCTTACCTTAAGGTGCACACATTTAGCATATGTGCCCATGTAGGCAGCATCACAGTGGGATACAGAATATTTCAGCTCAGAAGAATATTTGGCTCCTTCCGAGCCCATCTTCCCCTTCCTCCCTGTACCAGGAAACTGCCGATCTTCTTTTTGTTGTCTCTATTCTAGAATCTATAGAAATTGAAGGAGATTGGGCTTTTTCCTCGGAAGTTTTCTTCCACTCAGACTATAATGCTTTTGAGATTTTTCCGCATCACGACATCTATCTTGAATTTCTCTCCACGATGTTTCGTAGTTTTCACGATAAAGATCGTTCATGTGTTTTGTTAAATACATTCCTGCTTATTTCACGTTCTGAATGCTCCCAAAAATGAATGATAGTGATTTTAAACACTTCATGTCCCCTTTTTTACGCTTACACATAGACATATAATTGATTTCTGTATAGTGACCTTGAATCTGCGATGTCATTAGAAACACTTAATTATAGTAGTTTTTTTTGTAGATTCCCCAGGATTTTCTACATACATAGTAATATTATGTATGATGAAAATTCTACTTGTTTTTTCCCATCTTGATGCCTTTCCTTCTTTTTTCTTGCCTTTTTACACTAAGACTTATCAGTAAAATGTGGAACAGCAGCAATGAGGGTGAGCATCCTGACTTATTCCCTTGTTAGCTGCCAGGATTTAAAAATATAGATAGGAAGGTGAGGTAGGTAGATAGAGTCCATCTGCCAGGTTGAGAAGATTCGTTCTACTCTGATTTTTTTCTCTTTTATTTTTTATCCTGATATAACATAAAATTTATCCTTTTAACCATTTTTTGTGTGTACAGTTCTGTGGCATTAAATATAGTTAGTAATGGTTTTGCAACCATTACTCCCATGGATCCACAGAATTTTGTTCATCCTGCAAAACTGAAACTTAGGATTCCCCATTCCCTCTCCCCCAGTCTCTGGAAATCACCATTCCTCTTTCTACAGGAATTTGACTACTCAAGACACCTCATATGAGTGGAATTATACAGTATTTGTCCTTTTGTGACTGGCTTATTTCACACAGCATAATGTCCTCATTTTATCTACACCGTAGCCTGTGTCAAAATTTCCTCCTTTGTTAATGTTGAATAATAGTCCATTGTGTGGATGGACCACATTTTGTGTATTCATCTGTCAATGGACACTTGGTTGTCATTGGGCCCACCTTTTGGCTTTTGTTAATTATGCTGCTGTGAACATATTTCTTCGGGTCTCTTGCTTTTAATTCTTCGGGGTATAATACCAAGAAGTCGAATTGCTGAATCATATAGGATTTCCATGTTTAATTTTCTAAGAAACCACCATTTTCCATTTTCCACAGCGGCTATACACTTCACATTTCTACTGGCAAAGCACAAGGCTTCCAATTTCTCTGTATCCTTGTCCATACTTGTCATTTTGATTTTTTTTTGGTAATAGTCATCCTAGTGGGTGTGCACTGGTACCTCTTTGTGGGTTTGATGTGCATTTCCTTAATGGTTCCCTAGTGATATCGAGCATCTTCTCATGTGCATGTTGGCCATTTTGTATGTCTTCTTTGGAGAAATGTCTAGTCAAATCTTTTGCCAATTTTTGTTCTGGTGGTTTCATTATTTCTATTTCAAATTTGATGAAAAGTGTTTATTATTGTTGAACACTGACATGCTTTGTATGTACCTCTTGGAATAATAGGGTTTCTCTCCTTTATATTGTAGCATGGGGAATTACATAAATTTTTATGATAAATTAACTATATATTTCTAGGTTAAACTCTATTTAGTCATGATGTATTATACATCCAAAAATAAATATATTTGCTAATATTTTTAGGAATCTTTTTTTTCAATATTTGTTCCTATGGAAGAGTGGTATGTCCTTTTAAAAAATGTTTTGGTTTTGGTATCAGGAAAATACTAGTTTTATACAACGAATTGGGAAGTGATCTCTTTATTTCAAGAGGAGACTTTGGGGGGTCGATATTATTTCTTCCCTGAAGTGTTTGGTAGAAATCACGAGTGAAGTCATTTTGGCCTGAAGTTTTCTCTGTGGGAAACCTTTAAATACAGATTAAACTTCTTTAATTATTATAGGACTAGTCTTTTCACTACTTCTGCAATCTGTTTGGTAATTTGCATCCTTCGAGGAATTTGCCATTTCCTAAATTGTTGAAATTATTGCCACAAAGTTGTTCATAATATTTTTTTTACTATCCTTGGATCTGTAATGATGTTTCCTCATTTGCTTTGGGTACTCATAATTTGTGTCTCTTTTTTTTTTGGTGTAGCTAGAGGTTTATTCATTTTATTAAAATTTTTCCAAGGATCTAGGTTTTGTTCCATTTATTTATTTATTTATTGTTTGCCGATTTTCTGTTACACTGATTTCTGCTTTTAGCTTTATAATTTCCTTGTGTCTATTTACTTTGTCCTAAATTTGCTCCTCTCCTGTTTAATTTTTTAGCCTAAGGGGGAAACTTAAATCAGATGCTCATATCAAATATTTTCACATAATTATTTTAAGATGCGAATTTCCTTCTTATTTTGATATACATTTTTTCACACTCAGTTCAAAATCTTTTCTACATATGCTCCACCAATATAACTATGTTTTATGTATCTTCATAGTATGATTTAATATCTGATAAGGCAAGAAGATAATCACTGCTCTCTTTTTAAAAAGGTTATTAGCTATTCTTACTTATTTTAACTAGAAAATTTAGACCACTTACACTTAGTTTGATTACTGGTATGTATGGATTTATTTCCATCATGTTATTTAGGCTTTCTCTTTGTCCTACCTTTTCTTTTTATCTCTTTTCATAACCTTGTAATGAACAATTTTTTTCTATTCTACTTTTTTTCCTCTGCTGTTTGGAAGTTATACTCTTTATTTTATTATTTCATTGACCAGCTGGAAATTGTAACATGTGAAATTAACAAAGCTGAAAGTTGATGTTTTTAATCCTCTCAAACAATTTAGAATCTTAACTCCCATCACAACCTTAGATTGATCATTATGTTTTAGTTCTATTTTTTTTTTTACATTTTGTTTTAGGAGTCCTACAAATCCAATGTCACTTTTACACAATCTGTTTAATTCACCTCATGGTTACCACTGCTTAGGCTCCCCTTTCCTTTATATATGTCAGATCTTTGCTGCTGATATCAATTCTCATCTTCCTAAAATATATATTTGAGATGTTCCTTTTGGTGGTACATCAAACTGGAGGGACTTGTAGGTTTTTTTGTTTGTTTGTTTAAGATTTTGTTTGTGTATTCATGAGAGAGACAGAGACACAAGCAGAGAAGCAGGCTTTCTGCAGGAAGCCTGATGCAGGACTCGATCCTAGGACCCCAGGATCACAACCTGAGCCAAAGGCAGACACTCAACCACTGAGCCACCGAAGTACTCCAAAATGGAGGGACTTTTGGTGGTAAACTCTCCAAATTTGTTTGGGGTTGGAGAAGTTGGGAATTCTAAAAACATTTTTATTTCACAATATTCTTGAAAGAAAACTTTGTAAGGCATAAGCTTCTATAATGACAATTATTTTCTCCCACCGGTCTGAAAATATTATCCTAGTGCTTTGGGCTTCCAGTTGTAGAAGGCAGCTGTAGGCCTAATAATTGTTGACCTTTGTATTTTTTTCCCCACTGTTTTTAAGATCTTCTGTTTGTGTTGGGATTATGCCTCACCATGACAGTTTTAGATGTGGATCTCTTTTTTGTTGTTTGCATGATTTGCTGTGCTTCATGAGGCTGATGGTTCTTTTTATTAGTTCTGGAAGTTTCACAACCATTTCTTTATTTCTTCTCCATCATTTCTTTTATTATCCCCTGTCATTTCTGCTCAGATGTATTTTGTACTCATTCCATCCTCTTTCCTCTTGGCTTGCCTTTCAATTTCCATTTATTTGACTCTCTCTGAGGCATTCATTAAACTTTGTTTAGGCTAGTATTCTACTTCACTAATTCTGTTTTCAGCTCTATCTAAATTCACCTGAGTTTTAGGCTTCAATTAATGCATTTCTTCATTGTGGGGAGCGCCTGTAAGTTTCTTTTTGAAATTGCTCTGGCCAGTTTTATAGTCTCTTATCCTTATTGATAACTTTGATTAATTCTTTTATGCCTCCAAACATGTCAATTATTTTACAATTTCTATCTGATATTTCTAGTTCTGAGGCATATGTAGTCAGAATCTACAGTTCTGCTTATCTACTGACTTTTGCTAATGGTGGTTTCTTGCATATATTGTGATTTTTGGGGCTATATATGCCTACTTTGGTAACCATGGTTACCATATATGGTTGCTCTTTGGCTACTGTGATTCTGAGCACATGTTCACTGGAACTTTATCTGTGGAAATTCTGAATCCTAGATTGGGGCTAAGTTCCTCCAGAGATTTTCATGCTCCTCTCAGGTGGGCTCACATTATGCTAAAATTCCAACCTATGGTTGTTCATACTGAGTGGGTTGTGTGAATATTGGCCCTAAGCCTGAGAGGGGATCGGCTTGTGATTGTGACTTGGTGTTTCATGCAGGGGTTTCTAGCCTGACTTCCCATAGTCTCAGTCACCAGGTTTTGTCCACCAGCCTATATGTCCTTAAATCCAAAGCTCTGGATGACCAGAAATCAGCAGTTGCCCTTAGAGAAGGTGGATTGGTCTCCAATTTTCTTCTTGGGCTCTGAAGGGTTTCCTTACTTTCCTTCAAGCTGAGCTATATGTATTTATGCTTATTTCCATGGTTTTTAATTGCTTTTTAGCATAAGGGTGTTTTGGGTATCTAGTTAACCATGTTGTAGGAAGTAAAATATTTTTTTTCCAGTGGAATTTTCTTAAATTGGCCATTCATTTAAAAAAATGTTGGGATTTTAGGGTATTTTTAAAAATTAAATTTATAGACTAATGGTCATTGTTACAATATTAATTTTTAAAGCATATACATTGTATGCATTTTATTTACACAAGGAAACTTAAGTGGTGTTTATTTTAAGTTGGGTTTTTTAAATGACCTCAATAGGCTTTATCTAACATTACAGTTTTTCTCAAGCTATGAATCACAGTGACTTGTTTTCCATGTTATTAAAAATTCTCTGTGAACGTATTAGTTTAATATTCAGATCCTATAGTGATATGAAAATTTTAACCACATTTCTAATATTGGGCATTTTGCTTGTTTCTTAATTTTTTACCTCTATAAATAATAACACTTATTGAATATCTTTGTGCATACATCTTTGGCCACACTTCTGCTTGTGTTCTTCAGTGATATTCATGGAAGGAGAATTGTTGGGTAAAATATCTGAACACTTTTAAGTGTTTTGAGACCTTACTACCAATTGCGTTACAAAATTGTTGCTGTGGCGTGCGGCCATTGGCTTTATAGGAGAACTGGTCTCCTGTGTTCTCTCTAAAGTTGAGTGCATATAATTTTATACTTTACTAATTCAATCAGTGAAAGATAGTATCTCAGTCATGTTTAATTTTAAATAAGGAAGAATTGTTTATTAGCCATGTATATTTCCTGTTTTGGGAACTGTCTTATATTCCATCTCCCCTTCAGCTCCTTGAGCATTAGAGTTTTTCCTAGGAGTCTTTAATGTACTCTTTTATGTCACCAGGGACCACAATGGTTATTAGCCTGTACCATCTGGGCCATTGTAGAGTCACTGCTAAGTCATTTTGAACTTCCATTTTACAGTTCCGCTACTGTATTCTGACTTCACTGTCTTTAGAGAATTGAAATTATTGTAATAATGCAAATAATGATGGATTTTCAGAGAACTGGAATGCTCATGAAGAAATCTGGATGCAGAAATAACACCTTTCAAGGTTTTATTGAGAAAAGAGTAGAGATGAATTACTGTGGTTGGCGCTGTTGGTGGTATGGTGAAGAGAAAGAGAACTTTCTCTGTCTCAAGATACTCACAGGCTAGTGGGAAAATGGGAAATGCAGGATGAGTCAAAGTCAGGCCCATGGGATAATCCACATGCTGTGCTGAGCCAGCAGAGTGAGAGGGATTGATTTCCAACGAGAGAACTAGCAAAATTTCAAGGAGAACCTGGCATTAGTGGGTTGGAGAAAGACATCCTAGTGGCTGGAAAGCAGCACACAGTAGACACAGAGATTCAGAAGACCTAGAACAATGACAAATAGAGCATGTACTTAGATCCCTGGGAACTTGATGGATTGCAAACAGAATATGGTGATGGAAAAGAAGTCCAGGACCCAGTGCAGAAGGCAATCCACAGCAGAGATTTTAGGCCTCACTCTGGGTGCACTGTGAAGTGCCACAGGGACTCAAGTGGCAATATCTGCATCCAATTGGTATGGAAGCCATGTTTATTGAGCTAATTGTAAAAGTCTTATTCTGGAGATGGCCTATTTCCTTAGGATTTTTTAATAAAGATATGTCTGATCTCAACAAAAACTGAAAGCACGCATGTGTTTGGCCAAATATCACTAAAGATGATCACAGGCTCACCTCTGTGCTTATGAATGAACTTTCTGCTTTCCTCTTGAGCCTTGATCAAGTCAACACACAGACACTGAGTCTAGGATTAGTAGAGAAAGACTGGAAGGGGGATTTTAACATGATGTAATTGGATGTGAATCGTTAATTACATCACAAAACTTAATGCACAAAAAAGCAGAGTCTCTGCAGCTGAGTTGAATTAGTTCCTCAACCAAAAGAAATTAGACTGCAAGTCAAAAGACTAGCAAAGACCAGAATGCTAAGTGTACAACGGTATATTTCATTTGGGCTCCACCTGCTGAGCAGGAAATGTTCTTTGTTTATACGGTACAACCCCTAGCTGTCCCCACCTTGTTCAAAACCTGCCAGCCGCATGCCTATCAGCTTGATGAACAGTCCTGCTTTTTTTTTTTTTTTAGTCATTTAATAATAGCTTCATAGGGATATAATCTGCATACAGTGACTGTCTTGAGTTGTGTTGTCTCAGCTAGCAATGTCCTCCAGACAGTCACTTAAGATGCAGTGAATTTCTGAATACTGCTTATTGCTACATATTTTTTTCAGCAAAAATAACCTCATGTAACAGGTGCAGGAAACTTAAAATTAAGGGGTCACCAAAAAAAAATGGTTTCTTCACTCCTTTTCCAGAAGAGAAACTTCCCTTTAAAATGTGAACTATTTTTTCTGTAAGGAAACGCCCACCCCCTACTAATCACAGACAAAATGTGACCATCTTGTTCTCCCCAGGGACAGACCAGGGTTTACTATCTGGTCTACATGGCCTGTAAAGCTGATCAGCTGCTTCCTTCCTGAAAATTGCCCTCACATGGCTAGATTGGTGGTCATGTCAGAAATGGAAAACGTGTAATTCCACATCCTGGGGAAAGCCAGAATGACAACTACTAGCTATTTAGGAAGTAAATGCTTTCAGTCAGAGTGTAATGGAGCTCTTTGCTTTTCTGTCTCCACTATTCCATTGACCTGGCTTTTGTCTAAATTTCTATCCATCTGTGCCTCTGCTAAGACAGTGTGCAGAGACTGTGAATTCGAATTGGTCAAGTTTGTCATTTGGTTTATGAAAGTTTTGGACTAGGAAGAGGCCGGAACTGTTGTCTATGATGACATGCTTATAATGAGATCTGTGCATTTGAATGTTAGCAAATGTCCAGTTCCCATCAGCGGGGATGTACACACACCTCATCGCCACACTCCCCATCCATTTCAGCCATATGGATTTGCAGTGCCTGCCAATATGTGGTCCAGTTAAGATAAGCAAGGCTTCCAACACCTTCCTGAATGGAGTGAATGATTCCAGAAAAAGGAAAGGTTGTAAAAATGCAGAAATGGCTCTATCATTCAGGAATTAGGCTTCGTCTCAAGACAATTTTCCTTTCCTTGAGGCCACTGAAACGGAAAGAACCCAGGCTCCTCTAGAATTATGTGTTTTTGTTGCCATAAGAGTGAGGATGGAATTAACTATCCTCGGGTTGAAGGCATCTATCCTCTGTCACAAATACCCCAATTTGGCCACTCTGTGGGGCCAAGAGCTATATCTCTATTCACATTCTATCTGTCATTCATAATAGGAATCTTGACCCTAGGAGGTACCTAAAAAAAATACTATTGGGTTATCGAATTAACATTCCCCCTTAAGAAATTGTCAGAATTCCCCTGATGATACTTTTGGGTGCAGATCCTATAACTCTTCATCGCCTCCTATTATCTGGTAGGCAAGTGAGTCTTCAGGATTTTATTGGGCTCCTCACAGACTATCAGGCCTTATGGAAGACATGATCCATCACTTAAATGATGTGAGTCACTTGACAAAGGTTGATTGAGGGTGCCAGGTATCATCTAGGTGTGTTAGATATTGCAGGGAGCAATGCAATGTCCATGCCTTTGTGGAGCTTACTCTTGTGAATGGATAGAGATGGACAGCAAATAGATGATGCAACAACATGAGAAATTTCGAGTGGGGATAAGAGCTTTAGCAGAGCACTGGAATCAGGTGGCGTGATTAGATTGGCTACTTGCTGGCTTCTCCAGATGGGGTGGTGTCACAGAAGGCCTCTCTGAGTAAGTGATGTTTCAGTCAAGATCTGCATAATAAGGAGCCTACTTTGTGAAGGTGGAAAGGATGAGCACTTTAGATGGAAGGAACAGCAGGTGAGAAGCCCCTGATGTGATAAAGAATGGAGCTGGTACATTCGAGGGATAATACCAAGGCTGGTGGGGGAGTGCAGACGAGGGCAAGGGCAGCCACATGAGCTCGAGCGGGTGGGCAAAAGACAGATCAGGTTGCGAGGAGTTTGGGATTTACTTTAGGTGGAATGAAAGCCGCCGGAGAGATTTAAGCAGAGGATTTTCATGATCTGACTTACATTTTCCCAAGATCTCATGTGGAAGCAGAAAAGTCTGTAGAATGAGAGTCAACAAGTGAGTGGTGGAGTAGAATGGATGGTTTGAGGTGTTTTAGAGTTAACAGGACTCCCTGACGGAATGCTTGTGGAGTGGAGGGAAGGAAGGAAGGAAATGCCTAGCTTTGGGAGTAAACACTCACTGAATTAGGGGCAGAACGGCTGGCTCAGGTCCCGCTTGGTTGTTTCCAAATATATGAGACAGCTGACTGCTGTCCATTCACCGCTCCTGGGGGGAGGCCTTCATTGCCAGGCAGAGACTGGTTGTGTCTGCGGGTTCCCAAGCACTGGACCAAATTGTGTGTGGAGGGATGGCCACGTTTCAAGATGCTTGCGAACAAGTGATGAGAAAACCAAAACAAACAGAAAGGTCCTAAATGGAAATTAGAGATATTCTGGCCAACAGAAGATTGAGCAAATGCAGCCAATTTTAGATAATACTACACTTACATGAGACAAAGGCAGGCCCGAAGTTCCCGTAAAGTATTGCTATTTTGTGACATTTTGAGATTGGCTCCTGCTGCTGTGGGTATTAAGCTTGTATTACCATCTTCTCCTTAAACATATAACTCTAAAAGGATGTTTGTGTTCTTAAGTGTAATTTTATTATATCCAAGAGGTACTTTTTTTCATCCTTGCCATATGTAATTACAAGTGAATAATGAAACTCATTAGGAAAACAAAATTCCCCTTTCAGTAATTTTCTTTACAGCAGACTTCTCTGGAATATAGTTCCTCTTACTTCGAACCATAATCCAGGACCATTCCATAGTCTATTAGCTAATAAAGACCTTTCTGTGCCCTGGTCGTCAAAGTCAAGATGGGATGTAGTTTTCAAGGGATGAAAAAGAACATTCATTAAACTGTGCTCACATAATGCGTGGAGCAAGATTTCAGATTATCTCCCGTCTAAACCTATTCAATGGCAAGTAACCTCTCTGCTATTATAAGCGAGAAAGAACTGGAGCTCTTGGACAGTGAATCTCTCTGGTTCCTTTTTGTTTGTATTTTTACAGTCCCAAATAGAAACAATATATATGTTTCCCTTCTCCACATTTTATTTTTGGAAAATCTGGAGAATGAAATGCCTTCAGTTCAGCCACATGACTCCCATTAGCTTTAATGGGAGAAAGGCATCTTCATGAAGGAAGAGAATCATCCCAGAGTGTATAAATAACAGCCGCCCCGTGGCCACGGAGAGGCCTCACCACAGCACACATCAGCTGTGTCCTGGGGTCAGGTCCTGTCCAAATCTGACCCTACTCGGGATGGGTTGAGATTGAACCATTGGGGTCCCTTGGGAGCTCACCACTCAGAGGCTCCAGCTCTGGGTGGGGTGGGAGCTGCTGTGCTTGTTGGGAAACCCCTTGCATTGCTGATTCTCAGTGCTTTTTCTCCCTCTGTTCTGGGACATACCTGTGTGACCCTGGAAGGAGTCCCATTGTGACTAGATGTTTCTGAAATATTCCAAATATCTTTATGCATGGGTTGACCTTGAAAGACTTTTTGTTGCCCTTTGATGCCTGGGTTGGTGGAGTTTTGGCACCGATCTCACTGCGTGTTCCTCTCCCCTGTCCCCATCCCAGTGCAGGTATTCATATGCAGCTGAATAGGACTGAAGTGGTCAGGGCATCTCTGCAAATTTGAGGGGAGAAAGGTGCAGAAGGGCCAGGGGCTGGTGTTGTCTTCTTCCACCTGCTTTTCATCTGAAGCTCCCCTGGAGGTCTCAGATCTTCTCCAGCCCCTGCAGGTGGTTCCATATCCTTCTTTCTCTCTCTCACCTGATCCCCAGCAGAAAAGCTCCTGACATGGCATAAGGAGGGAGATGGCACATTCAAGGGACAGACTAAGCCCCATGGGGCTGAAGAGCAGAATCCCCTCCCCCAGAGCCCCTGCAGGCCCACAGAGATGGCTGAGTTTGCTCTATCCAAAGGCCAGCAATTATCTTGCCATATAAAGTGACCGCAAAGCATAACCCACATTGACCTTCCCTGGCCTCCTAGTGAATTTGGCACAATAGGCAGGAAATAGCAGTCTGGGCATTCGAGTGGGAAATGGGTCAAAGTTTGAGCTGTCTTCCTGCCTCTGTGTGTCCTTGGGTGTATACTTTCCCCCTGCCCCCAGATCTGAAATAAAGGACAAGGTCCATCCATATGACTTTTAGTTTTGTGCCTTGGGTATGAGCCACCTTAGGGCCGAGTACACTGTAACAAAGGCTCACCCTTGCACGCTGCCTTATTCTCTCTGTGCGTAATGTCCCAGTTTGTCCTCGTGGAGCAGGGTGGTTATTATCCATTGTATAGATGAGTGACTTAAGGCCAGGTGGACTCGGTGATTTGTTGCACAGTCACAGTTAATGGGAGGCAAACCCAGGCTGGAGTGGATCACAGATCTCTGGTGTGCAATTCCAAATCCTTCTTATCATTCATATTCCAAATGCCTTCCGCCTCTCTGAAATGATGTCATGTTGCAAACTTGGCCATCCTGGGAGAATTGATGCCATGCTCTCTCTGAGGGACCCTGCAGTTACCTTGTTAACAGAGCTGACCTTGGTGGGATTCTCAGTAGCTGATGACCCTTCTCCACTTATCAACAGATGGTGGGAAACTGGGAATGGTGCTGAGATGCATCAGGATGTTTTAATAAATACGGAGCAGGATTTTACAAACATGCTTATGCCATTTCTGGTACATCAACAAATACAGAGATAGGGAGTCATATTACAGAGTTTTTACTGAGACGTGTCTTTCAACTGTATGAAAAACTGCAACTCTTGGGAAGATTTTAAACCTCTCACAAAAGACTTTTTTAAAGTTCAAGTTTAACCTAATTTTAGACTTACAGAAATGGTACAGATATAATACAAAGAGTTTTCTTGCATGCCTCACCCTGCTTCCCCTAATGCTAACAAGTAAGATGTTGACCATGACCATTTAAAAAAAATTATTTCTTAAATAAACCATCTGTAAAACCTATAGACTCGCTGCCTGAAAACTCACTTTTTAAAGGGTGCTGTAGTTACTCTACAGCTTGACCCAAAAGACTTCTTTGAAAGGCATCAAGATGAGAAACAAAGATGGCTCAGAGTTTGTAGGAACTGGATAGAACCCAGTGGGAAATATGGTGATTTCCCTTCCTAAGAGAAGCTTTGGAAAGCCTGATTGGTTTCCTTTGGGCTTTTAAATCTCTAAAACCCCCAATCACCTATCTTTTTTTCCTACTCTCCTACTATTTTGAAATCAAGGATAAGTTGAATATCCTGACCAGAAAAAGAGGGGGGAGGCAGTGGTATGGGGAGAAAAGTGTGCATCCTACACTAATTCAGTATAATTCACTGCCAATGGTGCAAGTTTATATAAAATGATGCTCAGCTATATTAGCTGAACATTTGAAGTTGTCAGAAGGAAGTGATTTACTCTCCTAGCCAACATGAGACCACTGGAAGAATAAAAGTACATGGGATCTCTCTCCTTTCCCTAGGCTCATATATTAGACATCAGCTCAGAAAAAGCTTGCAATTTTTTAGCAATTTTGCCTTTCCCACATTGCTCCAAAATGACGATTTTTAATAAGACAATGATAAGCTCACTTTCACACACACAAAAATCCCTCCCTTCTTTGGGCATGAGGAAAATGCTTACTAGCTGCAGATACTCACCATAGCATTTAAGAAACAGTTAAACATATTTCCATTTTTCTGTACCTAAGTGATCTCTCGGGGCAAGCCCATAAACTAAATATGTTTTGTTTCTTATGAATTACTCTCAGCGATGAGAAATAAATAACTCAGGAAATCCACATAAAATGGGAGTAATGGGAAAACAGAGCATTTGTCTGGTGTGACACCACCTGTTTATTTCATTGGGAGATGATGGTCATTCAGGAGGGGACAGGAGCCGAAAGGACAGGATGGGTGTGAGCATTGCTCCTAGGAGATGCAGGCAGAGAAAGCCAGCCGGCATCAGGGTGTCTGCATGATGACTGCAGCCTGGCCAGCCCGGATTCAGGCTTTGTGTTGCTTGATTTATTCTTCGTTACTATTTTCGGGTGGCATGTGCTTTTCTTCAGAGGCCCTGGGGAACCTCTCCAATTCTGATTTTCAAAAATAGTTCTTCAAAGGCCACAGCATTCTTAGAAGAAGATGCACACAGGACCATGTGTTTCCAACTGAGTTTGGTTTGACACGATTGAGGTTTACACCAAGTGTCTGGGAAAACCAGAAAAATGATGTCAGCCAGGCAAGGAAGTGCTTCCAGCAGTCCCAACAGCACTGAGAAGTAGAACCCGGAGCCTTTTCCACGGGAATCCTACAGCCTTGGAATTCACTTCCTTTCCTGACATGGAACCCGTGGAGGTATTTATATCTTCCCCAAATGATGTTTCCAGATCTTGTAATGGAAACGAGTGTCTGCCTGGGTTGGAGGGAGGAACTGGGCTGAATGGGAGAGTCAGGAAGTGGAGGTATTGTGTAGCAGGCAAGCCTGTCTCCTTCCTGGCTCCAACCCCACTGAGCAGCAAAACAGGGATTCCTTACAGCCAGGGTCCCGAGAGCACCAGGGGCAGTTGCCTGGGAACTGGAAAGCATCTCAAGAACGGGGTTTCTGCGGGCCGAGCCCTCAGGCGTGTTATAGGACCTCTAACTTATACCCCGCACTTTTGGCCCGAGCTTTCATCTTCAATATCAAGCACTTCAGATCGGCTCTTTAATTGTGTTTACGTCCTTCACGACTCAGCACGAAATCAATCAGTTTCTGGCTTTAGTCCAGGACCACAGAGTGAAGGTTGTAAGGATTTGCTGCTTCCAGGACCTGATGATTCCCATCTTCATCGTAATTGTATTAAATAGGTCCTAAGCAGGTTCATACAACGATGTTCTACTTTCTGAACAGAAGGGAAAACGTGGTATATATTCAGATCATGGCCAGAAAACAGCAGTCCAAACCGCACTGGCACTCGTGCTAATGCTGAAGGCAGCATCACCACGTGGCGGCTCTGTTTGTCCCCTGTTGTGTCAACATCCAGCATCCACGTATAGAAGCTGTTGTGGGGGTGAGGGTGCTCTAAAATGTAGGACCATCAGGGCACCCGGGTGGCGCAGTCAGTTAAGTGGCTCCGGTCATGATCTCAGGGTCCTGGGACTGAGCCCTGCATTGGGCTCTGTGCCCAGCAGGGAGTCTGCTTGTCTCTCTCCTCTGCCCCTCCCTCTGCTTTCTCTCTCTCTCTCTCTAACAAATAAATCTTTAAAAGATAAAATAAAATGTAGGAGCGTGAAGATCTGCCTGTATGTGGACTGTCTAGGGCCGAATGCCAGATTGTAGGGGTGGAGGTGCTGTGCTGGTCATTGGCTATAGGACGAGCATTGGAGTAGGGGTGATGGTCATGATTGTAGGAGGGATGTGGTAGTGGAGGTGATATCACTGGTTGCAGGAGTGGAGGGCAGAGTGGAGGTGATGTCTGGGTTTTGGGGTGGAGGTAGTGGTCACTGGCTGTAGGCGTGGAGGTGATGGTCATTGGTTGTAGAGGTTGTGGGTTGTGGTGGAGGTGATGTCACTGGTCATAGGAGTTGAGGTGATTTCTTTGGCTGAAGGAGCAGGAGTGATCTCATTGGCTGTGGAAGTGGAGGTGATGGTCATTGGTTACAGGAGGGGGGCTTACGTGGATGGTCCTTCGTGCGAGGGCATTAGTTTTGTTGTTTTCACCGCTGCATCTCAAGTGTCCTATAACAGTACCTGGCACATAGGTGCTGGTAAAGGGTTGAAGATTGGGAAGTCAGGCATTTTCTTTAAGGGAGCAGGAGCGACTGAAAACAAACTTTCTCCCTCTCTGGAGTACTAAAACCTCCGATGAAGGTGATGGGATGAGACCTAGAAGCCCCCAGCCCTGCCACATGCACGCACGTGAACACACACACATGCCCAGCAGGCACTTCACTTTGCAGGAGCCTTGACTAAGATTCTCCTCTGCTGCTCCCTTTGACATCTGGAAGATTGGCTGGATTTTAAAAAATTTTTATATCAGTTTTTAACATGCGGCATCACCTCCTTGGTAATTGTCTGAGCACCCAAGAAAAGCAAGAGGAGAAGGGGAGATGAAAGCCTGCCAGCATTATCAAGCAAAGTGGAAAGAGCGGCCGTCAGCAGCTATAAACTTCTCCAAAAAAAATAGTGTGTTGATGAACCTGTGTCTTTCTGTATCTCTGGTGTGGAAGCGGGTGATCCTGTCCAGTTATAAGTGATACCCGAAATGGAAATGGAAAAAAAAAGGGAAAAGTGGATAATTCCACAGGAAATGTACCCTCCTTCCCAGAGAAAAATCACTGTGAACATTTTTGAGTGACAGCTTGTCAGTGATTTTAATTTTTTATATGCTTTCCTATATTTCAAATGTGCTCATGTATTGCCTTTGTAATTTGAAAAAAAAAAAAGTTTTTTTTAAAGGAAGTACACCTTAATGAGAAAATTATCTTCCCCAATGGCTGCTTTGGGGAACTTTTTCATCAAGATTTTTTTTTTCTTTTCAAGATTTGTTTATTCATTACTTTAGAGAAAGAGCACAAGTGGGATGGGCAGGGGGGAGGGAGAGAGAATCCCAAGTAGACTCTGCACGGAGCCCAACGCGGGGCTCGATCTCATGACCATGAGATCACGACCTGAGCCGAAACCAAGAATCCGATGCCCAACCAACGGCACCACCCGGGCTCCCCTAGCATCAGGTTTTAAGAAAAGGCTTTTCTTGTGCTTCAGGAGTAGGAGTCATGCTTTGGGATAAAAGATCATGGACGATCCAATAACCGGGGACTGACTTCCCGGAGTGTAAGGTAGAAAGGTGTGATCTAATCCTGACCTAAAACCGGTGTCTCTTGATCACCACGTGCAGTGTGATGCGTTCAAGGTAATCACGTTACAGAAAACAGGCATATATGTGTGCACGTGTGCGTGCGTTTTGATTTCTGCCTTCAGAATACTTTTTGTATATCCGGAGGCTTTTGCTCATCAGCCTTAAGACCTCTAGGATTATGACATAATTAGAAAAACAGTTCTATTTATCCAGTGCCCTTGCTAGATAGCCTCTGGGAGAGGAGGGATATTACTCACTGCCCTTCGCAGGAATTGCACATATGAGCCTTCGCTGCAAACGAGACTTGCGTGTGCTCTTCCCCACATGGTGTTTTGCAACTTGACCCTAGAACAATAGTAATGAACCTCCTGCGTTGTTCTGCTCCCTGAATACAGAGGTCCTCTGATCCCTGCGCGGGCATATTTGTGTCCTGACACCATGTAGACGTCTGAACAACATAATAGCCCTGGCCTCCCCTCCCCGACCCTGGGCCGAGGTTCCAGAAAGGGAAGGCTCTTCTTGCAGAGGGTAGGGGCTGCCCCCACTTACAAGTCAGCTGTATTTCTTGGTGGCCGCCCCCTCCCCCGTTAGGTCTGCTGCTCTAGGGCCAGACGGGGTTGTGATGTTTGATGCATAAAGCAGAAGAGACCTGTTTACTGTCTAGCAGGAGCTGGCACTGGCAGGAAGTCTCATTTCCGGAGAAGGAAGGGCCTCGTTCCTGGTGGCTTTCCTGCGGCCCAGCCGCCTTGGGGGCGCCCCTGCATCCTTACCCTCTGACTCTTAGGCTGCCTGTCTGCTCCCCTGGGCCCTGCCGGTCCTCCCCTTTCTCTTCCCCAAGGCGACCTGGCTCGGCTCCTGCTCTGGGCCTTGGCTCAGGAGCCCGTGGGTCCCCGACACGGCCTCCCTGCTGGGAGCTGTTTATCTCATCTGCTGCCTGCCCCCCTCCCCTCTTCGGACCCCCTTCCTAGGCTGTGACAGCTGTACGTAGAAGCTGAACCTAAATATGTTGAAACAATTATTGGCTGATTTTGAACAGAAGTCTGGATTGGGTGGGGTGCGGGGTCCCATGCGGACACCCATTTCCACACAAGCTCTAGTCTGCAGCCAGACGATGAAGGCTTGACGCATGAAAAAAAGAAGACCTCCACCAGCCCTGCTCGTGGCCAAATGCTCTTCTTTTATTTTCTCTCTTGGTTGTTTCTTGCGGGGGCCACCAATGGACTTGACCTTCTGTGAGTTGTAATGGAGGTGCTTGGAGGTTTTCTCTCTCTGGTGAACAGAGCAAAGCACTTGCTGGAGAAGTTGTGTGCACCCTCCCTCCCAACAGCCTGTGCACCCCCACAAATTAGCATGCACCCTGCAGAGACTGCCCTGTCTTACCCCTGGGCAGCAGCGTGCCAAAACTGGAGACAGCAAAGTCAAGGAGAGTCCGCAACTGACCCAGGGTGCCACTCAAGGTGGCTTTGCCATCGACTGACACACGGTCCCATCAAGCTCGCTTCTTTGGTTTCCAGTGAGGTGCTGTGCTTACGGGGTTTGCTGGAGGAGAACCCACAGGGGAGGCAGGAAGGTGAGCTACGTAAACTGTACAGAAAATGCAGACATAAGAGCTTTAATAAGGAGGTGATGGTTGGGCGGGGGCAGTCGGGGCTTCAGTGCAAATAGCTGTCCTGTAGGAGATCCTCAGGCTGGGTCTGTGGTTGAGTTTAGAAACTTGTGTTTATATCATTGACCCAGAAACATGGACAGAAACAAGCTTCAGTTACTCTAAGACCCAGGCATTTGTAAGATGGTCCAGCTTTTGAGGGGGAGAAATATCCCCATCAGGAACATTGAAATGTGGGAGCAAACATGGGCCTTGGATTCAAGGAAGCTGGCTTAGTTCAGAACTGTCTCTTTGCCTAATTGTCTGGGTTCCGTCTGTTTTAAGAAGGCAGGAAGGTGCGCAGACGTAACCCAAACCCTTAGACAGGACTTTGCTAGGAGCCGAGTTCCATCTTCAACGCCAAAACACCTTAGAACAAAAATCTAAACTAATGTGGAGATAAATGACTCTAAAATGTGCTCTGTATGTGACTTTCCTGCCTCAGGCTCTTGAGCATCCCCCAGACAACTGTCCTCTCTGACTTGTGTGTCTGTTTTTTTTTATTTTTGTTTGTTTGTTTGTTTCTGCTCTTCCTTTGTGATTCACTGTTGGAACCTGGCTGCTGTGCTGGTCCTTCTCCTTGGCAACCACTGCTCCATCCCAGCATCTGTTGTGAGCCAGGTTGTCAGTCAGGACCGTATGTCAATGGGTGGACTAGTGGCTCAGTAGGGGCTCATCTAAGAACATAAAATATTATAGGAGCACCTGGGTGACTCAGGTGATTAAGCGTCCGACTCTTCACTTTGTCTCAGGTTCTGATCTAGGGTCATGACATCGAGCCCCACGTCAGGCTTTGTGTTGGGTGTGGAGCCTGCTTGAGATTCTCTCTCCCTTTCCCTCTGCCCCACCTCCCTACCCCCCCCACTTGTATGCATTCTCTTCCTCTCTCTCTCTTAAAAAAAAAAAATCAAAGATGCATTGCCTTAATATTTGGGAAGAATCCGGGACATATCTTTTTTCTATCAGATTGGTTCATTATGATATTTTCTGGCCATTGGAGGTAAAGTGTCTTGGGGAAGGGGCACCTTCTCATCATTTCATGCTAAGGGCCTGCATGGGCTGGTGGTGCCGTCGCCTGGCCCAGAGTCACGTCTTTTAGGTTGGCCACGATGCTGTGTGTGTCCAGGAGGCCCCCCGCTCCCCTCCCTGCCCAGCGCTTGGGTCAGCCCAGGGCCCGCATCTCACCGCAGAGAAGTGTCCCACTGTAACTCACCCCTGGGCTTACAGTTATGCACGCTGAGGGCAGAAACAGAAAGCACAGAGCAGCCCACTCCCCCCGGGTCTCTTCCTGCTGGCCAGCCCTGCCTGCTGCCCAGACCCTGGTCAGCCCCTTGTCATCCGGACTCATTCGTGGCTTACCTCTGTCTTCCCCAGAATCACGCCCCATCAGCTCTCAGGGAAGCTGTGGCCGAGCCCGCCTGCTGATCTCTCTCCTCCTGGAAGCTTTTGAGTAACAGGTGCAATGACCTCCTCACCTGAAAACAACTAGCTTTGAGCTTGCTATTGGTATTGGAAATATATTGTTTATGGATACTGACATAGGTGGGAAAATTATACACAAGATAATCGTGACTGTTGGGCAGGATCTTTTGTTGCTTTCTATTCACCTCCTGGAGCATGGCACAGTTCTGGATAGGTGAGTCTTCTGGATACTCAAGCTATAGAAGACCAACCTGTAGGGTAATGCATTTTATTTTATTTTATTTATTTTATTTTATTATTTTATTTTTTTTTATTTTTTTTTAATTTTTATTTATTTATGATAGTCACACAGAGAGAGAGAGAGAGAGAGAGGCAGAGACACAGGCAGAGAGAGAAGCAGGCTCCATGCACCAGGAGCCCGACGTGGGATTCGATCCCGGGTCTCCAGGATCGCGCCCTGGGCCAAAGGCAGGCGCCAAACCGCTGCGCCACCCAGGGATCCCCTATTATTTTATTTTTTATTTATTTTATTTTATTTTATTTTATTTTATATTTTATTTTATTTTATATTTTATTTTATTTTTATCTTATTTTATCTTATTTTATTTTTTATTTTTTTGATGTGATTTTATTTTTTGATATGATTTAAGATTTTAAGATTTTATTTTTAAGATTTATTTTTAAGATTTTATTTTATTTTTAAGATTTTATTTTATTTTTAAGATTTTATTTATTTATTTAAGAGAGAGAGACCACAAGTGGAGAGGAGGGGCAGAGGGAGAGGGAGAAGTAGACTCCCCCCGCCCTGAGCAGGAAGCCAGACGTGGGGCTCCATCCCAGGACCTGGGATCATGACCTGAGCCAAAGGCAGATGCTTCACCCACCGAGTCACCCAGGCACCCCAGGGTGATGATGCATCTGAGAAGAGGCAACAGAGGGAATGTGACTATTTCAAGGAAACCCGCGGCGCCCCAGCTCTTCCAAGTTCTGGCTCAGGAAGGAGGCTTTGAGTTTGAGTCCAAGAAATAGAAAATGCCTGTTAGAGGCTGCAGCTTTATTCACACCTCTCTTAAGACTCTCAAGACGGCCAGGGCCTGCAGTGCAGTGGGCCGTCACCGGGCTGATAGGGTTTAGGGTCGAGGGCATGAATCGAGCACTCTCAGTCCTGCCCACATGCAGGGCATCACGGGGAGAAAGCGAGTGCGCCTCTTGCTCTGTGCAGGGCTGCCCGAGGACAGGGTCACGGCTGATGGTTGCACTTTTCAGAATCCACAGAAAGAGAGCTGGTCAAGAAGTTGTCAGAAGCGTCCTTCTCAGACTGCATATTTTTCTCTTCTCCAGCACATAAACTACTTCCTACTTTCTGGGGGGTTTAACTCTTCCACGTCACGAGTGGACCACCCGACTTGCACACAGTGGTTTACGTAAGAATTTACTTAAAACCGGACAGGTCGCTATAGGTCGCTGGGTCAGTGTCCCTTAGAGAGCCTGACACCCGTGTGGAAGGAGCAGATCGGGGACTGCACCACTGATCGCTGATTTTGTTTTTGATTCTTTTAAGAGAGCTGCTTGTAAAAGGAAGCAACATTGAAAGGAATAACCATTTTGAGACTTCTTGCATATGACATCTTGTGCTTAACCAGAATTGATGGTTTTCGAAATAAAAGTTTAGAAAGTTCTGTACAAATGAGCAAAACCCAGCCTTTGCCAGAGGATGCCATAGGTCATCTCCAAATGACAGGGCCATAAAAAACCTGTCATTTTCTTAGTACCTCCAATGTACTAGGACCCACGAGGTGCTCCATGTCATTTTGTTTTTGTTTTTAAAGATTGTTTGTTCACAAGAGACACAGGCAGAGAGAGAAGCAGGCTCCCCATGGGGAGCCCGATGCGGGACTCGACCCCAGGACCCCAGGATCATGCCCTGAGTCGAGGGCAGATGCTCAACCACTGAGCCACCCAGGTTTCCCTCATTTTGTTTATAAGAACATGGAAATCTGGCTTTATCCTCTATTGATTCGCTTGCCCTAGACCCCAGAGCCACCTTCTCTCTGTTCTTTCGGCTGCCCTGAGCTGCACATCACCACATTTAACCTGTTAAATTTAACCTGTTCATTGTCAGGGATGCCAGGGCTCGGGCACAGGGGCTCCACCGAATTGTGGACAACTGAGATATTTTAAGAGAGGCCCCCGTTCTAATCAGTGCCAGGGAGTCATGGGCTCATTTCCTTTCTGTGTATGACATTTGAGAAAATCTTGCAAGAACCTTCTAAGAGTCCTTATTATCCCAGCAGTACCTGGGACTTTTTCCTCCCCAGCGCACAAGGAGGCAATCTGACACATGCCCCTGGCAGCGGGGGCTCTGTCTCCCTAATATCTCCCAACATAGGAGATGGTGCCGGCTGAAGAGTCACCGCCTTACTTAAAATGAATAACTTTAAAACATTTATGGAGTATTCCAGAAGAAAAAAAAAAAAGGCAAAATAAAAACCAAGAGTATAAAACAGGCAAACAGTGAAAAGAAAGTCTGTCTCCCACCCGCAGTTCCTGGTCCTGCGCTGCCCTCGAGGTTCCAAGGTGCCTAGCACCTCCGAGCTCTTTCCAGGGATGTCCTGACTACATAAGCACTTACCCAGGGAAGCAGAGCTGATGCACGGCCCCACATTTTGCTTCGTTCACCTGAGATTATTGCACATCTACACGAGCATTTGCCCTCTTCTCTCCCCTTGTTGCAAAGCGTGGAGGCACCTGGTTCTAGTAGTTCCCCGTTGAGGGACAGAAGGTGCTCTCTAGACTTTAGGTATTACCGTGTGGCAACGAGCAGCATGTCGTACACATTTTCGATCCACTGCTTTATGAGAAGTGAGCACCGTGACCTCATAAATTACCTCCTACGTCCGTACTCGCCGTTGTACACAAACTCCATCAATGCTTCTGCATCAATAATGACAGGCAACATTTATTGAGGGCGTATCGTGTGTTAGGTGCTGCGCTAAACACCTTACATGGATCAGTATTTTTTTCATATTATCTCGATTTTAATTGCTGTAACATTATCCTATAAAAATTGTCTATATAAATGTGTTATTATATACATATATGAACTTACTCTGAAAATAGCTATAATAATATTTAATGTGATTACCTCGTGATAGTATTACCTCGATTTCATAGGTGGGGCTAGATACCTTAGAAGTGATAGAGGTGGGATTTGAACCCGGGTACTCCGGCCGCACGGTCAGTTGCTAAACCACCACTCTGTTGCCTATTATCAAGAAAGCCACCTGAGTTTCTAAGGGATTTGGTGAGCACAGTGAATGCCCAGGCTGAATGCCCAAGAGTGGCGTATACAGTGGAGCTCTTCAGTGAGCTGGGGGGACGTCCTAGCTGGAACAGTGACCACGGACTGAATGCCACCAGAACCCTCCAGAGGCGGTCCTGCAGCCTGAGTCCCTGTCCCCAGACGAGCAAGGTGTGCAGAAGTCAGTACCTTTGATGGGCCCTCATCAGATGTTTTGAGCACAACTCTTGTTTTATTTTTAGTAGAAACAAAGGTATTTTCTGGAAGCAGCAAGAAGCAACTGAGAGAAGCACGTGTGACTTTGTCTGCTCCCCCAGTGGAACACAAGCTGGTTAAAGATTTCCTTCCCGATGAGTATAGCTCTCCAAGCAACTGCTGTCAGTCTAGCAACTTCTCTGAGCCTTCAGAGAGTCAACAGCAAAGCCTCCTGAAATCCAGAATCCCTTTATCCGGGTTTCTTTGCCCCTTACAAGATTTATGCACACCTCCACAGGAAGACAGTGGTGTTCAGATAGAAAGAGAGTTCCCCAAAGGTAAGGAGCAAGGGAGGCAGGGTTGAGGTGATTCCTCCTTGATATTCTAACGGAAAACGGTTTGATGCCTTCCTGAGCCCTGGTTCACACAAGCCCACCTCGTAAAGCTGCCCCTGCTCCGCTGTGGGAGTCGAGAGCAAGCAGGACCAGCAGGTTTCCGTGGTGGGTGAGTTCTCCCTCCTAAGTGTGGAGAAGACAACCCTGTGTAGGTCAAGGGTTCCAGCCCTGCTGTGTGCAGGGTCCGTATCGACTAAGACCAAGAGGAAGGCCACTCCCAGGTGCATGGCTGGCTCCCAGGCTTAGCTAAGGAAGATTTGAGATGCTGATGTGGCCGCTCTGAGGTCCACCAGGCTGCCCATGGTCCTCTGTGACTGGCTAGCTAGGAACAGGGCCGAGAGGTGCAGGCCTCACAGTGCCCTCCAGGTAGGTCCCAATCCGACCCTCGCCCAGAGGAAGGGAACCAGGAATTCCAGCCAGGCCATCCCTTCCCTAAAGGCCAAGCAGCTGACCCCTACTCCTACTGCAGTGAGCACTGATCTATAAAGGAATATAAAGGTAGAATAGAAAAGAGATCTGTGGTGCCCAGTTTTCAACGAGAGAATTTAGATCTCCTGTTGCTCTGAAGGTTTTCCCAAACTTTGCTCTGGATGAGGAGAGAAAGAAACCCACCAGGTTATATGGCGTTGGGATAGAAAGGTTAAAATGGCTATGGTAGTTGATTAAAACTGATTTCACTTGGGAGCTGAGTTAATCCCTTGCTCCTCTTCCATTAATACATGAAAGAAGCATTTATTAAATACCTACTGTATGCACACCTACCGCGTGCCACTCACTGTGCTCAGAGCTCCCTACCTTCCAGGTGGTGTCAGCCCAGGGCTGGAGACACCAGGATCCTACCTGTGTGCTGAGCAGTCAGGAAGCTGCAGGTGGCCACAGGGGCTCCAGGGAGGGGCTGGGCGAGACCTCCCCCTTGAGGAAATGATCCCAAGCAGGGGTTTGAAAGCCAATTGGATGCTTATAAATCAGACCTGAGGGTGAAGAACACTGCAGACTGGGGGAAGGGCACACACACAGCAAAGAGTTGATGGAAAGGATGTGGTTGATTTGGGATCCAAAGGGCCAGAGTGCCGGGGACAGGGGAGGGGCTTAGTGGGAGTCTGAGGTCATGCGGTCAAGTTGGAACGTCCTTAAAACCCACTCAGGGGGCTTGGACCAAAGGTAGGGCCAAGCCCTTGAAGGACAGAGATCGAATTAGATTTACTCCGAAAGAGATTGCCTACTGGATGGTGGGGGATCAGGGGGAAGAAAGGGAGAGGGTAGGGCTGGGGGCTGAGACCCCCAAGACTCCGAGGAGGAGCACAGACTGGGGAGGAGAGGCCACAGTCGTGGAGAGTTTCACAATACTAGGGAGCACTGATGTGAGCACCGATGAAGGTGGGCGTGCCTGCACCGGCCTCGGGTTGCGGGGCCTGGTGGTGGGGTGCAGGTGGGAAAGGATCTAAGGCCCTGTGGCGTCCCTGTGGATGAGCTGAGCCAGGAGGAAGTTCACGGCAAGAAAGGGGAAGAGTGTGGGGGGAGGTGGAGTTAACTCCAGCAGCAGGGGACTTGGGGGATGGATATGGGGGCAGGTCGGTTGGGCTGAAAGCAGGGATGGGGCGGGGGGGGGGGGGGCAACAGGGAAATCCTCCAAAAAGAACAGGAGCAAATGCCTGAAGGAATGGAAGAGAATGCCTTGGGAGCCTCTAAGTTGGTGGTAGAGAGTGAAAGGCGAGAGTTGGAAGTGGGCCATCCCCCGTGAACGAGCTACCCGGAGTCTGGTCTGCCTGCGGCACTTGGAGGCCTTCGGGAGCGTGGGTGGGTTTTGCACAGAGAGAGGCCCGCGGGTTCCGGCCGGAGAGGGTCCAGGCAGGAGAGGTGGCTGTTCTGGAAGGGGCTTCAGGTCAGAGATTCAGGGGACCGTAGAGATGGAACCTGGGGCCAGGTGGGCCTCCCGAGGGCCACGTCTCCTCTCCCGACAGAGCCAGAGGGCTCCCAGGCTGCTCCCATGAGGGATGCGGGGTGGATGTGACATGGTGCCACCGCCCTCGAGTGACACAGGCGTGTGAGGTTAACACGTCCTGTTATGACCCTGCCGCTGGGTGTGTGCAGCGTGTTCTGCGGGAACACAGAGCTGCGGGATGGAGCTGCTTTGGGAAGGGGGGCCGCTTCCGATGGATGTGGGCTCGGCCTGCAGGTCGGAGGTCACCGGGCCTGGGAATCAAAGGGGCTTTGTGGCTATGGGAGGGCATGTGGATGAGGAGTAAGACGCTATTGAGTTGCAGGGCTGGGGAGGCTGTGTTGGGGGGACACGGGGACAGAAGGGACAGTGTGTCCCTGATGGAGCCGTTGGTCAGTGAATACACATCAGTCCCTCCTTCCACAGGCCAGAGGCCGCCCTGCCTGAAGTGCTATTGAATCGATGTGTCCCCTGACCTTTGCCACAAGGGAATGTCAGGATGGCCTCGGGAAGGGGCCAGATCCAGCATCGAGAGACAGATCGTTCCAATTATACATGTAAAGCCAGTGGTAGTCTCTGGCAAATGAAGGGGAGGGATAAATAATTGAACACCATTTTTCTGTCTTACATCATTAGCGTAGCAAACAGAAGATAAATTAATACACTGTCCCCAAACAACTGAGCTGCAATAATTGTACAGGACACACTTAATATGAGGCCCAGAATAGAAAAGTTTCTTTTCACTGTGAACAAAGACATTCTGAGCCCTGGAAGCCGAGGGAATACCTCCACGGCGTAATTAGCCGGTCGCGAAGTCTGGCTACCCACAGACATTCCTGCCTGTGACCAGGGCAGTTGGGGGGGGGGTGGGGAGGGGGAGCGGTGGGGGCTGTTGAAGCAGGATCTTGTCGACTTAACGAGGCCCATTAATAACCCACTGGTGTTTCTACTTTCCAAGTTGTTTTCTGTGTCTCGTGGCTCTGAGGAGCCAGGAGAAAATCTTGCTGCCCCTCTAAATGGGATTCTAAATCTTCTCTCCCAGGGGATTACAAGTGCTGTGACTTGGTTGTGAAAATAAAAGAATGCAGGAAGAGTGAGGAGGAGCCCGAGCCGGCACCCCCTGAACCGGCACCCCCCAAACCAGCGCCCCCTGAGCCACCAGAGACCCCTGACCTGTCTGAAGACCATTCTGAGGGTCAGCGAACACCTGTAGGCTCCTTGACCCTGCAGGTAAGGCCCTCTGTGCACCCGGCTTGATCCCGACCGAAGGGACACCTTTCCCCGGAGAGTCCGTGGGGCACGATGTCGCTTCCACCTCTGAGACTGGAGGCTTGACTCCCCTTCATATAATGGCTGTGTGACTCTGGGCAGGTCCCCTAGCCTTTCTGGGCCTCCGTCTCACCGTGTGAGTGATGGAGAAACGATGTCTACTCTGCTGGGCTGGAAGGAGGATCACGTAATACCCCTAGTGACAATGATCACGGCAGGGACAACACATCTTGAGAACTTATGGGTGATGCAGGGCAGGTCGCTTCATAGGCATCAGAGCGTTCCATCCTCGCAGCCCCCCTCTGGGGTAGGGGTAGGGGTAGGGCCCCTATGATTTCATCCTCGTGTAAGGATATTAAGCTTTGGAAAGATGAAGGAGGTTGCCCTAAATCACATGGCCATGAGCTCAAGGATATGAAAGCTTTCATTTGGTGTCTGTTCCTGGTTGTAAAAGTAATATGTACACGTTTTTTAAAGTTCAAAATTATAGAGAGATAAGGATTAGAAGGGCAGACAACTCTGAGAAAGCCCCAGCCAGCAGCATGTTGTATAATGAGACACCCTGTCTAGGAAAGTACCCGGTATGTCACACACCTCCCTGCAGATGTGGAGATGGTGCCATCGGCTGGTCCCCGCCCCCCGGGGTCCTCCGTGGGTCCATGGTGAGAGACTCCCGATGCCCCCGAAGCAGCCATGGGCTAGAGGGCTGTTCCCGGGGGCTGTCTGTGCAGCCCCATGTGCCTGGGACCGAGGGATGGTGCCATGGAGACCAGCTGGCCAAGAGGACCCTCCTCCTGCCACAGCACCTGAGCTGCACCCCCATCCCCGCAACCTGGCCTCCCAAAGGGCTGGGAGAGGACTGGGGCGGAGGAACAGGCCCGCGACGGCAGTGCAGCAGGAGAGCCTCTGCCGAGCACCTGCTGTGCGGGGTGGGGGGCGCAGAGCAGTGGCCGCGAGGGATCCAGTGTGGGTGAGACATGGCCCAGCGTGGCCCTAAGTGCGTGCGAATCAGTTGTATGAGGCGGACTGTGAGGTTCCACGATGCTCAGGCTGGAGGGGAAGACAGGCCAGAGCTTCCCGGGCGAGCTGGAGCTCTAACTGGGGGTGTGGTGGGCTCCTACCCCAGGGGCGGAGCACCGGCCGGAGGTTTCCACGGAATAGCGGGTGAAGACCATGGAAGTCAGTGTGGAAAAAAGGGGGGGCGGCTCTCAGATCCACCCAACTGCAACGAGCCTCGGGTTGCGCATCTGTCGAATGGGGGTAAACAGACCTGCCTTCCAGAGTCAACGTGGGGGTTCCCAGAGACACCTAGAGCTCAGAGCCCAGTGTCTGACACGGAGTGGAACGCATCCGTGGACCCGAGTACATGGATTAGGGCAGGGGTGGAGCGGGGAGCGTGCTGAGGGGCAACGGGGCCACGCAGACATCCCTCCGTGAAGCTTGCAGGGCCAGTTTGCAGGGGCCCCCGGGGGGCTCAGCTGTTGAGCGCCTGCCTTTGGCCCAGGGGGTGACCCCGGGGTCCTGGGATTGAGTCCCACGTCGGGCTCCCTGCATGGAGCCTGCTTCTCCCTCTGCTTGTGTCTCTGTCTCTTTCTCTGTGTCTCTCATGAATAAATAAAATCTTAAAAAAAAAAAAAAAACCAGTTTGCAGAGGCAAAGATACTTTGCCAACTTTGTCATCCTGGGAATAGACGTTCCCATTAGCCAGGATTACGGTTTCTCCTGAAAAGGCACGTATTTTGCACTGGGTGGAGGATCTGAGTCTGTGTGTGAGGCTTCCAACCCCCAGCAGAAGCGAGTGACTCATAATCCCTTCCTTTCTTTCCCCACCCATGTGTCTTTGGAATATGCAATTCGGGGCACTTGGATTTTGGTCCTTTGGAGATTGAATGGGTGGCCAGGGAAGGAGGGGTGGGTGGCAGTGTGCCCTCTCACTGTCGGTGACCAGGGGGCCCTCGGTGCTGGCCGGGGCTGACCCGCAGGACCTGTGTCCTCATGACACGTCTCCTACAGTCTTGACAGGAGGCAGCAGCAGAAAGTCGGGGTGTGCTCACGGCCGTGGCTGTTGGTCTCTGAACGTGGTCCTTTCGATCAGCTTCCTGACCAAATCAGAGGGGTGTGTTGTCTGTGTCACTTCTATTAAAAAGGTAAAATATCTTCATGCTGTTTTTAGGAAGCACTGGAAACCCGTAAACCCCAGTTCATTTCGCGCTCCCAAGAGCGGCTAAAGAAGCTAGAACATATGGTACAGCAGAGAAAAGCGCAGCGGAAGGAGAACCTGGGGCAGAAGCAGACCCTCTTTCCCGTCCGCACCAACAAGAAGCAGTTCACGGTTCCCCACCCCCTTAGTGGTAAGCTACAGGTGGCTTGGGAGGGCAGGTGAGGCTGGGGGGTAGGGGGGCCTGAGGGGCCGGGACCTTCACCCACAGTGATGGTGCAAATGCTACCCCTGACTTGCAGCAGCCTCGGGTTTGCCGCACACGCCCGAACCCCAATATCCTA
This sequence comes from Vulpes vulpes, assembly GCF_048418805.1. NCBI lineage: Eukaryota > Metazoa > Chordata > Mammalia > Carnivora > Canidae > Vulpes > Vulpes vulpes. Next base: position 112,912,265 of record NC_132794.1, on the reverse strand, counting down.
AAGCCTGCTCCGGGAGCCACCCCGTGCTGGGCGCTCGTGTGGGGCACTGGGTTCAGCAGAACGCACTTGGACACGAACGCACCTCCGGAGCTGGGCAGGAAGCCACACGCCTGCAGCCGCCAGGGTAGCAAGTTCACATTCTTGGCTCCCAACAGACATTTGCAAGAGATCCCCTCTGCCCTTTATAGATTGCAAAACAGATCTCCGGGCGCGAGGTCGATTCCAGCTTGTCTACATCAACATTCGTCATCTGGAACCCCCTTTCCCGCTGTGAGCTCCGGGAGCGGATGCCCAGCTTTCCAAACGCGGTGGGGCTGGTGTCGCGCTGACCCCGGGGAGGGGCGGCACGCATAGGCTCGCTAGACAGGGAGTTCTCAGGAATCTTCTCTGGGCCAGGCACCCTGCTGGGAGCTGCGGATGGCGCGGGGAGCCAGACGGGCCTTGGTCCTTTCTTCTCGGACCTTATAAACAGGCTATTAAAGCAGCAAGAATAACAAGAGATGAGAGCAAAACTGCCAACTCAAATCTGAAAATCTGGAGGCCTGGGGAAACCTCCTTTTATTCCTTTGGACAGAGGAACAAGAGCTTTCTTCCTAGCAAAACGTGCTGGCCCCCAGGAGGTGAAATCATGGGTATAAATCTGAATAAAAGTCCTCTAGGGAAATAAGCATATTCAATAAAATGCAGCTTAGCAAACATTACAAACAGCGTAGGGGAGCCTGGGTGACAGAGACCAAGGGGTGTGATGCCAGGATACCCTCTGACCTCTGTGGCCCGTGGGCAGGCCGTCCCCTTCATCCACCCATGGCGCTGCAAGTCCTAAGACCCCGGGCAACGGTCATCCTTCTCGTGGCAGAGGATTTTGCTGTTCCTTCCCAGTGACATTTTCCAGCACGCTTTTTCAAAAAATTAAAAAAAAAAAAACCAACAAAATGAACATGCAAAGACTTTCCCTCTTTGACAATGTGTCTCACCAGCGTTTTCAAGCTGCCTGGCTGGATTTGGGTGTGTTCTCCTGGGGACTAAACTCTCTGCTGGCTCGACCAAGAGAACTTTGGGTTCAGGAGCAGACTTCTCAGGTTACCACGAGGGACCAACCGTCAGCCGCAAGTGGGAGCCCCCTGAGCCCTTGGATGTCTGCGCTTGTCCTGGGAAGGGCTGCCAGGGTGCTCGTGATGGGTGGGCCACTTGGCCTCGACATTTCTGAAGATCTTGCTTGTTAGAAAATGACAACAAACACGAAACAGCGCCGCCGTTGACCTCGGCAGATTCATGTGCAAAAAAATGGCATCTGATTAGCTTCCTTTTTAGTCGGGAAGATTAGTTTTAGCTTTACTTTGCGCAGGAAGAAATGGGGACCCAGAGACATGGAGTGTCTTCCATGTGGGGCCATTCGTCAGCAGCGGCGCAGGGTTCCTTGTCCCCTGGGCCTTCCAGCTGTGGGTGCCAGATGCTCTAGGATGACCATCATCTCCACTATTGGAGAGATGCCCTTTGGTCCCTCCTCGAGCTGCTTTAACAAGTGACCACAGGCCGGGTGGCTAAAGTAGTAGAAATGTGTTGTCTCAGAGTCCAGGGGCCAAAAGTGCAAAATCAGGGGGTCTAAATGGCTGGTTTTCTTCTGGATGCTCAGAGGGAGCGTTCATGCTAGGCCTGCGTCCTAGCTTCTGGTGGCTTCTGGCAATCCTTGGTGTTCCTTGGCTTACAGATGCATCACTGCGTTCTCTGCCTCATTCTTTACGTGGCCACCTGCCCTTGTCTGTGTGTCTTTGTATTCGAATTTCCTCATCTTAGGAGGACACCAGTCGCTGGATCGGGGTCCACCCTCATCCACTGTCACCCATTCTAACTTATACGCGTATGCCAGGACCCTGTTTCCAAGTTAATTCACAAAAACAGGTTGAGTGGGGGGTGAGAACCTGAACATGTATTTTTGGGGAGACGGTATTCTCAGCACTACATTGTCCAACTGTGGCATTTCCCCCTCAACAGGTCTGCTTACAAGTTCATGTTAAATGAAATCTTTAAACAAAATTCACTTTATTTTTTTTAAAAGGATTTTATTTATTTATGAGAGGCACAGAGAGAGAGGCAGGGACACAGGCAGAGAACAAGCAGACTCCCTTTGGGGAGCCCGATGTGGGACTCGATCCCGGATCCCAGGATCGTGCCCTGAGCCAAAGGCAGACCCTCAATCGCTGAACCACCCAGGCGTCCCCAAAATTCACTTTAAATGAATATCTTGAAATCGTCTATATTAAAGGGTGATCGGACCCAGTCAATGGTTTTAATAACCAGTCAATAGTTTAAATACCTTTTTGTCCCCCCCAGCTTGGAGGTAGCCACAGCCACTAGGATGCTGTGGGCAGGACTTTGGGGCAGGGGTTTTATGGCCACTGCCCGTCCCTGCCATATTTATGTGTCGATGAGAGCTTTATGCTGCTGTTTGTTTGTGTTAGGTCAGTGAAATCAGACAACTTTGGAAACCGGAGCCTCGTGCAAGGGAGAGGGAGTGTTTAGGGCCCCATTAAACAAGTCTACGGTACACATCTTGTCTTCAGCCTGTCTGCTGGCAAGATGATAAAAGCGAAATGCAGATGTTTTCCTTACATGCTAAATTAGTTAATAAATCATATGCGTGAACGAGCTGTGGCTACAGCGTCAAGACGTCGGCTGGAAGGAAGGAAGGAAGGAAGGAAGGAAAGGAAAGGAAGGAAGGAAGGCAGGCAGGCAGGCGGGTGGGTGGGTGGGCTTTCCGAGCTGGGCTAGCTGCCTCCCGTCGCCGGGATTTGCACAGCAGTCTGGTGTCGGGGACGCACCTGAGAGGCTCAGGTGGGCGCTCTGGTGGCTAACAGGTGCCTGGCCGGCCGGGGGCTGCCGGGACAACGGCATCTCAGCGGCAGGCCTGCTGACAGCGAGGGCCAGGGCGCCGGCTCTGCTTCCTGTTGACCCATGAATGCCGAGCAGTTTTCAGGGTTCAGGGCCGGGCCGCACGTGTGCGTGCACGCGGACAGGTGGACAGGTGTGGGACAGGTAATCGGGCTCCCCGCTGGTAGATGGGGACATTCATGAGCAGCTGAGACTCCAGGGAGACCAGGAAGCGAGTAGCCTTATGAAGGCCTGTCTCCACCTGCCTGTCTCTACTACTCGCCGGCTGTGGGTTGAATCAGAGTCAGCACACGCGTATGTTCCTTTCCTGGCCCGGAGCCCCCGTGGTGTGGCCCACCGTGATGTGGCTGCGGCAGTGACATGGGACTTTGCTCCTCTGTCACTTAGCGAAACTTTCTTGGGAACTCACAGTGTGCCAGGTACAGCCCCTGGTCTCACGGACCTCCCCAGCTCGTGGGGGAGGAAACACAGGGAGAAGCGCCACTTGGGGCTGGTGGGCGCTTCGGATGGGGAGACCTCCGAAGTGTGCTGGGCTGGGGCCGCGTTGGCTCATCGAGGCGCAGAGCAGGTGCAGCGGGATGGGGGTGCGTGAGGTGTTGGGTCAGCTTGGATGGAACTGCGGAGTGGGGGTGTGGGCCGACGGGGTGGCAGACGGGCCACAGAGGAGCCCAGGAGGGCTAACGGGGATCATGTATGCTGCTTCCAAGTTGAACCTTATTCGAAGGTCAAGAGCTGAGGCCAGGGCAGGACGGGATGGGCAGGCCTTGGGCAGGGCAGCGGGATCCAGGACGGTGACAGATGGGACAGCTTTTGAGGTGATGGAATCAATGTAAGGTAGTGACTGCTGAGTCGTGGGGGAGAGAAGGTGAGAGCCAAGGAAGCAGGAGGAGGAAGGAGGAGACCATGGACCTCTAGTCTCAGGGCCATCCCCCGCCTTCCCTGACATCACTACCTGGCTCCCAGGGGCCTGGGGGTTGGTCCCTAACTTGGAGTGTTTCAGAATAAGTCATCGCTTCTGCCTAATAGGATGAGTGAGGGGCGGGATGAACAGAGAGCGTCAGGTGTAGGCAGCGCCTCTGTAGCCTGTAGGTGCTCCATCAGCGGTGCCCTCACCACCGCCTGCTGACCAGGGTGTGGCTCCGGCCTGTTCCCGCTGCAGCCCCCCAGCCTGGGAGTCCAGCCCAGAGCTCCCCCTGGATTTCATCCTGACCCCATGACCTGGGCCCCTCCTGGCCTGACTCTGCCCACCTCCCAGGCTTCCCAGTTGGTGTCCTTAGCTGTCTGTCCTTGCATCAGGGTTCCGGAAGCACCTGAGAGAAGCCTTGTCTGTCTCTCCTTGTCTCTGCCCTATAAAATGCTGCCTCACCTCATTGGCTCCGCCTAAGTCCAGCATCTTCCTTAACCTCTTATTCCCAAGGCCCTTCCTTCTGGTTCCCATAATGCCTGACCTGCATGGTCATGGGAGTCCCGCCGTGCTCTCACGCAGTCCTGGCTGCTTCTGTCTCTCTGCTCTCTGCCTATCGGGATCCTGCTGGTGACCCACTCACACTATCCCCCTAACCTGAAAATGCCTAGAAAACCCATGAGGCATGTCCCCTCCTTCCATGAAGCTCTCCCTGATTTTCCCATCCCGTCCCCTGCCCCCACCTCATCCTGCCTTGTGAGGGCTCATGGCTCTTGTATGTCTCTGGATCCCCAACCTTCTTACCTTCTCTACCCTGGCTTACGGTCAGGTGGGGATGCTCGTAAAGCTCCCCTAGACGGTAAGCACCAATGGGCACACCCCGCACTGAGTCACTCTGGGCTGCTCTGCTGCACGTAGCAAAACAGACTGAATTCATCTGAATTGCATTATCCACACTTCCCAAGGTGATCCAAGTCAGAGCCATTCAGATCACGGACCAGTAGAGGAACGGAATTCTCTGGAAGGCACCGCAGAATTCCTCCTCCAGCAGATCTGCCTTCACTGATGATCTTGGCCAGAGCAAAGTATTAAAATGAATTTGCATTCCCAGAGCGTCGAGCTGGAGAAATGACCCAGCAGATATGAGATGGCAGGGAAGTCATCGCAGTCATAAAAATGTGCTGTTCATCATGCAGCTAAGCTGAGCCCCGGCCGCGTGGTCCACGGCTGGTCCGCCTGGTCTGATCTCGCGAATGTTCTCCCATAAAACATCTGAATAAATATTTGGGGGGGGGGTAGTTCTCCCAATATTACTCACAAAGGAATTTTTAAATGTGCTTATCAGATAAAAGTCATTGTTACTTCATCAGTTCTGCAAAGAAAACAAGCAGCACGGTTTAGCTAAGAGACTGTTTCCCTGATTCAAAGATCTTTCCAAGTGCGCTATTATGGTGTCCTTCACAGGCCGATGATAAAGGTGTTTTGTTTCTTTTTAAGAAACGTGGGAGAAAAAGACCAATTTACGTCTGTCGGTTAGAAGGACAGTGCTGTTTCCAATGAAAATAGTTCAAGGTGGAAACAGGAATTACAGAGCGGTAAGGAGAAAAAAAATCACTTTATGGGAGATTCCTTTTCCCAATTGTCTGGATTTTATTTTCCAAATGATTTTCCTTTTATCTCACGATGCAGTTTAGTAGTAAACCTTGCAGTGACACTGAGTATATAAATCTACTTGGCAATGGGAAGGAAAGTTTATTCATCATCTGTAAATCACCGTATTTTGTGGTTCCCTAAAAAATGCTGGCAAACCCTGGAATTGGAACAAACAATGACTCTCATATCAACAGTTAATCTTTCAGACTTTCACTAACTGTTGCTGTTTTACAGTGAAGTGTGTGATTTGAGCCATTGTTAAAGTCCCTTTAAATGAGTAATTTAAACTTGCTGTTGAACACACACATTTTTAAGGGAAATGTGGGGAAAGTAGAGCAGATTGTCTTTTTGAGATAGATTAATTGCTATGCTGTAGGTATAAACACTAATTTTGAAAACTGATGATTATGACTGTCAAAGGCACCCATAAGTTGTGCAACAACGAAGACTGCTTACATTAGTTTGACCCTGTTCCCCCTATACTTTTTCAACCTTGGAAATGCTTTTATCCAATTCTCGAGAGTCCACTTTGGAAATACCGCTCTAGGACTCTCTGCTTATGGAACTATCTACCGTGCTTTGCTAAGGAAACCCCACCTCCTGGAGTTTAAGTCTCCCATTTCCCACAGAAACCTGGGATTGTGGAATGGGGGTCTTACTCTCCTTACTTGTATCCTTTGGTCTAGTAGTGCCAGGAAGCAAGGGTTGAGGGCCCTGGTGGCCTCTGGGCCATAGAGTTTGGTGCCACCTTCACGGTCTGTGGTCTGCTTTGCCTCATTGGAAGCTTGTCCGTTGACAGGCTCTGTCTAGACCTGTCTCCATGTAGGTTCCCCCGGCACCCGTAACCATGCCATCATGCTGGTACCCAGCACAAAGTCCATCAGAGGAAAGGAGCCAGTCATAGTCCCTTTGGAAAGTATTTCACAAATGTGACTCTAAAATAATGGCAAGAGTGGGCGTTATCTATACCAAGAGCTTAAGTAGGAGTGATGCAGAGGAGAGGTAACCAGTGATACAGGCTTGCCTTCCTCTGCGGTCCTCGTGGCTTTCATGAGAGCCAGCAGAGAGCCTTGGGCCCCTTCGTCGTTTGCTGGGCCTTTGAGGAATAACCAGATAATACATAGAAATATTAACATTTGTCGTCTTTGGCCATAGGGATGGAGCATGGATGGAAAGGAGCCAAGGGTGTTGGGAGGGTGAGGAAGCAGAGTAGAAAAAATCCATCCCCCACTTTGTCACTAAGGAGTCAGGGCCACTTGGGAAGAGAGCTGGCCTGGCAGGAGCTATAAGCCAAGTCTGGAATCACATAGCAAAAGACCCTGAAGGAGCAGGGAGGGAGGTGGGGGGACTTGGCTGGCTGCTCTTGGTCCAAGCACAGGATAAAACCAGGGATGGCATGAAGACTCCACATCTTTCCACAAATGTTCTTCGTAGACATGTTGGCCTTGGGGATCTGGTTCCTCTCGCTGGGGGAGCTGAAGTTGCGGCCCCTGGGCCCCACCAAGGGCTCTCCCATTATGAAGATTTGCGGGGAGTCTCGTGGGCTGCTGGTGGTGTTGGCGGGCTGTTGTCACCACCAGCATCCCTGCCCGGCTCTCTGCCCCAGGACAAAACTCTGCACGGGGACTGAGCTCTCCACCAACAGACCGAGTCACTTGTGTAACCAGCGGACTTCATACCTTAGTACCTGCGGAGAGAAGTTGGCATCCCTGGAGACCTCTGGTGTATCCTTGAGCTCTTGATGCTGCGTCCCTTCGCCGGAAGGATGGGAGAGCCTCGCTGCGTTTTCCAGCTCTGACATCAGCCCCTCTCTGGTGTAGCTGGGTGGTAATTGAGCCGAGCATCATTTGCATGTCAACGCCAGCATCTGTGCAGCCGCCACCACCATCCAGGACCTGGAGCAGCCTGCCTACCCTGTGGAACTGCCATTCAGAGCAGGATTCCACCGAAGGCCAGAAATGATCTGAGAAAAATGAGAATGTTTATCCAGCACAGGATTTTATCATCGCAAGAGCACTTCGGAGGCAAGGCACTGAAATATCTTTCCACTCGCCTTTGTGCGGTGCCGTGTGTACCATTTAATTTCGGGAGGCTAATTAGCCCAAGCTAGACCACTCCGCTGTTGCCTGTGTCAGGCAGATTAGAGGTGCCACCAAAGTGAGCTGAATAGAAATGATGTGCAAGGGATTGCATTTAACTCTTGAAAGCCATGATGTAAGCACTCCAGCCGAAAGGATGGCCAGCTGCTCAATGGCCTTGTGATCTCAGAAAGCAAAGATACTGGGGTCCTTTGTTAGGGAAAATCTGTCAGAGAACCGCCCCCTCAAAACCCGCACCCCATCTGCATTCTTTTTCGATAGACCCAATGTTTCACAGAAGATGCCGAGAGGTGTAGACTTGGTATCGACACTCCAAAGTGGTTTATTGGCTCTATGCTGGATTCTCTCCAACAGGCATCTCTTGGTTTTGGGGGTTTCTCAGGTGGGGGGAGCAAGGACCTGAAGGATTCTTCAAAGTGCTCAGGGTGACTGCAGAGAACAAGCTCCTGGGAGGGAGCTGTAGTAATAAATCCAGCATGGACTTGATTATCATTTAGATTACTTGCTCAATAGGGAAAATGAAGCTTTGCAGTCAGAGCCGTAGATAGGGCCCCGTGTGGAGGGAGAACCACCCCAGGCCCATAAACAACCAATCATGCTGGCGACTGGCTGATCCTTGCTGCCTCCTGGAGATACAAGGTGAAGGCCACCTGTCCCCTTGTGTGTGTGTGTGTGCGTGTTCACACACGTAGGAGGCGAGGGTTATTAATAAGCACGTGTGTTTACAGGGACCGATGGGGTATCGGGACTCAGCTCTGACTCCACGCCCCACCCCCCCAGAGCAGCCTCAGGGGCACCAAGATCTTGGTAGCTTGTTATTGGCCAACTTTGAAACAGGCAAGGGGTTAAGTGTGTCTGGCCTTGCCGAATTAAATTATCAACAGGCCCCCTGGCTTCGAGACAAGAATGAGCCAGACACAACAGATTCGGGGGGGGGGGGGGGGGGGGGGGATTTTGCAGAAATACAGAAATGGGCAATTTACCTTAGAAATTTTATTGAAAAAACTGAAAACAAACCCCAAACCTCCTCTCTTTGAGTGTTAATGAAAGGTAAATACAACCAGGGTTCTCCTCGCTCCCTATCAGTGAATTGCAATAACAACGCTTCAAGGAAAATCCATAAACGGCCCATAAGCAGGCTGCAAATTGTTCTCACCAGTCACTTTAATTTCATAAAGGCAGAATTTCATTCAAAGAGAATTGATAGAGGCGGCTTTGCAGTATTTTTTTTTTTTTTAAACAAAGCGCATGCAGGGTGGTTTCCATTCCACGAAATGAGGCCCTCAGTGGATCCTGTCGCACGGGGGCTTGAAGAACCGATTCTTGCTGCACACAGGTGCCCGTGGTTCTGCGACATCCCCCCCCCCCCCCCTGGGCCACCCTTCCTCCCCCCACCGTCAGTGTCAGCTCTTTTTTTTTTTTAATTGAAGTTCGATTTGCCATACTAAGATTCAGCTCTGCTTTCTCCTCCTGCCAAGCCCCCCCAGCCCTGTTCCTGCCCCCAAGGGCTGCCCACTCCCCCAGGAGCCCTCCGCCCCAATGTAGACCATTGGTCCCGGCTCCCAAAGGCCTTATTTTTCTAGCTCTCACCCTAGGCTTTAAGCCCTTGGTCTTAGTGACCTTCATGTCTCTACTGTAGACACCCCAAAGGGGTGGAAGCCTAGCAGGCATCTGGGGAACAGTCGCTCCAGCCCACAGTCTGGAAGTCGTCCCCATCCTCTCCCAGCCCACCACTCGCTTCGCCCACAGGCAGTGTCGGTGAAGCCAGAGCCCACCAACTTCGCCCTCGGAGCACTGCCCTCTCTAGCTCCCCCTCCAGGTGCCTGATTCCCTCCCCAGGGCCTGTCTGTGGCTCCTCCATCTGAGTTTATGAACAGCCGCTGGCCAGATTTTACCAACACTAATCAGATCTCCTGGTTAGAACCCCACGTGGTTCTCCATCTCGCTCACTTTATTTTATTTTATTTTATTCATTTATTCATGAGAGACACAGAGAGAGGCAGAGACACAGGCAGAGGGAGAAGCAGGCTCCTTGCGGGGAGCCCGATGTGGGACTCCATCCCAGGATCCCAGGATCATGCCCTGAGCTAAAGGCAGACACTTAAGTGCTGAGCCACCCAGGTGCCCCCCCTCCTTTAAAAAATATTTATCTCTCTCACTTTGAAGAAATACTCCTTACCAGGCTTACAAAGCCCCTTAAGCTGGCTTACAAAACCCAGTACAGGTGGTTCCCAGTTTGGGTGCACAGTAGCATAGTCTGGAGATTCTGGTTTACATTTCCAGTGCCCACGCTCGGGCACGGTGCTCACAGTCCCCGGGAGGCTCTCAGGAGGTGTGCCGGGCAGGGGGGTGGGTAGTGGTGCTGTCTTTGATCTTGTGTCACCTGCTGGCCTGACTTTGCCTCATGCCTCGAGCCCTCCCTCCCTCACACTGCATCCATTGTGGCCCTCACTGGTTCTCCCCACTGACCCCCTTCTCCCAGAGCCTCCCACAGCTGGTCCTAGGTTCATCTGGGTTCTGGTTTCAATATCTCTTCCCCCCACCGCCCCAACCCCCCTTTACCATGTGATCACATTTCATTTCCTTCCGAGCACTTGCCTGATACTTTGTGGCCAGTTTGTTAATCATCTAAACACCCCCCCCCCCCAACAAATGAGGTTCATGATGGTAGGATCTTACCTTTCTTCTGAGCAACCCCTGGTGATGTAGTAGTTGCTCATTAGATGTAGGAGGAAGGAGTACAAGAGAAACACATTTGGGGTTGGCCTCCTGGGAAGTGGACTGGCATTATCAGGGCTTCCAGTATGTGGATTCTGCAACACGAGTCGGTGGCAGTGTTCTGAGGTTAAGAGCACCTGTGGACAGGGCTGGACTAATTCGGGCTGAAACCCAGCTCTGCCATTCACTCTTTCACTTCATGAACCTGAACAGGAAATAGCCCTTTGACCTCAGATTTCCCCAATCCTAAAATATGGAAAATCATGAGCAAGTCACAGGGTTGGTATGAAGATCACATAGGGAAGCATCCAATAAGTGCTAGGAGTATTGTTATCAATAATAACAAGGACCCCCCCCCATGTCTGATGTGCCATTTCTCCCCTCTCCTTCCCCCCTCTGAGAGCCACGTAGAGTTCTATGTACTCTGGTGAGGTTGAGAGCGATCAGCAAGCCACTTGCTTTACTTCAAACAACTACCTTCAGGCGCCCAGAACCCCTGCTTCTCTCTTTGGTCTCTCTATTCATCAGATGGGCTCGGTGGTGGTATGAAACCTTTAAGTCAGCAACTAAGGAGCACTTTCCCAGAGTGTGGGTGGAGCCCACCAGCCCAGGAGGGCCCGACCAGCTTGGATGCCGGACCTACTTCTTTTGCACCTAATGTGGGCTGCTGGGCCCCGAATTTCAATTCCTGCTGAGGCACAGCAGGCCACGGAGAGCCCAGAAAACAAAACAGTGGAGGTGCCAAAGAGCTCACATTTGCTTTTGTTTCCTCTTGGAAATAAAACCAAAGCTGCTTTGTGATATCAGGTGCTCTAGAGAAACAAACTTAAAAAACAAAACAAAAAACCAACGAATTTCCCAGAGTACACCACAAACCATTGGATTAAGATTATAAAAAATATCACGGATACGGCTTGTGACGTTTGTATTCCTTGGGAGCACCATTATCTGTCTGGGTTGACCGTGCCCTAATCTCGAGTCCCTCCTGAGGAAAGCTAATCCAGGCTCGACTCTTAATTTTTTGTAGAGGTTCCTTCTCCTGGCCTGAGTGGGAGTCTTCAAAGTCACACAACCGCTTTCCCAAGACCTGGTCGCCTTAAGGTGACGCCCTATGTCTTTGGGAAAGTCATCGGGATGTTTCTGAAGCTTTTCTTTCTGGGGCGAAAGCCAAGGGTGGGTGCAATGGTGATGTTCACTGCTTCTTTCTCTCATGCCTTTCCAAACACTGGGGACGTTTTCCCTTAGCTGAGAAAATTCTTCTGATTTTTTTTTCTTTTGTCTCCTATTCCTCCTTGGAATCTTATCTTTGAAGTTAAGTAATGGTGCCATTTTTTCCACTCATGTTCAGTAACTAGACTCCAAGCTCAGCCACCCTGTTGTTTCCAGTTTGTAAATCAGTAGCTGTGTTTTCTTTCTCTAGAGGGGAGAAATTCATTAGAATTCCTGTCTCTACCCCACCCTCGTGTATATTCGTGGAGAATTCTGCAAGCCCGAGAGGTCTTGCGTGACTCCACAGGAGCGCTGAGTGGGGGGACAGGCCCCCCAGGAGGAGATTGATAGGAACATGTGAGGTCTTCACTGGGGATCACAGGGAATCCACTTCAACTCTGTGATACTTAGCTAGGATGCTGAGGTGTCTGCCTGCTTGTGCTCAGTGGAGGAGGGGACCTGGTCCCCGTCCAGGTGTTCCAGCAAGTGTGGCAGCTTCTCAGAGGTATTCCATGCAACACGTACCCCAAGAGGATTTTTGTGTGGCAGACTCTTGGCCAGTCTTTAGGGTCAAGAGCCTTGTGGGAGATGACATTATTGCAGGAGGGTATTCACTATTTTTTAAAAATGTATTTATAACGCGCTCAAGTGTGCCATCTGTAAGCATCATTGTGATTAGTAACATGGACTTACAATGAAAAACATTCCAGACTCATAGTGATTAGAAGTGGGTAGTCCTGCAGGAGAATGGATGCCAAGGTTGAGTGTCCCTGACCAAGGGCCCCGGTTGTGAGTGTCCACTCCTGCTCTCAAAATGCTCTAGTGATAGCGGGGAGATGTCCTTGTCCTTCGAGACAAGAGCCTAGTGTGGAGATCTTTCACCTGACACCCAGAGCCCTGCACCCAGGGTGACACTTAAGCACATTTTTGCGCCACATTGGCGCTGCCCACCCTGCGCACCGTGACTATTGCTATCTGAGCACACTCGAGGGTCACTGTCTGCAAAGTATGTTAGATGCTAACCTTGCGCTTCATGCCTGTATTTATTGCCAAGACCAATCTATTGGTTGTCAATTTTAATATAACCGTTTATGGTGTCTGAGTGTCTACTATGTCCTGCAGTACCTGCAGCAGGGCGGGGCTTAGACTGAGCATCAGTAGCAAAGTGTGTACTAAGTCCACTGTAGTGTTTCTCTAGAATGTGCCTTATCCATACCTTCCAAAATTAATCCTCTTTCTCTTTCATTCCAGATAACTTGTTCAAACCCAAAGAAAGGTACATTTCAGAGAAGGAGATGCACATGCGATCTAAAAGGTACTTGGTTATCGTGTGAGATCGAAAACTGTGGGGGGAGGCGGGGGAGGGTGTCTGATGCGTCCAGGCGCTGTCCAGAGGAGTCACTATTTCCAGGTCCAACTTTAATGTCTTGAGGTCTTCTTGGCCGTGAGTTTGAAAAGCTGGCTAAGAGAAGTATAGTTGTCCAATTGCACCTCTGAATGTTAATGCCGTTCTTGGAAAAGCCTTAGGAAAGCGGTGGGTCTTGGATTCTGAACTGGTCCAGTAATTGGTCTCTAAGAGATCCCCAGACTCGTAATGGGAATGCTTCTGCACACGCTCATCGTCTCTGTGGGCAGGTGCTGTGTGTCGCCGTGCACCTTTGAAGGTGATTTTATGAGGAGAGAGGCGGTTTCTCCTGAGGGCCTTGACAGTAGCAGAGCCTGCAAAAAGAGAGTCCAGACTTGGAAGCCTGTGGCACATGGGAGCCAGCAAAGCCACCGCGGGCCACACGCTGGCCTTCCTGACGCTGCATCCCCGGCGGGCCTGGCGGCCCTGCTGGTGCAAACTCCCCTGTTCTGCTTGGCTGCTTGCGATTCCAGACCCCCACAATTTCACCGACCTGATGCACACAAAGGCGGCCATTCTTTCTGAGCCCTGGCCTCCTACCCGAAAGGCAAGAACTCAGCAGTGTTGGCCAAGTTCATGCAAGTAAAATGTCATTTGTTTATAGTAAAGTATCTAGCACTGGGACGCACTCTACTAATTACACCCAATTGATAGCGAGCTTAGGAAAACCGCTGAAATAGGAAGAATATATTTCTCCACAGTCCAGGCACAAAAATCTCTGCTTTTAGCATGACCGAATTGTTTCCATGATAATTGGCCAACTTCGATCATCTGCAGTGGGGGCGGGGGGGCCCTTTGTAAGTCAAAGAGTGGAAGTGACAAGAAGGGGAGCATCCTATTAGCCACCTGATTCACGGATTCACGGCGTTCTAACTGGGGGCACTGAGGGGCCACTGGGTTTTCAGACTTGCTGTTTGAGAAGTGCAGAGTTGTGTTCTTTCTTCAATTTTGCGAGAAAATTCAGCTGAATCTTCCCCTCCCGGTCCCTAAACCCAAAGCTGCTATTTCAGAGCCTTGCAATGAAAATGCTAGATCTCAAAGCAGCATTCAGGGTCGACAGGATGGCCCTGTGGCTTTCCAGAAGAGGAAACTGAGGCTCAGGGAGGGTTCAGGAGCTAGGTTATGGGGCATGCCCTGGATGGAGTCCATACTTGGGTTTTCACTAAGTCCTGGGTGGGCTCTGACCCTGGCTCTCAGACTTCACTCACCCACAATCACACTGGACCTTTCTTTTCTTTTGTATTCTTTGTCATTAGTTGTATTGTTAAATCACATTTTCATTTTAAAAACTCAAACAGTAGAGAAAAAGCTGAAGTCTGTCTAAGTCCACTGTCTTCCCCTCCCACCTCCTACCCCACTTCCCTGAGCCCAGTCCTTTCCCCAAGACCCACAGTTATCACCTTCTGTGTATTCTTCTTGGCCTTTCTCTCTGCTTGGAAACTGACTTTTATTTGTACGTCTACAATTATCTAATTTTAAATCATAAGTGGGGTCATACCATATAAATTATTTTCCCATAGCTTACTTTTTTTGCTTTATAATATGTGAGTTCTTTCTGTGTCAAAAGATACAGGCATAGATGATTTTTCTCATTGGTTTTATCTGCTGAGTGGGGCATGGTATGGATGTACCATAATTTATTTAGGAAGCCCTTTTAACAAAATACTACATCAGACACTCCAGGAGTGACACCTAGGAATTTTTTTTTTTAATTTTTATTTATTTTTATGATAGTCACAGAGAGAGAGAGAGAGAGAGAGAGAGAGGCAGAGACACAGGCAGAGGGAGAAGCAGGCTCCATGCACCAGGAGCCTGATGTGGGATTTGATCCCGGGTCTCCAGGATCACGCCCTGGGCCAAAGGCAGGCGCCAAACCGCTGCGCCACCCAGGGATCCCCAGGAATTTTTATCTTAAGCTGCCCACACGATTCAGATGGTTCGTATCCAGAAGACAGCCTTCTGCATCTGAAGGGATTTCCACTGTGGAGCTTTGGGACATTCAGCTTTCCTACTGATTCCTTATCGTCTATGTCCCTGGCCCTTTCCAGAATAGTTCCTGGACATGGAAACTGTGTGTGTTTATTTACTCATTCACACCATATCAGTGGAACAAGCATTTCCCAGACGCTTTATGCTACATGGTTGGGGGAGAGCGGTGCATAGAGAGTCCGAGCTTCGAATCCCAGCCCACCCTTAGCCAGCTGAGGGACTTTACACAGTCTGCCATCCTCGCTGGGGCTTGCCTTCCTCAATATACTCCTAACTCTGGGAAACAAACAAAGGACTGCAGAAGAGGTGGGTAGGGGGGATGGGGTAACTGGGTGATGGGCACTGAGGAGGACACTTGATGGAATGACCCCTGGGGGTTATACTATATGCTGGCAAATTGAGCTTAAATTTAAAGAAAGGGGGAAAATGCGGGGGAAATCATACTCTGGAGGACACAACATGCCTCTTTCAACTGTTGTGAGGATTGAGAACATTTATGCCAGGTGATTAGCCTCATGCTCAGTAACCAGGATAAGGTCAGCTGCTAATATTGTCATTAGTAATGTTTTTATTCATTGTTAGTTATTATTTTAACTGTAGAACCTATTAAACAAATTTTGTCTGGCTTTCAGACATGAGATAAAATGAAAAAAAAAAAAAAAGTGTTTATCCGAGTGCCATGTATACAGCAATCCCAGAGCTCAGCTGCAGTCCTTCTACTGTGGGTTCTTGCAGAAATATCCTTTGGCGTCCGTACACAAACAGTTTCCGTTAAGGGGTAGGAAAGAAGGGTCCAGAAGAAGGTCTCTTGGGCCCTGCTCATAACTCAGAAACTCTTGATTTTACACCAGGACCAAAACATAATACTTTATGCCTAAGACGTGTCTGGAAGCACTTGAATTGGGAAGGCAACAGGTTAAGAGGTAGACACACATTTACATGTGTGATCTTCCAGGCGGCTCCTGCTACTTCCATTTGTTCCCTGCTCCTTTTCTAAGTCACGGGAAAGTGTCCAAAAACTGTGTAGCAAAAAGGTATCTGGGGCAAGTTTACACGGAGTGGCCAAGTGGCGGGTTTGGAATCTCCCACTTTATGCAAGCGAGTCATTAATTATCTCAGACTGGAGGGGCAGAGAAGTGACTGCCCCGTGGACAGGTGGCTTCCCCGCTCTGACCCGGGGTGGGGGGGGGGACCCACGGACTGTTGGCGCCGTCACAGCCCCCCTGGCCCGTCCTGGGGCCTGTCGGGGCAGCCCTGGGACTCGGCGTCTCGCAGATCCGAGATGGCCCATCCGCAGCTGGCCTTGCCTTTGAAGTGGAAGAGCCTGTCGCCAGGACAGGACACAGACCCGCCACAGGCACACACGGTGTCTCGCCACCACTCAGAGGGTTTTTCTGACTCTGTTTCAGAATCTATAATAACTTGCCGGAAGTTAAAAAGAAAAAAGAGGAACAAAAGAAGAGAGTGATCTTACAGAGTAACCGACTCCGCGCTGAGGTCTTCAAAAAGGTAATGGCCCGGCCGCCAGCAGGTGTGACGTGTGTGTGGCGCGCAGATGCTGACCTTGAACCTGACGTGTTTGTCTCCTGCTTCCCTAGCAATTACTGGACCAGCTCCTTCAAAGGAACGCGGTCTAACCACAGGCTGCCCTGCTGACCCGCTACCTGGCCCTGGGAGGACTTCAAACGCTGGATCAAGCATTAAACTTAGCATTATCTTCATGATATGAAACACTTACTTTTCTTTTTTTTCCCCCATAAAGGAAAACATAGCTTCCTGAATTGCTTACCCAAACCGCACAGAAACACTAACCCTTGAGGGAGCGGGTCGGCAGGCCATCAAGGGGTGACCCACGTGATGTGAACCGGTAGGAACAGGCTCCTCATTTTTCCAATTTGGAATTGACCTTTGGCTTCTGATGTTTGCCCCCACCATTCCCACCGAGGCAGAAAGGCCTTACACGGTTCCACGGGCCTAGATCCCAGGGGGTTATTCTTGTTCATCGGATTTTTGGTACCCGCATCTATCACTTTTTCAGTGTCAGTCCCAATTTTTGCCAGTTCAGCCAACTCCAGACTTTGGGTCAGCACCCAGGATGTTTAAAAACTCCCTGGATGTGTGAGCCGCGTGCTGCTGGAAGCTGACCGTGGACGCAAGCAGGTGCTCCGTCCGGGACTCGGGAACGTGCAGTCTGTTTGTCTGTGACCCCGGGGTGGGCAGGGCCGTCCTCACTACCGCACCCCACTCTGACTGCTTCTCTTCATTGATAGAAAGTCTGTTTCTACAGGAGCTAGGGGAGCAGAATCGGTGGGAGAAAAATTATAGGTAACTTCAGTGTTTCCTGCAAAGCCCCCCCCTCCCAAAACAAAAGCTGTGTTGCTAAAGGTGGCCTGAGGGCCCCAGCTCTGCCATTTGCTCTTCCAACGTTGACAATGTTCATTATTTGTACATGTGTGTTTGGGGAGTTAAGAACTAACTAGTTTTTATCAAAAATGGAAATAAATGTGGTTATTACAAAAATGAGAATGTCGCTCTGCTGTGTATTCTCTGCTATGAGCCGAAGCTGCTGTGGAGGATGCTTGTTGAGAAATGAGATCACGGCCAGTGGGGGCCTCTAACCCACTCCTCTGCCACCTTCTTACCACCACAGCACCCAGGTCAGGAGCCCCTGCCCCGAGGCCCTGGAGAGAGAGAGGCCCCGGGTTGTCCCCAGAGAGCAGGGGTGAGAAAACAGGGAAACTGGAGAGCGAGGGTTAGGATTCCAAAGGCCTCTGATCTCACTAGGAATCACCCCAGAATGCGGGGAGGTTGGGGAGACTAAGCAGGAGCCCTACTGGCAGCTCCGTCCCCAGACTGGGGATGTCACTTTCCCTCCTTCCAGGGCTTCATACACCGTCCCCTTTCAGGAATGCCTTTCATTTATGTATCTACTGGGAAATTGCTTAAAAATTCAGCCTTTGGGTTCTGTCCTGACACCGTCCCCTCTGCCCTGCCCTCCAGGATGGATTGGTGCTTCGCCCTTTGGGCACATCGTATCAGAACCCGCCGACCAGAGATGATAGAACAACACAGCAGGGAGCAGACTCTGGATTCAGGTCTCAGCTGGTTTGCTCCGCAGTCTGGGCCCCTAGACCAGGTTATCAGTCTGGATCCAATCAGGGGAGAGAAACCACACGGTAGCTTGGCCAGGGATGTGTAATGTATATGACTATTTACCATAACGGAGCTGCAGGAACGAGGGATCGGCCAGCGAGAGGGAGAAGGAACTGCAAAGCATGCAGGTAGGAGCCACGCAGAAAAGGAGCATCCCTGCCCATGAGGAGCATCCTCTCCTGTCCTGGGCTGAGGCCTAGATAGGATGGAGAGGGAATGGTTGTGGCTCAGCAGGTGACAGGCATGCCTGTGGTCCCTGCTGACAGATCTTGTTGAAAATCCACCCTCTAGAATTTGCTGGAAGCCAGCTGTCTAGGATGCATGTGGAAGCCATGTTACTCTGCTTGCAGGATCGACTGAGGGGGTGCCGGGGAAGCAGCCACCACCTGACCCACAGGAGCCCACAGAGCCAACTGTCTCAGACCTAGGAAGCAGCGCCCTTCTGTCTCACAGTGTCTCTGTCTCCTTTACCAACAAAGCTTAGCATTGTGCCCGCAAGTGGCGGGAAACCATGTAGAGGGCCCAGATCCATCTCAACGGTAGGCAAGAGGGGCAGCTCTGCAAGGATGAGATCACACCATCAAACACTGGCCCAGCAAGTTCCTTAGCTTTTCTTACGTTTCTTTACCATCTTCAGAGAGTTTCCAAGCTTTTCCTAACCGGTAACTTAAATCCAGTCCCCAACCATTTCTAGACTGTTCTAGGACACTTGCTAAGAAGTGGGTTGATGTCACTTAGCAACTAAATATCTCAGAATTCCTGCATGCAGCCAACTTCCAAAAGTTGCCGGTGAAGAGTTTACCCCCTTTGTAAAGCGGATGCCAGGTCTTAAAATCTAAATAGTAAGAAAGAGTCAACTTGGGATCGAATGCCCTTAGACATTTCGTAACTAAGGGCCCGGAGGTGGAGTCCGGGTAGGAGTTTGTGATGTCTGGCTCCAGCTGGTCTGTGCTCCGGGGCAGCCAGCTCAGGCCAGGGCTGCAAGTGAAAGTCCTGCTTTCTGCTAAACTGAATTTTTTCCCCTGTTGTTTGTTTTGTGATGTGGATGAGTAAATTTTGGATATCCTGCATTCCCTTTCTGTCTTAATAAGGTTATAACAGAAATATAATAGTGTTAGAATAAATATGGAAGTCAGGTCTTGAAATCTAAGAGACACCCCTTATATCTCTCTCAGGAGCTGGCTGCCCCAGTTGCCTGATTCTCTTCTTAAAATGAGACTTCAGGAAAGACTTCAATGATTTTGATATCCTAAGGAGACTCTACCTTTGTCACTTCAATAATCAGATTCATCCTGGAGCTGATTTCTTTGCATCTGAGCATATTTGGGTTCTGGCCTTGGAATGGCTCTCCGGCGATACAGCAGGTAGCAGGAGCCGAAGATGTGCAGCTGACGGTTCGTGAGCTCGAACCCAGCAACATTTGAAATAATTTGAGCTGGACAGCCGGTAACAGGACCGGCCTGTCTCACTGCGGTCTCCATGACTTCATGTCGAAAGAGAAATTCCTATTTTGGTATTTATCCTTTCTGCCAGCTGGTAATGGAATAATGGAAAAACAATTGCCTTGGGGTTTTTTTTTTTTTTTTTAAGCCAGCACGGATTGCCAACCAAACTTCCTGGAAGCTGTGTGCTCCCTGAGTGAGTCAGCAAATGCTTGCTCACATGAAACGAGGCTCTTTGAAAGAACCGTTTGGGAAACGCCAGTGGCTGAAGGGTGGTTGCAAAGGCTCTTGCCTGGGAAGCTCTCCCATTTCGACACCAGGCGTAAGAATCGCCGGCTCTGGACCTGGACCCGTCTCCGATGCCCCACGCTCTGAGATCGAGGCCGGCCAGGTGCGGAAGGACGAGACGATGAGGCCACCCGGCAGGTGGCTGTCCCCAGTGGGGACCCCGGCCTTCTGGGCTAAGGGAGCAGAAACGGGGTGCAGGAATGACTCAGGGGGCTCTGTGTGAGAGCGTTGGCGGGCACACTGAGAGCAAAGGAAACGATCTGTGGAGTGATTAAAACGAGTCTATCGGCAGAGGCTTGTGCCTCGTGTGCCCTTTCATGGGTAGGTGAGAGCTGCCCGCCGGTGCGGCTGCAGAGCCCCTGGGTGGCTGGCAGCGAGCTGGCCTGGCCCTCACCGGGGACCCACGCAGGCTGGCAACCTCTCTGCATTTCTCCCCTCCTCTGTCTGCCCCGAGCTGCCAGGACATGTCCCCGCTCATCAGGAGAGACGGTTGTCAGAAAACTCTGTGGGATTCCCCGGGTGTCCCCCTTTCTCCTCGGGGTCGGGCTGCTGGGTCCCCGAGTGCCGGGCTCCTTCCCGCAAATGTTTTCTCCACCTGGAACCTAGCAACGGCCTTGGCAAGCCTCCCCTCCAACCGAGGGGTTTTGTTTCAAGTCCGTCGGCTGCCTCCAGCACAGTTCTGATCCCGAGCCCCCCAGAGACTGTCTGAGGGGGTTGTCTGGGGTGAGTGTAGGGGAGGAGGAGCTGAGAAGCATCCATTTCTCCTCGCGTCTCTAAGCAGCTGCTCGCGTCCCCGTTCTGGATGCTGCGGGCACCTGCCGGGCTGCAGCCAAAGCGTGACTTCAAGCTAAGATCTCTCAGATCTTAGCACATCAGAGGCTGGAAGTGGGGTGGGGGGAGTGGGGGGGAGCCTTTACTTTCCTCTAGGATCTTCAAGAATGCTGGCTTATTCTTCTCCAAGACTAA
Source organism: Vulpes vulpes (assembly GCF_048418805.1). NCBI lineage: Eukaryota > Metazoa > Chordata > Mammalia > Carnivora > Canidae > Vulpes > Vulpes vulpes. The sequence continues at coordinate 112,891,550 of NC_132794.1, read as the reverse complement.
GGAGGAAGAGAACCAAGTTTATGGCCTAAACTGCAGAGAAAAACAGTCATGAGTTTCTTTGAGTCTTTTTGATGAAACAGCACCAGGAGGGAGAGATGGAAAAGCGTCTGGGGGATGACTTTGCTGACCTGCCTGACACAGGGCAGCAGCTGGAACTGACGTCAGGGAGAAGGTATTACGACCGTCCCCCGCGTTAAGCACATACCATGTGTCATATCCTTTCATCAAAGCCAACGGGGCTGCTGCTTGCCTGCTGATGTCCGGGAGAGGGGAATGAGGCATCTTTCACTGCTGCCGATTTCTGAGGAAGTAAAGCCACAGTTATGTGTTGTATCCACTGTGGTTCCTTGTGACTCATGTCGTGACACGGATACCAGAGGGGTTTGTGATGACCATCCACGTACTGGTCATGTGTTGCCAAATATGTCCCTTAGCACTGAAATCTACTGAGGGCATGTGCAGAATTTTTTGTGCTTGTTTTGGTTGAAAAGTATACATGAAGGCTGATTAAGGGGATTTAATTATCAGATGCTGACATAATTATAATTCCAAGTCTTGCTCGCTGGGCTGAAACGTTTGTTAAATCAAAATGACAAAGTGATTCAGGGTAGTTTTCTGGGACTTTGGTAGCCTATGACATTTCATTAGCCAGGCGAAGCTTCTCCTCCCCAGTGGATAGCAGATACCTTTTGTGTGGATGAAAATGGTACGTGCAGACATTGATGTTTCTAGCCGGGGATTTGACTCGGATTAAGGGAATATGACGAAGCCTTTTTTCACATTGAGGGGTTTCAACCATAATTCTACATTGGTGATTTAGTGTGGTTCCCCCACTTCCTAGCCTCTGATGCACGAAGTGGTTTCTGATCGATGGGTCATGAGCAGAACAGAAGAGAAACCCGGACAAAAACCTGCTGAGCCCGGGATCCATGTATCAAAATGTGTTCAAATGTATCAAAAACTAATGGCTGAGAATGTTGTTTTCCTTTTGAGGGCTAACCACATGCTTGCCACATGCTTGCCATGTGCTTTATATGGTAGGGGAGGAGAACATTTTTCCTCTCTCTATCCTAGGTTCTCAGCTAAGCCTCATAATAAAGGACAAATTAATAAAAGACGAACAGAAGTTTATTGATATGTGCATCTCATGTCTCACCTATAGACATGAGACAGGTCAGGGAGGAGTAAGACACAGGGTCGCATCTGCTTCCAAGGTCCTCGGAGAGCAAAGGTCCTGTTTTGGACTGAATGTCTGTGTTGCGTCCAGATTCACATGTTGAAGCCCCAGCCCCCTATGGCTGTGTTTGGAGATGAAGCATCTAAGGATGTAATTAAGGCTAAGTGAGGTCAAAAAAAAAAAAAAAAAAAAGGCTAAGTGAGGTCATGAGGATGTGGCTCTGATCTGTCAGGATTAGCATCCTTTTAAGGCAAGACACTGGAAAGCTTGCACTCTGTCCCTCAAAATGCATAAAGAGGTCATGTGAGCACACGACACAGGGGTGGCTGCCTACAAACGCCAAGAGCAGAGACCTCAGAGTGAAATGTAGATTGCTGCTACGTGGATCTTGGACTTCCTAGCCTCTGGACTGTGAGCTATTTCTGTTGTGTACATCTCCCAGTCAGTGGTATTCATGGCACCCCAAGTAGCCTAAGATAGGACCCTTGCCATCCTCTGCAGCTCACAATGTTCCTTCCCACTCTACTGGCACCTGCTACCCCAGTCTACAGCCTGTGTGCTCTCTCAGCTTGAGCCTGCCAGTTCTCCGTGCTGACTGGGCTCCGCTTCTGCATTCTCAGGCACAGTATATCAGGAACTTCCTGCTGCCTTCCTGCATGCCTCATGGAAAGGCCTAGAAACATGCTGGAGAAACAAATTAAAGCCCTTCCTCTGTCCAACCTAGAGGAAGTGGATTTCTCCTCTGGGTCATATCCTGGATTTTCTCTGTCCCTGCCACATAATCTCCAGGATCTTGTCCCTTCAGCAGAGTGCTTGATATGCTCATGAAAATCAAGGCGTTTAGAAAGTTCATTCTTCCTGCCCCATAATGCTTGGCTTCAAGACCATTGTCTCATGAAAGATGTCAAGAGAGTGGGCTTTAGGTCTCAAAGCTATTCAGTGGTCTCTTTTCATATTCTGAGATATCCCCTCCCCTTTTAAAGATTTTATTTATTCATGAGAGACACAGAGAGGCAGAGACTCAGACAGAGGGAGAAGCAGACTCCCTCCAGGGAGCCCAATACAAGACTTGACCCCAGGACCCCAGGATCATCACCTGAGCTGAAGGCAGATGCTCAAACACTGAGCCACCCAGGTGCCCTTTTTTGTGTCTGAGTCAAAAGTCTACACATTTACAAATCATGTCCACTTCACATTCATTACCCTCAGAATACTCCTAGCAGGTAGAGGGTAGGTAGGATCTGGACTGGCTTCCTTTGAACAGGAGGTGGACTGCAGTGTGTGACATAAGGAGGGGGTGGTTAGAGCTTCTTCTTCTTTTTTTTTTTTTTTTGATTAGAGCTTCTAAGATTAGTATGGTTTCAGATCACTCTTGAAAACCCCTTTGTTACCATCTTGAGGCCAACTAATATTTCTCAGGGAACGTCTGCAACCCGTCACTGTTTCTTCCAAGTCTGAGACAGATCAACTGAGCATCAGGTGGGGAAACTGCCATGTGTAGAAGACTTGCACAAAAAAAGCTTCTTTTAAAGTACTAGAATCCCACTCAGCACTGAGCAGAGGCCATACATTGAGAAGCAAGGGACCCTAGATCCTAGTTCCCATCTGGTCCTCCTGCAGGGTAGGGCCTCAGAGCTCAGAGTAGAAAGATGAACATCCTTGAAGGCTGGTTACATTGCCTCCCCTCTGCCTCCCTGGAGCTGATGTCTGAATTAAGAGAAGTGCACCAGTGTGCCGAGACCCACAGAATAAGCTCCATTTGGCATGAGGGAGTGCAATCCTCTCGAGGATGGGTGTTACCTTGCCCAGGTTATTCTATGTCAGGGAGCTGGACTGAGGTGGGAGCCAGGCCTGTCGCCCTCCAGAGCCCCAAGCTTCTATGCGGCCCATGCTGCACCTGTGTGTGCTGAAGAATGAAGACATGCTTTCGGATTTCATTGACATTTTAGGTAACTTTACTGACACAGGGGGAGACTTGTGTCCCCTGAAGGAAAAACTCATCCTCAACCTTCTTCAGGTCTGAAAAATCAACAAAAACAGATTCAAAGGAGACAAGCAGGGTCATTTGTTTGCTATAAATGTTCTGTAATGTGGGAGCCATCATTAGGAAATGAACCATTGAAGAATTGGTTGATATGTTTTTGAACTAGGTCGGTAGAGGAGTGGACAGTCATGGGAAAACATGGTAGGACTACAGGCATGAGCAAAGGGGAGTAAAGAGCAGGAAAATTAGCAAGGCCTGCTCACCCAAAGCCCTCTTGGAGTGTCTCCCCTTCTGAGATAAGGATGCTCCTTTCCTCCAGGTAGGGAAGCACCTCTCACAGGAGGGTCTTAGGATGGCTTCAGGGAGAAGGAGGGGTCAGGGAGTCTTCCTTGCACCTGCATTTCTCACATTCCTTCAGCTTAACATATGCTTAAAACATGGTAAGATGTTGTGTTTGGGGACTACATGTTCTGAACTCCATCAGACTTAACATATGGAATAGGATACCTCAAAGCTTCAGGGAAATAAAATTAGAAAATATTTGCCTTGGTTATTTGCATCCTTCACAGCAAGACGTCAGGGGCTACAGAATAAGGAAGACTTAAGTAGGTTTATCATGACATGAGAATAACGGAGTACTGTGATGTTTCACTAGGTTGAGAGCACCCCGGGGGCAGGGGTTATGCCGTACTTCTCCTCCTCAGCAACTGGCAGGGAGCCTGGCACCCATGGGTGTCAGGATGTTCTCATTTCAATGTCACCAGCCAGTTTTTCACTGCATCTGGGCCTCACCAGCTGTTCCACGCTTGTCTCCCTTCTGTGTCTCACTCCATCTGGGAAAGCAAACATTGCGTAAGCTGTCTCTTCAAACTCAAAGGTAATGGGAGAGACAGACCCTTTCCAATTCTGAACAAAAATTGCCGTTAAGTTTAAATCACATTCTGAGTTGAGACAACGTCTGATGTATACACATAATAAGTGCCATTCACATGCCCTGCTTGATGCTTCAAAGCCCTTACTTTGGCATTGATGGTGCTCAGAGCCGTGGCTGAAGTGCATGATGGGTAAGGAGGGGTGCGGGTGCTAGCAGCAGCCTCAGCTAGAAGCAGAATTCTGAACTTTCCAGGTTACATCAATGAAGAAACTTTAGTCTCAACACAAAGTAACAGCAAGTTTTCATCAAATTGTGGGTCCCAACCGCACTGCAATACAAAGATGTGATTCAAGATTTGAAACTTTCTCCTCCTCCTATAGAATATATGCATTTCTCTAAACACATGTATTATTAATAGCCCGTAAAATATTAACTTCACCTAAAAATGCATTATTAATGACATAATCTGTGCAAAACACACATTGGTTTTCTCCGGACACTTTATTTAGAAAACCCAAGTTCCCTTTTTCTTGATGTTGGTGCAAGAGACAATTCTTTAGATGTTTATTTGTGATGACCAAGAGAGTTCATGATCTCATAGTCAAGGAGTCAACACAGAATCAATAATTCTGTCAAAAAAAAAAAAAAAGAGCAAGATTTCAAACAAGAGATTGCCCCCACCCCACAAAGCTGAAAAACACAGGGACACCATGGGACCAGTTTGTCTTTAGAAAATGTACTACATGCTTTTTGTTTTTGTTTTGCTTTCTGTGAACACTTTCTAAAATGAGATCCAAAGTCCTGGAGCCATAAGAAGGCCCAGCACGGTGATTTCGTGGTTGTCTCCATATACGTGCTGAGAGACATCGTGAAAAGATCTGTGGTAACAGTTAACTCATTGCCTCGGGCTTATGGACACCACTTTCTGCTTTAAAACAAGGCACTTGCATTGCTGTTTGCAGATGAGCACTGTATTGCCAGCTCTAGGAATTTTCAGAAGTCATTAACGCTAGAAGGTACACATCATAATCCAAATCTCTGAAGGGAGAGAAGGAAGATGTTGACTTCAATCTTTATTTGGTCCTGTTATGGGACTGCCAGGCTCTGGAAAGGCAGCTCATCTCCACTGCCTTCTGAGCATATTGTCCTGGGAAAGACAGCCCCACATATGGTTTGAATTCAATTAGCCAGATCCTCTGAGAGGCACTAGGGTACCATTTAGGGCATTGCTTCTTGAATTCTCATTTGCAGCCTTTCAAATAATGTTCAAAGTCATTAGACCATAAAGAGTTTTCATTACCCTTCACTCGAGTCAACAGCAACCACGTATTGATTGAGCACCTACTTGGGGTGCTGTGCCAGGGACCGCATGGGTGGCGTGAGAGGGGACGCGGTGCAGAGCACCAATGCTTGAGCACGCGGAACGCACACCTTTCTGGCAAGAGCAAAAGAAGGAGCATTTCTCCAAATATGGAGCTGTAGTAAAAAAACAAAACAAACCCACTTAGATTTGCTGATGCAAGAATGGGAAATTGCTGAATGTCAAATGACACTGTAAACACTGTAAATAGTTGAATAGCAAAGTGGGACAGATGTTTATTTGAACTATGCAGCAGAGGGTGATGTCCTTTATAAAGGCTTCAGACAGATGAACGAAGGAAAAACAGCATTCGGTACAAATATGGTGGAAGGACATGAACAAATCTTTGGCAGAAGACAGAGAAATGATCAACAAACATGCACAACTGGTAAAGAACACTAGCATCCAAAGAAATGAATTAAAATAATGTTTCAAACTATCAAATTTTCTGGTGTTTTTTTTTTTCTTTTTTAAGCGTGAAAGAAAACTGTAGTAAAATGCACAGGGAGCCCTATGAGATTGAGGTGTGGGCCATTGCCTCTTGGGCCCTGCTCAGTTTTAAGATATCTGTGCTCTGTCCACCCCACGCCTAGCACACATGCTATCCCACCTGTGCAAACCGTGGGGAGCGGCTCAACTGCAAGGTCCTGAAGTGGGAGCCAGAGGATCCCTCGAGTGGGAGTGAAGGAGTGGTGAGAGCTCAGAGCTTTGCAAAGGAGGTCCCAGCCTGCCCAGAGGAGGGTGGGGTGGAGGAAATCCTGCACAAGGGAGACCCTCCAGGTCTGCAATGCCAGGCTGTGCTTCCTGCGGCTGAGCCTACAGTGGAGCCCGCTTCCCCCTTGAGCAGCTTGGAGCAGGGCTCTCTTTCTGGCACCAGACAGAGCAGACCCCTGCATGCTGAGTGGCGGAGCGAATTACCCCAACCTGTCCAGCGGCATTTGACCATTTATGTTAGCAGCCCTTCCCAGGAAGGAAATTCACCAAAGATTAAAGCTTTGTGTCTAGGGACACTTAATTGAAATTTTATTTTTTAATAATGAAAAACTGGAAAAAACTTAAAAGTTCCACAGGAAGGAAATTAAGGAAGATCCATAAGATGATGTACCAAGGTCAGGGCAGCATATTTATGGTACAGCGTAATGCTATGGAGCTGCTACTAAAAAAAAAAACCTAAATAGTATGAACCCATAAATTGGCAGAAAACAGTGTTTTTATGCATAGGGAGAAATCTCCAAATCCAAAATCAATTAATGTTTTATTTTAAAATAGTATCACATTGATAGGTAAGTTCCAAGAGCAGCACAAAGAATGCTCACACACCTTCACAGACCTTCACCCAGGCTCACCAACTGTGTTAACATTTTACCACATTTGCCTTACTATTCTCTCCCTCTTTCTCTCTCCACACACACACACAATATATATTGTGACTCTCTATAAAATAATATATATTATATGCAATATGCATGTACAGGTAAGTACATTAGGCAATCTATATATGACATATATATAATGTGTATAATATTTCTATTTCATATATACATTATATATACACATAGGTATTGCATGTGTATATATGGTATATGTGTCATAGTGTCATAGTACACATGTTATGTAAAACTGTATATATTATTTTTCTGAACTATTTGATACTAAGTTGCAGAAATCATCTCCTTCTCAAAATAGTGACCTTTGTACTTTATTTTCTTCTTTTTATGTTTTCCAAGTTTTCTGCCTTTATAATTAGATAAAAACAAAAATTTATGCTATCTTAGGGCATTTATCACTTATTTACCTCTCAAGTTTTTTTTTTTTTAATTTATTTATGATAGTCACAGACAGAGAGAGAGAGAGGCAGAGACACAGGCAGAGGGAGAAGCAGGCTCCATGCACCGGGAGCCTGATGTGGGATTCGATCCCGGGTCTCCAGGATCGCGCCCTGGGCCAAAGGCAGGCGCCAAACCGCTGCGCCACCCAGGGATCCCACCTCTCAAGTTTTTAAAGTAATTTAAAAAATTACTGTCTGGACAATAAGTTGATACAACTCTTTTGTTGTTTTTTTTTTAAAGATTTTATTTATTTATTAGAGACACAGAGAGAGAGGCAGAGACACAGGCAGAGGGAGAAGCAGGCTCCACGCAGGGAGCCCAACGTGGGACTCGATCCCAGGACTCTAGAATCACGCCTTAGGCTGAAAGCAGGTGCTAAACCGCTGAGCCACCTAGGGATCCCAATACAAATCTTTTGAAATCAACTTAGAAATACATATCTGAACTGTAAAATGAACATTTCTTTTGAACTAACAATCCTACTGCTAGCATTCTAGAAACTTTTAAAGTTTTGAAAGGGCGTTGTGTAAGAAATGTAATTACAATATTCTTTTTAAGAGGAAAATAATGTGAGGAGTGCCTGAATGGCCCAGTTGGTTAAGTGTCCAACTCCTAGTTTCGGCTCAGGTTATGATCTCAGGATTGTGAAATTGAGCCCCACTTTGGGCTCTGCACGCAGCTGGGATTCTGCTTGAGATACTCTCTCCCTCCCCCTGCACTCATTCCCTGCACTTGCAAACACTCTTTCTGTCTCTGTCTCTTTCTCTCTCAAATAAATAAGTAAATAAAATCTTTAAAGAAAAAAAAAATGTGAATAAGCCAAACATCCAACAACAAAGAAATGGTTACAAAAACTCATATATTCATCTGAAAAAATCTTACCCATTAAAAGGTCATGAATGAAGTACTTATTACCCCTGGGAAATAGCAATGTTATGGACTGAAGGTTTGGGTGGGCGGGATGTGTGTCTGGGGGAGGGGGGGTCATCCTGAAAGCCCCACTAAATGGGGAAGCCATCTAATTTGCGAGCCAGGCTACCCTCTCCTGCTGGGAACAGAGAGCCCAGAGGGAAGCCTGGAGTCTCAAACACCACTTGCCAGAGGACCCCTCTAACAGGGACAGTGAATGCAGAGGGACTCCCCAGGAGTACTGCAAAGAGGACCTAACTTTCTCCCCATTCCATGCCCAAGGCCATTCCATAACCAACGGCTCCCTTCTCTCCTAAACCCACATGCAGCCTGGGAATCATTCTGGAAGCCACTGCACCATCAGGGAGTGACCCTATGAGTAAACCTATCTGCCCCCTTGAGCCATGCCTTGGGGGTAAAAGAATGCAAATGGAGATTCATGGGGTGGGGCACATTGTGGGACAGAGGAGGGGTGAGTTTGGGACCAGTTTGTCTTTAGAAAATGTACATGGTTTTTGTTTTTGTTCTGGCCACAACCAGAGCAACCAGCACCTGATAATGAAGACTCCCCTCTCCACCCCCTAAAAAGCTGACTCTCAGAAACAGTAGTCGCTGACCTGGGGAAAAATGTTCCCGTTAACATTAGATGACTGGTCGTTTTGATTGTCATATTGCTCGAGGCTCTGCACCCTGCACCCTAGTGCCTTTGGGCCAAGGGTGACTGTCCTCCAACGTCCTGAGCATAGAGGCCTCCAGTCTGCTTGGTGAGAGATTAGCTCTGTGTGGGTGTAGCAGGTCCTAGCACCGACTCTGAAAAGCAGGGTGCTATTCCTTGCCAGCCTTCTTGCTGGCGTCCAGGATAAATTCAGGCTCTACCTTCTGGGCAGAGCGCAGCCTGAGCTGATGGCTCCAATGAGCACGAAGACTTGGTGGCACAACTCTAGTGGATGCCAGTGCAGGACACAGGCAGGAACTGGTCACTCTCTACTATGGGATTCCATCCAAACTTAAAAAAAGGATCGGTTCTAAGATGAGCACAACCATTAACGGCTGCTTGAAGAGACAAGAAAATCATTAAAAATAGCAATATTCTCAGGGCCGGAACGCACGGTCACAGGAGTGCATCCTCAGGGATGGCTCTTCACGTTCAGATGGGGAGGATTTAGGAACTGCGAGAGTTCCAGGGTTTGCAAGAGAGCCCTATCCATCTACGTCAGGGTGTCAGACCCACGGGGTGAGCCAGCGGAAAGGCAGAGAGACACGATCCCGGGGAATTCAACCTCCAAGTGCAAGTTTTAACTTGAAAATCGGTTTCATTTATACCAAACGAAATCGTCAAGGAAGTGACATTTTAAAGGTTCCAGTTCTTCAGGGGTAACAAAGACACCCATTATGTCCAAGCGAGCAGCTGTTCTTTGATGTTTTAAAGGGCAGCAGACAGAGTGCCCAGGTGGAATTAGGGCCGGATTAGGAGGCCGGCGAGTTTGAGGGAAGAGGCCGGGGGAAGGAGAAGGCCTTCTACGGTTTCAGGCCTGGGTCTGCAGACAGCGCGACACATGGACGCAGAAAACCCTCCTGGGCCCCGGACAAAGCCAGGGCCCTGGCAACTCTCGGCTATCTCCCCTGCTTGGGAAGATGTATTGCTGGGGAAAAAGAGGAGGGTGTTGTCCTACATGACTCATCCCCTCCAGTCTGGAGACAAGAGTGGGAATTACTTCATTATTCCAGGACAGAAAGACTTGGCACTTCAGTGAGCAGACCCTGTTCCCATCTTCTGCTTGGGAACAAGCAAGACAGAGCGAACCCCAGCGCGCCAGAGATGGGCCAGTGTGGGGGACGGAGGGGGTGTTTGCAGAGGGCCCCTGACTGTCTTACCTGTGTCCCCAAGGAGGAAAACAGACTCCCCCGCAACCCCCACAACGGCCTGCTGCCCCATTAAGCGGCTGCTTGGAAGTCAAGGGTTTTTACCAGAGGAGCAGTTCCAGAACGTGCGAGGTGGGCACAGCGTAGCTGATGACGTCTGTCTTTCTGCCAAGACCTGCTTGAACGTTGGTAGTAATTAAATGTGCTTATTTCTGTGTCAGCGATTTCAGTTCCGAGGTGGGTTGTTGTCAAGAGATTAGAACGATCTCCGTTTTCCATAAAGGCTTCAAGGTAATGACTGTGTCGAAGCCCCTGCGGGTGAGTGTGGTTTGCTGGCGCTGGAGCATCGTTCTAGGAAAATCTGGTCTGTGCAGGTCTCACCTGCTGAGTAACCCCCACAGCTCTTTCTTGGAGGAAGCCCTAAGTCACTTGTCCACAAGGTGTTTCCTGCAAGACACAGTGGCAGGACCGAGACAAGAGGACGGTCTTTCAGAGGATGCTTTCCCAGAGCTTAAGCACCGCAGCGTCCAGTGTCGAGGGTCCTCGGGGGTCCGCCCCCAGCCTTCCTCCTGCCTCTCCCACCCCTCCCAGCCCCTGCTCTACCCTCTAGGCTAGAGAGGACACAGCAGCTGCAGGGAGCGTGCTCTGGGCTCATGCCTCCCAATCCTTGTCTACACTATTCCTCCTCCTGGGAAAGTCACCCTGTCTTCACCTACTGAACTCCTACTCACTCTTCAAGACCCCCTCTCTTCCAGGAAGTGGCTCCTGGCACTTACTAAGTTCCCACACCCCGTGTGACCTCTACATGAACTCTTCTAAGATCTGATTATAGTTCTATTTTCAGGGGGCGTCTGGGTGGCTCAGGCGGTTAAGCCTCCATCTCTTGATTTCGGCTCAGGTCATGATCTCCGGGTCCTGGGATGGAGCCCTGAGTGGGGGCCCCACGATCAGCAGGGAGTCTGCTTGCCTCCCCCTCTCTCTGCGCCTCCCCTCACTTGCACTTTCTCTCTCTCTCTCTCTCTCTCTCCCTGTGAAATAAATAAATGAATCTTTTAAAAAAATTCTATTGTCAGGGATGGAGAAAACAATTCATTGACCTAGGATACTATCAGTATCTGCTAAATAAAAATAAAATAGTGAGTTATAAAATGTATGTCCAGTATGCTCTCAAGTTGGGTTAAGATAGCTAAATAGATAATATATCTCAAGTAAAATTTAAGTGATTATCCAGAGATGATAATAGTATAGATGGCTTTTGCTTTTTTTGTTTGTTTGTTTTTGCTTTTGTATAGTTTCTAACATTTTTATTATGAATCTTGCACTGGTTTTCTCTTGCTGTTATGACAAATTACCACAAACTTAAAGCAACACAAATTTATTATTTTACAGTTCTGTAGGTCGGAATCTGGAAGGGTCTCACCAGGAGAAAATCAAGGTGTCTGCAAGGTTGGATTCCTTTCTGGGGGCTTTGGGGATGAATCCACTTGCAAGCTCATCCAGGCTATTGGCAGAAGTCAGTTCCTCATGTGGGGGTTCCCTTGGGGTCCCCGGGTCCTTGCTGTCAGCTGGGGGTCATCCTCACCTCTAGAGCATACTCACACTCACAGGTCATCTGCCCTTCAGGCTGTTTCCTTGTGTGCAGCTTTGGGAAGATGGGGTTGAGAGCCAAACCTGGGTTGGCAGCGGGTGGGAGACGACAGTGGAGGCCAAGGGAGTTTGCTCACATCACACATGTGACAGTCCTACGGGCCACCTGCAAGTAAAGGACTGAGTCTTGTGGCTTTGTGAGCACAAGAGCCAGTGTTGAAAGGCAGTGGAGACCCAGGTAAATGTAATAAAATGCAGCCTCATCCTCACCTCCAGGCTGGTATGATTCGAAGGAATGAATGCTGGTGACATGAGAAGCACATTCATTCCAATCTCCTCAATCTTTCTCATAGTTCTGCTTTTGTCAGCACTCAGCCTCTGTAATTTTTTTTTCCATTCTGCAGCACCCTTGCCGTATAGAGATGCTCACAAAATGCTCACAACTGAAGTTACAGATGTAATCATTTTGCAGAAGTTCAATGAGAGCCAAAGATTTGCCTAAAAGTTGGGCTTTTTCCTTTAACGGCTGGTGGCTACAATTGTGTACAGAGAGTATTTATTCACCCAGCAGTGGAGTCTCAATCCCCGATCCATCGAATGGCAATCTTTACATGGACATGTCTGTCCAAGCTGACCCAAATAGTGTCTCTGTGACCACTCTCCTCTTGGCGTATGTGTCTAGATCATGAGGTCACTTCTGAGAATTACTGAACTCACAGATGGTGTCAGGGCAGGGATAGTGTTTGTATCTCATTAAACCTCCCCGAAGAGAAGATTGCTGCTCTTGGCAAGGATTGAAAATGTATATAAATTCTGGTGTCTGTGCTCATGGCAATATGGTAGCCAGGGGGGAAGAGATGGACTTTTCAAAACAGATCCACTCTATCTAAGCTTGGTGCCAACCAAGGCAGCTCCTTTCTAGCACTGAGTCCTGCTTCTTTATGCCTCCAGCCCTGTTGCACATGGAGGCTTTGGAGATGGAAAACATTTTCTAATCTCTGAGACTTCTCTGAATTTCAAGCCAAACAAATTTTCCCTGTATTTCCCAGCTATGGAGATAGGTTTACACAGTCCAAAGAGTTTAGTTGTTTATGTAAACTGTGTACCAAGTCCTGCCAGGTAAGTAGGATTTAGGCTTTTAAGAATATTCATTGGTTTATTAATGCATCCATTCATTCATTTATTCATTGAATCAAATGTTGAGCAATGACTGTGGGCCAGGCCAACATCTTCCTGGGGTACCAAGACTGCTCTGCCCTTGAAGGATCTCAATTCTAATGTCAAGTAACACCCAGGAAACAAATGGTCCCACAGAGGTGGTGGGAATTGTAACAGAGGGAGAAGATGATGTGTGAGCCGGAGGAGGGGTGCCAATTCTGCAGAAGCACACAGTTCCCAGGGGGCTTCTAAAACAGGGTGATATCAGAATGACAAAACCAGTGGCCGTTGTGTCACCGTGAGTAGGAAGCAGCTGGGACTTTTGTATGTTGCTGGCTGGGGGAACATTTGGTACGATCTTGTAACACTTTGCCAGGTTACCTGCTAAAGGTAAAGAGAGGGTCATAATAGTCCCATGACTCAGCAATTCCACTCCTGGGTTTACACCCAAGCTAAGTGTGTATGCACATGCCCACCAGATGATGTTTATGAGAATGTTCATTGACGGATCACTCACAATAGTTAAAAACTAGAAACAACTCACATTTCCATCAAATAGGCTGGATTCAATAATTTGAGATATATCCGTATGAGGGGATAGTATGGAGCTATAAAAGAATAATCTACTACCTACAGCAACACGTGTGAATCTCACAGACATGGTGACAAATGAAAGAAGCCAGACACAAGGACCATCCCCTGGGAACCTATTTGTGTCCTTGGTGATGGAAGGTAGCAGAGTCCTTACCTGGGGGGGGGAGGGCCTTGATTAGATTGGGGCAAGGGTGGTGGGGGTGCTGGAAATATTCATGTCTTGATCAGGGTGGCAATACAAGGGGGTCGTGTAAGTGAAACTCATGAAATGGTATGTTTAATATTCAAATGCTCTGTATAATAGTAAACATTAAGTAAAAAAAAAAAATCAACTAACAGATACACAAAACAGAATGCTATCACTTAATGTCCCAGGACACGTAAAGGACCCCCAAGTTGGTAGGCGTTATAAACAGATACACTGGGGAAAAGATTTTGTTCTGAGATGTACTAGTTCCAGCAGGGAGAGAAGTAGGAAGAGCCCAGGACCAAGTAGAGACAATGTGAAGCTGTCCTCACACTCAGCACAGTGACCCCGGGAACGCCTCCCTGGGCCTCCCTTCCTGCAGTTTTTTTTTTAATTTTTTTTTTAATCTTTATTTATTTATGATAGTCACAGAGAGATAGAGAGAGAGGCAGAGACACAGGCAGAGGGAGAAGCAGGCTCCATGCACCGGGAGCCCGATGTGGGATTCGATCCCGGGTCTCCAGGATCGCGCCCTGGGCCAAACGCAGGCGCCAAACCGCTGTGCCACCCAGGGATCCCCCTTCCTGCAGTTTTAAATCGATGCTAATAACTCTTAATAACACCCAAGATTGTGTCATATATGATCTCCTACTAATACAGTGTCTGCACACAAAAATGATCAATAATGAAGAAAATATGTGAGTTTCCTACAGTGATGCCCACTTTTTGAGCATGAGAACCTATTTCAATTTTTTTTCCAATGAAGTTTTCTGTTTTTACATATGAAGATTTTCAAGCATAGAGAAAAGTAGAGAGAAAAGCATAATGGCCACCTAATCCATCCACCAATCCATGTAACAAATGGTAGCATTTTGTTATATTTGCTGTATTATTTTCCCGAGTTAGACCTTTTTTTGTTTTGTTTTATTTTTCAAAAACTATTTTATGTATTTATTTCAAAGAGAGAGAGAGAGAGAGAGAGGGAGAGGGAGAGAGGTGGGGGGTTTAGGCAGAAGGAGAAGGAGAAGCAGACTCCCCACCAAGCAGGGAGCCTGATGCAGGGCTCGATCCCAGGACTCTGAGACCATGACCTGAGCTGAAAGCAAACGCTTAACCAGCTGAGCCACCCAGGCACCCCTGAGTTAGTCCTTTTTTTTTTTTTAAGATTTTATTTATTTATTCATGAGAGACAGAGAGAGAGAGAGAGAGAGGCAGAGACACAGGCAGAGGGAGAAACAGGCTCCATGCAGGGAGCCTGACGTGGGACTCGATCCCGGGTCTTCAGGATCATGCCCTAGGCTGAAGGCTGCACTAAACTGCTGAGCCACCAGGGCTGCCCTAGTCCTTTAAAAAAAAAATCTTATTATAAAAATTTTGAAATATTGACAGAGAGAGAGAGAGAGAGAGAGAGAGAGAGAAGTATGAGGAGCTCCCGAGCACCCGACACTCAGTCTCAATGATTACGAAATCATGGCTAATCCTGTTTCTGTCATATCCTCACCTGTTTCCCCACCTCCCACCCCAGAATTATTTAGAAACAAATCTCAAATACTGACATCCTTTCATGCCCGAAGTATGAAAAGACTCTTAAAAGAAAGGACTCTTAGAAATACAACCAGATCACTGTCATCCCTTTAAAAATTAACAGTAACTTCTTAGTATCAAGTCAGTATTCAAATTTCCCCATTTCCCTCATAAAAGATTTTTACAGATTGTTCCAATCAGGAGCCACACAAAGTTCACATACAGTGTATTGCTGATTTTTAAAAAATTCTTTATGGATCCGTAAATTTCCTTTCTTATTTTTCTTGCAGGCCATTTGTTGAAGTAACCAGGTTGCTTGCCCTGCATGTCAGTGCGTCTCATGCTCCCACAGGCAAAAGAATCACCTAGAGAGTCTGTGAAGACGCAGTTCTGTGGGCCCCAGCCCCAGAGATTCTAGATTAAGTAGGCTGGGGTGGGGCTTGAGAACCTGCATTTCTAGCAAGCACCCCAGGGATGCTGATGCTGGTCTGTGAACCCATGCTGGGCAGCGCTGCTCTGGCTGCCCGCCACCTAGCTTTCCCGAGCTGCATCCCCAGGGTGTCTTTGAATACTTTTCTCTGCTCATTATATGTTTTAAAGTCCATTTTGGCTAGATTTGGACAAAATACTGTATACTTTCATCAGAGGCACAACATCTGGTCATCTCTCTTGGAAACGTTAGCAGCCACCGATGATCATTCCTAGATTTGTTATTTCTCTGGGTTGCAAAACCACGATACTCTGATTGTATTGTTCCTTCTACGCTGATTACTTTGTCTGCTTCCCTAAAGACAGACTTCCCTTCATCAACTATTTGAAGACCCAAAGTTAGAGTTCCTATGACAGGATGATCTTTCTCTTCGTTAATCCATTTTCTTTCTTTTATTTAAAAAATAAAAAGATATCATTTACTTACTTGAAAGCGAAAGAGCAGAATGAGAGATCATGAGTTGGGGGAGGGGGTGAAGAGAGGCAGAGGCGGGGGGAGAAACAGGCCATAGGAAGCCTGACTAGGGCTCCATCCCAGGATCCTGGGATCATGAGCCGAAGGCAGCCGCCTAACCGACTGAGCCACCCAGGTGTCCCTAACCATATTCAAAATAATGAGTTGGTTGGCTAGCATCCTGAGCCAACAGAAGTGGGTTTTGTTTGTTTTTATCTATTCTAGTGAATTCATGAATACAAATGTACTTTTTTTGTGTTCAGTTCACTAGGCTATTATTTCTGATGCTCCAATTATTTTATCTTTGACTAATGGGGGCCCCGTCAGTTTGGCTCCTGGGTCCTTTTGGCTTGCCTCCAGGAGCCTTTTAGCTTCCTTTCTTCTGATAGGACAAGATTTTCCTGGTTCACCTTATACATTCTGTCTCCTGGACCCGGAGTCAGCCATTTCTCCAAGGAGCCCTGATTGCATTTAATGCAAATGGCCCTCGGAGACCACAGTCTGAGCACTGGATTGCATTCATTAGTGATGGGTTGGGCATTGTTTCCAGAACTTTTCAGTGCATAAAGCTAGAAAATATGTTTCTTTTAAAAATAAAATGTATGAGTTTGTAAGAATATTTTCACTCAGCCTTTAGGGGGCATTTTACTTGATCCCATCAATCTAAAATCTCAGAATAACAACTCTAGCCCTCTAGTCTGTAATATGATCATTAAAAACCCTTTGTTTTTCCTTTCGTTATGTTCTTTCTGTTCTTCGTGTATGTCTAACTAAGGATGTACAGTCAAATTAATGTCTTGAAGTCACACGAAATAGTTTCTGCCTTTGTGGTCGTGCCACAGATCAATATATAGCTACGTTTGTTTCATTTTGCTTTTGACTTTTGGGGACTGATTTTTTAAAATATTTTAAAAATTTAAAAATATACGTTAATTTTTTAAATCAGTGTAGATATTTTCGTGGTTTCAAAATCAAATGTACAAGCCGAAGTATATTTGGAGAAGTCTAATGTACTCCTCCCTCTCTGTCATGATCCTTTCCTCCTCTTATATGGAATAATTTTAAAAAATTATGGTTTATCTTATTGTTTTAAAATCAATATAATAATAGCATATATTATACATGTATTTTCATATCACATTTTCTTGGATAAATGGTAGCATGCTACACACACTTTTCTCCACTTAGCTTCTGAGACTACTTTGTTATGTCAAAAATATTTACATTAAATAGATCCACTTGGGGAATTTATTAAGAAAATATACAAGGACAAAGAAACTGCAGTGCATTTGGTAGCACTTTTAAATACGCGTACTTAAGTAAATGTGTTTATCCTAATGCATTGATGTAAAATTGAAAATGTCAGTCCCCCTCTCTGTCCAGCCTACAATAAATACTTGGTTCAAATATCAACAATGAGAAACCACAGGAAGAGACTTACTATTTTTCCATTCTTTTCCTTTTATTTGTTTGGATGTCTCTTTTTAAAAAAATAAACGCTTAAATTTTGGACTAATTTCAGACTTGCAGAAAAGTTGCAAAGATAGTGGAGTTCTCACATACTCTTCATCCAATTTTCCCTATTGTAAACATCTAAAATAACATGGTACATTTGTCAAAACCAGGAAACCAACACTGGTACGATACTATTAACTAAACTCCAGACTTTATTCAGATTTCACTAGTTTTTCCACTAATGCCCTTTCTCTGTTCCAGAATCTGATCCAGGATACCACATTGCATTTAATGTCTTTCTACTTTTAATTGACCTAAAAATCTATCAATGCTAAAGAGCGCTCCCATTTTATAGGCGATAAGGGACAGAAACCAAATGGCTTACTGGCAGTGGGAAGTTCACAGGATTGAAATCTAAATCTGGGTGGAATCTGCTTTTAGAAGAGGCAGTGTGGTTTAGGGGGAGGAAATGCAGACGCTGGTATTGGGCAGACCTGGGTGCGAGTCCTCATTGGGGTTTGCTACTTAGTAGTTAGGGGGTCTTGAATTATTTAGTGTCACCAGGCCTTAGTTTTAAATCCATAAAGTGGGTAACTAAATAAAATGTACCTCCCAGGGTAATAGAAGTTTCTAAATTACATATGTGAGGTGTTTGGACTGTAATAAGCGCTCAGCAAATGGCAATCACTGTTATCACAGCATCGTTGTTGGCAGACCAATACCCAGCACTTGGGAACCAGATGTTGGTTGTCTGCTACCCAGACTATCATTCTCTCTTACAGAACAGATACGTAATTTTAGTCCACCAGTTACAGGATGGGTACAACTCAGATATGCAGCCTCTGATGAAAGCGACACGAAGCAGGAGGCATTTTGGGAGGGCATCCGCAGCCAGATCTGACCTGGCTCGTACATCAGTGGCTGGCTTCTGTTTGGAAGGTGAGGCTTTCCACCAACACCCATTGACATCGCCCTGCAGGTATTTTGCCAAAAAATATGCATCTAATAAATTAACATCTATGTATTTTTTACTTCTGGAAGGACTGTTGACACTTTTTAAAGTGCTGGCAAGCTTTCTCGCGACAGAAGAAAAAGCTTCTGTGTGGAACCCTGCCACAGCCTTGATTTCTGGGGTGTGAGCACATGTGCGCCTGTGCGTGTGGTTCTTCTGCAGGGGTACAAGGCACTTTTGTGTCACTTTCCAAAATAGAACTCAAAAGTAGGTCGGTACAAGAGCGGTAAAATAGGTCAACTGCCACAAACCTAAGCAGAAGGAGGGGGTGGGGTTCAGCTCTAGAAAGATTTCATGTTTAGATCCTCGGTGTCTGTCCTCTTAAGGCCTGAAGGACCATGACACAGATCCTCTCCTGGACCCTTGCTGGCTGCCTGCATTTTCTTTCTCTAGGATGGAGAGCATGGTTGCTGGGCCTGGGGACCAAGCTGGCAGATTTAAGCCTGATGTCTTTGGGATGCCCAACATAGGACTGGGGACAGCATTCTGTTGGGGGATGAATAAGTGGGGTGCTTTCCTGCCTCTGTGGATAGGTGGACAAGCAGCTGGTTTTGAACGGCAAAATTGCACTATGGGTAATGTTTCTGGTATTTCAATGCTATGTAGCTGGACATGGAATCCTGTTGCACGTCACCCCCGCCCAGGGTGCTGCTGGAAATGTGCCTAACAGGATTAGGCTGAAGCAATGGCTTTTACCCGGCTTTAATGGTCCGCTCTCCAATGATACATTGCTTCCTCACCACTGTGGGTCATTTTTCCATATGGCACTCGAGACTGTCTGCATCCTGCCCCCCAGAGAGACAGCATTGTCCGGATGGTGCAGGATTTTGATTTCCCAATACTAGATTTTGTAAGGTTCCTTGGCACACCTCCAGGTAGAAGGGGCTCTCTAATAGATTATAATTTTTAAAAAAAATCAAATTTGATTTTGTGATCAAGCCTCTTCAATGTGACTTTCTGAGTTATTACCAACACACATTTCTGGTTTCAAATTATTCTGACTCATGCTCTTATTTATTTTTTTCCATTGTTGGCAATATCTCCAAGTAACCACAATCTTCATCCATTGTCTGATTACCAGAACAAAACACAGTCTGAGGTTGTTTAGTTCTAAAAGGGTTTGATTTTTGTTTCTATTAAATTTAAAAATAGTACCAGAAGTAACAGACTTGGTTAAAAATGGAAGATTTTATAAAACATGTCCTGTTACAGATTGCTAGCACTGTGCAAATCAGTCTTAACTTGATTTGCGACGGTAATGGGCCTTAACTGGAATAATTACAGAGGTTATTGGGGGAATGGTTTGGGAGAGAAATGAAATATTGCCTACTTATCTTCTTGGACCTCAACAATAAATATGCTTACATAGAGTCACTATCCTTGAGCCCAGTTTGGAAGGCTGTGTGGAGAGGGAAAGTCTTAAAGACCCAAGTGGGAATAGTCACACATTGGTTCATTTATCCACTGAACCAGAAATTGCTGTTCTTTCTTTTTTGCCAGGCTCTGGGCTAGGCACGGGCATATCGGAGATAATAGGTCGAGGGGCCCTCCCTCCAAGGCGCTGTCTGTTGAGTAAGGCAGGCAGGCTCACACAGCCATCGTTAGAGTAGAAAGTGGTAAACCTGATGCCAGCACTTAGAGGCAAAGAACTGTACAAGCAAAGAGAGGAAGTCTCCACTTTGCTTGGAGGAGTAGAAAAAACAATGCAGAGGAAAGGGCGTCGCTGTGAGCTTTGAAGGGTGGATCAGAAAGGAGGAGAAGCGTATTGTGACGTTCAGAGAAGCACAGAAACCCATGAAGTGTTAAACACTTTGCACATGTGGAGTGGTCCCGTGTGGCTGTGTATTGGGGGTAGGAGACAGATGAGGTTGGGAACGCTGGTTGGGGTCAAATCCCAAATGGCCTGGCGTATCCCAGGAAGGAGATTTGACGTATTACTAAAGGCCATGGGGATTTAGTGAAGTTTTGTCAGATTTTCATTTTAAAAGTGCTTTTGCAATAGCAGTGGCTAGAATGAGAGCAAAACAAGCTCCAGGGGCCTGTGACTGCTGTCGAGGGGAGGCACCATGGTTACCCAGCCCTGAGGCTGGAGCACTGGGGGTGGGGGAGGCGGGCTCAGGAGCCATTCCTGAGGCCCAGGAGACAGACAGGACTTTATGAAGTGGGAGAGTGTGGTTGAGGGAGGGAGAGAGAAAGGAAGGGGCGGGCCGGGAGGAAATGAGAGGGGACGGTGTCTTTGGAGTCAGACACACTCAGCTCCCAATCCCAGCTGTACCACTATCAAGTCTGTGACCAAGTCACTCCTCAGACCCTCCATCTCCTCCTTCAAACCAAGGGTAATGGACAGGATTCACTGGGGTCGATGAGATCCTGGATTCAGGACAGGGGCTGTCCATTATGATGACTTTAGGTGGGCTCAGAGCCACGCTCTGTGCCACATGGGGGGTCAGGAGACTAGAGGCTGCTGTCTGTGTCCCTCACCTCCAGCCCGGGACACAGAGGGGCTCTGGGGATGTCTGCTCAGCTTCTTTTTATTTTCCAGTTCAGCCTAGGACAAAGAAAGCTGAAAACTCCCGGGGAATATTGCCTAACACTTGCTGGGGGAAAAAAAAACCCACTGGGGATGCTTATACCCAGGGAGACGGGAGCACACCTGCCCACTGCTGGGTGTTGGTGGGCTTACGGCAGCTGGGGCATCGCCGGGCCAGGGCGTGCTGGTGATGAAAACCATCAGATGTTTGGTATCTACTACAAACTCAAATCCCAGACCAGAGCTTGGTGTAGGAGGAAGAACAATGGACCCCAGGCCCTAGAAATTTGAGTTGGCTTCTCTGCCTGAATCCTGCGAGGAGTAGTTAATGGGACAAAGGAGGCCTGCATAAAAGTGTCCATCAGAGGAGCATAGAAACTAAGATCCAGGGGACGGGCTGAAGTGAAGAAGGAGGCCTGCATGTGCCACACACACGGCCACGCAGTGATGGGACGGAGGCCCCGACACACCCGGATCAGAGCAGCCCACTGCCCCGGAACCACCCAGAACTGTTCGTCACCCCCAGAGTGGAAAGTAGGCCGGCTCCTAAGAGGAGTTAAGAGTCACAGCTGCAGAGAGACCCCCGGCACCCATAAAACCGAAGCAATAAACCGGCCTCTGCTCCCCACGGCCTCACGCGGACCCTTCTTGAAGCTCCACGGCCACATTTTGCCTCCACAGTTGAAGAGAAATCAGGAAACTGGAGAGGATCCAATGGAGACCAAAAAACATGATTAAAGAGAGCAAGAATGGGACCCCAGAGACAAGTTAAAGAAATTGGGGTTGATTTGCCTAAAACAGTAAAGTCGAAATGGGGACTGCATTCAGATACATGGAGAGGGGCCGGTGTCGGGTTATCTTCCAATTTCAAGAGCGCGGAATAAGAGGCAAATGGCTTAATCCGCCACAGGAGAGATTAGGTAAAGAAGGAGTTTCAAAAACATATGGACGTTTTGGAATGGCCTTCCCTGGGGTTACTGTAAAACAGAGCTGGCCCCTCCCTGGGAGGAGAGCTGCTGGGGACGAGGCCAGTAGATAGGGAGGGCCTGGCTGGTCTCCAGCGGCCCCCAGGCCCGGCTCTCCTGGCTGCGCGGAGCCTGTGCCTCTTTTTTGGGGCAGAAACCTGGGCCGGGACGGGTGGGAGCGTCTTTGCCTCTCCTGGTGGGTCCCTCCATCCAAGAGCAAGCATGACCTTTAATCACATTTTCTCTTTGATGTGTTCACGATCCAGTCGGCAGTAAATGCCGGCCTGTGCTTTGGCAGCTGGTAAAAAAATGTATCACAACTTCCGGAAGTGGCAGTTTAGATCAGATCACGGCGTGAAAATCCTCGCAGAGAGCCTGTGAGTCCACACCCCTAGACGGTGTGCTTTGGTGGCCATGGCTACACCGGCAGGTGCACTCTCCATCACGGGGTGAGCCCAATCACACGTTCAACCATCATTCCTACAAGGAACTGGGTCAAGATGCAAAATCAAGCTTGCGTGTCCACACCCGGCATCAAAGACACTAATCTACAGATCGGATAACCGTACAGTTGGTTCGCAAACCATGGTGCTTGTGAGAGTGAATGGAAGGTACTGTTGATAATTCTGCTGGTGCATAGCTGAGGCCTGTGGCCATCCATCTATGACTTTTTATTTTTTAATTTTTAAGGGTTTTATTTAGTTATTGGAGAGAAAGAAAGAGAGAGAGAGAGAGAGAGGAGGGGCAGAGGGAAAGAACCTCCAGCAGACTCCGCACCCAGCAAAGAGCTGGATGTGGTGCTTGATCCCAGGACCCTGAGATTATGACCTGAACCGAAACCGAAAGTGAGAGGCTCAAACGACTGAGCCATCCAGGCGCCCTGCATCCATCCGTGACTTATATTCAAAACCCAAATGAGAAGGGAGGTGCCCTTGATATTAAAATCCTTGCAGACTTTCTGGTGGAAATGGAAGGTTTGCTTTGTTGGGTGTGGATTAGTTATCTAATGCTGTGTAACAAATTAGCCCCCAAAATTAGTGGCTGAAAACAATAAGCATTCATTATCTCGTGCAGTTTCTGTGGGTGAGGAATTTGGGAGCCGCCTCGTGGGTGGGCTGGCCGTGAGATCTCTCGGACACTGCCCTGGGCTGCCAAAACTGGACTGGGTTGGAAGCTCTGCTTCCACCGTAGCCCCCTCACATGGCTGATGGCGGGAGACAGCTGTGTCCCATCCCAGTTCTTCCCCATTGGACCAGCAGTCGGCTCTCTTCAGAGTGAGTGACCTGAGTCACTCCTGCCTTTCATGATTTAGTCTCAGAGCTCACACATGGTCACTTTGGCCATATTTTATTCTTTAGGATACGTCTCCAGCCCGGCCCACACAAAAAGGGAAGGAGAGTAAGCTTTACTTCTTGAATGATGAAGGATCTTCAAATATTTGGTCATTCTTGTGAGTTCTTGTTTCTTTTTGAGATTCCCTGTTTTCTTTTTTCAGAGTACCGCCTGTTTATTTGGCCCATCCAATGTCACGGCCCAGTGACAGTGGAAAAGAACAGGCCAGTGCAGCCAGGGGTGCTAGCTCCACGCCTGGCATTCTGTCCATGGGGTGGGTCTCTGTTCCTCCTGGGTATTGTCAATCACTCGTGGGTGCTTAAAAATGGGCTCTCTTACGTGACCAGTAGTGAGTTCCCCATCACAATAGGCATACAAGGAGATACTAGATGATCGAGTGGCAGGGCACTATAGATGAGCATAGATGGCATTGGAAAGAGCTGGCCTAGATGATCTTCTGTGTCTGTTCTGACCCTGGTTCCCCCAAAGAATTCTTTCTTGGGGACTCTTGAAGTGAGAACTGAGAAACCTCTTGAAGTGAGGCATGGATTCTGGAAATGAGATCTATGAAAAGGAAATGGACTCCATGTTATCACGGACGGAGGGGGTCATGAGTTTCAAGCCCTCCAAGAGATGGAATTAAAAAGATTCCCAAGAATCTTAATCACCGGGCGATGGTGTTTGTTTACTTTTGCAGGCAGCTTGGGAACTGTGCGCCGATAGATGAAAGCTGTTCTGTGAGGCTGCGTCTGCAGCTCCATCGCTGGGTCAAGCTGCGGGGAGGCTGACCCTTTACAGAAGTCAGGAGTGGCTACCTGTAAGATCCCGGCTTAGGAAAATCTGCCTCCATTTCTCATCGGCTTGTACGCAAAGTGGATTGAGCTCAGTGTGAGCTTGGGTAAGTGGTAAGTGCCCTGCTCATGAATGCCCAGGCTGTTCAGCAAAAATAGCACACAGGAAACGGTATTGCAAAGGTCAATCCTTCTGGAAAGGAAGGGACAACAGGCCATCTATCTGAAATTTTAATGAGCAGATCCTGGCCTCTGACCCCATACCATGACCTAACAATCCAGTATTGAATGCCATGTCGGCTTCTATTTCCTGTGAATGAGGAGGCACGGTTCCCATCTAAAGGCCAACCATCTGCCGGACGCATGGAAGGTTCCCTCTGCCCGGCCGGCTGCTATGGACGAGCATGAAGTCTTTCTGGATGGACTGTCAGTCCAGGCTCCTTGCTTCACAGATGCGGGGTATTAAATGGTTGAGACACCAGGACTGTGGCTAGGATTTTCTTTCCTGTCTTACTTACCACCCCCCTACCCCCCGCATTGGCTGGCTATTTTCTTTCATTCCAAAAACAAACCAAGGACAGTCTTGGGGTACATTTAACCGTTTGGAAAGAGTCAAAAACAACAACTGGACTTCCACGGTCAAGAGTAACAGCTGAATATAGAAGAACAAAAAGGAATGGATCATTAGAAACCATATAAAGCCCCCGCCTATGTGCAGCACATAGGAGGTCCGTTATGAATAAAAAAATTAGTCCGCTCACAAAGATTCAAGAGGCCAGTCCCGCTAGAGTCCTCCTCAAACTAGTCTGACGCCCAGACTTCAAAGGAAACAATTTTTGATCCCCTTGCACAGCGTTGCTGAACGTTCTGGGAACCAAGGTATCGGAACCACTGGGTAGTTGCTGAAACTTCCCAGACCGTCCTAATAATAACGTCCAGTGCAAACATCGGGGCATTTGAAATCTTAGCAAACCCTCCGGAATCCCGTGGGCTGGGGGCGGGGCACTGTATTAGCTTATTTAACTGCTCACCACCACGTGGGAGGCTTGTGTTTTACTTTCACTTAACAGATGCTGGACCTGAAGCTTGGAAGTCAGGGCTGAAGACACAGGCTGTGTTTGCGGGCAGATCCGGCGTGGGCTCTGACCAAGTCCTTAGCCCCGGGACGGCGGGGAAGCCTCTTCAGTTCTCTACGCTACACTTTCTTCTTCCATATATTTGGGATCTTGAAATGATGCACCGGCGGCATTTACTTTAGCGCGATCCTGCCATCCTACGGGGTCCCTTCGTGAATCATGTAGCGGTTAAGGAGCAGCCCAGTGATTATTAGGCAGGTTAGGTAACCAGTCACGCCGTTCGATAGCCCTGATTTATCAGTTTGTCCTGCCAGACGGAAAAGTCTTTGAAGGCCAAAGGCATTTCTCATTCTTTGGTTTCCCAAGTCCCTCACATTAGTGTTGCTAATTGTTGATGGAGGGAATGAATGAGCAGAGAAAGTGGGGGGGGGGGGGGGTGTAGGGAGTAAGCAGGGCTGGATTTAAGCTGGGGCTCAGACCCAGGCCTTGTTTCCAGATGGAGTGTTGAGGTGCCCAGGCCCACAGAAGGTGGGTGCCCCTTTGCCTAGTGCCCCTGGCTTTCCGGTTTGTGTGTGTGTGTGTGTGTGTGTGTGTGTGTGTGTTTTACAGGCCTCTACTTTGTTGAAAGGGTTGAGGTGGTTCTTGAGAACATGGCAAATACCCCCTTGAGTGCGTGGGAGATAGGAAAGCTACTTTCCCCAGGAAGCTGAAACACCGTAAAGGGAGTGTCCTCAAACACTGGGTTGCCTCCTGGAACGCGGGCTCTGCTAGGAATTGGTGGGAAGTCACAGGATCCTGTGGGTGGTGGCCACCATCCTTGACACACCCGGCTCCTTCGCTGAGCGTGGATGCCTGGCTGTGGATCCCCACCGTCTTGGAGAGGGCAGGTCCTGTGACCCAAATGGACATCAGGGCTCGGGGCGGTTCTGGGGGAGAGGGTCGAGATGGCCAAGAGCCAGGCCTCGACCCCAGGCAAGGCCCTCCACGGGAGGGGGGGGGCTTGGCCTGGGTTCCCCAGGCCTCCGCTCTCCCCGGGCCACACACACACACACACACACACAGACGTGGACGGGCGCCCGGGAACCTGTATTTCCAGCGGGGACACACTCAGATGCTTCTCCAGGATCGGGAAGGTTTGGGGAGCCCTCTGTGGGGCCGTGCCCTGGGTGGGGAAAGCAACCCAAAACCTACAGCAGTGCATCCACAGCGCAATGGCTAGAGGTCGTCTTGCGCCCTGGGGGTCCGAGATGGCTCTTGAGGGCCGCGGTGTCCGAGGGGTGGGGGGCGGGGCGCGGAGGGCACAGGCCCCGGGGGGCTGGGGGGGCGCACGCCGGGGCGCACTCAGGACGGCCTCTCAGACCCGCTACCCGGGGAGCGAGCCGCCGAGTCATCGTTTCCAGCCTCAGCCTGGAAAGCTGGACCGTGCAGCCGCGTGTGCTCTTGGCAGCGGGGCGCCCCGGGGCCCGCGGCCACATCATCCCGGGGCGGGGAGGTGTGCGCTCCGGGCGCCCGCGCCGCCACCGAGCCACGTCTGTGCTGTGCCGCCGGGGCGCGCGGCCCCGAGCCGCCCCCGGGGGTGGGGGTGGGGTGGGGGTGGGGGTGGGGGGGCAGGTGGGGGGAGGGGGGGCCGAGCCGCGGGTCTGGGCGGGACCCTGGCGGGGGGGGGGGGGGCGGGGGGCCCGAGCGGTCTCTAGGACCCGCGGGACGCCGCCGGCGGGCGGGGGAGACGCTAATTTGTTCCGTGGTAATGAGAGCGGGGGCCGCCGGCCGTGGATCCATTTCACAGGCCTGCCCGCCCTCGCCGTCCCCGCCGGTCCTCCTCGTCCCGGGCCAACTCGGACACTTCGCTCACTCACTGCAACGGTCAAGGCCGGCTCGTGCCAGAGCCGCGCGCGCGCGCACACGCACACACCGGGGGCGGGCGGGGGATTGGGGGGGAAACTTTTTTTTTTTTTTTTTTTTTCAAAAAAATGAAAGCCTAGCCTGGCTCCTCGGCGGCGCGGGCGCTGCGCGAGGGCTCCGGGGCTGCGTCCCTGCGGCGGGAGAGCCCTCGGGTGGCGCCGCCCGCGGGGGATGGTGCAGCGCCCGCCGCCCGGCCCCAGAGCTGCTGCGCCCGAGGCCGCCCACCATGGCAGCGCCCCCCGCCCGCGCCCTCCTGCTCGCCCTGGCCGGGGCCCTGCTGGCGCCCCCCGCGGCCCGAGGTAAGTGTCCCCGCCCGCGGGGCTCCCCGGGCCTCCCGTCCAGCCCTGGGGGAGGGGGCTCGTCCGCACCGGGACACCTCGCGGGGGGCGCGCGGGGCGCATGTGCCCAGAGCCCCGGGGCCCCGCTCCCTGAGGTGCCAGTGCCCGGGGATGGGGGTGCAGGAGGGCGCGCTTGGCTCGGGGCCCGGACGATGCCAGCGCGGAGCCCGGACGGCACAGCCTCGGGGCTGCTCGCCTCCCCCTCGGGGTGCCCTTTGCCAGGGTGCCTGCGCCTTGACAGTTACACGTGTGGCTCGGGATGGTGTGCGTCGGCTCCTCTCCCTGGCCCCCTCCCCTAGCGAACCCGCTCCCCAAGTCCTGGGCCAGGCGCCCTCCGACAAGTTTCCACTTTCCACCCCCACGGATGCACCTGGAGCGGGGGGGGGGGGGGGGGAGCACAGTGACACAGGTGAGCCATCCCCTCGGCCGCAGGTGTGCCCGTTGGCGCATGTGCCAAGCGCTCTTCCTTTTTTTTTTTTTTTAAGTCAACTCATCTACTTCTTTAGTTTTCTTTCCCACCTTTTTTTCTTTTCTTTTCTTTTCTTTTTCTTTTTTTAATTCGAGATCGTTCCCCCCGTTGTCAGTGGCGGCCAAACTGGAGCAGAAATTTTCCGCCTCCCGCCACTTGGTCAGTGTCTGGGCAATAAATCATCGTTTAAATCAACCTGTGTGAAGCGACAGCCCCTTTCGAAGTTAACAAAAAGTGTAGGTGTGACAGCTGTTTTATGGATCTAGAGCTCCTCGAGTGGCATCCCCTGAAAACTGGGCACCTGTGGAGCTTTTGTTTTTGCATGATGAGGACTCACCCAGCAGGTGCCTTTTTAAAAATTCAGCAGCTTCTCTCCTGGGCGCCGCCAGCGCGGTCTCTCTGCCGCCAGAGGCGCTGTCTGCCTACCAATGAATGACCTGCCTCGGCCTCCGACTTCAATGTCTATGGTTCTCTCCGTTAACAGGCATTTATTTTTCAACAACTGGCCTCAATCATGAGCCGTTACCACTTTATGGTACGTTTTATTTTGCAATTGCCACTGCTGCCCTCCGCCCCCACCACATCTACTGTAATGTGGCTAAAACCCAGCTCTCGTTAAAATGCCGCTCAGCAATGAAGACCAATTGGGGAATTAATGATTAAATAAAAGGATTGCACGAAGCAGTGAAAAACAATGGGGGGAGCCAAGAAAGAATAGTGCTGACTGTTTAAAGAGCTCTATGACTTGCAAATGAAAATAATAGTAGTCAAAAAGGCTTTTGTACAAATTGGTCCTTTTGAATGTTTGTTGAGAAGGGGCTTTTTGAGACTCAAACGGAATCTCCCAAGTGCCCGAGGTGGTCCTTAGCTTGGCATATGCTCCGCACACATAGACTGAGGTCCACTGAGCACGGACAATATGAATTATCTGTTTTGGAAGAAGATGTTTACTCAATCAGGCTAATAAAGGGAAATTATTTCACGGAGTGGGGGAACTTTTATTATTTTATGACTGCAGCTTTGGTGGAGAGAGTTTTTCCCTGGGGTAGATATGACTCGAGTACAAAACCGGTTAGACCTAAACATTTTGAGTGGGGTATATGTTGTGATATCCCAGGATTCACTGCTTGTTTATCTTTGGATTCTCAGTATCAGTTCTTAGATCAGTCCGTGCCCCCCAAATCCTAGCATTGCGGTTGCTTAAAAATCCAAGCATATAATAAAACATGTCTCTGTGTTGGCAAGAGAAAAGGAGGAATTACTACTTGTTGAAGGCAGAGTATATGCTGGGGGTTGTCTCCCTGTGTGTTACCCCATGACTCAGAACAGTTGTCTACCTGGTACCCAAGAGGTCCAAAACAGAACCCTAGATCCCGTACCCTCTACACCTGAATCCATTCCTCCCCCAGCCTTCCCAACTCAGTGAGGACACCCTCTGCCTTCTCCAGATGTCTCCTGCTAACACATGGAAGGTCATGCCTTTCTCCCTAAAAGCTACCAGCCTCTAAGATGGATTCCCATCTGCCCTCTGCCCACCATTTCGAAGTATGCCTTCCCCAACCCAGCCCCCCTTTTCAATTTCTTTTTCTCTCTTCTGCAGAAGCCTCGTATCCTTGCTAGAGTAGCCTCCTAACTGGTCTGCTGGCTCTCCCTCCTGCCCCTGCACAGTGTATTCTTCCCAATACTACAGCCAAAGTCATCATTTTCAATCATGAGTTGGATCATGCTGGTTTCCTGTTTAAAACTCTCCAGTGGCTTTCTGCAGCTCTTAGGAAAGAAAATTCAAACCTCTGGATAACCTAATCCCTGTTTTCCTCTATGATCTCCTTTCTTACCATTCCCCTCCTTCCTCATTCTGCTCTAGCCACACTGGCATCTCTTCTTTCCAACTTTCCAGTATAGTGTTGCCATAATTTTTAAAAAACAAAATTCAATGTTTGCTCTATGAAGACTGCAAATATTGTTCACAATTGAGCCACACAGTGTTCTATGATTCCATTTCATACCTCTTGCAACTTTTTGTTTTTCCCAGAGTTAATAATTGCTTTTTAAAAAAACACCTGTTTTTGCTTTATTTCCTGTATACCAATCTCTACCTTCCAGACTTTCTGGGAGAACTATTAAATTCCTTTCAACATGATCAAACACATCAGGTAATCTATCCATCATTTATTTTTATTTAATGTTCTCTCTCCTGGAGCCCTTTATCCTTTTGTTCCAATATAAACTAGTTACTTTTTAGGATACAGTGCAGCTGTTGTCTCAAGCCTACACTTACTACTAAGATGCTTGCAATTCATTTTGCATCCTTCCTCTGTGGGATCACCTGTTTCTGCACCATAACTTTCTCTTTCATACCTTATTCCTTACTTTTGGGAGGGCCCATCTTCTAGGAACTTCCTAAGGATGGGTGCATGGATGATGAAACTACTTGATAACTTGCTAGGAATATTCAGTAGCAAATAACAGAAAACCTGACTACAGAATTTTTTTAAAAGTTTTTTTTTCTTTACCTTTATATGACACACAGCTCTGAAATAAGCAGTGTAATTAATAGCTGGTGTAGTGCATCCCTAAGCCTCTCAGGGACCCAAACATTTACTTTTGTTTGTAACTGTCGTCCTCATGTGTTGACTTTTGCTTTTATGCTTCTGCCCCATGGTCTCATGATAACTGCTCTGCCTCTTAGCATCATATCTGAATTCTAGGCAGTGAAGGGCAGAAGAGGCAAAGAGCATAGCCCATCAAATCTCTTTTAGCAGGAAAATAATAATACTTCCAGAAACATTTGTAGCAGATTTTCTCTTGGTCAGCCTGTCATGCAGGGCCACTGCTAACTGCATGGAAAAAATATAAAAGTGCCTAATTTTTTTAGCAGTGCACATTGGTATTTTAAACAAAAGAGAGCTCTTTAAGTAAGATGGGTCAGCACATGTGCCCACCATACCTTGCATAAAAATAACTGTGTGTGTGTGTATATATATGTGTGTGTGTGTGTGTGTATATATATTCCACTTTTGCTAGTTTGTTTAGGTATAAAATTTCAGCATGGAAGGCCTATTTCCTCAGCGTTTTATAAGATATTTCTTTACTGTCTCTATGCCCATTGCTGCTTGAGAACTTGATAGCACTTTGTCAGTCCTTTATATAGACTTTTTTTTTTCCTGGAGGCTAATATCATCTTTTTTATCCCTAATATTTTTACATTTCATGATGATTTGCTTTAATGAAGTTCTTGTCAGTTATCGTGCTGGGAACTCTGTGGCCCCTTTTCAGTTTGAAAATCCATGCTACGAAATTTGAGTCATTTTCTTGTACTACTTCTTCAATTATTTCTTCCATACTACTTTCTGTCATACTTTTTATGAAACTGTTATTAGCTGGATGTCCCAATCTCCTGCAAAGATTCTCTAATTTCCTTATTTATTCTTCATCTTTGTATTTTTGTTCTACTTTCTGGGAGACTTTGTTTAGTTTCATTTTCTAATCTTGCTATTGAATTTGTTATTTCTACCAGACAGTTATTTCCAGGAGGTGTTTTTGTTGTTGTTGTTGTTGTTGTTGTTGTTCTATGAATGTTATCCGCCCCCCTTTTATTGGTAAAATATGTAAGATTTTGGTGAACTCTTGGAGCGTATTTTTATCTTTTGAGCATTTTTTTTGCTCACTTCATTTGCATCATGAGCTCTGAGGTTCTTCTCCATCCCCATTTGTTTTAATCTCTGAATTTCTTCAGAATTCTGAATTTTGGTTGTTTATATTCAATTTTGAGGCACTAAGAGGCTGATTGCATGTTCTGTGTGCTTCTAAAGCAGAACTTTGTTGCAGGGACCTTCATACATCACTGACTATATTTTATTTCTCAGGCTGGTCCATTTTCCCCAAGGAGAACTGTGCATCCTCCTGCAGAAGTGATTGAAGCCTGACTAGGAGGTCTGTGAGCTGAGCAAGGGGAACAAGGCTAAAGTGGATGTTTCACTCTTAAGTGTGCATTGTTGTTGTTGTTGTTTTTAATTCATCATTTTGTTTTCAATTTGGCTCCTTGCTTCCTTTCTCTACCTTAGCTATGCCTGGGGTCCTTGTTCACAGAACCTCTCTGCTTCAGAGTCTCTGGAAGATACATCTCCTTATCTGTCAGAGAGGAAGGATCCATCCCCTTGCCATGGTAGCTTTGCAAGGAATCTAGGGCTCTGATTTTTCTTTGGATGATATTTCAGCCCAGCCTGTACTGGCCATCAGAGGTGCCCCTGCCTCTCATTTCCAACCATTTTCAGATTATGCTCATCCATCTCACCTTCTCGGTGGCTTCCCTCTTCCCTAAGCAGCAGGGTTCCAGCCCCCTCTCTTCCGCTAAGTAGGAAATCACTCATCTATCCTCCTCCATCTTTGAAAGTTTTGCTGCTCTCTCTTACCTGTTAGCTTCTCTCCAATGCATTGTTTTTAAAATCATTGTTATTATTGTTTTTCCTTATTGTGGGGTTTCAGGAGGGAGTGCAGATAAACACCTGTGGGTCTGCCATGTACATTCAGAAGTCAGCCCTTGCTTCTGTTCCCACTCCTTCCACATAGACATACTTTCTTTCTCTTAATTGTTACTTGGCTCTTTCTGTTCCTTCCTTGTGGAAACAAAAATTACATCCATTTTTAAATGTTTTAAAACTTTCTTTTAAAAATCTATAAATGCTCAAAGTCAATATATACCTAATTAGATGTTGCAGCTGTGGAAACTGAAGATTTTTTTTTTTAAAGCAATCCAACTGCATCACGTAAAGATGCTAAACATATTTCCTCCTGGTGTAGATGATGCTGTAATGAACTCATTACAATTGCAAAAAAAAATTTTTTTTGTTTTGTGTTCCAGAAGCCTTTTTAAGATGAACTGTTCCTGCTGTATCTATGATTTATAAAGACAGGTGTGAAAAACATTTTCAGATGTTTCTTCTATGCCAAATGGCTAGCCATATAGCCCTTTGGCTGTGTACCCACTGGGAGCTGTATTAAACAACTCTGTGGTATGTACAACTCTTTAATTATCAGCTCCCTGGGGTTGAGAAAGTGAAGTTGATATAATCTGGACAAAATGTTTCAAGAAATAGTCTCTATGCATTTTTAGTAGCTACTTCTCTATATGTTTGTTTAGTATTTTATTAAACCCAAAGTGTTTATACTAGCACATAGTTACTTAAAAAGGCATTTATTGAGTGCTTTGGTGCCTGGGGCAGTTCTGAGATCTTTGCATGCACCACCTCATATCATCCTCATCTGAGAGTCTTGCCCCAGGTCCTGCTATTGCCCTCACCCTACAGAGGAGGAAACCACAGCTTCAGACGGTGAATATCTGCCAAGTTGCAGATGTAGAGCGGTCTCTAGGCTATCTCATGATGGAGACTAGTCTTAACCTAGCCCTGGGGAGCATTTTGTAGTCTGTGTACTATGTCTTTGGCCTAATTAAAACATCTCTAGCAATGAGATTATAGTTTGGCTTAGTTTTAAGCCGCAACTTTGTTTGCCAACTGAAATGTGTGCACTGAGTGTCATGCTGTCTGACAGGCTGCCACTTCAATCTTCATACTTCCTTCAGCTCATTTTTCATTCTGCATCCTTGTGTGTTAATTTAATGCCCAATATACCTTGCCTCCAACTGATAGATGGGATGGAGAACCTGAATAATTCAGCATCGTATTGATATATTTTTTTTTATCTCTTAAGCTTTCATGTCCTTCCAAGGCGATATTAAGAGCTCAGCTTCTAGACAACTCCTTAAAAAATTGGGCAGCCTCATCTCCTACATATCCCTAATCAATATTTTTTGTATTTAAATATTATGTGAATAGTAGCCCACTGTATACAAGAGGCTTCTGCAACTTGCTATCTTTAAATCAATATTTTTAAAGACATTCATGTTGATACGTGTGCTTTCTTCATTTCTTTTAATTGAATGAGCCAAAATTGTGCATTTCTAGTGATAAATATATGTTTTTCCCAACTTCCTGATACTGCAGTGGAGCAGGGATACTTGTACCTGTCTCCTTGTATAGGCGTGGGCTCTAGAGAATCTGTTACAAATGAATTGCACAGTATGCCAGTTTTCCACTTTAATATGTTTTGCTCTATTGCTTTCTAAATTGGTTGTACCAAATGACATGCCTACTTGTCAGAAAGTTCTGGTTACCTGTGTTTTTGCAAATAGTTGACATTTTCAGACCTTTAAATGTTACCAAGCCGGATGTGAACTATTTCATTATTTTGTCAATTTCCTGATTACTAGAGACTCTAAGACTCTTTTTATATGTCTGTATTATTTTCTGTGTTTCTTCTTTGACTTATTTAGTCTTATCATTTGCCCAGTTTTCTAGGTTTGTTTAAATATTTTTCTCTTTCCTAAACTCCAATGGAGATTTAAAAATAATTTCTTCTAGGGGCACCTGAATGTCTCAGTCGGTGACTTGCTAGACTCGATTTCAGCTCAGGTCTCAATCTCTGGGTTGTGAGTTCAAGCCTGGTGTTAGGCTCTATGCTGGGTGTGGAGCCCACTTATAATAATAATTATTATTATTTCTTTTAAATTTTAACTTTTAATATAACTGGACTTTATTTTTTATTTATTGTAGGAATTCCGCATTTGTTTTTTCACATATAGATAAGATAACCAGTCATTCTGGTTAACATCTCTTGAATCCTTTCTCCCTTCTGATAAATACCAAGTATAGATAGATGTGCTTCTGGGTTCCCTATCCTGTTGGATATTTATTTATCCTATCTCCAGCATCCTCCTGCATTCAAGTTTCTGTACTTGGTAATCAGTCCTAAGTGTTTAAATTGGTTGACATATAGTGGTGTAGAGGGCAGACCCTGAGGTCACCTTGCCAGTGTTTACATATTAGCCGTGCCACCCAGTTAATGACATGTGACCTTAGGAAAGTGGTTAATATCCTATGCTGTCAGGAATTTCCCAGTTTTAGCACTTGAGGATCCCCTGTTGCAAGACACCCTTAGTGTAGAACAAACCTTAAAGATTGGTCACTCTAGACCTCACACAAATTGTGCAAGCTTTTTTCCTCCAGTTTCTCCCTCCATAAAATGGTGATAATAATAGCACAAGGGTGTGGGGAGGAGTAAATGAGATAATGCATGGAAAGTGCTTTGGACAGGTCATGCTAAGTGCTCAAAGAACATTAATTTCCCTTCTTCCTCTCCTTTAAAATTCTCTGAACTATTCTTGAAACATTAGTATTTCATAGAGACTTTAGAATATCTTGATAAGTTCTGCAAAATACCCTATGGGGACTTATAGATTAGTTTGAGGGAGAATTGACTACCTCACGACATCAAAGCTTTGCTTCATGAATATGGTCACTTCTTTGTTCATATTTTTTTAATGTTATTCAATAAGTTTTAAATAATTTTTTTCTTTAAAGTTCTTGCACATCTCTGTAAGATATATTTTGAGGTATCCTGAGTACCTAACAGATTTATTGTTCTGAATGTTATCACTATTTTTATTTTTAGGTTTTCACTTTCTAATATGGAAAATTTTAAACACCTACAAAAATAGACTGGTGTAATGAACACACTTCTCTGTTTCTCAGCTTCAACAAATACCAGCTTATGGCTATTCTTGTTTTATTTGTGGGTTTATATCTTTTTTTTTTTGGATTTATATCTTTTTTTAAAAAGTTCTCATTAATGTTTTTAGTATAAATGAACGTTACTGCTTTTTGTGTTTTACTTTTGAATTCAGTGACTTTGCTTGATTTTTATTCTGATAGTTTTTAAAATGATTTTATAGAAATTCTAAAAGAATTATCACCAGAAAGTGATTGTAAATTTTGTTTTTTTCTTTGTAGTTCTTATGCATTCTATCTCTTTATTCATTGGCTAGCGCCTTTATTATAATGATAAACAAAAATGGTGATTCCAAGTGTCCTTGGACTGTTTCTGAACTTCAGTGAGAATAACTAGCTTTTCACCATTAAGATGTTTATTATCTTTTTAAAAAGATTTTATTTATTCATGAGACACAGAGAAGCAGAGACATAGGCAGAGGGAGAAGCAGGCTCCTCATGGGGAGCCTGATTTGTGACTTGATCCCAGGACTCTGGGATCATGACCTGACCCAAAGGTAGATGCTCAATCACTGAGCCACCCAGGTGCCCCTGTCTAAGACAAAATTACTCTATCAGTTTTCTTTTGGTTAAAACTCTTCTGGTATATTTTTCCCATCTCTTTACATAAAAATTTTCCATGTTACGTTTCACAAGTGTCCATCATAAAGAAAATATGCCTGGATTTTTAAAACTTTGTAATTGCTGCCTATTAACCAACTAGTTTTATGCATTTACATTTATTGTGACTTTTGAAAATTTTGAACTTTTCTTCTATTTTTTCTCAAGTTACCATTGCTATTTTTAGATACTTTTCCTTTTCTATCTATTATATTACTGAAGGATTATTTACACCTACTTCTGTCCAGCTCTGTTAATTTAGAGGTTATATATTCCATTTCCTCAATTTTAGTAGTACTGTTACATTTTTAACATTTGTACCTCAGGCACCAAAGTGTAGAGGTGGTCAGTAACTCTAGTCTCCCCTCAAACAATACTATAGGCCAAGCATGCTTAGTGCCTTTTATCTCTTCTCCCACCAGTTATTATCTAGCATTTTATTCTAGTTTGAAACACATTATCAAAAATGTCATGGGGCAATGATAGACTTTGTTTTTGTTTTTTACAGTCCTGGATATTTTAGATTAGTCCAGTGTAACCAGTTCCTCTCTTCCATCATGGCTTCTTGCAAACTACTTCTGCCTCCTGGATTTAGTTTGCTTCTTACCAAAGTAGTCTTTCATTCAAGATCTACAAGTAGCAAATCCTCTGTATTTGCCTAAATACTGTTTGTTTTCTCTTTCTCATGAATGTTAGGTTAACTATGTATAGAATTCCAGGTTGATGATTATTGTCCTTCAGTGGATGTTATCTATTGTATCCTGGTCTCTACTATTATTGTTGAGAAGCCTTTAGTTTAATGATGATTTCTTTGAACTAAACCTTTTTTATCTGGTTCCTCTTAAGATTGTTATTTGTTTTTTTCACTTGTTTGTTTTATGGTGCTGAAGTTTTTATATCTTTGATATGCATTGATTTTTAATTTGTGTATATCCCCTCTTGACATGTGTCTCGAATCCAGCCAATTATTCAAAATTCTTCATCATCACCTCTTCAATTACTATTTTGCTTTGTTTTCTCTGTTACCTTCTTTGGACTTTGATGATATGTAATGAGACCTTATCATTCAGTCGCACTGCTTTTAATTTCTGTTTCTGCCACTCTGATGTCTCTGGGCCCAAAGCTCATTTCCCAGGTCTCTTTCAAGCAATGTCTATATTGCTGTTTAGACTGTCTATGGACTTACTTTGCATTTTCAATGCCTTTTATTTTTCATTTATAGAAGCTTTTTAATCTTTTAAACCTGCCAGATCATTTACAAATAATTTAAAAATTTTTTCCATTATGGTTTTATGTGTTCTATGTCTTCAAAACTTTTAGGGAGATGGAGGATGGGGATATAAAAGGGATACATATATACACATATATTCCTTTTAGATTTTTCTCTATTCCTTAGGGTGCTGAATCTGTATTGTCATATGTTATCTCTTCTCCTTGCAATTTTGAATTGCAAACTCATTTTCAGTTTTTCCCATCCGCTACTACTGCTTCCATGGGAGTCTTATGCACTTGGGATTATGAGGAGTCTAGTGCAGCATTTACTTATGATGGGTATTTCAAGGATTCCACTCATCTGAGCTCAGTTTTTATGTTAATTTCTCATTTTGGGAATTGTGTAATATATGATTATTATAAGAGACCAATAGGTCTCTACACCCATGTGATGAAAACTGGAGGTTTTGATTTCTCCTGGGTGACCCTCTAACCCTCATGAGCTCTCTGGGTAGACATTCCACTTTGCAGTTTCCCTGGGGCATTTGGTAGAGTTTTTCTAGCCCCTTGAACTTGGGAAGGGCAGTCTTGCAGGATCCTGGCTTTATGCAGGGGTCCTGCTCCAGTTCCCATCTCCTGTGTTTGCAGTCGTACTGCCCAACATTAAACTGACAGTTCCTAGACTGTGGACCTGTATCTTGATGGTTCTCTATGGCACTGATGGCATTGGCATTATTTGGAATGCACTGGCTACGAATTCTTTTTTTAGTTTATGGATCCTGGTAATTTCCTTTCCTTTCTTTCTAGTTTTGTTATGTATATACTCTAAAAACCCCACATTTAATTTAAGACTTTTATGTGTTTGTCTTGACCAAATTTTCTATTCGAATCAGCTCAGTCCACCATGCTTTCAGACTGGGAGTCCCCAACACTGGGTTATCTTAGTCAACAAATTTATTTGCCTACAGCAATCTCAGATTTGTGCCAGGCACTGGGGATGTTATGGTGAGAAAAACAGACACAGCTGCTCACCTCCTGGCATGTAGAGTGAGTCGATGCTACAGATGTACAGAAAAATGAGTTGAACCCACCTGGCACCCTGGTTCTCAGCTTCCAATATGCCAAAGCTTGGTCAGAAAAGCGAGTCAGCTGCTTTCCTGCTGGCATGTTAGTCTTTGCCTTGGCAGCTGCAGGGGTGAGATGTGCTAATGATGGGGCCAAGCTGAGCTTTGGGGGTGAAGCCGTCAGCTGTTCCCATCTTCCTCTGGCTGAGGCAGAATGTGAACAGCTGGGAAACAAGGCCGGAATACACTCCCAGAAGCCGCTCCTCTGCCAGCGGAGGTGTCAACAGAATTCCATTCATGTGAGCCTTCCAGGACGTATATTGAATTTGTTCCATACTTTAAAGTTCTAATATAGAGAGAGGA
Source organism: Vulpes vulpes (assembly GCF_048418805.1). Classification (NCBI taxonomy): domain Eukaryota; kingdom Metazoa; phylum Chordata; class Mammalia; order Carnivora; family Canidae; genus Vulpes; species Vulpes vulpes. The sequence continues at coordinate 112,852,827 of NC_132794.1, read as the reverse complement.
TTGTATAATGGGGTAAGCTGGTGATTGAAACACTCATCTGCGTATCTTGTAACTCTTGGAATGAATAACATGATCCCATACAGAATGAATCCTCTACTGATTTATCTCAAATCAGATGCCTGATTTGTTACTAAAATTTGGATTTCGTGTATTCGATTCATGAAACTTCCCTTTCAGTTTCTTAGGGAAAGTCTGTTCCTCGGCTATAGTAGATGGTCCCCCTGAAACTTCCAGTCACACTTCCACATGGTTCAGGGACTCTCCTCCCTTCTCGTATCTCTGCCCACCCTGAAAAAGTGCTTTTCAACCTTCTTTCTGACTCGGCACAGCTGAGGGCCACCGTGTTGGTGACAGAGGTTCAGTAGGAAAGTGATTTCAAAGGCGTGGCAGAGGGACAAGATGGGACAGTTTGAAAGGCCAAGTCAAGGCAACTTTTTTTAAAAAAAAAGATTGTATTTATTTATTCCTGATAAACACAGAGAGGCAGGGACACAGGCAGAGGGAGAAGCAGGCTCCGTACAGGGAGCCCAATGTGGGACTCGATCCCAGGACCCTGGGATCACGACCTGAGCCAAAGGTGGACACTCAACCACTAAGCCACCCAGGCGTCCCAAGACCACTGTTGTAAAGCTTGAAAAGATCTCTAGTAGAGGCTTCTGCTCCTCTTATGGGCGTAAGGAGAGTTCTTTAACCTCCCTCGCTCCTGGAGGTACCTCCATGCAGAGTTAGTGGGGTTGAGAGTGCCGTGTGTTCTCGCACTGCAGTGATGACGTTGAGGGGTGCCAGGGGTCATGCCAGCACACGGACCTGGGCTGAGAAGGCCTGGCCTTTTTACAGCTGCGTGGCCTGAGGAAGCTACTCAATCTTTCTGAACCTCAGTTTCCTTCTTTGTCACAGAAGAATTGAGGATACAAGGGCGCCTTGGTGGCTCAGTCAGGTAAGTAGGTCTTGATCTTGGCTCAGGTCTTGATCTTAGGGTTGTGAGTTCAAGCCCCACATTAAAAAAAATTTAGGGGCGCCTGGGTGGCTCAGTGGTTGAGCATCTGCCTTTGGCTCAGGTCATGATCCTGGGGTCCCAGGATGGAGTCTTACATTGGGCTCCCCGCAAGGAGCCTGCTCTCCCTCTGCCTGTGTCTCTGCCTCTCTCTGTGTGTCTCTCATGAACAAATGAATAAAATCTTAAAAAAAAAATTAAAAACGATTAAAGAGAGAAGAAGTTTACAGCCTGCCTCGCTGAGTTGTTGGAGCACTGAAGTATGGGCATGTTGGGCAGAGCATTTTGTGATTTGAGTCCTTCCTTAAGGCTGAGGGGCACATAGTAGGTACAACTGTCGGTTCAGTGATGTACGTAAGGCTCATGCCTTGGGAAGCACAAAGTTCTCAGCTTCCATGGGCCACCGTCCCTCCTGCTGTTGGAAGATGGGTGGGCAGGTTAATCCTGGAGGTCGACAGTGGGGAGGCAGAGGTTTGGGAGAACAGGATGGCTCTGTTTCTTCTCCTCCGGCCTGAAATCTTATGTTTCAATCTTTGTTTTTATTAGTCTTGGGTGGGGGCATCTCTGTTAACCAGGATCGTTTGAGATCATTCTAATAATGTCAGATATATTTGGGTATAGCAAAAAAAAATATATATATATATAACACACACACACACACACACACACACATGTATATATATATATATATATATATATATATATATATATATATACACATATATATTAGTTTCCTTCTTCTCCACTTACGGGACGTGCTGCAGGCTCAGCATAGGGCTGGAGAGAACACGAGTGATGGCAGAGACCCAGGCCAGGGGCATGATTTTCCCAGCCTTCATCTTCCACTGGCTTGTTGAGAAAGGGGCTTGGGAGGAGTCCTGAGAGTAGGATTACAAGGAAAATAAAATCTAAAATGCAAAATGCTCATCAAGGTGCTAGGTAGGTGTTTGTAGGATTTAAGTTGAAATAGGAATCTTTGACATTCTGTGGATGAAGCATGCAGATAAGCTCTTTTGTGCTAATTACCAATTAGAGCATGGGATTGCAGCAGTATGGCCACTTAGACGCTTTGCATCCTTGTGTTTCTAGTCAGGAAAATTTAGAACATTCCAGACTCTGACAGAAATGTTCCCCTGTAAGACTGGATGTGGATGTTATTTTTCCCAATTTGTAGGAAAGAAGATAAGTAAATGGAAAGGTATTTTTCCCCTCACTGCCAAGATTGTTTATCTCCTGAATCTTAAACTATTGGTTCTGGCTACCTTTTCCCTTGAGTTGCAAAGAACCAAATGCATTTTCAAAAAACGTCCACTGAGTCTTAGCTCAACACGTTCTGAGACCACGCTCCACTCGTAGTTAGTTTTACCTGTGTACCTGGACGACAGTCCTATTTCCTGAGGGTCCGTGCTCTCACTTTGAGGACAGAATGAAGGAATTCCATAAAGGAGTGTTTGCTTTTGTAACTTCCATACGCCAGCACTGGTCCAGGAGCTTACACACAACCTCGGTGCATCACTGTGGGTCTGGGCAGGAGATACCATGACCAGTCACCTTTCCTGATATGAAAGCCAAGGTTGGGAAGTTCAACTTGTACACAGTCACCCAGCAGGCGGGTGGCACAGCAGGATCATGCACAAGAAGTACTGTCCAAATAGACAACTAGGCAAAGGAAGTGGGCATACTAGTACCTGTCATTGTGATGGCCCTGGCATGGAGCTGGGCATCCAGCACATGCTGGATTAAGCCCTCTACGTGAACCTCTCACTAAAATCTCATGACAGTCCCAGGAGGGACGTGCTACAACTATTTCCAATTTACAGGTAAGGGGACTGAGGCAAAGGGCACTTGCTATTTGCTTTAGCTCCGTCTTCTCGGAGGCTGAGCCACAACCAAACTAGATGGTGGATTTCAGGCCCACAGTGGCTTAGCCTCGGCTCCCCTGGAATGAACCATGACTCCCCAGTGCCCTTTGGGAACCCTTCACAGCTGTCCCATCTTGTGTTGATCTTGGGGTATCAGGGTTGAGGAGAGAGTAGCTCATCTTGCCAGGAAGACGCTGGGTAGAATGACACTTGAGCTGTTCTCTGTAGATTGTGGAGACTTTTCCTGGGGAGGGTCCTGCCCCACAGGGACTGACAGGAGAGAGAGGACTAAGGACCCATTTTTAGGGCCCAACTGTATTGACCTTTTGATTTTGCATTAAGGGACCTGTGTGGACATAGCTAATGTATGTTTTCTCTGCCAGGGTAGCTTATTGCTTGATAATTATGTGTCCTCTCTCACAAGCTAGAGGACTCACCCTGGTCACGTCTATCCATGACGGCTGTAGAAATATTTAAATTATAAATGCACATACCCAAATGCATTAGTTATCTATTGCTGTGTCACAAGTGAGCATAACTCAGTGGTTTAAAGTAGCACACGCTCTGATCCCACAGTTTCAGGGGTCAGGAACATGGGCACAGCTGTGTCCCCTTCTTTGGCTTCTGTCCCGGGCTGCAAGCAAGGTGACCGCTGGGCCAGGCGTCCATCTGAAGGTTGCACTGGGAAAGGCTCTGCTTCCAGGCTCACGTGGTTACAGGCAGAGCTTAGCTCCCTGAGAGCTGTTGGCCTGAGGGTCCCAGTTCCTAGCTGGCCCTTGGCCGGAGGCCTCCCTCACTTCCCTGTCCAACATGACACCTGGTTTCAGCCCAGCAAGTAAGCTTAGAAGACAGCAGAGAGAATGTGCTAGAAAGACAGAAGCCACAAGATTTGTAACCTAGTTGCATATTCTGTGGGTTAGAAACAGGTGGGCAGGCCGGCCCCTCTCCCAGGGAGGAGGCTGCGCAGGGATGGGAGCAGCAGGCTGCAGAGGTCCCTGGGAGCCGCCTTCACTGTCCGCCTTCCCCCAGGTGTTAACTAGGTAGCGTGGGGCTGTGGCAGCGGCAGCTGGTCTGCAGACGTGCCCGGCATCGGAGGTGGCAGCGGCGTCTTAGCGGGAAGGTGGTTCTGTGCAGTGGCCTCCAGGCCCCTAACTGCCCACAGCCCATGCACCTGCCGCGGGAGGTCACCCTGGGCATCGGCGTCTGCGCCCTTGCCCCCGCCTGCCGCCCGCCAGGTGCCACCTGCCAAGTTCCCTCGGAGCACCACTGCTCTGTCCCAGGGCTCGTTGCACTGGATCCCCCGTGTGTCTTCCCGGGCAGCAGTTAAAGGCCAGGTGACCGAGACCAAATCCACGTTGCGGCGTCCCCCGCACCGAGCGTCCCAGCTGCTCCAGAGGTTCTGGCCCTGAGCTCCCAGCCCCCTTCACCTGCTGCTGTTCCTTTTCAGCCAGGGTGGTCCCCTCAAGCCCTCCTCCTGCTTGAACTTTGGTCTGCGGACAACTCACATACAGGACGCCTGTTTGGACGATCTTTAAAAAGACCACGTGTCCTAATATTTGGTGCAGAAGGGGTAGTTTTACTATCTTTTTTTTTTTTTTCTAAAGATTTTATTTCTTAGAACGAGAGAGCAGGGGGAGGAGCAGAGGGAGAGGGCGAAGCAAGCTCCGTGCTCAGCAAGGACTCGGGGCTCCATCCCACGACCCCCAGATCGTGACCTGGGCCAAAATCAAGAGGCCGACGCTTACGGGACTGAGCCGCCCAGGCGCCCCGGTGGTTAGTATCTTGGAGCGATCCAAAAGAAACATCTCTGGGAAATATATGAAATTCTACTTGGAATATTATTTTTGTATTGGGTAGAAGACATGAACTGATAATTTAATAAAAAATCAGAAGAGGTCCCTATGAGCTCGAGCGTGTTCCCACGACCTCCCTGAGAAGCCGCCCAGGGCGGAGGGATGGGTATGGGGCACCGGGGGCTGCCTTGGGCTGGGTTTTGCTCGCCAGCACCTAGTGACCAGGTGAAGATAAAGTCAGCTGTATATTCACGTTTTTCTTTTCATTCTCTCTTTACTCCATTTTAAACCTTTGAAGTGAAAATTCAGCTGGGGAATAAAAGGACTCTGAAACGGAGCTTAACGGGCCGCCAACTACAAAAACAACAGCAAAACATAAAACCTCACATCAGGCTAATTTGGAATTCACAAATTTTACTTTGTTTTATATTGTCACCTTACATTGACCTTGGTTATCCTTTTATTTATGTCCACGCTGGATGATTTCAGTGGTTTGGGGGAAAAACACATTTTTATACACAACTGTTTGAGAACATCAAAGTCCATTGTTGATAAACTCACAATAATTTTAAAAGTACATTTCTTAAGGTTGTGCCCTATTTATTTTTGTAATACATTTTTCTCTTGGTGGTTTACCATGGGTCCTTTGTAGAAGTAGCCTAAAAACTAAGCCCAGATCACAAAATGTTGAAGTAGGTTATCAAAGGAATGGTGAAATCCATGTGGCTGAAAAGTTTTAAATAAATAAGAACAGGGTGGCCTAATTAGGTATAGTCCTGGGAATATGGATGATTTAGATCCACAAATGAGCTGCCCATTCTTTCCCTCTGTGTGTGTATACGTGTGCGTAAAGACAGAGAGTACTGGATTTAATTTCTTAATCTTTTATTAAGGATTTTAAGTCCATGTTCAAGAGATAGTGGTTTGCAATATTTTTCTCATTATATTCTTGTCTGGTTTTGGTCTAAGGGTTTTGTTGGCCTCGTAATGAGGGTTAGGGAGGTTTTCCCTCCTCTCGTATTTTGTGCAAGACTTAGTGTAGGATTGTTGGTATTTCTTAAATGTCCATCCTTTGTCTGCTGAGAGGGGCAGGTGCGCGTGCATGTTGGGAGGAGGGCGTTGGTTGTGAATTCAATTTCTTTAACAGAGAGAGGGCCAGACAGGTGTTTCTCGTTCTCGTGTCACTTTGGTCATTTGTGACTTCCAAGGAACATACTCATGTCTTCTGAGTTCAATTTATTGGCATAACATTTTTCATAGTATTTTTCTTATTGTAATACCCTTATCTCTATATTAATGTCGCCCTCTTCCTTTCCTGAAATTGGTAAGTCGTGTTTTCTTTCACCTTGCTAAGTAAGGGCTTAACCATTTTATCAGTACCACAAGCAGCTTTGGTTTCAAAGAGTTTCTCTTTTGTCTTCTATTTCCAGCCTTCAACCTTTTTGTATTTCTTTCTACTTTGTCTTTGATTTTGCCCTTCTTTTAGCTTCCTATGGTGGATCCTTAGGTTATTGACACAAAACTCTTTTTATTTTTTTTTTCCCACAGAACCGTCTAGAAATAGAAATATCCCCGGAAGCACATCTTTAGCTACATAGTACAGATTTTTAAGGGCTGTGTTTGTATTATCATGCAGCTAAAAATATTTTAAATTCCCCCCTGTAATTTAATTCCTTGACCTATGGCTTCCATAGAAATGCATTGCTTAATTTCCACGTATTTGAGAATGTAAAAGGATATCGTTTTGTTTTTCATTTCTAATTTCATTTTGTGATCACATAATAGATCATTTCCGATTTTGGTCTTTACATCTGTCGAGACTCGTTTTGTACCCCAGTGTGTGGTCTGTGTCCTGAGTGTTTATTCCACAAGCAGTGGGAAGGAAAGTGGTATTTGCAACTGTTGGGTGAAGGTGCTCTACATATGGCAGACTTGGTGGACGGTGGGATCGAATCTTCTAGAAGCTCACTGGTTGGTTGTTCACCGTTGCTGGGCGAGTAGTGTAACCTTACCTAGCGCTGTCCATTGGTCTATTTCTCCCTTCAGTTCTATCTATTTCTTTCTTACATATTTTGACTCTTAGTGTAGGTTCCCCACCTTGTTAATGTCCGCATATGTCCTTTTGTCATTACAAAATTTCCTCTGTTTCTCATGTAGTAATTCTTTTAGGTCTACTTGGATATTTGTTCAACCACCTCAGCTTTCTTATGCTTAGTGATACATATGTATTCATGGAGCATCTTTTTGCATTATTATTATTGTTTTTTACTTTCAACCTGTCTATTGTAGTTATACTCAAAGTGCACTTTTTTTTTTTTTTGCAAACCGTAACTAGTTAGTTGGCCTTGCATTTTAATTCATTCTGAGGGTCTCTCTCTCTCTCTCTCTCTCTTTTTTTAAATGGAACATTTCGGGCAGCCTGGATGGCTCAGCGGTTTAGCACCACCTTCAGCCCTGGAGTGTGATCCTGGAGTCCCAGGATCGAGTCCTGCATCGGGCTCCTTGCATGGAGCCTGCTTCTCCCTCTGCCTGTGTCTCTGGCCTCTCTTCTCTCTCTGTGTGTCTTTCATGAATAAATAAATAAAATCTTTAAAAAAATAAATGGAACATTTCATCTAATTATATTTAAACTATTCACACGGGAGTTGAAATTCATTATTTTTCTATTTCTTTTATACATGCCCTATATCCTTTTCCTGTTTTCTTTTGGATGGAGTGGTTTTATTTATTTATTTTTTAGAGAAAGCGCACATGTGTCCATGCATGCATGGGGGAGGGGGGCAGAGAGAGACAGAATCTCAAGCATGCCCCATGCAATGTAGAGCCTGGTGCAGGGCTTGATCCCACCCCCCAGAGATCATGACCTGAGCTGAAACCCAGAGTCGGGCACTTAACTGACTGAACCACCCAGGTGCCCCTTAACATACATTTTTAGAACTGTTGTTCTTCCCTTCTTAGGTTCAGAGCACATTGGTTGCTCAGGAGGCTGAGTGTTGGGGATCAAACTATCCATTATTACCAGGAAACTTGTAAGAGGATTTGGCTTTCGGCCTGGGGTTGAGTGGCCTTGGTGCCATCTCACCTCCTTGAAGGGTCACTATCCTCCATGCAGAGCAGCAGGCAGGCCAGAACGAATGTGCTGTAGGCAGATCCAAGAAGAGAGAGGAGAGCCAGAGAGGGAAGTGAGCCATGACAGCCAACTCCTCCTCCCAGGGCCTTGGATCACAGATGTCACTGCCCCTTCCCTGGGGGGGGGAGCTGGGCAGGGAGCGAGGCCAAGAGTAAGTTCCTGCACACACAGCAAGGGCAGGCGGAGGAGTTGGGGAAGGAGACTCTCTTTAAATACCTACTAGTGCAGTTGGATTTCTCTTCCTTATGTTTACCAACAATTTATGATTCTGTTTTTATGCTGTCCGTTCATATCCTTGGATCACTTTGTTATTGAGGTATTTGTCCTCTCTCACTTGTTTGTTAAGAGCTACTTATATGCTATGACACTACCCTGTTGTGAGCCATAATTTTGGATGAGCAGCATTATCATCCATTCCTCTCGAAGCATTTTTTAGGTTTCCCCCCCTCCTTGGCTATTTTTCTTTTCTTGTCATTATAATGGGATCCAATTTTCAATTTTATTTCAGTAATAGTGTTTTTGTATTGATTTATATATATGCATTCTGGGACTGGCATGTTTATTAAAATATCTTGCTGGTTTTAGTAGATGTACAGTTGATTTCCTTGGGTTTCCTAGGTAACTGATCATATCACCTATAAATAATTTTTCTTACATTTATTTCTCTGATTTTTTTTTATTGCTTTATTATAATCCCTCAAATATAAAGAAGTTTAAAAACTTGTGCAAATAGTAGGCATCCCCTTTTATGTTTTGGGCTTTAGCGGGAAGGCCTCTGATTTTTTTGCCATTGATTATGATATTGACTATAGATTTAAGATGCAAGTTCATTATTTTATGGAAGAATTTATTTCTAGTTTTAAAATAGGAATTTTTAAGAATCAGCATTAGCTATTGAATTTTATTAACTGTCTTTTAGACACTGAGACACCACATCTTTTCCTTTCTCCTCTTTGAATCCTTTGACCCTCTGATGCAAATATTCATTAACATTTTGATATAATTATTCATTGATGGACTTCCCAATTTCAAAACATGCTTACATTTGGGGGACATATCTAACTCTTTTAAGGTATATCATATTTTAATATGCTGCTGAATATAATTTCCTAGTATTCTAATTAAGATTTTTCACATCTAAATTAAGAAGGCAAAGTGGTCTTCAGTTGTTTACTGACATAATACTGCTTAATAAATTGGCCCCGAATTCAGTGGCTTAAAACCATAAAGCAAGCATTGAGTCTGTGAGTCAGAGATCCATATGGGGCAGTTCTTGTCTCGGGTTGGGGGGGGGCACTGACTATTGATCTGGTGGTTGTGGGCTTTGCTCCATGAGTTTCCCCCATCCCGCCAGCAGGCTAGCCCTGGCATCTTCTCATGGGGCTGGCAGACACACAAGAACTAACAAGCTCTAAGGCTCAAGCCCATTTCTAACCTCTGCTTGGGTCAGACCTACTAGCGTTCATTACCATGTCGGGTAGCCAAACCCAAAATCCAGGCATGTGGGGTTGGCAGGAGGAGCTGCAATGCTAAATCTCAGTCCCAAAGCAAAGGGCTCAGTAGGGCTCAAATGGTGGAGAATGAAGTATTAGGGCCATTCCAGCAACTAGCCATAATCCTCAAGTTTCCTTTGTCTTGCCTTTGACTGTGTGTGTGTTTTTTGGGACAGTAAAAATAATACAAGAATAATCTGTCGTTTGGGCTTTCAAAACTTTCCCTTAACGCTATCTGGGCCCAGAATCTCTATGGAACATAAATCTCTTACAGATTTTCAACTACTTACATGGCCATTGGTTTTGCTATTTCTTTATTGAGCCAATTTTGGTAACAACCTTTCCTGGAAAATCTTCTATCCATGTTTTCAGACTTATTAGTATAAAGAATGTGTAGTAGCTGATTGGAATTTAAATTTTATACCTATAATTATATCCATTTCTCTGTCTTTATCTTTCTCCTTGTTTGGACTTATCAGAATTTTGGATATGGATGTAGTCTGTCTGAAGAATTAAGTCTTGGATTTAGTCATTGAATCTATTGCTTTTATTTGTGGTTTCTAATCTAGTAGTTTCTGCTTTTATTTATTTTTTAACTCCTTCCTCCTATCTTTCATTGTTGGCTTTGTTATTTGGCTGGTTCATTTATGTTCATGTCTCTAGATCATAAACACATTTAAAACTGTACATATTCCTGTCAGTAAATTTTTGGCTTTCTCCCATATATTTTGATGTGTAGTATTCATTAGAATTTGACACCTTTTTACTTAAAAAAAAAAAGTTTCCTTTTTCTGCAGAGGATTCTTGTTTGAGGATTGATGTCAGATCTCTGTGGGGCACATTTTCTGTGAATGACTAAATTCTGAGACCAGTGCAAGTTTTAATATAAATATGTGAAAAACTTCTATCTCCTTATGGTGCCACTACTCCAAGATGAAGAATGTAGATTTAGAGTTTCACTGATTGACTATCTTATTTGAACATTCCCTTAAAAACAAACAAAATGTCTTAGCATCATTACAGGAGATCTTGCCACTGTCAGCTCCACGGCGCTCACTTTGCAAATGAACACGTTGGAAGACTTGGATGTGTCTGAGTACTTTTTCTCCCACAGAGCTTTCTTTTTGAATAGCCAATCAGTTTGCAGCATGAAGCATTTTTCCAATTAAGGCCCTACTTTAAAAAAATTAAACATAAATGTTATTTTCATGTGTAATTGCTAGTAAGGTAGACAGAATATGGGATTTTAGAGGCACTTAAGAGACTAGAAACTCACCTAGTTTATGGATACTACCCTTTGCACCATCCCCTCCACAGATGTTCGTGGCGTGCCTACTGCATGCTGGATACCATGTGCATGTGCGGTCACTCCTGGATCTGCCCTCGACCCTCCTCCCAGAACAGAGGACTTCTAGGTACTTAAAGTCAAGGGTTGATGGAGGGCAGGAGCCAGGTGCATTAAACTATTATTATGATGGAACACACTCTTAGGCTTTCCTTTAATAAAAATGACTCCCCAAACCACAATACCACACTCTTGGAACCTCCAAAAGCCACAGTGACAACCCATAAATCTGTCATTTTTTTTAGATGAGGAAGGTAAGGCTAAAAAGGTCAAATGATTTGTCCAAAGAAAGATACCAAACTAGGGAAGGAGCAGGATTTCATGGAGGCACAGATGAAGTATCAATGGAAAATAAGTAAATACATGCAAATATCTTTTTTTAAATGTTTATTTAACCTCTACCCCCAACCTGGAGCTCATACTCATGACTCAGAGATCAAGAGTCACATGCTCTACTAAGTGAACCAGGTGCCCCAGATAACTTTTAAAGAAGTTTTTTTTTATTAGTGGAAAAATTATTTAAAATCTGTCATCTCAAATTTAAATGGGCTGCCTTCCTTTGGTGTTACATTTAGGCACAAGAATGTGCTGTGAACCTGAGCCCCCTAGCTGGGGTTAAAACGCCATCCTCTAGACTCGCAAAAGGACATTATCCCTGGAGAGTGTGTTTCCCGAATAAGGACAGCTGGAAGCCTAGGGCTCGCTGTGCCCGAGCAGTCAGCTGGTTACAGAAGGCAGTTTCCCATTCTTTTTATAGATTTCGGGTTCAATATGAAATCTCCCAAAAGGTATATGAGCAGGCCCAGGCTGGAGCTGGCTTCCATTCCCTTTGTCCACTTGTGAACAGCAGTTAGCTTTAGAACCCATGCATCTTCTAGTTACTCCATTCAGCTACCAGAGGCCCTCCCAGAATTTAGCTCTTTAATACACAGGCTGAGATCCTCTGCAGATGAAACAGAAAGAGTGACACGCTGTGACCACCATGTCTGCCCTGTTTTATCATCCATGTGGCTACTTAACTACATATGTTGCTTTCTCAGCCCTGGATGCTGCTCTCCTTGCCTCCCCTTTGTGCCTGCGAACCTCTGTCCCTTGACTACTCCTTGACTACTGTCCTCCCATCTGTACCTGCCGGTTCCCTTCTCCAAGTTGTGGTAGGCATTCTCCCTGGGTACTCCACTGTCTTGGTCTGACACCATTGTCTGCTCCCTTTCATACTGTGAAATGTTTCAAGTTGGGCTTGTGACCTTTTAACCCTCAGCCCCAAGGGCCTGTGACCTAGCACGTGCTCAGTAGAGGCTGGTGGGTTCAATAATGGCCTCATGAGGTTGTGAGCTCATTGCTCTCAATTTGTGTCTCCTACCTCTGCACTCACTCGGTATTGCATCCATTTGAACATAGGGAGTGGGTGGTAATTCTCTTTCAATCTATGGGCTGTATTTTGTATGGAGGAGATGAGCAGATGTCTCGTGGATGAAAGGTGTCCTAGAGGAGTAGAGTGAAGCCTGCTCTGTTCAGAGTAGGAATCAGCAAATAGGGACGTGCTTTCCATAAGAGCAGCCTTTGTGCTTTGATTTTAGGGCAGAGGTCAAGGATTGTTGATTCAAAGGCCAGGGACTCTCATACTGCTGGTCTACCAGATGGCCTGCATTGGAATGCCCCATGGGGCTTGTTATGAATGCGGATTTGTACACAACTTGGTGCTGCACCCTGAATCAGGATCTCCTCTCTGCTGGGGTGGGGGTCTGCTTATTTATACAGCAGCTTCAGTAATCAGCACATAGCAGTGTGGACCAGCTGTGGCCTAAGCAATCTATGCACTATCAAGTCTCCCGACTTGGCGTTAAGAACTTCATGACTTAAAAAAAAAAAAAAAAAAAAAAAAAAAGAACTTCATGACTTTTTACAAATGTGGATCTCACCTGTGCTATCATTTACTTGAATAACTTCTTTTCTTAATTTATCTTACATTTTCCCTTAATTCAACATGTGCATATTTTATATAAATTTATTTAAGGAGGAAATTGTACTTCCATAATATAAATGGAAGGCCAGTATCACTTGTCACAAATAGTGTAAAAATAAGTGGGAGGAAAGCACAGCAAGGTTATTAAATCACAGCCAGACAGCAATGATGTGCCCACTCCCTTTGTGAAGAAGGGTGGTCAGCCAGTGGCTGGAGAGCTGTTAGGTCTATTATAAGAAAACAGATGTTGCCCTAATTAAAAGACGTGGAAGGGGTTTGGAAAGGGAATAATGTGTCCCCTGTGACCAGCGTCCTGAGGGCATCTCGTACCCAGCCAGCAGCGGTGCTGATGTGTATGGGTCCTGAGACACTCAAGGTCTGAGTTCCTTCAATGAAGATCCCAGAATGATTTGGTGACCCTCTTATCTAGAGAAGAGGGGAGAAGGCCTAGAGCCTTCCAGTGACCTGCAAGTGCTTCCAACTATCCACTCCTAGGTGTGAATCCAAAGGCCAGGTGAAGGCTGAGGCCTGAATCATAGGATATGTGGATGACACCTGAAACCAACTGGTGCCCCTGGAGGCTCCATGCCCTCATTGGAAGAGAGGATGCTGGGGGAGCAGGGCACAGATGGAGGTGTTGTCTCATTGATCAGGAGGTTGGTATTTTCTCTCTGAGCCCAAACTGTCAGAGCATTTTCACACATCTTGTTTGATACCTTCTGGACCTCACCCCCTCAATCATATTTGTTCAGCACATTTATTTAGCATGTGGTAGGTCCCAGGTGCTGCAGCTTGGGGCTCAAAGTAAAAGCCTCTGTTAAGAGGCCAGCCCCAGGTGGCCAGGTGATGTCCACATGCTGTGGCACAAGGCTCCAAGTCAGGAAGACTATACATGCTGCCCAGAGGTCCTCGTGGGAGGCTTTGGGCAGCTCTCTGGGTGGGACAGGGATCTGTTGCACCTTGGAGGTGCAGAGTGACTTCCAGTGAGGCAGAGAACTGGCCTGTGCATCAAGTTGGGAGAGCCTGTTGACTTGGATGGGGCTGGCAGAGGCAGGGCTGGCAGGAGCACTGGTCACAACCAGGCTACGTCTGGTGAGGTCCAGGTCATGCCAGAAACCTGAAACTGGAGGGGAGACCAGGGGCCAGACTGAAGGCTCAGGGGGCCCAGGTGGCTTGGCACCACCTTTGGCTGAGAGTGGGGCCAGACTGCCATCTCCGATGCACAGGCTCCTTCCTGCACTCAGGCTGCTATGCAAAGCCCTCCAAGAAATGTGCAAAGTCAGGCCCTGGGGGCAAGAGCTTCCTAAAATGCTGGTCACCTTGTGGGGCCAGGTGAGGCTCGCTGTGGGGACAACACTGCAAGCAGCTGTCCCTGTCTTTGGCCTGAATTCCTGTCCCCTCCCCTCCCCCCTTCTCAGAGTCTGCCCTCTAGAGCATGTGCGTGTGTTTTTGGGAGGAGAGTTTCTCTCCATGTGGCTCTGATGTCTGCTAATACTGTCAAGTTAAAAAATATAAATTGTAGTATTTCCGCAGAAAATCGATGGGATGATTTCTTTGCTCCCCCTCTCTCTGGCCCCATCCCTCCTTGGAAAGCAGTCTTGGGGACACATGGGAAAAGTTAGTAGAATTTCAGCGGGTGCCAGTGCGGGGATACTGCTTGCTGATAGTTTTGGGTTTTCCCATGTTATTCTTGGGAGCAGAGAGGGTATTGGAGTATTTATCGGGGTGCACCAGCCCCGTGAGTGGCAAATACCATCTGTTTCCCAAAAGACTGAAGCTGTGTCTCCCCAGCTATCAGACAGGTGGAGGACAACTGGAAAACACGAAGACAAGAAAGTCTACAAACATGTGGCTTTTTGACACTGAAGAGAAGACATTTGTCTTTCAGTTGTCTTCAGTTTTCATCTAGAAATTAGTCTTAAGGGAAAGCCACTTGGGACAGGCTACTATACCTGAGCATGCTCGCAGGCCGAGAAAGCCATCATGCTAACTTTTTCTGCCTCGGGACCCCAGGAGCAAACGTCCTTTGTGCACTGTCACCGAGGTGACATTCAAACGGTTTCCTAGATGGAGGACGTATCTGAAAATAGGAGTTCAGGGTCCTTGCTGTTTCATCCCTGAAGCTGGAGCTTCAGAGAGGAGCTCCCTCTTTGAATAAGGAATTATGCAAATATTTAGCTTACAGTGGACGTATTTGGATTCTGCTCCCTTATAACAATTGCATACTAAAGCAGGCATCTCTGGCAGCCGCCCCCTCATAAACTTAGCTTTCTTTAACATATTTAAAAAGCAAATAATTTTGGTCTTGTGGTCTGCTGCAGACATCATTTGTAGTTTAGCCAGGATATTATTTGAGAACTGAAAAGCTCTCTAGGTATTACATCCGTATATAAACCATGTGTTAGAAAGATATAAATTCAGTTTTGAAATATTTGTTAGACTGCTTTTGGCTTTCAATCCGTGCCAAACATGTGCTTCAGTGACGGATGGAGTCATGTGGACCCCTGAATGAAACTCTTTATTGTGTATAGATTTTGTCTTCCAGCAGCTGGGTTACACAAGCTGCGAGATTAAGAGGATCCAGTTACTTAAGAGGTGTGCTTTCGAGCGAGCTGACGATCTCTCTTTCCCCTTGGAAATGTGTCACTGGGTTATTTGGCCACGGCGGATAGTGTCATCCACTCCGAACTGATGGAGGACAATTACGTTGCGGGCCTTCTCGCCTTAGCTCCAAGTTCCGACACCCGAATGTGCTCCTAGGAATTGCATGACGTTTTTTGGCTCAGTGGGCCAGCGAGCTGTTGGCGGGGCCGGGCCCCCCGGGCCGCCCGGTGACACGGAGGACGCCCCGTGAGTCTGGGTCTCCGATCTCTGATCGCAGAGTATCGCGGGGGACATGCTTCTATTTTAAAAATCCAAACAAAAAACCCAAAGCCAAGAAAAAAAAAAACAAAAACAAAAACCCAAAGCCTCATTTGCTGTTCATCTGAAATTCAGATTGAACCGGCCGTCGTGATTTTGTTTGCTCCGTCTGGCAGCCCTACATAGATCCTGGCTTATGGTCTGTCCTCCTAAACCGGCCTGGCAAAGCGAATTCCTCAGGGGTGAGGGTTTGGGGAGTTTGCGATGCCATGGGGGCCAGCGGAGCGCGTGCCCGGGGTGCACAGGGTAACGGTGGGGCTGCTGGGGCCCACGGGCGGCGGCTCCGCACAGCGAGGCGGGCACTTGCCCTTGGGCGCGGGGTAGCCCCTTTGACTCCTTAGAGGCATCCACTTGCTCAGCCTTCCAGACCTTTCTGATTGTGCCCCCACCCCTGCCCCAGGGTGGGCAGACCCGGGACATGGTCCTCCCTGCCCTCCCCCCCCCCCCCCCCCCCCCGCCCCAACAACAGCACCTGCGCGGACCCTGCTCCAGGTGGCACCCCTTTGGCGCCCCCTTCCTGGATCAGGTCAGCTGCAGTCGGTTTTCTGCTTCAACTCGGATCACTCCTTTTTTTTTTTAAGATTATTTATTCATGAGGGACACACAGGCAGAGGGAGAAGTGGGCCCCCTGCGGGGAGCCGGATGCGGGACTCTATCCCGGGACCCTGGGATCACACCCTGGGCCGGAGGCAGATGCTCAAGCACTGAGCCCCCCAGGCCTTCTTTCCGCAGGTCATCTCCTCTGATGTCCTCGGCTCTCTCATGGGGGTTGAGTATCGGGCCCTCTGCGGCGCGTACCAGAAGGGTCCCAGTGAGGCAGAGGCTGACATCCCCGTGGGTCCCCACCACCACCACCCCCCACAGTTCCTGAGCAGCAGGATGGGAGTCGCCGCGGGAGGTGACGGCCACCTCCACCCTCGGGGCGGACTCTGGCTGACTCGGGAGTTGTTTGGTTGCTTGTTCATTTTTAAAAATGAGCCCGTTTAATATTCTTAACATATCACATTTCATATCAGTAAATCCAAACAATGAAAAATGGGCAGGAGATAGGAAAACATAATCCCCCAATTAAGAATGAAAATTACTGGTAAAAGTATGAAAAACTTTACCTTGAATGACAAATACATATTAAAACAACGAGGAAATGTGGGAAAATTTTTTTTCTTTACAAATGTTCAAATTTTATTTATTGGAGAGAGGGTGCGGATAGGGGGAGGAGCAGATGATAAGAGACAGCAGCCTCCCCGCTGAGTGTGGAGCCTGATGCAGGGCTTGATCTCATGACCCTGAGAGCATGAGCTGAGCTGAAATCCAGAGGTGAAGGCTTAACCAACTGAGCCACCCAAGTGCCCCACAAATGCTCAACTATTTTTGAGCGGGCTTTTTTCAGAACTTTTGGCTACTGAGCCCTTTTGGCTGTAGTTTGGCTACTAAGTCGACCTGCCAGGCCCTGATCCCTGGTGAATAAACAGAAAACAGTCCTGCTTCATATCCAGCAAAGGGCAGGAGGGTACCCAGCCCACTCCCCACCCATTCTCCCCTGCCTTCAGCATTCCTTAGTGCTGGGAGGCCGTGAAACCTCGTGCCTCCTCTTGTTGATGCCACCGTGCTACCCAGTGTGACCAGCCAGGAGAGGGAAAGACAAGACAAACTTGCAGTAGTGACTGTGGCCCCCTCATAATGGTGACACTTGGGTGGCATATCTGTGCCTGTTTTATAGAGGATTGAAAATCCATTTAAAACAATTAATTCAGCATTCGTATGAATTTTAAGCTGGGGCAATGACAGCCCACAGATGCACTTGCTCTGCTGAGATGCTTGTTGACTAGTACAGGATTGGCCAGTTCTGTTGTCTCATGGGAATAGATCAGACTAAAGATTTGCATTATCAAGAAGAAATTGTTTAAAAGTTCCTAAGCCAGACAAACACTGAGAATGGAAGTTGTTTTTTTTTTTTTTTTCAAGATTCCATTTATTTACTCATGAGAGAGAGGCAGAGATATAGGCAGAGGGAGAAGCAGGCTCCCTGTGGGGAGCCCGATGTGAGACTCGATCCCAGGCCCCGGGGGTCACATCCCTAGCCAAAGGCAGACACTCAACCACTGAGCCACCCAGGTGTTCCAGAATGAAAGTATTTCTAATTGAAATTATTAAAAGTGCCCCTAAGTCATTCCGTATGCCTGATAAATATTTATCAAATCTCATGGAATTAAAATGTCTCTGAACTCAGGACTCTAACCCTGTGTTATAATAGTTTTGTTTATCCTGTTTGACAGTTAGGATTCCCATTTGGGTCCCTCCAATTCAACCAGCAAAGTCAACAACTAGAACATCAACAGTTGTAAAAATACTATCGGCACCTGCCTTCAGATAGCTACACTTTTCCCTTGGTCAGTAGGATTTGGGCAGGTGTTCCCTACCTTATTCCCATGAATCCCCCATCCTTATTGTGTCCAAGTACCACCTTGAAGCCAAGACTCCTAGTCTTGCCCTGTTCCCACTCCCCTTACTGCCTGAGCCACGGGAGTTCCTACAGCTGAGCATCAGCAGGTAGAGAAGGGGGAGGGAAAGTTCCTGTCATAGGGGCATGAGGCAGAGGATATGGTGTTGCATCTTGGAATTCTGAATATATTTTCTCATAAACACACATGGGGTTTCAGGTCCATAATCTATTATCTGAGGTAAAACCTAAAGTGCACTTTTCTCATAAAGAAGATGAAGTCTTCCAAATGGTGGTATGAGAAGCAACTACCTTATGAGTTAATAATTATTTGAGAGCTGGCTTTCGAGAGCTCCTGAAGTCTGTAGAGTCAAGTTCAAATAATCAGCCTCTGCTTGCTTACTTTTGGTGTGCCGCACGCTTGCTGAGATTCAGCTCTCCCTTGGCTAGCATGGCAGGTACACACTCTTGAGGAGGAAATATTGGGCTTTCAGGATCACAATTTCTATAATGGTCCCTCAGTTCTTGGTTCTGATCTTAATTTGGCCTTTCAAAGAAGATTTCCTGCTGGGAAGATAATGAGCAAAATGCCTTAGATGAGGATTCTGGTTGACTTGTCAGTTCTTTCTCATAAAAAATAAGTAAATTGGAATTCTGGCTTATAAATAAGACACATGTGGGTTTGTTCTGGGCCTTGACCTGCAAAGGGACCAGATATTGCTGGGTAAGCTAAAAATCACCTGTCAGAACCTCCAAGCTGAGACCCAAGCCCCGACCCACTCCCACATGTCATTATGATCACCCCAATACTGGGAACTTTTCATTGGTTTGGTAATAATCCATTAAATAAATACGTGTCTACAAGTAAATACATACCCCTGAGGATATAACAGTGAATTTGACAGACAAAGCCCCTACTCTCTTGTGATTTCAGATTGGGAAGTAGGGACAGACAAAGGGATAAATAAATAAAACAGGTTCAGGTACTTACAAGTTGCTGTGAAAGGAACAGCATGGGATGATGGGCTGGAGAGGATCTTGGGTTGGGAGAAAGCTTCTCTGAAGTGGTTACTTTTGAGCTGAGACATGAATAATGAGATTTGGGGTCATGCAAAGGTTTGAGAGTTGGAAATCTTCAGCAGAGGGAGCAGTAAAGGCAAAGAACATGAGGTAGGACATAACTGGGTATATTAAGGTGTCAGAAGGGTGGTCAGCGTGGTCACAACAGAGCAAGTGAGATAAAGTGATCAGGGGATGAAGTTCTAGGATTTTAGGACAGAGGAAAGGATTGAATCTTATTCCAAGTGTTTCCAGGCCAGAGTGATTGTTAATATATCATGCAGTATGGCCGGAGCACAGATCCTAGAACTTCGCTGTGTGGATTGGCCTCCTGGCTTCATGATTTATTTGACCCTGGGCTTAATTTCCCTGTGCCTGTTTTCTCATGTATTACGTGAAGATAAACTTCATAGAGTGTAGTGCAGTTTAAACAAGTTAAAACTTTAAAGAGTGAGAGTGGGGCTTGGTGTGTACAGTTGGTCAATTAGTGTTCACCATTGTGATCGATAAGTGCTTGTCGATCATGTCACCTGTGCTCAACACTGCTTTTTTGTCCTATGAATGGTTCTCATTTATCCATTCTTCTCTAACCTTCATACTCTCCGTGGAGAGAATGTTTCCAGTGTTTCTGCTTACTACTCTATTCTAGAATGCCTTCCCATTGCAATCAAATAACATCCAAACTCTGCCTTGGAAGGCCCACCACAATCCAGGCCTTGTTTATCACCTGTGCTTTTCACATCGCTCTCCATCCCATCATCCACTCCACTGTAGCCACACTGACTGCTCTCTACTGCCTTGGGGCATTTACGTCACATTCCCTTGATGGAAAACAACACTGTAGGTTTTTGCTCTCTTCAACTGTACCTCTCCTTTAAGATTGGAAGAGGGAGAACTGGCTGGTGATGAGATTATCTAGAAGGATTCAATTAAGAAGTAGGAGACTTTGGGGAAAACAAGAGAGACCAACACAAAGCACAAAGAATGGAGCTGTTGACTGTGGGCCATAAGACAAGGACTGTGTCAGATCACCCAGCCATGTGACCATGTGACTTAAGGAGCAGTGAATGGCAGTGGCATTGGCAAGACATGTGTGATACAGAATAGTTTGTTGCCTGACTGGGGAATGGAATGAAACCTTTGATTTTTAAACATGCTGGATCTGAGGTGATGATGATGACAAGACATAGGAATTAAAATGCCCAGGAGGTGTTGTAATACAGACTGCACTTGGGTGAGTTCTCCAGATGGGAAAATATCGATTTGGGCAACATCAGTTTAATGTTAATGAGTTCTGTGGGGAACGATCAGAACAGAGAGGGAGGATGGCCCAGAGCTGGGACTTGGAGGGTATTCAAGTCCCTTAGGGAGAGAAGGAAGCCACAGAAAGAGGGATGAGTAGAACAAGGCAAGACCTGGTCAGAGAATGGTCAGGTGCTGCAGAATCAGTGTGTATTGTAGCAGAAGATGGTGGGTGCACCGGGGATGTTAGAGTGCGCCCTCAGATGGAACTGAGCTTCCGATGTAGATGTAATGTGACCACTCCCTTGCTGTTGTGTACTTCCCATTTGCTAAATTTATGATAGTGAGTGGAATAAACTAGTTTTCATTCTTTTTGCTGTTAACTTTCAAAAATGGCTCCTGAAAAAACAAAAGAAAGAAAGAAAAAGAAAAAAAAAAAACTCCTGGAGTATAGATTTTCATCACTGATTCCTTTCCCCTGCACCCCCCCCCCCCATACCATTTTTTTGCAAAGTCAATTTTGAGAAATTCTGACCCCACTCCAAACCCCCAAAGTAATCAAATTAATTCCTGCAGCAGGTCTTGGTCCCTGTTATGAAGGGAAAAAT
The DNA here is from genome assembly GCF_048418805.1 of Vulpes vulpes. Classification (NCBI taxonomy): domain Eukaryota; kingdom Metazoa; phylum Chordata; class Mammalia; order Carnivora; family Canidae; genus Vulpes; species Vulpes vulpes. The sequence continues at coordinate 112,831,973 of NC_132794.1, read as the reverse complement.
GAATTTGAAATGCAAAGGTCTTGGGTTTTGCCATTAGTTCTGCCATTTGTTGTTGAGCAACATTAGAAATATTCATGTAGTTCAGTCTGACCATTTGTAAAATGGTCCTTGCATTAGCTTCCACTGACCAGCAAAAGGTATAAAAATAAATTAATGTCATAAATGATTTTGCTTCCTGCAAACAGGCTACACTGTGGGCACGGAGAATTATTTTTCTGTGTAGTAGAGACAATGGATACTTGGGGTATGAATCCATTTGAAACATTTATGGGAAGCTATAATCAGCTTTCTTTGAGTTTGGAAATGACATATAAAACATCTTTTCAAAATTGTAATTGTTCCATAGTGCTTGATTGCTTTTATTTCCAAATGGACTCTGTCCTCTGGCATGCCCAAGTCTGTGTATCTGTGATGCCAGGAAAGCTGGTAAGAAAGTAAAACATTCGAGCAGTTGGTTTATTGTCACAAGTCCAAATGATTGATCTTTGTAAGTTATTTTTTTTATTTATCATAAAAGTTTATCCATCATAAAAGTAGTATGTGCTGATTATAGAAAAATCAGAGATACATGCAAACATAAAGAAGAAAAACAGTGAATTCATAGCCCCAACACTCAGAAGAAACCTAGAAGAGCATTTCAGTGTATTTCTTTCCAACACTGATTTTAGAGCAAAAAATGAAGCTAAATGGCACCCATGTACACTTTACATCCATGATCTCACTTGGTCCTCTTATCAGCCTCACTTGATGGATGATGGATGATCCCATAGCCTCCTGGACACAGAAAGGATCTGAGTGTCGAGGAAGAGCAACTTGCCCGCGATCACCCATATAAGGCCTGTGATGGGTGTGGGCTGTGTCTTTTGACTCAGGACACTATGGCTGCTTTCTTTACACCGGGCTTCGTCTTGATAATTTAGCCCACCAGTGTGGACAAGTAAAATCTTGGGCTCCAAGAGAGTCTGGTTCTATTTCGACATCCTTTTGTCAAAGTATTAATGTGACTGTCACTTGGTGTCACCTTCCTAAACCAACTTTTTCCTTCTGTACTCCCCCCCAGAGCCTTGTAACCAGCCGTCCAAACATTTTGAAGTTTTTACAGCAACTTGTCATTTCTGTGTTCTCTAGAGTATCTGGGGCACATAGGGGGCCTTTCAGCTGCTTGAGGATCGACTAATTCCCCATACCTCTGCCTTCCTCCTGCTCTAGGAAAGCCTTACTTGATGCTTTTCGCTTGACTGCAGTTGCTGTGTCTTTCCTCCCACCTGAATAGAGAGCGATATGAGAACCATAAGGGCAAGCACTCCAGTTTGCTGGTATTCGGAGCCTTCCGTGGTCACCAGCCATCTCAGAGCTTTTGACACTGTATTGCTCCAGAATGACATCATTCCTCCAAGATTCAGATTAGGTTTTAAAAGTGATTATTAATAGACTTTGTTTTAAAGGACCGTTTTAGATTTATAGAAAAATCGAGAAGGTCATATAGATCCATTTCCATATTCCCCATGTCCACTTTCCCCTGTTATTAACATCTGACATTAATATTGTATTTTTATCATAGCTTAGGAACCAAAAATTAAGGTTAAAAAAGATGTTAACCAAAATTAACATCTTTTCAACTGAGGTTTGCACTTTATTCAGATTTCATTACTTTTTATCTCCTGTCCTTTTTCTGTTTGGGCATCCCATCCAGCAGGTGACCACACATGATAGTTTTCTACCTCCTTGGGCTCCTCTTGTCGCTGAGGGTTTTGTAGAGCGCCCTTGTTTCTGATGATCTTGACCATTTCAAGGTGTGCCAGTCACGTATGTTCTAGGATGCACCTCTGTTGGTATTTGTCTCAGGTTAGACTGGGGTCATGGGTTTTGGGGAGTAAGGCTGCAGAGCTAGAGCATCATTTTTACCATGTCCTATGAAAGTACATACCGACAACATGACGTTGCTGTTTATGTTGCCCTTGATTATCTGACTGAAGTAGTGTTTTTCAGGTTTTTCCATTCTGAAATCACTCTTTTCAGATTAACTTTTGCCCTGGTTCTTTTGAGCATCCCTGAGCTGTGTCATTTTAAAAATCACATTCCTAATTTTCACCCAGGGAGCCTGCAGATGAAATGAAAGTGATATTTTTATTTGGTTAAGATTGCAAATAGGAATCTGAACCAAGGAAATAGATTCGTCCTTTATGGGAGCATTCCCACCATATTTCCCTGCAATAAGGAGCGGCTCAGTTCTATAAAATTTTCTTTAGCTTTCACATACTTGGGACTAGGGAAAATGCTTTATGAGTTTCCAGAGCCTTGTCCCCAGATTGGTCCGCAGCTACCTCAATTTTTTTCCCCCAGTTAGATTGTCAAAAGTATTATTATCCTACTTTGAGCAACTCGGATCGATTCTCCCCTTTTAGGTCCACACAGGTGTTGATAATGGTTTCCCTTTAAAGGCAGAACTCCCGGTGTGATGTTGCAGTTTTATCTTGACTAGTAATCACATCAGGGTTTGCTTCCCCAGTGGCCTAATGGGCAGCCTGACTGGATACCCATTGGTACCTAAGCCCGACATTTCCTAATGATCGACAGGCAGTGGTCATTTTCACATCACTAGTGTGATTTGGTCAAACACTGTAGATTTGACAGATCGCGATCCCAGAGGCCTGGGATCGAGTCCCACATCGGGCTCCCTGCAGGGAGGCTGCTTCCCCCTCTGCCTATGTCTCTGCTTCTTTCTGTGTCTCTCATGAATAAATAAATAAAATCTTAAAAAAAAAAAAGAACTCCACATCAGTCTTCACCTGTGTGTAACCAAAGCCCATCAGTGGGTGTCAGGTGGTGATTCTTAGTAAGGCAGGCAAAGGAGGGTTGGCCAGAGCAGGAATGAGGCAGGACTTCCACGGGCAGCCAGGCTCTGGGTGAGCCACATGGGGGGGCGGGATCCGAAGTCACTTTTGAGGAGGGTGTCTTCATTACTGGCTTTTCTAAGACCTTACAAGCCATTGCAGCAAAGAGTCTTTCTTGCTTGTGGAATTGGGTCTCATACCTTCCCTGTTGGCTGGCCACAATCAAGCCTGGAGATGAAAAGCTCAGATGAGGACAAAAGCAAAATAGACATAGACACTTCCCTTGAAAGTAAAGCTAATTATCCCAGAAGATAATTGTGTTAGAAACCAAATTATCCAATATGCTTTTTACCCCTCTATGATACTGAAGCAAACTGGCCATTTTATCAAAATGGCAAACAATGTATCTGGTTCCCCAACAGAAGGAAAAGCTGAAAGTTCCTCCCCAATATAAGCTATTCACGTTTTTTTTTATTTAGGCAACCGAGTTTTGTTGATGCCCAAATATTTGGAAAAACAAAATGTATGCAAACTGTATATTTTATAAGGTCATATTTTTTCCCTGGGCTTCTAGGCCTTGGATATACGCGTCATTCAGGACCTGTTTTTATGGTTTGTCAACAAGATCACTCCATAAAATACATTCTGATATCTCACAGCTGTGTATAATTTATTCTGTCTATCCATGCAGCACAAATAAAATTTTTATTTGCATCATCTAAAAGAAATACCAGTGTACAAATACATAAGCAAAGCTCATAAGAAATGGTCTTCTGACTACAGATACTGCTGGGGGTGGGTATTGTGCAACCAATTAAAAAGCTGAGGGACGGCGTCATTATCCATGTACATAGATAATAAATACTGTACTCAGCAAAGAGCACAGTTACTCAATTTCTTAAAAAGGTTGCACAACATTCTCCAAGTGCTGGCACAGTCTGCCTCTAAATTCTCCTTGGAATATTTAGAAATAAAGCCTTTTGGACAAAAAGAAGTCAGCCAAAAAAGGCTTCTTTTGGATTAAGATTATCGAATATGTAGGTAAAAAGAGAAGTGTTCAGTGCTTGGAACATTTTGCCTTCAGGAGAGTAAATAACTCTCTGCTATTAAGAGTCTTGGAGGAAAAAGGTCCAGAGGACCAAGAGTGTTCCTTGTATTTGGTTTGTGAAGCTTCAGCCTGATTGTCATGTAGGAGGCCCCACAAAGGTTCCTCAGCTTCCCACAAATCAAGGATTGTGGACTTGCAACTCCCCCAGCTCCCCTGCTCGCAGAGTCATGCTAATGATTTACCCAGGAGACCTGGACCTGATGGTTCCATCTCCTTCCTTCTAAGATCTATGGCTTCTCAAGCTAGTTCTGTTGCATGCAGAGACTGTTCTCCAAGTGTCCGGGCCGGGTCAAGATCTAGGTCTTCGAGCTGCGTGGCTGGAATACTCCTAGAAAGCATCCTGTCTTCTCCAACGGTGGCTGGGTGGTGGGTGATGCATAACTCCTGTTTTGGATTTAATAAGCCCTTGGACAACTGGATTTGTGACTAACTACTCAAGTCAGCAATCCATTTGTGTTGGAAATGTAACTGCCAGAACTGCCAGGAATACTTATAATCAAATTGGTTTGTTTTTTGTAGAGAAAATTTTTAAATGCTTACAATCACTTTCTTAACGGTTTTACCCGACTTTTCAAAAGATTAAAATCCTGGCCGCGGTGACTCTTGGCACGTGGCATGGTTTTCATTGGTTTAGGGGAAAGTTCAGATGGATCTCCAATTCTTATTCCATAATTGCTGGTATTTCAGAGCCTTCTTAGAGTCCAATTCAAATAACACACCTGCTCTCTTTTAAGATATATTCAGCTAATTGCACTCTATAGTCTGGCTCGGCAGGAGCTATATAACTGGATCAGCATGAACTTTTGGTAAATCCCAGCATGGGAATCCCACTGAGAGTCCTGAGCAAGAGACCTGGGTCTTGGCGAGGATGATGCCAGTGAAACAAGTGGACGTTGTTCTCTATGCTTCTCACGTATTTTTTCCTGGCCTCCCCATGCTCTGGTTCATTTTATGGACAAGGAAAGTACTTGCTGTCCCTCTGCTGACTCATTCTCCCTGTGGCTCTGTGTGAGTCTGGAAGGTTCTCCTCTTCACGTCTGGGCTTACGTGCACCCCCATCCCAACAAGTAAAGGTCTTTCCTGGCCTATCTATCAAGGGCAGCCCTCCCCCAGCACTCTACCATCACCTTATTTTTAAGGATATTAAATACCTTTAATTTGGAAACCATTGCACTTTTACAGAAGTGGTGCAAGGATAACACAGGGCCCCCCTGACTCTTCTCTGAAATGGTCTTGTTGCCCATCTTTCTTCCAATACAAGAACGTAGGTCGTGAGGGCACCTATATCTGTGTGCCTCTCTTAGATGCCCCGGATGGAGACAACAGAGTCTTCTGGGGTTAAGCTGCATTTAAAAGATGAGGGTCCTGGCAGTGTGGGCAGAGGGGCTGTCTCCACCCAGGTGACATTAGTGCAAAGCAGAAACAATGGGCTTTTTTGAATGGAAGACATCAGAGTGTCTGCAGAAGGTAGACAGGGAATACATAGTTGTTGAATGAGTAAATGAACGAATGAACAAACCAACAAGTGGGCAAACAACTGGACCGGAGACCCGCAGCTGATACGTGGAAGAGTTGGTGCTGGTGCCGGGGTAGGTCTTACCCCGAAGCCCCTACTTGTAGCGATGTCCCACTACCAGGGAGCACAATGAGGGGTATGAGATCAAGCCAGTAGACAAGGGGCATTTGTGCACGATCTCTATGCTGCCAGTGGCTGCCCTCTCTGCAGCCAGGAGAAGGGCTTCTGGCATCTTCTGTTTGGATAGAAATTTTGTCTACTTCCATCCAGCCCTCCACCAGTATCCACAGATGTCACCACTAGAACCGTCCCCTCTAGTGACAGGGCCAGAACCCTCATCCCTTGAATGCAGGTTCATCCTAAAAAAAACTCAGCTAATCCCAGCCCTGAGCCCTGCACACTCTCCTCTCCTTGTTCACGTGGCTCATGGTCCTCTCTCCTCACATCCCCCTGACCCCTCAAGGCTAATGGGCCCACTCACCTCCTCTGCCACTGGCCAAATCCCTAACTCTTTGCTCATCCCTGTTCCCATAGTCCCTTAACAACTGGGAATTTTAAATGCTTTGTGACCAGCTTGAGAATTTTCTGGAGTGTCTGTGTCAGACAGTTAATACTCGAGTAGTAATCCTTTTGTAACCTGAATATAACTGCAGACTTCCACATCGAGAATGATAAAATGGTGTGGATTTAAAAGTATTTGGGGAACTGTAAAATGTCTAGGATTAAAATTTCAATACCATTTGTGCCCAATAAATGTGAACTCCTTAGTAACTTAAAACTGTGCTATTATGACTCAGGTCTGAAAATTATGAGTCCTGGTTGAAGAAATGGGAATAACATGTGAGGGAATCTGCTCCCATCCTTTACCTTGAGGGATATACTGTGGTCGCACCAAATAGCAGGAACGTGACCTCATAGGAGACCAAGCCCAGAGAAATTACCCGACTTGTTGAGAAAGCGATACACTCTCCAGAAGAGAAAAAATGTTAGACTTTCCATTAGGATTGTTTATGGAATTGGGGCTAAATTGAACCTGTGTCAGGGCATTAACTGGTTCGACAGGACCCCAAGAAACAAGATCATATAATAGTTTATTGAATGACTTAATTTTTTTTACATAAACCAGTCTAGTCAGTCTGAACTGGCAAATTAATTTTGTCTATAGAATCACTCACTGAAGCATATAAAATTAGCCTCCGTTAGTACAGAGAGGAGAATTGGCATTGTGTTGAGCTGATTCACTGGGACTTAAGTAAATGGATTTAGTCTTAATACAGCTAAAGCCTCGAGACGTTTAATAGGGAGCTGATCTTAAGCAAAGCATTAATTCATCATTTAAGAAGTCACCACTTGTGTGTTTTTGTTGCTCGGTGAAGGACGGAATTATATACTTTGACTTCGATCATCACCCAGCACATGCCACAGGACTTGAAGGGAAAAATAAGCTTTGGCTTAAGTCACAAAAGTGTTTGCTTAGATTGATAGAGAATTCATCACTTCTGACACTGACCGTGACTCAGTAGATAACGCGGTTTCCCTGGCTTCCTTCACCTTGCAAATATTTTCACTGAGTCATTTGTGTCCTAAGTTTCTGATGCCAGACTCTTCCTGACAAGAATGAAGAATGGGTTTTTTTTTTTTTTTGACACAGGGGTGAACCTGGGAACCCAATTAGCACCTTCCATGCATGCGGCCGGAAGAGGGGGCCGGGAAGGAGCATATGAAGTAGTCCCCATCTCTCTCTTGAATGGAGACCTCTGGGACCCAACGGAGAGCATCCACTCAAAGGTCAGTTGTGTTTTCTGTTATTTTCATGACCTTTCGATGGCGGAAGTTTAAAAACCACGTTCACTGCATTCATATTCTTCTGTTCAACTTTTGTCTTTATTTTAATGCTGACTTTATTCTTAGAAAGTGAAATCTTGATTCTTAAGAGGAAATACAGACCAGTTTTGATGTGACAGTCCTGATAGGTGGCCCAGCATTATTTACATCTGTCAAAAGTTATTTTTCAAGCGTACGCTAGGGCTCGCATTTCCAGATATACAATTTCTGGGTGTTGTACTCGACTGCTGGTTTTTTTTCTGTTCCATCAGCATTTTGGTTTTATTGATTGATTATTGGTAGAAACATGTTAATGTGACTTTTCAAAAGTTTGTAATGCTTTTTAATGCAGTTTCATGCTTTGTTTATTTTGGTACATATTTGATTTACGCCTCCTGTGATATAAGAGAATTGAATGTAAAATAATGGAAATATTAGGGATTAAATTTAATATTTCAATGATTTTTAGCTGCCAAATCTACATGACTTTCTTAAATTTCAGAACTTGTTGGAACAGTTGGAAGGTGATAAAAATCTATAGTAATATGAGCTCTTCAGAGAGATCATACAGATGGCTTTGTCCTTGTGTTATGTGGAACTATTTTTAGATTATTTTTCATAATAGAAAACAGATTTTTTTTTTCCTGAAAGAGCAGTTGAGATTGTGAAAATCCTCTGTAGCTTTCTGGAAGGGCTACAGTGAGCCACCTTTCTTTGAGTAATGATAATATGATTTACATCATTATTTTCTAGGGAGGCTTTCCGTTAAAAGTGAGCATTCAGAAAGGGTGGAAGTTTGGTTAAAGGTTCCAAACGCCAGATCTGCACTTTTTGAATATTTCCGTTTCATGGAGACCATTGCAAATTTAATATACAGAGCCCAGGCCACTCATGGTGGTATGGCTGGTGTTTTCCAGAAGACTTAAGACGTTAAAGAATAGTTCATTGTGCCATTAATCTGAAACATTAGAAAGGATATGATAGATGCAGAAAAGAGAAGTATACTATTTCAGAAAATGTGTCTTTAAAATATTTGTAGGTGCTAATTAATAATGCAACAATATGGAACGATCTGAAGTTTCTTGGGTGGTGGAACCCATTATGGGGGCTTTCCCTGATAGGAGGGTTGCCAAATTTAGCAAATTAAAGTATAGAATTCCCCTTTAAACTTGGACACCAGGGGATCCCTGAGTGGCTCAGAGGTTTAGCGCCTGCCTTCGGCCCAGGGCGTGATCCTGGAGTCCGGGGATCGAGTCCCACGTCGGGCTCCCGGCATGGAGCCTGCTTCTCCCTCTGCCTGTGTCTCTGCCTCTCTCTCTCTCTCTCTCTCTCTGTGTCTCTCATGAATAAATAAAATCTTTAAAAAAAATAAAAATAAACTTGGACTTCAGATAAACAGTGAATTTTTAAAATTAGTTTCAGAGGTAGAATTTAGTGATTCATCAGTTGCATGTACCACCCAGTGCTCATTACATCAAGTGCTCTCCTTAATGCACATCACACAATTACCCACCTCCCTTCACCTCCCCACCAGCAACAGTGAATTTTTTTTTAAGTCTATCCCATGCAGTATTTGGAATATTATTGAAATCCACATTTAACTGGTGTCTTGTATTTTATCTGGCAACCCCACCTGGGGATTGTATCAGAGCAACAAACTGATGAGGGTTCTCAGCATGTCCCTGGAATGGACCAATTCAGGTGAGCTCTGGTTTGTGACCTCCAGCTTTATCCTTCCTGCCAGCCAGCCATCCTGTAGACATTACGGAGCACGCTGGCGCAGCTGCTTCTTGCCAAGCTTACAGCCTGATATTTATGGGCCGCCAGCACCATCTTTATAGAAAACTTAGAAAACCATTATTATTTGATGACTATCTTAGCTCTTCTGCAATTCTGTCTCCCATTCCGAACCGTGCACGTAGTAGGCACACGCCTAGTACACCGACGTAAGTCCAGGTTACTGAGATTATTTAAGAATTAGGGACTTAGGTGATTTGGAGAACGGCACTTTGCCATAATGCCACGGGGCTCATGGGATCAGCATTATGGCTCTGTAGTTATGATGTGTACACATGTGTGCTGGTTAACCACTACGAGCCTGCGTGAGAAGGGGTATGTGTCAGTGGCTGTTGTCATGCTTGCACAAGTGTGCCACAATCCTCCACCAGGTAGATGTGTGTACCTGTTGTGAGAATAGGGATTCTGGCTAACGGTGTGCATGTGTGTGTCTTGTTATCAAATGGAACGGTCAACGTTTTATTTATTTTTATTTTTTTTCAACGTTTTAATTTTAAACTCTATTAACAGAGTATATCCTCAAGTATGCAAAACATACATCAATGACTGTTTTATTTTTTACAACTATGCCTGCTATACCTTAGAATATAGTTTGAGATACACATTCTTGCTTTTCCGCTCTGCTATTTTATTCTTTGCTCTCCTGGATCTTTCTATTTAACCAGTCTTTGAGAGTGTAATTTAGTACTGGAGATGGCACAGGCATCTTCCTTTTTTTATAAAGTGCTCCCAAGGGATTCTAATGAGCCCACGAGATTAGAGCCATGGCCCTAGTGGAAGCAGCTGGAATGCTGGTCAACCTGACTGAGCTGATTTCGGCAAAAGTACTGTCACATACTCTCTCTCTCATTCTCCCTCTCCCTGCCCTGTGATTAAAATATATCTGGATAGGATATTATTAGGCCCATTACAAATCAAGAATCAAGCCATCATTGCCACTGATAATTTACTTGAAAGAGCAGAGGATGGGAAAGAATGTGACTGTGCATACATTGGAGAGCTTCGGGTGTTTGCTTGCTGTCATTTTGGTCTAAAACGTGAGGATAAGCTTATCTGCTTCTTCTCCCCATTGGGGTCATGGTAAGAATGAGATGAAACAATAGCTATAAAAATACGTCAGGAACAAAACCCCACTATGCAAGTGTAAGGTGATATTGCAAGTTTAAAGTGTTTTAGGGACCCCTCTCCAATTTCACGTCTTGAAAAAAAATCAACCCTGGACCCGGGGAACACATGTCAGGATGTGGCTCCATCGGGAGATGATCTCCGTTGGGCCCAGCCTCTGAGCGCTCCAGGAAATTTCCAGCTTTCTCACATGAGAATGAATATATGGAAACAGTGTGCGAAATGGAAAATAAAAAGGCAGATGGATTAGAACGTGAAACCAAAGCTTCCCTTAGAATATCGTGGGTCTCAAATATCAAACATCAGATGGCAGCTAATTAACGTGGCACAAGTAGATGCTGCTGCACGCATCGAAAGGAGCCCTGCTTTCCCTTTGAATGACCGTCTGTCTGCTTTAGCCCTTCCAGGGAGACTTCTTGTGGGGTTCCAGATCCGGTGCTCGCCTCCCCCCTGCATTCCCATCCCCAGTAAGTCCTTCGTCAGAGCACCGGCTCCTGCCAGGGTCATAGGTAGCCTCCCAACTTCCAAAGCCAGCCCATGCCCTTCACTCTTTATCTTACTTATCTTGACACTGATTCACTCTCCTTGGAAAGTCTCACTTGCTTGGGGCTCCCCAGACCCTGTTCTCTCTCGTTTCTCCTCACATGTTTTTAATTCTTGCTTTCCATTCCTCTCTATGGCTTTGTCCCTTAACTGTCGGTTTCCGCTGGCTTTCTTCTGACTGAGGGCCCCCACGGGCCATGTCATCCCCTTCTATGGCCCCACCATCCCCCAGAGCAGCAGGGGGTGGGGGCTGCCCACGGCAGCACTGGCCACCACCCCTGGGGTCCGGCTGTGTGGGAACTACCCTGTCACGCACATTTTATGTGCGGGCCTCACCATGTGTCCTCTGACATATGTGGACTTAAAATCCACATCACTCACTTGGCCTCGAGTTCTGAGATTCGGTCCTGACTTCCAGTGGATTCTTGGTGCCTCCATCTGAAAGTTCCCAATTATTGTAAATGTGTTGTGCCCCACAGTGGACATAGCTCCCTCTCCATCTTCTCTTCTATATTTAATAGCTCCCAGAAGATAAAATCGTCATCATCCCCCTTTTCCCTTCAGACCATGAGGTTGGAGACATCATCATGAGGTTGAGTCCACTGGCCCAGCACGTCTAACACATGGCCCTTCCCTGCCGTGTCGTGTTCGTCTTTCTCCGCGTCAGACATTGTACAAATGCAAGCAGGGCGATTTGTCTACCACACAGATCTAGCCTGTCGCTTTCTTTCTTCCTGCCTATGATGTCTGGCTTCAAAGCCAGGTTCCTTGCTTGATGCCCAAGACGCTCTATGGGCCGGGCTGTCTTGATGCTGAAGCCCCCACTCCTACTTCCCAGCCATCAAGCTCTTCAGGCAGTCTACTGCCGAAATACACCATGTTCTCTCTTGCCATATGCTGTGTCCCTGGTACCTAAGGCCCCGGCTGAAATTGTCCTGTCTCACGTGAAGCTCATCTTGAGCTTCCCAGACCAACTAGTCCCACCTGCATCTCTGTCCTCACAGCCACACACATCTCTGTGATGTGCAGTCATGCCATGCACACACTCAACTCCCGCAGATGGAACCTGTGCACACGGCACAAACATGCTGCAGACACAAAGTTAGGTCAGTGCACATCCCCTGATCTGCCCACGGAGCGGGAGGGGGCAGCTGCATCTGCTGCTGCCTCGGGGCCTTCTGCCTCCTGCAGGGCAAGCTGCCTGCAGCCTGAGAGCAATGCCAGTTCTTTCAGCTGGATACCATTTTATAGCAGGGCCCAAAGAAAACCAGCTCAACTATGCTCAACCCAAGAAACAACATTCTAGAGAGAAGAAAGGGCCAGGTTGAGCTTGCAAGGGCGCCTGGGTGGCTCGGCTGGTTAGGTATCTGACTCTTGGTTTCAGCTCAGGTCATGATCTCAGGGTCAGGAGATGGAACCCCGGGCTGGGCTCCAAAGTTAGCGTGGGGTCTGCTGGCCCCCTGCTCTCCCCTCTGCCCCTCTTCCTGCTCTTACACCCACATATTCTCTCAACCTCTCTCTCTCTCTTTCTCTCTCTCTCTCAAATACATACATACATGCATTCTATCTATCTGTCTATCTTTGAAAAGCATGAAAACCATAAGGCATTTTGAGGATCAGTTTAGACTCCGCCTTAGGTATATTGCCCCCTTGTGTGCTGGCTTTGGACCTTCCCTTCACATGATGTGGGACTCAGCTCTTGGCCACAGACCATACTGTGCTCCCATTCCTGTTGTATGCTTCTAGTCCTTCTACCAACCTGTGCCCCCACCCCAGGGGCAGTGGCCTTACGCCCTCCTCCTTTCATGTGGTGCTTGGCACCTAGTGGAACGAGGCCACCGCCTTTGCTGACTGGCTCTGAGTTTTCCTCTGTGCCTGGAGCCCAGGTCCCTCACTGGTGTGAAGGTGGCCACTGCCGCCACAGAAGATAGAGCAAATGAAAGCCAACGTTTGCACCCTATTCAAATGCCAGAGGGTGCCTTGGGAGCCTCTCCGTTTCTGCAGAGTTTGCAAACCATTCTCCAACTACCGTAACTTTTTAGATGTTGCTCACCTCCCTTTAGCAACTCTAGGGGCTTTTAAATCACAGAGGTCTTTTACAGCTTGGTTGAATGCTACATTTTTCACTTTTGTGGTTACTAATGTCTTATCTGGAATGACTCCGCACATTGCCTCTCTGTTCTGGGACGGGTCCTGCGACTCTGTCTGGGTGGGTTTACATGGCCAGCCCTATACAGAATGACTCTCCCCTTCTCTAAGAGATGATTCTAGTCGTAGGAGTTGCTGCAGGCCAGCTCGTCGCATCTGCTTCTGGGCTGAGTAAGCTCAACGGGCAGCCTTTCCCACTTAGGGAACTTTGAGCTTACGTTAGCCTGCAAGCTGGCCAACAGTGCTTCCTCTTAAGAATGTAATTATTAAAGTATCCAAAGGGAAGCTTTTCCTAAGAAATGTATTGTTTCCAGACCGTGCAGTGTCCCTAGGATGGTCTGTACCTCCACTCCCAGTCGCTTAACTCCTATTGGGCCCCCCGGCCCCCCTGCCTTGCCTGACAGTCCCCATGAGACTATGTGGGCACACAGGAGGGTGCAATGGGCACGCAGGTGGCTCCTGTTTCGGCCTCACATAACCCGCCCAGCCAGGACCATGCCCACCCCTCTGGGAGAGAGGGATTAGACAGGGAAGAGCCGGCACCCCAGTATCTCTGGGAACTCAACCATTTCCAAGAATTGGTGCCACGTATAGTGGAAGGAGAAAGCTGTCGGAACTTGCTGGAAGGGATTCAGACTCCTGCACAGCCTCTACCTTGCTGTGTAATGTTGGGCCAGTGACAGGCCTCGACTGAGCCTCTGTTTCCTCGTTGTAGAGGAGGTGTTAGCGGTCACCTTGCTGCCTGACACCACAGCCCGGCTCACTCCATTGTCAGCCTCCTTCCTTTCTCGTGACTTACTCTGGGCTTTCTGGCAGGATCCTCAGCCTCGGCACCTTGCCAAGGAGGCCTGCTGGTTCCGTGCTGTGTGTGTACAGGAGGCTGGTCGGCATCCCTGGCCTCCACCCTCCCTCCAGACATGTCAACTCCTAACGTCCCTCGGGGCAGGGGGAGGTGTAAACTTGTCCCTTGAGAGCCTGCGCTGGGGGAACCTGGGAGCGCTGAGGACACGTACTCAGAACCTCCCTTCGCCTTCGGATGGAGCTAGACCAAAGGCCAGTAAACCTTCTGCGAATAGCCCAACAGGGACTCAGCTGTGGGTCCCAGGGCCTCTGGGCTGCACAGCTCTGCCCCTCGTGGCCTGAAGGCAGCCGGGGACACCCAAACAATCGGGCACAGCTGCGTCCTAATAAAACTTCTCTATCATACCTGCTGCATTCCAGGACGTCTCTATGAATTTAACATAATTTTCACGTGTCCTGAAATAGTCTCCTTTTAATTATTTTTTTAAAAATCATTTGAAAATGTAAAACCATCCTCAGCTCACAGGCAGTGGGCCAGCCTTGGCTTGCAGGAGGGCTGTAGTGTGCAAGCGCTGAACTAGATGTCCAGGCTGCAGAGGATTCCCACCAGGTGCCACACTCCCCCCACCCAGGGCTGCAGGGTGGGTGTTGTGCGCACACGCAGGCCAGGCTGCAGATGATTCCCACTGGGTGCCTCCCACCCCCAGGGCCTGTAGGGTGGGTGTTGTGTGCACACACAGGCCAGACTGTGGACATGAGTTGCAATGGGACGTGGCAGGTCTGGCGCCTGAGCCCAGGTCCATCCCGTTCTGAAGTCTTGTGTTCCTTCCACAGCGCTCTGCTGCTGCCTGGGAAAATCTTTAGCTTCTTTCCCCTTGGCCCCTGTATCAGGATGGTTCATAAATGCGGACCCCAGACATGTGGCCTGGAGGGCAGGCTCCCATCAGGGACGCCACCAAAGCACTTCTGATTTTTTCTTAAGCAGGACCTGAGAGCTGCTCCCGTCTCCCTCCTCGGCCTCTCTGTGCACTCCTCCCTTTTGGACAACACACGAAAGGATGACACAAGCCCAAGTGTTGTGCCTGGTTCAGCTGTGTCCCCAGCTTTGGGAGCACGCCCCTCCATGGAGCAGGACTGCACTCCCACGTGGCTCACTGCTAACTCATTTGTCTCTTGTGACTTTTTTTAAAAAAAATTATTTATTCATGAGAAAGAGAGAGAGAGAGAGAGGCAGAGACACAGGCAGAGGGAGAAGCAGGCTCCACGCAGGGAGCCTGACATGGGACTCGATCCCGGGATCCCAGGATCACGCCCTGGGCCAAAGGCAGACACTCAACCGCTGAGCCACCTAGGCGTCCCTCTCTTGTGACTTCTTAGCAAAGCTCTAAGTCATTTGTCTTCAAGTTGGCTATTGAATCAGGTCTCCTACAGTTTCTGCAACTCCCCTCCTCACACCTCCTGCCCCACCAGACCTGTAGCATCATCATGGAACTGGGGCTTTTACTTTTTTTTTTTTATTCATTTACTCATGAGAGAGTCAGAGACATGGGCAGAGGGAGAAGCAGGCTCCCCATGGGGAGCCCGATGTAGGACTCGATCCCAGGACCCACCCAGATACCCTGAACTGGGACTTTTAAAAATATATAACAAATATAAATAAACAAATTTAGGTAATGCTAGGAGGTAGAGCAGTTTGCATTGTTTAAACAGAGTTATAATTTTTTTTTCTTTATAATTTTTGGGTAAGAGTCTCCATGTTTGACTGAGAGGTAGGGCATGCCATTGCTTGATAATAGGAGAAAAGGAGTCTGATGAATTCTGTTTTCAATTTTTCAAGCATTCATCTCTAAGCTCCTGTGGTACCTGCTGCATTCCAGGTCCTGGTCAAGTTCAGCCTCCATCTGCCCTTGAGAAGCTCACAGTTTAGTGAACTAACGATCGTAATAAATTTAAATAGATACTTCATAAGAGATCTGTGCTTTTTAAAATAAGTAACTTTGGAGTAGTTTTAGGTTTACTGAAACATTGCAAAGATGGTACAGGGAGCCTCATATACCCCACAGTCAGCTTTCCCTGTTACTCATATTTACATTGGTATGGCACATTTGTAACAATTAATGATATATTTTATCATTATTTTTTTAAATTTTTGTATTTTAGCCTGAACTTTTTCACTAAAAGAAAAAGGGTTAGGGGGTGGAGAACATTTCGAAGAATATAAAATTTCTAGAAAGGCTAATGATTTTTAAATCATAGTTTAGACTAAAAGAGCATACCTTTGGGAACTCCTGGATGGCTTAGTGATTGAGGATCTGCCTTCAGCCCAGGGCGTGATCCTGGGGTCCCGGGATCGAGTCCCACATCAGGCTCCCTGCATGGAACCTGCTTCTCCCTCTGCCTGTGCCTCTGCCTCTGTCTGAGCCTCTCATGAATAAATGAATAAAATCTTTTAAATTTTTTTTTAAAAAGAGCATAACTTCCCAAGAGAGACTTAATATGTACCAATGTTGCCTTTAATAATCTCACATCATGTGAAGGCTGAGGAAGGCCTCACCTGTGCGTTTACTCTGGAATTTCTCACAAGTTACAATATACCAGTGAGATGGGTTCCATCCTAGTTTGTTCAATAAACAGTCATGTTGGTGTCAATGCTTCTTCATTCAACCAAAGTTTGAAATTCAGATTTTTTAAAAAAATTTCATTTTTCCTTAAATCTTTTAAAATCTATCACAAGAGTGTCTGCAACCAAGTCTGTAAAATCATGTTAAAAACAGCCGAACTTGTGTGAGATTTTCCTCTTGCATGGATTTAACATGCTCTGGATGCCCCCATTTCTTGCATGCTTCCTTGTAAGCATAAGGTATGTGTTTTTGAGTGGTATACACCAGTATTTTATAACCATTTTTTCATTATTGCTTACCTAAGGAGAATATTTAATTTTAATTAATTTTAATTAAATTCAAATTACCTTATATTTCTCTTTAGGGAGAAATTAAATACTAAGAAATAAGATTTGTTAACTAGAGGTAAGCTCTAGAGGGATACAAATCATGGTAATATCTAAGATTTTTCAACCCCTCCCCAGTACTACTTTTTGCCCCATTAAGGGAAATATCTATCTACTGAGAATGTATGATGGGCACCACATGTAAATGGGCAAAAAGAAATGTATATCTCCCAGGACTATATGTATTTGCAGAAATCTGCCCTTCGGAGCTTTGGGACAGGTATGAAGGAAAGTTGATTTCTCCCTGTCTCAACGTCCGTTCTTGCAAGATTTTAAAAGTATTTTATGTGAGAACAGTTTTAGATTTACAGAAAAATTGTAAAGCTAGGTCAGAGTTCCCATATGCCTCACACAATATCTCCCCTATTATTGATCACATTATGGTGCATTTGCCACAATGAATGAACCAATGTTGGCAATTATTACAACTGAAGTCCATACCTCATTTATATTTTCTGAGTTTTAATCTAATGTCTTTTTTCTGTTCTAAGATCCCATCCAGGATCCCACATTAGCCATCATATCTTGCCACTTGGTTCTGACAATTTCTTAGAGATTCCTTTTTTGACGATATTGATAATTTTGAGAAGTACTCATCAGGGATTTTGCAGAACGTTCCTCATTTGGTCTTTGTCTGATATCTTTCTTATGATTGCGCTGGACTTCTCAATGTTGCGGAGAAGACCCCAGCGATAAAGTACCATTCTTGTAACACCAGAGCAAGTACTGTCGACATGACTTATCTCTGTTGATGTTGACCTTGATCGTCTGGCTGGGGTCATGTTTGCCAGGTTAATCTCCTTTCCATACTGGATTCTTTGGAAGGAAGTCACTGTGCACATCTCACGCACAGAAGAGTTATGCTCCACCTCCAGGAGGGTGAAGCAGCTACATAAATTATTTATAATTCTCCTGCAGGTGAGATTTCTCTACTCTTCCTACAGACTTACTTGTTCAGTTTCTTATCCATATCAGGATGGGCTCGTGGATATTTATACTTTAAGCTGTAATCCAATACTATTTTATTGATCTAGTTTTTAAAGATTTTATTTATTTATTAGAAAGAGAGAGAGAGCGCACATGCAAGAGAGCACAAGGCGGGGGGACAGAGGGCGAAGGAGAAGCAGATTCCCTGGCTGAGCAGGGAGCCCGACGTAGAACTTGATCCCAGGACCCTGAGATCATGACCTGAGCTGAAGGCAGACACTTAACTGACTGAACCATCCAGGTGCCCCCAATACTATTTTATTTATGTTATTGTTTAAATTGTCTCCATTTTGGCCATTGGGAGCTCCTGCAGTTGGCTTTGTGTCCCTTTGACATATACCCATTGTGTGTGTGTGTTTGTGCGTGTGTGTATGTGTATGTGATCACTACAGGAAGCCTCAGGTCCATCTTCTGTATTTCCTGCACAAGCCTTAAAATCAACCATCTCTCCGCAGAGCCCTGGTTCGTCAGAGAATGGTATTAGTCATCAAGATCTGGGCTCTGGGTGTGCTCGCCAGTACTGCAGGGACACTTCTTGGTCTTCTCAGTTGACAGAGTAAGGAAATAGATGTGTGTGTTCTTGTTAGATTTGAAAGAAGCAAACTTCAAGCTCTAGGTCATGACCAAGGCATACCATGCCTTTTCACACAATATTTTTCATTCTAAAAAAATTCTATAAGACAAAATATACCAGGAATGTGACTTTTTATGGCTATACCTGTACGAGCAAAAATGAAGAATGGCTATTTTCAGTAACCAAATCAGTTCTTGAGAATCAAAGCTAAACATTAAGTGCCTTTCCCTAAAATGTCATTTTAAAAAATTAATGCCCAACTCTCTAGCGTTTGACCTAACTCTGGCTTTTCAGGTTCCCTGAGCCGACCCATGCCTCCAGGCTGCCTTTCTGCTAATTACTGGAAATTAATCTGACCTTTTCCTAGAAGTGGCACACAAAATGATTTTATTCAGCTGGTGAAACCATTTTCATATGCGATTTTTACTCACTGAAGGTACTAAGGGTCTTTTGCTTGAACCTACTAATTTTCCCAGCATGTAATTTAAAGATATGGTCATAAACCCAAAACAGAGGTGGTGAGAGCACAGCGCTAATGAGACCAGGGTTGCAGATTATGTCTGTTAGGATTCCCCATTCCCACGGGAACCATTAGCTTGGCTCTGTTCCCTGGCCTTCCCTGGCATGTCTTAGCCCCTTAGCATCTCACAGAGGACACCCCGAACGTATGAGGGCAGACAGCCCCAGTTCAGAGACGTGATGCATGCGCTCTTCCCCATCACTGCTGGGTTAGCAGGGCTATGTTTGTATGTGCAGGTGACATTGTTCACATCCATGTTTCCCAAACATCAGTCACCCATGATCCACATGAAAGATTTCAGCCTAATTATAGAAGCAGCCACACTTAACAGTTTATGTGTGCTTGACATATTGCATTTTTTCTCAAACACATAAAAGGAATATAAATGATTCAAATGAAATGTGCGGGGTGCCTGGTTGGTTCAGCTGGTTAAGCGTCTGCCTTCAGCTCAGGTCATGATCTCAGCATCCTGGGATCCAGCCCTGCATCAGGCTCCCTGCTCAGCGGGGAGTCTACTTGTCCCTCTCTCTCTGTTCCTCTCCCACCGACTCGTGTTCTCTGTCTCTCCCAAATGAAATCATAAAAAAATAAAATGAAATGTGCTGTGTACCTCTCTGAATGCACCTGTCATTGGGAGGACGTTGTATCATTTGAAACCAGTCTGACACCTTTCACAGTTTCTTTCTTTCTTCCATCCAATAGATGCTTATTGAGTACCCCACTGGGGGTGCCCTGCACAGCTTTGCAAGCTAAACTCTGCATCACTTGTGAGGGGCAAGGCTGGTTGGGTGCCCGGCTGCTGAGCCTGGTGGCCCGGCCAGGAACCAGCACCATCCAGCAGAGCTCCATCTAACAGCAGTGACGTATCCCTTCTGAGGGGAAAATTTTTACTGACTCAACATCATCCCACTTCTCCCTGGACTCCTTTCTGTCTACTCATTTCATCAGCAAACAGTTACTGCAAACCCCTCAAGTTCCAGGCCCTGGGCTGGGTGCTGGAGATAGTTTGCCCTTAAAAAAAAAAATGCATAACACCCAGCAATTTCCTTTCAGAATTACTTTGAAGCTCGCTCAGACGGAGCTCTAGGAAATGTCAGCTCCTGAAGCCCAAACATAAGGAAGAGTTGAGAGCCCACGAGGGGTAGAGAGTTCTATCATGGCTCCTTTGAAATCTGGTCCCTTCTTTTATAGTTTGAAACAAGCCCGCTGGGCATATAATGTCTGGTTGTGCCTATTCAGCTGATAGGAATGTGGTTGCTCTGCCAGAAGTTCTTGCTGGGTTTAGCGTCTTAAGTGGGATCCGTGGCAATGCGTCAGATCCCCGGGAGCTGTGGGCCGGCCCGGCTCCGGCCTCCTGCATCCACGTCGCTGCTCATCTGGAGCCCGGCGAACAGGCCTTTGCAGTCCTGCTGTTTTCACGTCTGGGCTGCTGCTGGCGATGGAGGGATCCTGGTTCTGTCCACCTGCTTGCGTCCCGGCCTCAGTAAGGGGAGAAGGGAGCGTTTTGTCTTTTAAAAGATTGTATTTATTTATCCATGAGAGACACACAGAGGCAGAGACACAGGCAGAGGGAGAAGCAGGCTCCATGCAGCCCAATGTGGGACTCGATCCCGGGACCCCAGGATCATGCCCTGAGCTGAAGGGAGACACTCAACTGCTGAGCCACCCAGGTGCGATCTGGAGTCAGATGCAAACCATCGAGAGCATTCTTGTTGGCTATATGGACGGGCACACGGAGATGCTCTTCGGGCCCAGCAAGCCTGACCTGGGGTTGGGGGGAGCTGGCTGTTGGGGAAGCGAGTTGGCACAGCTTCAAAGATCTTTTCCTATAAAAGAAATGTCCAAAAGCCTGGAAATGTATGTCTTGAGTTAGGTCAGTACCCCCAGCACATGTCCATTTTTCAGTGAAACGTTCCCAGATACAA
This sequence comes from Vulpes vulpes, assembly GCF_048418805.1. Lineage (NCBI taxonomy): Eukaryota > Metazoa > Chordata > Mammalia > Carnivora > Canidae > Vulpes > Vulpes vulpes. The sequence continues at coordinate 112,811,264 of NC_132794.1, read as the reverse complement.
CTGCCTATGTTCGCAGATTCCGGAACCTGAGCACACACAGAATTGGCCTATTACATTCCTCAACCTCAGAGGTGCTTCCTCTCAAGAAGTTTCTAAGGCCGGGCCGGCAAATTCATGTAACTGTTCTATTTGAAGCATCTGAGGCTGGGGGACCTGGGTCTCTGAAGCCGAGGGGGGAAAGGCAGGAAGGGCCGAGTGCTAGCTTCTGTGCAAACGGAGGCAGGCCGTGGAGACCCTCCCCGTCCTCGGTCTCCTTGTGCGTGGAGGGTCGCGGCCGAGACTGGAGCCACACACTGCACTGCGCGTGCTCGGGGTGGCAGGGTGGAGCGTCCTCCGCTTGTTAACGCGGGTGACAACACCTAGTGCAGATGAGGCTCTCGGGCCTGGGCTCTTGAGGTGAAGCAGGGCCTTGAATGTCACGCTAAGAGGTTGGGGCTCCACTCCCAAGGCAGTGGAAAGCCACGAGGGCTTGGACACATCAAGTGACCTTTGGGGCAGTGGTTTTAGAAGCGGTTGGAGATAGAGCATCCTTTTTAGGGGGGAAAGTGGTGGCAGGACACTAGATGGGTTGCGCTAGGGATGGAGAGCGGGCGCCAGGCCTGTAAGGAGACCAGAGCGGGAGCTGGTGAGGGACTGCTGTTCTCCGCGGACCCCTCCCCACCATCGAGGCCGTCAAAGGTGACTGCTTACTGCTTATGGGGTGGGGGGGGGGGATGGGGAGTGACACGACCTCTCTGAACCTCTGCACATGCTGAGGCTCACTGGGTTTATCATCGCTGTCATTTGCACTTCCCGTGCCACCAGGTGTTCTTGGAAACCTGGTTTTTGATGGCATCGTGGTGGATCCTGCGCTCTCTGGCCCCTCAGGCCCGCCCTTCAACACAAACCTGACCAAGCCTTAGAAGTGTTTAAAAACCATCAGGCTGGGCGCTTGGGTGGCTCAGTCGGTTAAGCGCTGCCATCGGCTTGGGTCTTGATCCCGGGGTCCTGGGGTCGACCCCACATCAGGCTCCCTACTGGACAGGCCTGCTTCTCCCTCCCTCTCTCTCTCTCTCTCTGTCTCTCTCCTCCCCCCAATAAATAAAACCTTAAACAAACATCAGCAACTCCCCATTTCCCTCAGAATAAGCCCCGATCTCAAGCGCAGGGCCTGCATGTCCCCCTGCTCTGAGCCCGCTGCCCTCCTCAGGCCCTGCTCCCCTCCACGTCCATGCCGCCCCCCAAGGCCGGGCCCCACGGCTGCTCTGCACAGAGCGTCTACACACTCCTACCCTCCCCGCCCCGGAGCCCCGCTCACCTGCCTCATCTTGTCTCCATCGTCCTGGACTCCCCTCAGAAGTTACCGGTTTGGGGTTGGTGTTACCTGCTGCACGTTCGTGTTTCCCCAAAGCCAGCACGTTGGACCCCCACCGGGAGGGCATTGGGAGGTGGAGCCGTCGGGGTGATTGGGTCAGATGAGGTCAAGGGCGTGGGGCCCCCAAGGGTGGAGTAGCAGCTTCAGAAGAGGAAGAGACTGGGGCCTTCTCTCTCCCCGGTGAGAACAGGGTGACTGTGGGCCCCGCAGCGAGCCAGGAGGGTGGCCCTGAGCAGGGCCCCAGCCACGCTGGCCCCCGCGCCTCAGACTCCAGCCTCCAGCCTCCAGCCTCCAGCCTCCAGGCCCGGGGGGATAGATGTCTACTGGCAGAGCCCTCCTGCCTGGAAGCACACTGAGCCCTGTTTGTCCCGAACTCCTCACCTACGCTACCCTTGGCAACCCTGCTCAGCTGCCACGTACCCCGTCAGGACCTCTGGGGTAGGCACGTTACCCAAGCACCCCGTCAGGACCTCCATCATGGAGTGTGTTATCCACACATAACAGTTAATTCTCTTACTGGTTTCCCAGGGAAGCTGGAATCTTTAAGGGCAGATACAATTGTTGCTCCTGTCAGGATCCTCAGAATCTGTTGATACTTGGCACATAGTAGGTCCTCAAAGATGTTTGAATGAACATTGATAAGAGTCCCTCATTTTTCAATAATTTCCTTTACTTTTATCTTGGCTTTTGTTTTGGTCTAGTGCTTTTTCATTAGGTTTGATGAATGCTACCAAAAATAAAAAATCCTTTTCATAAATAGTTTTACAAACACTTCCCTCAGCTGCTTGCATTTCAAGTCCATTGCCTTAACCACTCGGCCACAACTACCTGCTACTTGTATTTCAAATTATTGAAAGTGTTACTATGAACAATGAGCAGATCTTTTTCCCCAGAAATATATATGTCATATCTTTTGATTGATTCAGGTGTGTCCCAATTTGTCCAAAGTGAAGAGTGGAACCTTTTAATGTGTAGCCCCATTGAGATGATGCTCTAGACAGAGGCCAGACCTTGGCCTGCAGCCCTAAAGCTTATCCCAGCTCTACAATCTCTGCATTAAAACTCCCTCTGGGCACCCACCTCCTGCCATATCCTGCCTTCAGTCCCCCTTCACCTGGGACATCTGGTTTGCAGCCAGATGCAGCCCCTCTGTTTGAAGCTGTTCAGGACCCAGCAGGTGGGCCCATCTTCCACACTTGGCTTCTTCTCGGGGATCCTACCCAGAAGAGTCGTAGGATCCCTCTTGTGAATACCCGTTCCTGACCTCCATCCATGAGTCCCTCCACTGTCCTTCTGACCACTGCTGGGAGACCCTTTTCTCAGCTCTGCCGTAAAACGGCCTCGTTAGGGAAGCCTTCCCTGGTCGTCTCATTTAGGCAGGTACCTACTCTGTCGGTTGCTGTAATTGCTGTTTCTTTCACATTGTGCCTCGCCATTTTGGTTATCCGCTTGCACGTTTGCCTCCCCAACTGGACCGCCTGTTGCAAGAGGATGGAGACCTATCTCTTTCGCTCACACCGTTCACCAGTGTCCCACAGGAGTGTATGTGTTAAATATCATTGATATCTGGGTGGGTAGATAAGGGATGGGGTGGACAGATGGAGGGTGAATAGATGGGACTGAGTAAGGCCTAACCCTTTTGAAGCGGATGGTGTCGATGAGGCCTCTGTGTTCTTTGCTTCCCTTTGGTGTAGTCTCTTTGGGCATCTGGCTATTCCTTGTAAGATCTTAATGGCCTTTTATTTCCAGGATGAAAGATATTGCCCTAAGTTAGCATATTTTGATTTTCTTTCTTTAAAAAAATTTTTTAAATTTATTTGAGAGGGAGAGTGAATGAGAGAGAGTAAGCAGGGGGAGGGGCAGAGGGAGAGGGAGAAGCAGGCTCCTCTCTGAGCAGGGAGCCCCGTGTGAGGCTCGATCCCAGGACCCAGGGTCATGACCTGAGCTGAAGGCAGATGCTTCGCCAGCTGAGCCACCCAGGTGCCCCTATTTTGAAATTTCTAAGTTGAATTTCCTGAACTGGCTTTGGGATAGCCGACTTCCCATATTACCCTCACCCTTCTGAGGCCCCTTCCCATGCGGAGTTGAGGTTAGTCTGAGTCACCAGTGGAATAAGGCAGTAGAGACAGCCTGTGACTTTATACTTTTTACCTTGGTCTCATGGGTCTCTCACTTTGGAGGGAACCAATTGCCAAGCCCTGAAAATCTTTAAACAGCCCTGTGGACAGGGCCGCGTGGAGAGTTGGGTCATCTGGCTGGCTGGCGGCACCCATTGCCAGGTAGGCGAGTGCGCCATCTTGCCCACTATCGTGCCCGCATCTGTGCCCTCTTGCAGTGGGGCCTCCATCTCAGCCCAACTTCTGGTGATGGCAGCCCCCGCTGAGGTCTGACTTTACCCTCTTGAGACACCCCAAGACACAACCTCCCGGCTAAGCTGATCCGGGTTCCCACCCACAGAAACCACAAGCGAAGTGGCCAGCTAAAATGCTGTCTTCAGCAGAACCGAAGTGGTTGCCTCCCACATCAATCAGAGGCAAGTAATGAATAAGCATCAACTAAAAGGAAAGGGAGGAAGACAACATGGAGTCCAAAGACTCGCCTGCAAGTGCCTCTCCACTGGGTGCGTGCATGTGCGGGGTCGTGGCCTGCAATGACCAGGCGTAGCTCACGGTTTACCACAAATGGGGTTGTGCGGATCCCAGGGTTGATGAAACTCTGGTCTGTTGGGGGAAGAGAAGAAAGTCGCTTGTTCCTGAAGCAGAGAAACGGCCAAAGTAACAAACAAACCAAGTGTTTAAGGAAGACAGCCACGGTCTTGGTCTCATGGTTGGCTTGTTTCTGTGGTTTGATTACAAAGAATTCTGAGTTAGAACCTAAGAAGAGGTTTCTGTTTGTGTGTCCCCCCCCCGCTTCTTGAGTGCCTCACCATGGGCACGCCTCCTCCCTGACGCCTTCCCTGACCACCCAGGCTCCACTGACCCTGCAGTCTCTGAATCCCTCAACTATGTGGTCAAGACCACCCAGCTGCACAGAGCACATCTTTAGTTTTTGTGTGTCGAGGAGAGACAGTGACCTGAGTTCAGCCACGTTCGTCCAGAGGCACAGCCAGGTTCTGACATCAGCAGTTGTGATCCTGGGGGTGGGAGAGGTGGGGAGCACATCTACCCAACTGCTTGAGGTCCTCCAGCTGGTGTTCCTGCTACAGGTTTCTCATACCTTCTCTCTTGTCTTCTTATGGTCTTAACAGCACTGCCAGTGTCTCCCGTCTAGCATCGTGCTGCTTTGTTTAAATTACCATTTTTGGAGAATGGGTTCAGAAGGGGGTTAACTGTCCTCTCGGCATCTCCTGCCCCATTTGCACTTCTGCATTCATTCAGCAAATATGGACGGAACGTGTAGGGTCGCCCCATAAAACACGGACTGCCCAGTGAAATTTGAATTTCAAATAAGCAACAAATAGCTTTTGAGTAAAAAGTATGTCCCGTGCAGTGTTTGAATTTGCAATCCAAATTTGACTAGATTTTCTTTTTTCTCTTTTTTTCCTCAATCTGGTAACCCCAATTGTCTACTCTGTGCCTGACTGTGTGGTATAAAGATGAATAAAACATAATCCCTGCCCCCTTGGAGCTGTCATCCCAGCAGAAGAGACAAGCACCTGTGCAGAGAAAGAGACTTCCCAGGGGGCATGCTGGAAGCACACCCAGCACGGGGACAAGAGAAGGGCCCCAACCCCAGTGTGGGTGGGATCTTAATATTTCAGGGGCATAGCTCAGCGGAGGCTTCCCGGAGGTTTTGTCTTGCACTGACCCTCAGTGTGGACTGGCACCTCCTAAAGGCAGGAACCTCGTCTTTTTAGGATCCACTGTGCACCGTACATAGTAGATGCTGGGCTGAATCGTATAGTTTTCCCTGCATAGCACAGAGTTTTCATATTTTGATCCCTTCTCGCCAAACACCATAATTCAGTTCTTGATATGTTTACTGGCCGTGTGCTACTTTGCATCACAGCCTCACACCTTTATTGACAGAGTCAGTTTTTTACAGCTTCGTGTTGAAAGCGAGTATCCCAAATGGTGATTTACAGTCAAAGACAATGTCATGGCATTTGTATTTTTTGGCAGAAAGCCCCCAGCTTCCTGCCTTTCTGCCCCTGCCCTAGCCGCCAGTCATCCCCGAGGCAGCTGATGGTCCCTGGGGTCTGCTTTCTCACCGTGGATTTGCTGAATGACTGTTGCAGCCCAGTGCTACCCTCCCACTTGCCTGGACAGCTTTTGGCAAGGTCAGCAATGACCTTGGGGAATTCCTCACCCTTCTCTCAGTCTCTGGGATTTTCAACTTCTTGGTATTCATAGTTGGTGGTTTTTTTCTCTCCCAGCTCCTGCCCCTGATTTCTTGGTCCCAGGTTTTCTCTTATTCTCCTCCTCCTTCCCGGACTGTTCTACTTATTTCCCCCCTGTTCCTCATCTCCCCCACCAGCCTTCTAAATCTGCAGCTCAGGAGGTTCTGTGTTCCACCTACTTCCCCTCACGGTGTTCTCTCTCTAGGCCCCTTCATCTCGAGGGTTGCTACCCTCACCTCTGTTAACGTGACAAAATCCTCCCCACAAGCCCTGATCTTTTGCAAGATTCAGGTCCATATTTCCCATTGTCCTAGATCACTTCACTCTGGACATTATGCCACTCTCTCCAGCTGCTAGTCTCCCAAAGTGATCTTCTTTGCTTCCCTCTGGAAGCTGAGTGGCTTTACTGAAGTCCATATTTGGCTTGTGACACAGCCAGTTCCTGAGTGTGGATTCTCATCTCGTGTAATATGGTAGGAGCACATTACCTCTCCACCCTCTGCACCCCGCTCACCAGCTAACCTTTGCCTTAGCATGGACTCTAGCTGAAAATGATGATCCATTATTGTGAATTACCTGATGAACAGACTCTTGGTTATCAGTGACAGAAAACTGCCTAAACCCTACTTATGTTCAAGAGAAGTTTTTCTTTTCTGTTTGCAAAACTGAAGAATCCTGGGGCATTTTCCTGGCTTTAGACCTGATAGACTCCATCCAGGGACTCAACTAATGTCCTCAAGACTGGCATTTATTCTCTACTACATCACTTAGCTCCTCCCTGTTAGCCTTGATTGGAGAGAGGCTTTAACCTCATAGTGGCCAGATGGCTACCAACAGCTCCAGTCTTGTACCTCCTTCTCTGCAACCCCTGCTACAGACATTCTCATCCTCCGCAATGTCAACAAGAGTCCTCAAGTTGAGTCTCTGAGAATTAATATGGGTTATGGGTCAACATTTGAAATGGTGAACCAGAAGCATGGAATAAGTGACCGACAAAGCCTAGGTCATACGCCCACCTTTGGCATGGGGCGGAGGAGGTAATCAATCATAAACACAAGGACCATATGGGAGAGTGGTGATCCTCCAAAAGAACCCTGGGCTCTGTGATTGTATTTGAGGAGAATGGAAGGCAAGCAGGAAAAAATGTCTACTCAACTGTATGAATGCATCTCTGCAGTTATCCCAGAGGAGGCTTCATGACAGCTGACACATGCAACATTCCTGGACCAGTAAGCGATAAGGTCTGACCTTCAGCTCTGGACATAATATTAAAAGAACTTCAACATGTCACAGCTGTTATTTGCAGTTGCTAACTATGAGATGATAATGCTTCTTATCTGAAAAGAGATGTTCTAGTGTCCTCCATTATAAAGCACACCAGGCATCCGTCAATTTGCAGAGAATATTTTTAAACTTCTAGGATTATAGTTTGAGGGCATTTCCTCACACAGCAAATCAAGATTGGAAAAAAGTAGTCAAGATATCACTTAATCAAAACTTGAATTAATTTTAAATAGTGACTGTATAGAAGTTCACTTTTGTACTATCTGTTAAAAATGCTACGTGGGGGGCACCTGGGCAGCTTAGTGAAGTGTCTAGCTCTTGATTTTGGCTCAGGTCATGATCTGAGGGTCGTGAGACTGAGCCCTGTGTTGGGCTCTGTGCTGGGCCTGGAGCCTGTTTAATATTATCTCTCTCCCTCTGCCTCCCCCCCGCCACACACACACCCCTTGCATGCTCGCTCTATAAATAATTTTTTTAAAATAAAAATAAAAATACCAAGTAAATCAGTAGTGAAAGTAAGGTTTCTTGGGAGTGTTTACAGTAGTAAAGAAAAGGTTTGTGTTGTTGAAAGTTTCCTGGACTTTGGTAGTATAAATTTACATACTAGTTCTTGGAAAGTTAGGAGGCTTGGGTGATGGGTTGGAAAGGCAGGGTGAAATCTACCACATACTAGTGGTGTTTGGGACACAAGATCCAGCAAGAGGGAGAGATGAGGCTTGCAACAATCACATGACTGTTTTCCCTCTCACGCCAGATATTACATTTTCATGTGTAAAGAAACTAAAGAGTAAGCTTCAAACCTCCAAAAGCTAGAACTGAACCTCTTCTGCAGTCTCTCGGAGTTGAGAGGATAAGGATTCTTCAGACCCTCCATCAGAAGCCTGGGAGGGGCATTCTCAAGGCATAGGTGCTAACTGGAGGTAGGCTGAGTCTTATTAAAAGTGCAACCCAACCTTGACCCAGCTCAATTCTTGATAGGTGAGGGACTGATTACATGATCCAGTCTGCTTGTAGAGGAAAGGCTACTAGCCTCCCTGGTGAGAAATATCATCTAGAGCCTCCATGGTACTTTCATATACAATGGCTGTCATGAAATAAAAATTGACTAGACATGCAAAAAGAAGCTGGAAAATGTAACTAACAATCAGGAAACAAACAAAATAAAAGCAGTGTAATGAATGATCCAGATATTGGAACTGGTTGAGAAGGACTTAAAAATAATTAGGATTGGTATGGTTTTAAAAAAATAAAGCTAAAAATGGAGAAATATATGTAGAATTTCAACAGTAGCTTGGAATCCATAAAATTAAGTGGACATCATCTAGCTGAATAAAGCAATATCTAAAGCATTCCTTGGAAAGTTTAACAGCAGAATGTAACCAGAAGAAGTTAGGAAGAGTGAACTTGAAGATAGCAATAGAAGAAAATAAAACACAGATAAAAACAAATGGAAATAACATACCTAAACATATGGAATAGTCAAAACTCTGTCTTACACGTACTTGGAGTCCCAAAAGAAAAGGAGAGAGATTGGAGCAGAAGCATCCTCTAAAGAAATAATGGCTGAGAATTTTTCAGAAGTGATGAGAAGCAGTCAGTTCATACTTTCAAGAAGCTCAGTGAATCCCAATTAGAATAACTACAAAGAAAATCCCATCAAACTATTGAAAATTGAAGTGCAAGAAAATCTTTCAAACATCCAGAGGACAAAAAGACTTTCAAAGGAGCAAAAAGTCATTGCTGACTTTGCAATGGAAATACACTGGCAAGAAGAAAATGAGAAGATACCAAGAAAGGGCAGAATGTAAGAAAAACTGTCAACCTACAATCCAGCCCAATGAAAATATTCTTCAAAAATGAGTGAGAAATAAAAATGTTTAAAGACCAAACAGGTAATAAAACTCATCTGCAACAGTCACAGACTCCAAGAACTATAAAAGGGTATGCTTCGGGTTGAAAGGAAATGAACCCAGATGGGAGCCCAGAACTGCAAAACAGCAAAGAGCATGAAAAAGTAAATATGTTGGTAAATCAAAAAAGTATTCGTTGTTAAACACCAGTAACAAGATGTGTAAGGATTTACAACATATATACAAGTAGAATATATGAAACCAGTAGTACAAAGGGAAGAAGAAGTAAAATTAAACTTTTGTGATATTTTTGCATTGCTATGAAAGCAGTAAAGATTCTAATTTAAGATACAGTGTAGTAAGTCTGGGATGCAGATTTTAATCTCTAATCACTAAAAGAAATATACAAAAAATATAAGAAGCTATTAGAGGAGAAAAATAGAATAGGAAAAATACATGATTTTTTTTAAAGGAAAGGCGAAGTAAAGGAATGAAATGCTAATAGGATAAGAAAATAAATAGAAGAATGGCAAACTTAAACTCAGCCATGTCAGTAATTGTATTAAAATTAAACAGGCAAATTAAAAAACAAAGATTGCCAGATGGGGTTAAGAAACCAGACTCTCCATATGTGTTTGACAAGACACACTCTTTATCAATATGTAGAGAAATTTCTATAGAGATAAAGGAAAAGGAAAACAAAGGAAAAAGGAAAGAAAAAAGGAAAAAATATATATGCTATGCAAACACTAATAAAAAAATAAAGCTGACCGGTTATAATAATATCAGATATACTAGATTTAAGACAAGAAGCATAATTAGAAATAAAGAGACATTCATAATGAGAAAGGTATCAAGTAACCTGCCATAATTCTATTTGGAATCATTTCCCTTCAATCTGAAAATTTTTGTTAGAATTTATTCAAAATATGTAGCATAAAAATTGGTAAACTTAAAGGGGAGATACACAAAACCATATCAGACAGGTGAGGGAAGAAAAGAGATTTCTTTTTAAATAAACTTTGAAATAAAACAACAGTATTTTTTAAGTATAGTATTTTGTATTTTTTAAGTATACAGTCCAATGAAACTTGACAAATGCTTGCCCCCATCATTCCCCAAATTTACTTTGCAGTCAGTCCTTTCCATTAACCCTCACCCCAATCTGTTCTTTGAGCCCTAAAGGTTACATATTTCAAGAAATTTATATACATAAAACTACACAATATGTACCCTTTTGTGTCTTCTTTTGATTAGCCTGATGTTTTTGAGACTTACTGGTATTGTCATTGGTATCACCAGTCCGCTCCTTTTTATTGCTCAGTAGGAAGGAACTCATTGTTGGATATGCCATAGTTTGTTGATGGACATTTGGATTGACTCAAGTTTTGAGCTGTTAAGAATAGGCTGTTAGGATTATCCCTGTGTAAATTGTTTTGTGGACATATGTTTTTCTTTCTCTTGAGAAAATATTTAGGAGTGAAATTTTCATTTCAAATAGTAAGTACATGTTTAGATTTCCAAGAAGTTGTCACATTATTTTCCGAAGTGGTTGCACCATTTTGCTTTCCCACCGGCAGTGTCCAACTCTCACTGACACCTGGTATTCTCAGTCCTTATAATTGTGGCCATTCTAAGGAATGAATATTTGTGCCTCATTGTGGTTTTAGTTCCTTAACATCTAATGAGATTGACCATTTTTACATGTACCAATTAGCCATTCAAATACTCTTGGGAGGAGTTGGGGGTAAATACTCAAAATGTTTTGTTCATTTTTAATTGGGTTGTTTATACTCTTCTTGGGTGGTAACAGTTCTTTATGTGTTCTGGTTACAGAATCTTTGTATTGCCAGTATTTTCTCTCACACAGTGCTTAACTCTGTATTTTCTTAATGATGTCTTTCAAGGAGCAGAATTTTTAAAATTTGAAACCCAGTTTATCCAATAATAGTATTTCACTTTCTATGGTCTATCATTTTCCATCCTCTGACTTTAAACCTGTCTGCATCTTTATATTTAAAGTCAGTGCCTTGCTGACAGCATATAGTTAAGTCTTGCATTTCATTCTGATCACCTCTGCCTCCGATTGTAGTGGTTGCTATTTATATTTTCTACTTTTCCATTTGTTTTTATGCTTATTTTTCTTACTTTGTTTTACATTAATGTAGAGTTCTGTTTTGACTTTTTTTTTTAGTATTCCATTTTTTTCTACACTGTTGGTTTCTTCTTTGTCTTCATTGGTGTACTGCCTTATTTATTTATTTTTGAGTGTTTATGTGAAGCATAGTCTTTCTCAACCAGAGTTCTGAACCACGGAAGACAAAAAAATGATTTCAATGTCTGTTCTCTCAATTCTCCCAAGAATAGTATTTAACCAACATCATCCTCAGCGTCTAGGACAGAAATGAATTCATCATGTATAATGGATATCTTAAGATGTTACAACTTAATCTCTGGAGGAAATCTGATTGAGAAAAGCTAGGGAATTACCAATACACTTCTTTAACTTATTCATAGTTTACTGTCAAATAAAGTTATACTTGGTGGGAGAATTTAAACATGCCCTTTGGCCTAGGATCCTCCCCCTTCTATGAACAAGCCAGTTTGAGGTATCATGTAATGGTAGTCTCACAATTAGGAGAAGCAAGGTGAGGCATTCCTTTGCAGTAAATGAAGGCATCTCGGCCACCGTGGGTAAAGATGCTTTGCTAGGCGTGGTTAGTCTGTCTCAAACTGTGCATGTGTGTGTGTGTGTGTTGGGGGGAGCAGTAATCAACCATACTCCTTATTTCCCTGTTCTGCTGTATAGAAATAATCCCCCTTTACCACGTTCCCTAGTTTTGTTCAAATCATCATACCTTGCCTCAGAAAGTTCCCAAGAGCCAGGACTAGGATAAGACCTCCTTAATTGCCCTGAGTATCTCGAGGAGAAAGTGCTGTATGTGAATTTTCTCTTCTCAGAGAGTAGTCTAATGACTTGTCTTGGGAAATGACCTGAGACCCTGTATAAGCTGTTATATTACTCTTTCTAATCGGATTTCTATAGTTTTGCCCGTAATCAAGACCAATTTAATAAAAAGGAAAATGAGAGTTTTGCTTGCAAAAGCTGTCCAAAGATGCTTGTATTTTTCTAAAAACAGTGACAGCAGCTGCTTTTATATTAGGGACATTTATAGGTTAGTATGAGCAACTGGAAATACCAAAAGCACACTGTGATGAATGGGGATTGTATCAAGTGACATGTGAAAAGGAACTTGGATGTTGCCTGAAGCAGCAGCAGGCCCCATTGTACTTAAATAAAAATTAATTTCATGTATATAAAAGTGCTTAGCACATCAAATATAAGAAATCGTCAGGTCATCCTCACTCCCCACTCCCCTATTCCTACCCACACATCAGTGTTCAGGTGCTCAGCTTTCCACTTTGCCCCTCTCTTGGCTTATATTCTCCTTTTATCCTTACGGTCCAGGCCATTCCACGTGTGTGCCACCTCTCCTCTTGATCCCCACCCCCCCTTTCTGTAGCATTAATAGCCAGTGTGCTCAACTAGTAGAAATTGGAAGTCATGAGGATCTCATTGGAATAGAACTCAAAAATACATTTCAGAGATTTGTAGTTCTGAAAAGATACATTCTTTGGTAACGGCGCGGTGTGTATTGCCTATTTAAAAACTTTTGTCTTTTTTTTCCAAAAGTTATTTTTCAGTGGTGAGTGGTGATTTATAATTGAGCATAACAGGGTCTTCTTCATTGGTGGTTTCCTTTTTAAAAACAACTGAATACAAACTGACTTTAGAGAGGAGACAACTGTGCTTTTACTTAAATTTATAGAGATCATTTCAAACTCTTAAGACCCCTTCCACCCTCCTGTACCTTGGGCCTCTACTCATTATTCTAAGTGTCCTCAAGCAAGGGGTGAATTCTTCCCATCTATCTGCATTCTGTTTTATCAAAATAATTTCTGTTTGGGCTAAAACTCATTTGTCATTCTCAAAATATGATAAAAGACCAATTATTTTCTAAAAAAAAAAAATGCTGACTTTCTGTCTTCAGCCCAAACTCCATGAGATTGCATGCAAAGGAAGACGGGTCCAGAAGCACATCTGTGATCATAATAATAAGTTAGTGAGGATTTAATCTAGCCTCCATCTTATAGAAAGATAGTCTGCAGGCTGGAGGCTGAACTTTCCAAGTCTGGCACAGAAACAAACATGGTGAAGCAGCATGAAGAGTTTGGAAGAATGAAAGCATGTGGGGGTAGGGTTTGAGGAATAATAAAAGAATTATGCCAAATGATTATTTGATTTAAGCATCAGAATTGGATGACCCTGAGAATCCCTCTGGAGAACATACTACAGATTGTTACTTCTCCAGAGAATGTTGAAATTTTAGATAAGGCCAGGATGTTTTTGTACACTCTTTGAAATTTTTCCTAAGTGGCTCAAGCTGTCCCATGGTCATGATACATAGGATCCATGTATGTTCCTTTAATTTGAAATAGATTAAGTGATTAGGTCCTGGTCACAGAGTATAAACTAGGATTAAAGAGGCAGAGTATTAACTGTGCCTTGCAATTAAGAAGGACAAGAATGTTTATGAAGGGCGATGTAGTCCACTTGGATAAGAAAGAGAGTGGACCAGTGTATTTTCATCTTCTGAGTATTTCTCAGTGGACCCATAATGGTCCCTGGCTTTCTGTTGCTCAGGATTAAATACAGACTTTTGATGATTGTCCTCAAATCTTCCTGCCAAATGGTCACACCCTACAAGCCTTGATCTGAAATGAATACACCTCCCCCTCCAAAAAACCACTGTTCCAAGTATATCGACACCCCCCCTCTTCAACCCCATGTCCCTTTTGCCTGTCTCCAAGTTTTTGCACATTTGACTCAGAAACATGAAAGTTTTTATTCCTCCCTCCCCCTCATGCCCTAATCTTCCTTTAAATGAGAACTGAAGACTATCTCTAGCAGAAAACCTCCCCAGATTAAATACACATTAATCTCTTTTCCAGTGTACCGTCATTTCTAGGGCTGAGTGAAACTACATTCACACTGATATAGATTGGATATAGCTATATTTTGGCAAGTTTTCTCCCATTCAAAGGTGATCTTAAAAGTACATAACATATCTGTTTGCATATATAAATGATGAGAAAGAGTGCTATGTAATCCAGTAGGTTGTTAGGACTTATTAAGTTATAGACCATCCGGTTAAATACAGCTATTCATGAGGAAGACTTTAATACCAGAGTTTCTCAATTGTGGCACCACTAACATTTTGGACAGGATAATCCTTTCCTGGGAGGCAGGGGTTATGGTATCCTGTGCTTTGTAGGATGTTTACCAGCATTCCTGGTCTCTACCTAGCAGCTTCCAGGAGTCCCCCCCTTATCTAGTTATGGTAACCAAAAATGTCTTGAGACGTTTGCCACCATGTCCCCTGGGTGCAAGATCACCCCAGGTTGATAACCACTGATTTCAACCTACCTATTGAAATAGTTGCTTATTGAATACTTGGTTTTTGTTCAGCAGATGTAAAGGAAAGACCCGTTGACAGAAATGTTTGGGCTTCTTCAGAAGTTGGTCTTTTCTGTCGCAATATGGTTGTGGGCATTCCTGAAATATGCCAGCAGGGTTTGTATGTGAAACACTTAATCTGTGGACCTGTGAAAGGAATTGTACACTCAACCGGTAGAGACTTTTACATCAGGGTTTTAAAAGTTATTTTTATTTTCCTGTTTTGAATTTTGTTCTCTAGTCAGATCAGTTTTTTGTCTTTCCTATTAATGAAATGTGAGGTCCTTTATTAATAAGTTCCATAGTGACTACAATTACAGTCTGCAGTACAAATAGTGTACAAAACATCCTGGCCTTATCTAAAATTTCAGCTCTGGAGAAGCAACAGTCTGTAGTATGTTCTCTAGAGGGATTCTCAGGGTTATCTAGTTCTGATGCTTAAATAATCATTTGGCATAATTCTTTTATTATTCTTCAAACCTTACCCCCACATACTTTTATGATTCCAAACTCTTTATGCTGCTTCACCATGTTTGTTTCTGTGCCAGACTTAGAAAGTTCAGCCTCCAGCCTACAGACTACCTTTCTATAAGATGGGGGCTCAGACTGAATCATTGGAGCAGTATTTTAGTGTTATAAACCTGTGTCTTGACCATAGATTATATATAAACATGTGATTGACCATTGCTCTGTAAAAATAATCGTTCCCTCCAAGTTGTTAAATCATGATACGGATACGTGCAGAAGTTATTGCCTGAGTCAAGAGGAATAACTCTTAGCTCAGAGTTACTGAATTGGGTAATTGGGAAGCAGGAAGGAGCCCCATTGATAGCATTAGCACTGGCCTTCTCACTGTTGTGTATCACCAGGGCACCAGTGCCAAGGCTAATCAGGTGGCATAGGGTCAGGCAGGTGGAGGAAAGAGGCAGTCTCCTTCCTTCTCTGTAGGCCACCTGACCTCAGCTCTCTGCCAGGGTAAGAGGACAGCAACTGTGTATGATTGGTAGCATTGGTAGAAATCCCAGAGAGATCCTTCCAGTTACAGAATGCTGCATCTTAAATAGAGGATTGCACATTTCACAAATAAATTCAAAATATTTTATTCAACAAAAGCATAGAGAATAGGAAAGAGCATTAAAGGGAATAATTTGAAGATGGTAGAGAGAGTGATAGTGATACAGGGATATGAGAGAAAAAAAGCTAGTGTTAATGGCAACAAAACACGAGAGAGAAAGAATAACATGCATAAATTCCAGTTAGCATTCATATATGTGGTATGTTTTATGGAGAGTTGGGGTTCCTTAGTAAAAAATTTATGGCAGAGAAATAGAACCAGAGTTCAGTGCTGCTGCTTATGAGCCTGGTGACCTTGAGCAAGTTGCTTCATCTCCGTGAGGTTTTCTTCTCCATCAATAAAATGGAAGTCTTTAGCTCTGTGGTCCTGGTCCCCTGCACAGTGCGAGGCATGTAATAGATGCTCAGTAGATTTGTTGAATAAATGCATTACAACAAGAATAATTCGGGACTGAATCTCTAGTGACTGATGATAAGAACACCAGGACCTGGGGTCATGAAAGCTGCTGCTTCCGGTTGAACAATATGTCACTGGAAATGAAGTCATTGCAACTGTGTATATTCCTGTAAATTCCTTCATTGGGTGATATTTGCTTCCTATCTCTCTTGTGATTGTTGTAACCTGCCTTTAATTTTCACTTAAAGGTTCCCACACATTAAATCTTATCTCTTCATTTCTTCATCTCCTGGCAACTGTCAAGGGTAATTTTTCTTTTGCCCGAAGAAAAGCCCTAGTATTTCTTTAAGGCAGTCTGTTGCTTTTGAATTCTCTCAATTTTTATGTGTCTGAAAATACCTTTATCTCACTCTCTGTTTTGAAGGCTATTTCATGGAATGTAGAACTCTAGGTAGGAACTATTTCCTTTAAGTACCATAATATATTACAATATACATATATCATCTGCCAATTATTGTTGTTCCTTTTAGGATACTGTATTTTTTTCTCCATCTCTATTTTTCAGAAATTTTACTATGTTAGGTCAGGCTGTGGTTGTTCTTTTCATATATAGTGCTTGGGATGCATGGTGGTTTTTAAAATGTGGGACTTGATGTCTTTTGCTAATTTTGGAGAATGCCTCATTATATTTTATTCAAACACTGCTTCCACTGTGTTTCCTCCGGTCTCATGGTTGCGTGTGCATAGACAGTTCACAGATCCCATAGGTCTCCTTTGCTCTGTTCTAAATGCTTTGTCCTTTTGTCTCTACACTTTAGTCCTATATGTTTTCTTCTGACCTATTTTCCACCGTACCATTTCTCTCTTCAGCTATGTTTAAACTGCTATGGAACTTTTTCACTGAATTGTACTTCCCAGTTCTAGAATATCCAGGAAGTTCTAGTTTTCTTCTGAAAGTTTTGCTTTTTGACTTCCTGAACATATTAAACACAATCATTTTAATGCCTGTGTCTTTTGGCTCCATCAACTGAATCTCCTATAGATCAGTTTCTATAACTTGTTGTTTCTCTTGATTTTCAGGGTCCTCTTCTTGATATCCACTCACGCTTGTTTTTCTGAGTGCCAGATGTTGTGTACAAGATGCGTAAAAATAGTTTGAGACACTGTGCATGGCTCATGTCTAAGCTGGGGCACTCAAGATCAGGGACTGAGCTGGCTTGTTTTTGTGGAGACTACTGTACTTCTGATTCACCCTTTCTCCCAGAGTATGATAGCATTCCAAAATCCCAACCCAAAGCCCAGGGTCAGAGGGGTTTATCAATTCCACCTATTAGCAGGCTCTGATGTCCAGTTTTTATCCCCTTTACCCTATAACTCTGTGGAAGTTGTCAAGTTTCAGCCTCTCAATTGCCTCTTTTATTTTTTAAATATTTTATTTATTTATTTAAGAGAGAGACAGTGGCGGGTGGGTAGAGGGACAAGCAGACTCCCCACCAAGCAGAGACCCAAATATGGGGCTCAATCCCAGGACCCTGAGATCACGACCTGAGCTGAAGGCAGACGCTTTATTGACTGAGCCACCCAGGCACCCTTCAATTGCCTTTTTTAATACCTTCAGATGTCATGAGTACCAAAGTTATCCTCCACTTCTGGTATCACACCACGATCACACCATGGCTTCCTTCTACCTGAATCATGGTCTCATAATTCTTCACTATTTTGGAAACTCTGCATTGTCTTCAAATAGAATTTGTATGTATTTTTCCCACTTTCTCTAGTTGTTTTCAGTGGGAGAATGAGTCCAAATTATTCAGAGCATCATCACCAGAAACAGAATTTCCCCATTCTCATCCCAGCAACTTGACAACTTTGTAATATCATGTCCTGTGGTTCCTGTGTCATTTTTGTAACTATTCCCCTGGTGTAAACATACAGATGTTTTCTGACTTTTCGGTATGAACTATGCTAAGTTTTTTTCTGTTTATAACTGTGCATACTTCTCTGGTTATTTGATTTAAATTAATTCTTAAGAGCAGAATTATTGAATCAAATATTTGTACATTTTAAAGGAGTATTATAACTATTTCCAGATTGCTCCATGGAAGGCTGTACCAATTTACACTTGTAACCAGCTGTGCATGAAAGTGCCCGTTTCTTGGCACTTTACCAACACTGGAATATCATACTTTAATAAGTCTGGCACAGCACCAGGTAGCTACCAGGTTAGGCAAAAGAGTTACGACTTTTAAAGTTCTCAATAATTTGGAACTATGGGTCAAAACTCATAAAATAAATCAATAAGTAAAATAACAAGGCCTTCAGTTAAATAAAAATAAGCAGTTCTAACACAGGGAATCTGGTATAACAGCAGTTGATAGGATAAAGAGGGTGGGGATCATAGTAGATAAAAAGCAAACATAATCCTGGATCAAATTTATAGACCTTGAAGATACAGATCAAGGAGGATAAGGAATCTCACTGAACTCTAAAGTAGGTAACTTCTATCTGAAATATTACAACCATGGTTGCATTTTAAGAACCTGATCCACTTGACATGGTTCCAGAATAGAGTCCCACAATGGTGATTGGTCTATAACCATACCGGGTAGAAAACCGTGGAAGGAGCAGGGATGTGTAGTTCCCACAAAAGATGTATTTGGGGGAGGGACTAATGGTTTTGTACGACTTTACAAATGTAGTTAAAAATTAAGGAATAGGGGCAGCTCAGGTGGCTCAGTGATTTGGCGCTGCCTTCAGCTCAGGGTCTGATCCTGGAGACCCGGGATCGAGTCCTATGTCAGACTCCCCCGCGTGGAGCCTGCTTCTCCCTCTGCCTGTGTCTCTGCCTCTCTCTCTCTCTCTCTCTCTCTCTCTGTCTGTCTGTCTCTCATGAATAGATAAATAGAATCTTAAAAAAAATAATTAAGGAATAGGAAGTTACCCGGCAAGCATTTTATTTTCAAAAATATTTTGCCACAGGATCCCTGGGTGGCTCAGAGGTTTGGCACCTGCCTTTAGCCCAGGGCATGGTCCTGGGGACATGGGATCGAGTCCCACATCGGGCTCCCTGCGTGGAGCGTGCTTCTCCCTCTGCCTGTGTCTCTGCCTCTCTCTGTGTGTCTCTCATGAATGAATAAATAAAATTTTTATAAAAAATTATTTTGCCACATATTACCTGAGGGTTCCCACAAGCAAGAATGACATAAGCCTGAAGTTCTCTCCAGCCCCTGCCTTTCATGAAACCTACTTGCCAGGACTTTGAATCCGTGTATAGCAGACCCGGTGTGTAGAAACGTGACTTAACCATGGAGTGTGTGTATGTTTCTGTGTTGTTCATTGCTTCATCATAGTGGTTATTTTTTAGCTTTCGTTGTCAGATGAAGAGAGATTGGCTTACCTTGTGTCCACTCCACTCCACATTTCATAGTTTTGTTTTTCTTTACAAACAACACCCTTCAGAATAGGCAAAAAAAAAAAAAAAGGAAAGGAAAAGTACAGGGGGAATGGGAGCATGTTTATGTTTTTGAGGGGAAGGAGAGAGTCCCCGAGAATTACTGAGAAGGGATTTATTAAGCTTTCTTTTCTTAGTCAAGTAACTACGACCATTTGGATAAGGTCCTTGTGAATAAATCTTCTTCAACGATTCCAGTAGAAGAATGAAAATAAATATGTGTCTGTGTATTTTTGTGATAAGATGTTATGTTTTATAACAAAATGGAAACTGGGTTGTAAGAACAGGAATGTTTTGCTGGCTTGGAGGGCAAAAGTATATTTTTAGACAAAAGGAACAGGGGTCTGATCAATACAAATGGCAGTGTGGGGTGATCCCTGCTGTCAAAGACACGAAGTGCTTCCCATGTGCTGGCGCTGTCCAGCTATTGACCTAAACCATGCCACTTAATCCTCCCAGCTGGTATTATGATGATTCACAAGCAAGGAAACTGGAGCCCAGAGAGGCTAACTACGTCTAAGTCACAGAGGTAGTTAGTCATGGGGCTTGGATTTGACCTCAGATTTGTGTGATCCTAGTTTACTTGGGGGAAGTGACGGGGCTATAATGAAAAAGCAAGTTCTAATTCAGAGTGAAGCTTCCGGTGAGCTTAACTGGCCACGTTCCTCTTATCTTCCATGAAGCACAGATTTTCTTTTTATAAAAATGAGCAAGGACACCTTTAATTTAAGCCTGATGACCAGGCAGCAATTTTTATATTTCCTTGTTTCAGGGCACCTTAAGGTAAGATCTCATTTTGTACTTAAGAAAAATACAGACACACATAATTTTGCTTATACAAAATTTCTCCTAACTAGTGACTCATCTGAAATCTTTTCTGAAGCATTTTCTTTGAAATTGTTACAAATAACAGATTTTTCAGCAGGACTTCAGGTATCCCTGCATGACATTCTGTCTCTAAAAAATAATGGGATTTTGGCTTCCCTTGGTTAAAAATCTTGCAGGCTAGTCATAAATTATTCATACCTATGTGCAACATCTGTTAGCTGAGTTGTCTCTTTATTTCTCTTTCACTTTTTGTCAGGTCAACATTACTTAGTTTTAAAGTCCAGTGAAGTTGACTATTCGTCCAGTTTGACATAGTTGTTTTAAGGTTGTTCATAGGAATGTAGCCACTCTTTCCTCTTCCCACAGGACCAGGAGGCAGCCCTGTGTGCTCCTGGCTGTCCTCCCAAAGGCAAAGCCATGCCAGCCCCAGTGATGGAAATGACAGCACTGACTCTGAACTTCATTTTTTTATATCCCCTGGGAATCAGCCTGTTATTGTCCTGGTAGAAATCCTAGTTTCCGCAGTGGCCCTCTCAGTGCTGTCTCTCTTACACTCTTATGGTTTAAGACAGACTAAGGATTTGGTGATCATGCACGTCTGATGCTTCCAGTCTTATTCCCAGTAAGGACTAGGTTTTCCATTTTGGCTTGTAAATAGTGTGCATCAGGGATGAGTTTAAATATCTAACTCTGTCAACATAACACCAACAACAGAATAGCCAATATTTTCATTTGTTCAGCAAAATAAGATTTTGTAATAAACTTGAGCTTTGTAGCAAACGTCCAGATCGGTTAGCAGGGTAGACAGCCTATACTTAAGGCATGTAAATATTTGATGAAGGAATGAGTGAGAAGTATTTTTTAATGTATTGATCAAGGTAATGAAACCAATAAGCATTGATTTTGTGCCTTATATGTTCAAGAAGGCAGCGCTTGAGGCATCTTGATGGGTTCTCAGAGTTGGCTCAGGCTCCAAGGAGCTGATAGCCCTGTGAGCATAAAGCCAGTGGACAGAAACAACCATACTCCAGGCAGAAGGTGGATGTGTCGTCTCAAGTGTAGAGAGGAGGGTTCTATCTGAGCCATGAGGGAGGGCGTGGAAGGTCAGGAGCATCTCAGGGACCCTAAGGGATGGGTCTGAGTTCAGGGAAGGCGAGAGAAGGAAGGGTGGGCTCATCTAGTCCTTCTGTGCATTCTTACAGTCATCCTATTTCTGTCCTCATCCTATATAACTTTAGATCAGAGATGTAAGTGAGCTTTAATACCACCAGGAGCCAGGCTGGAGTTATGAGTGAGTAAGGCTGGCCAGGCACTGGGGGTAGACTACGTCTGCCCTGCGGCCTCCATGGGCAGACACGCTAGGGCATGGTGGGCCTGGGAGAACTGGCAGCTTCCATTCACTTTTAGCCAGTTGTCACCACCTGATGTGCAAGCCCCGAGTTGCCATCTTTCTTCTGTTTTTCCCCTCTGCGAAGCTTCATGTCCAAACTCACCTATGATTTCTCCTGTCTCTTAGATGTTAGCCACTAAATCAAATTGACAATGGTGGGTGCACACCCTTGGGGTCCACCCTTCACTAGTCGCGGGCCGAGGGACCTCGCGAATTGCTACCCTGTGAAACCACACTTTTCCAGCACAGTGGTGTTGAAAGCACGGTGCCCGCATGGGCAGAGTCAGCATCACCTGGGAACTTGCTAGAATCACAGATGTCTTGGCTTCATCCCAGATGTGCTGAATAAGAAGCTTGGTGACGGGCCCTACAGGTGGTTTTGGTGCCCACTCAGGTTCCAGAATGTTCTTTTCCATTTTTTATTGGCTGGAAAAAAAATCAAGAGAAGAATAATATTTTATGATACATAAAATTATATGAAGTTCAAATTTTAGTTTCCATAAATAAGGTTTTACTGGCACATAGCCATGCTTGTTCACTCACCTTTTGTTTCTGACTGTGTCTGTACTGCAGCAGCCGAGTCGAAGCATCATGGCAGGGGCTGGGAGGCCCCTGAGCTTAAAGTATCCATTTAAAATATTGGTTATTTATTATCTGGCCCTTTACAGAAATTGTTTGGCAACTGGCTCTGGCACCATGAGAAGGGGCAGAGGGAGAAAGTCGGCAAGACTCAGGAGTCAGGGATGCTGAGGAGCCCAGGATGGCATACCCAGGTTGGAGGAGAGAAGTATGATGGAGCCCTGCAGTCAGAAAGTGGCCAGGGAGCAATGTGGACCACTGGCTGTGGAGAGAGTGTCCAGACCAGAGCTGGGGTGGGGGGGCCTCGCAGCAGGCACAGAAAGTGTGTGTGTGGGGGGGCACTGCAGACACGCTTCAGGGGAGAAGTCCAGAACTTCTAATTTAACCTGGGACCAAGAGGAAGGAGTCAGAGGGGGGTGGTATGAGTGTGGCCTTTTGAGGATGACGCTGGCAATAGGGATAAGAAGGAGGGGGGGGGGGAGTGTCATAGGATGAGGGAAGCACTCGGGGGAGTGCACTTGGCGGGACAGAGGTGAGTGGGTTTGAACCTGCACATCACAGCTGCTGGGAAGGTATTTGTTGGATGTGGCTTGTGGGGCATTTGCCACCCACTGAGCCTTAAGAGAGAGAGGTCAGAGCTAGGGATTTGCAATGAGCAATCTTCAACGTGGAGAGTGAAGCCGGCCGTCATGTCACTAGATTCATGACTGGTCGGTTTCACTAATCATGTAACCGGCAGAGAGTTAGACTCGAATTTTCCTTCAGCAAAGTGTACCCATTTGTGAAACCTCTTTGCTCTAGAAGAGAGCTAGGTTGAAGATAGAAAACCGTATCCTCCAGAAGTGTGAGGTGCTGCCAGCACAGGGAAGGGAGGGC